>NW_024465894.1:26157307-26770192 GCF_017591425.1 Ochotona curzoniae | reverse complement strand
ACATTCTTTCATGGTTTAACAAAGTAAAGGAAACTATGAAAGTACCAAATACATGACCTTAATTCTCCAAGGAGCATGCTTGTAGAGCTGCTTCGGGTGTCTCCAGTTTCCGTGAGAAAATTCTGGTTGGCAAGGCATGCTGATGCAAGTGGAATAACTTTGTGTGAGATCGAAAACATTTCGAATTTGAAAGCAAACCTAATTGCACATACTACACATATATACACCATGTGGAAATAATAAATGTATTTATGATGGAAATGTTTGCTTCATTTATTATACTAGGAGTTTTTCCAAGAAATGGAAACAATGGTTAGAAGTCACATCAAATATTTAACTTGAGTTTCTTTTTCTTCGTATTTTTATTAACATATATTTTTAAATGTTATTACCACCCAATGAGGCATGTGGCTCCTGATTTGTGGGAGTATTTCATCAGTTTCAAATGGGAGATCTGTCTCCAAGAGGCACATATATGCTCAGAACATGACACAGGTGGGAGTTGATGCTATGCTCTTCAAGGATTTTGAGCTCTGTGGGAAACAGCCTTCAGCTGCTCCACCATGAGCTGTGTTTTTCTAAGTTACAGTTTTGCTTAGGGGTTGGCGGCATGGTAACAGTGTCCTAACTAATTGGGTGGTTGTTTTCTGAAGTGGGTGGTCCGATTGCTTTATGTTTTGGGGTGAAATGGATGAAAAGTCCATCTTTTTTTGCTCGTACTGGCAGATGGGATACTTGCAAAGCTCAGTACATTTGCTAAAACTTAATTGCTATGTACTGAATATTTATGTCCCTCTTGCCCACTCCCCCAGCCCAAATCATACACTGGGCCCTCATACCCAGTAGGTATTAACCTTTAGGAGATTACATGAGTAATATATTCTAATCACTGGATTTGTGTGTTTATGAAATGAGATATGTGAACTGTCTCTCTCTCACTCTTTCTCTCTCTCCTTCACTCTCACCCCGCTGCCTTTTGTGAAGACACAAAGGGAGGTGAGCATTTATGAATGACAATAATACTGAAGTACTTGCAGCCTCCTGGACTGTGAAAAAATAGTGCCTTTTTCCAAATTAATCAATTTATGGAATTTTATTATGGAAACCCAAACTGATTAATTCACCATTCATCCAAGAAATTATTAGGATTGATCTTTTTTTTTATTGGAAAGGCGGATATACAGAGAGGAGAGACAGAGAGGAAGATCTTCCGTCCAATGATTCACTCCCCAAGTGAGCCGCAACGGCCGATGCTATGCCGATCCAGAGCCAGGAGCCTCTTCCGGGTCTCCCATGTGGTTGCAGGGTCCCAAAGCTTTGGGCCGTCCTCAACTGCTTTTCCGGGCCACAGGCAGGGAGCTGGAAGGGAAGCGGGGCTGCTGGGATTAGAACCGGCGCCCATATGGGATCCTGGGCATGCAAGACGAGGTCCTTAACCACTGCGCCATCACGCCGGGCCCTATTAGGATTGATCTTACAATATTACAAATGTCTGTTAAGATGTGAATAGTCCGGGTCCAGCATGGTAGTTTAGTGGCTAAAGTCTTTGCCTTGTACACTCCAGGATCCCATATGGGCGCTAGTTCTAATCCTGGCAGCCCTGCTTTTCATTCATCTCTCTGCTTGTTGCCTGGAAAAGCAGTTGAGAACAGCCCAAAGCCTTGGGACACTGCACCTGGTTGGGAGACCTGAAAGAAGTTCCTGGTTGAAGATTGGCTCAGCTCCAGCTGCTGCGTTCATTTGGGGAGTGAATCAGCAGACAGGAGATCTTCCTCTCAATTGTTCCTTCTATCTGTATATGTGACTTTCCAATAAAAATAATTTAATCTTAATAAAAGAGATGTGAATGTTCTATCGTTAGTTTATGAGGCATCACAAACTATCTATGGCTAACAGCAGTGGACAAGTGTGGCTGACTGGTGCAGTGCTTGTTTAGGATTGTTCACTTATCAAGAAAGCAAAGGTGCTTATGGTAACAAGGCCAGATTTTTTTAAGCAATAACCAGCAGGTAGGGACATTGGTAGTGATGGTGATTTTCTTCATATACATAGTGGATGCCTAAGTCTTGTCATTATAGTACTTTATAAATTGTGCGTTTAGGTGTTCTGAATTGTTCTGTATAGATGCTAATTTTAATGGATTTAAAGGGTGAAATAAACTCCCAAGCAATAATGGTGGGGGATCTTAATATTCCATTAATATTAATGACAAGATTGACAAGACAGAAACCCAGCAAGGAAACAACAGCTCACCCAGACAACACCAAATGGACTTAATCAATATCTACAGAACCTTTCATTCCACAGAGAATACATTTTTTTGTTCATAGGTACATACTACCTTTTTTTTTTTTAGGATTTGTTGTGTTGTAGGCCACAAAACAATCCTTATTAAATTCATAATTCAAAATGATACCATAACTGTCTCAGACCATCATGGAGTAAAACTGGAGACCAACATGTCAAAATACCCCCAGAAGCTATGCAAACGCTTGGAGACTGAATATCATGCTGCTAAATTAATACTGGTTGATAGAAGAAATCAAAGAGAAAATTTAAAAAGTGCCTGAAATGAATGAAGGCATCAACACAACATATCAAAATGTATGGGATATAGTCAAGGAAATGTAAAGAGGAAAGTTCATTTTAATTAGTGCCTGTGTCAAGAAACTAGAAAGGCAACCATACATCTGAAAGAGCTAGCAAAAATAATCAATAGAATAAATAAATAATAAAATAAAAATTTGATAAAGCAGCCACACATCTATAGGAACAGCAAAAATAATCCCAAGATTAATGGAAAAAAGTAATAATGAAATAAAGGGTAAAATAGACCAAATAGAAATCAAAAGAAAAAATACCTAAGATCAATTAATCAAGCAGCTGGTTCTTTGATAAAATCAATAAAAATAGATTCCCCACTAGCCTAACTAATCAAAAAGGAGAGAGAAATATGCATCGATACAATGAGAGATGAAATTAGAAATATAGCATTGGATACCTCAGACATATATAGAATAATTAGAAACAATTACAAGCAACTATAGAGTAACAAACTGGAAGACTTAGAAGACATGAATATATTTTGAATACATGCAATTTATCAAAATTGAATCATGAGAAAATTTAAAAACCTAAATAGAAATATAATCAGTTCAAAGATTAAATCAGTAATGAAGTTCCTCCAAATAAAAGCCCAGGACTGACTAGCGTCACTGCTGAATTATACCAAATGTTTCCAGAAGAATTTACCCCAATCCCCCGCAAGCTATTCAAAACAATGGAAAAGCAAGCTGTCCTTCCAAACTCTGTGAAGCCAACATCTCCTTAATATCAAAGCCAGAAAAAGATAAATCAAAGAGAACTATAGACTGATTTCCTTGATGGAAATATGCACAAAAATCCCCAGCAAAATACTAGCCAACAAGATCCAAGAACACATTAGACAGATCATTTGCCGGACCAAGGGGGATTCATCCTTGGCATGCAGGAATAGTTTAACATACTCAAATCAATTAATGTGATACACCACATCAATAAATTATAGAATAAAGCCATATGATCATCTCAATAGATATAGAGAAGGCATTTGATAAAATCCAATGTCACTTCATGCAAAAAATCCTAAACAAGATAGGCATAGAAGGAACAATCTATAATGCAATCAAAGCAATATACAAAAAACAAAACAAAACAAAACAAAAACATAGCCAGGATCATACCGAATGAGACTGGAAGCTTTTCCACTAAGACTTGGAACTAGATAAGGATGTCCATTGTCACCTCTCCTGTTCAACATAGTATTTGAAGTCTTTCCTGGAGCTATTAGACAAGAAGAAATTAAAGCAATTCAAATCAGAAACATGGAATTATATTTATCCCTGTTTGCAGATGACATGATTCTCTAAATAAGAGAACCAAAAGATTCTATGAAGACAGTATTGAAGCTCATAAGAGAGTTTGGCAGGGTAGCAGGGTACAAAATTAATGCATGCAAATCAGTGTCATCATATACTCCAATAACTCTGTGGCTGAGAAAGAACTTGTAAGAACAGGCTCCTTTAAAACAGCAGAGAAGGGTGCCTAAAGTCCTTGCGTTGAAAACACTGGGATCCCATATGGGTGCCGGTTCTAATCCAGGCAGCTCCACTTTCCATGCAGCTCCCTGCTTGTGGCCTGGGAAAGCACTTAAGTATGGCCCAAAGCCTTGGGACTCTGCACCCGCATGGGAGACCTGGAGGAAGTTCCTGGCTCCTGGCTCCTGGCTTTGGACTGGGGCAGCACCGGCTGTTTTGGTCACTTGGGGAGTGAGAAAGTGGATGGAAGATCTTTCTCTCCTCTCCTCTCTGTATATCTGAGTTTGTGATAAAAATAAAAATATATATAAATCTTAAAAACATTAAATAACATAGAAGATACTTGAATAGCTTGGGATAAGCCTAGGCAAAGATGTGAAATATATCTATGGTAAAAATTACAAAACATTAGAAAAAAAAAGGAAAGAAGACTTTAAAAGATGGAGAAATTTGCCATGTTCCTGGATTGGTAGAATTGACATAATGAAAATGTCCATATTAGTGAAAGTAATATGCAGATTCAGTGAGATCCCAATCAAAATCTCAACAACATTCTCAGAAATAGAAAAGACAATACAAAAATTCATCTAGAAACACAAGGGACCAGAAAGAGCCAAAGCTATCTTGAATAATAAAAACAAAGCTGGAACAATCATAATTCCAGACCTGAAGTCATACTACATACAAGGCAGTAGTAATCAAAACCATCTGGTACTGGTACAGAAACAGAACAAGACCAGTGGAACAGAATAGAAACCCCAGAAGTGACCACACACGTACAACCAATTAATTTTTGACAAGAGTACTGAAAATAACCCACGGAAAACGGTTGGTTTCTTCAACAAATGCTGTTGGGACAATTGGATGGCAGTCTGCAGAAGTAAGATGCAAGAACCTCCCGTGTCAGCTTATACAAAAATCAACTCTCAATGGATCAACTCTAAATCTACACCCAGAGTCCATCAAAACATTAGAGAAAAACATTAGAAACACTTTATAAGATGTAGGCATTGGTAAAGACTTTGAAAAGTCACCAAAAGCACAGGAAGTCAAAGTCAAAATAAAGAAAGGTGACTACATCAAACTAGGAAGTTTTTGTACTGTATAGGCAATGGCCAACAAAACAAAGCTAGAATTAACAGAATGATGGAAAGTCTTTGCATACTACACAGCTGCTAGGGGAGTAATATCCAAAATTTGCAAAGAGCTTCAGAAACTTAAGACAGCACAACAAAACAGTGCAGGGGGAAAATGGGCAAAGGAAATGAGCTGGCATTTTTCAAAAGAACAAATTCAAATTCAAAGGGTTAATGTATATATGAAAAATTCTCAGGTTCCATATCTGTTAGGGAAATACAAATAAAAACCACATTGAGATGCTAACCAGCTTTGGTAAGATTGGCCAAATTCTGTTAACAACACCTGCTGACATGGATGTTGTGAGAAAGATACCCTACTTCTCATTTGATGGGAATGTGGATTAGTGCAGCCACCATGGAAGTCAGTATGGAGAGTGCTAAGACAACTGAAAATTGGTCTATAATATGATCCAGCTATCCCACTTCTGGGAATATATCCAAAGGAAGTGATATTTGTGTATGAGAACATGACCTATTATCCTATATTTATAGCAGCAGAATTCAGAGTATAGTGAATACATGGAAACAATCCAGATGCCCATTGAAAGAAGAATGGATGAAGAAACCAGTACATCTACTCCATGGAATAATACTCAGTCGTTAAAAACAGTAGAATTCTACCATTTGCAACCAAATGATCCCAACTGGAAACCATTTTGCTCAATGAAAAAAGCCTATCCCAAAAGGACAAATACCATATTCTCTTTGATATAAGCAACCTTCATGCAAAATATAAGATCCATAGATACACAGGTAAATACATACACATATATCCTCATGATTAACTATATAATGGAGACTAGCATACTGGGAAGTGATAATATGTTGCGGTGTGCAACTCTACTCCTGAATAAAATGAGAACTTCCAATGAAACTGCTAAATATAACTTGACAGTCAAATACTAGACTTTTCTCCCATTGCTGATAGCAACAATGCCATGATACACTTAAATAGCAGAGTGTTGTACTTGAGACTATTGCTGAAGAACTACACTATTGTAATAATATGGGAGAAAACGGTGCTGAGGCATAAAGGAGGTAAAAGGGCAATCCCGCATCCTATGGAACTCTATCATTAAAAAAAAAACAATAATTAAAAAATAAAACAGAAAAAAACCCTGCAAAGGCTGGTGCGTAAGTCAAAGTGGAGACTTTGCAGTGTCTGTGATCACAGATGACCTGTGGAGTGACTTAGCCAAGTTTCCTATGCGACTGCCATTATGTCAGAGTTTCTTGATATGTTCTAAAGATCCAGCAGGCTAGAAGAAAATCGTCTGGGCTCAGTTTATATGTTTCTCTCTCTATATATGTATATACAATCTGCATGCATTTAGATATCCCCTTAAATAAGAGTTGTAATATGAATTATTTGATAACTATCTTAAAATTTAAATGACCATGTTTTCATTTGGTTGTTGTTTATATCCCTTGCTTGTCTTCCTGTTGGATTATGATATTGTTCCTTTTATTTAATGGAACCATTAAGTATTTGATTGTAAGGTAGATTAAAAACATAATCACGTCCAAAAATTTCAATGGAAGTTCATCTCATGCATTCTTGTATGATAGCCAGTTGTCAAGAAGAAGTGCTGGCTTGGTAAATGAACTTCATTAATCAGTTTGGAGACTGTTGAGATTGTTTTTCATGCTTTAGACTAAGAGAATATAACATCCAAACACCCAATTATCTTCCCTGATGGCAGAAATTGGCTCCTCAGTGGTAGTGTGACATTCCTTCCCCTACACCAGAACAGCTTTCTACCAAGTTATCTGCATCTAAACAGTTTGTCTGCAGTTGTTGGAGTGTAATTAGTGCGAGTTTTCAGTTCTGACCTGCTGAGGTTTTATGAGGTACCTAGTAATCTCCGGTTGCTGTACAAATCCTGACTTTTTTTGCAGGAGTCAGTAAGAGGATATGAAATACTAAGTAGCAAAAGGAGACCACCCTTATTCTGTGTAAGTCCCCTGGCGTGCATCCTGCTAGAAGGAGCTGTTTAAAAACATCTCTGACAATATTAATCAACACATTTTATAGGCTTCAGATTCCAACTGAAATAGCAACACAAGCACAAAATAGCATTTGACTCCTAAGGAAATTGTTGTTATTTTCTCATTCACTTCTTTCTGAAAAGTACATCTGAAAAACCATTTGCTGGGTCTTCCTGATGTTCACTGTTCAAAATTTTGAGGCTAATCTTTGATACTTAACATTTTTCCAGGCTTTACTGCATTTTCCCCAGTCCCTGGAAGACATTTATACAGATGCTCAGATGTTGTATTGATTTTATGCATATATGAAACATTCATAAAATGACCATAATAAAAGTTCTTAGTGTCATATATTATAGTTCTTTTCCCCCTCTACTGTATATCCAGTCATTCACAGGTTACTGTTACTAAGGCAGGATTTCGGAGCCTGCAACCTTATCTCCTCCTAGCATCTTTCCCAAATATCTTTTTTGGTAGACCCAGTCACTCAACTGAAAAGTGTAATTTCCTTCCCAGCTTCCACCTGATTTTTTTTCCAAGTGCCTCTGCACGCAGTGGACAATATAATAAACCTAAAAATACCATCATGACCACATTCTCCTGATCCAAACTGTTGATAGTTCCTTTCACATTCCTCTGCTGAGACAGGAGTCCCTCCCATAAGACTCCACATTTAGCACTCAGGATCTTTTTCTCTTTACTCTTCAGTATTGATCAGTGGAGCAAAAAGGGAATCCACATCAAGATTTTATTTTTCGACACTTATACTGTGGGTTCAGGTCTGCAACCTTGCTTTCCCTGTTCTTGTGCTCTGACAGCCCATCCAGCATACAAGGATTTAATTTCATACTGTCTCCTTTTTATTGGCTCCACAAGCAGTGCGTAGATTCCTTCTTAGATCTCAGCTACGTTTCCTTGGATTCCAGAAGTGTCATGTATTTCTGAATGTAATGTCATCAGCTATTTGGCATGAGAATGTGTCACATTTTCTAAAATTTAAATTGCAACTTCAGGACCCTATAATACCTGACGTGGGCTCTTGAATATTCTCAGAGTCCAGTGAAATTCCTCAGAGCAATGTGCTCCCACAGGAAAATTTTGAAGATGATAAAGGCTGGAATGTTGTGTTCCTCCCTTGAATAATTTACTTTCCGTTTGTGGCCAATGGTGGCTCTTTGGGGTCAACTGTATTTAGTTGCTTACATTGGTACAATTGTTGTGCTTCTGTAGAATCAAAACCTTGATAACTCTTACTGGAAAAAGCAATATAGTTATAAATTTTAAATATTGGTAGTGTACAGTGAAGGATAAGTATCCATCTTGATGTCAATTGCTTACCCTTTATTTCTGCTTGAAGGCCATCCATTTTAAAAGTTCTTTTAAAAAGAGATTTTGTTTACTTTAAAGACAGAGTTGCAAAGAGGGAGAGAGGCAAGAGAAAGGGAGAGGAAAGAACAAAGGAAGGAAGGGTGGATGAAAGGCAGAAAGGATATAAGGAAGGGAGACAGGAACACTTGCTGCTATCTACCGGTTCTCTCCCCCTGATGGCTGCAGTGGCCAGGGCTGCACAAGGACAAAACTACGAACCCAGTATTCCATCCTAGTCTTACGTGGATGGCAGGGACCCAAGTACTTAGGTCATCTGCTGCTTTCCCAGGAATGCTACCAGGGGTGCGGATTGAAGCGAGCACCCAGGACTCAATCTTATGTTCATGAGATGGTGGTATCACAGGCGGTGACTAATTTTCTTAGCTATCATTGTCATAATTTAACCTGAATAAAGTACCATTATTTCATAATATTGTGTTCCATTTTTCTGGTTGTCCAAACTAGCCAGGTAGATGCTACAATCTCCTCCTTGTGTTGAAATATTATTGGCATCCTATAAAATCTTCCAAGCTCCCATATGTAGTGTTTCAATTAGACACAATTCCCCTTTACTTCTAGTTTGATAACTCAAGTCAGTCATTTAGCATCCAGTCCCTATAATCCTGGAAGAAAGCTATTGAATATTCACGTGGAAATTGAGCAAGCAAAAAGAGGAAACCCCATTAAAATGGCACATAGAAGTTACACAAATTAGATTTGGGAACAAAGAAGTGTAAATAAGTAAATTTTGACCTACTTGGATATAGTTTAGGATGCAGAATTGAGAAAAAGTGCAGAGAAAGTAGGACCAGTGAAAAATGAGGGCAAGACTACATTAAAGGCAATAATCATGGGAAATTCTGAGTGAGTCAAGATCTCTGGAACAGGTTCAGGTAAAACCCAATGGAAGTCCCTGTAGCTTGTATGGCTGTATGACTGTATGTTGATATGTGTTGTTATAGTTGTACATTTTATGGCTGTATGTACCTCTTTGAACACATAGCTACCAGAGAGGCTCCATGGACAATTTCTGAATGAATTAAACCCTATTCCTACTATGTTCTCTGCTTGATGGAAGAATGAAAAGGATTTTAAAAACATCTATTTGCCAAAGTTACTGGGAGTTGGGACCTAATAACAAATTGGGCTAAATTTTTCTCCCCTTGTTTAAGGAAAAAATGTAAATGAATTGGCCTGAAATGACTGAATGGCTTGAACTGCATCATCTGTGCTCCAGACAACTTTATTGACCCAGAAAATTTATTTCTCCAATAAATTAGAACAAGTTATTATTTGCTCTTTAGTAACACAAACAGATTGAGTTAGTCAATCTCTACGGCCCCTTGATTCTAAAGCAAGGTTATGAACATTGCATAAAATGATTGGACCTCGTTCATATCCCTTAATGGCCGTTCAGTCTACAGGTTTCTAATCAAGTATAACAAAACTTACAGAAGTTTTGAAAGCTTCATTTCTGAGATTAGGAGATCAGCCAAAAGATTGTTGAAATTGAAAGTATATTTGCTGGGGAAAGGGGAGGTGCTTGGCCTGATGGTTAAGATGCCATTTGAAACATATACATTCTATATTAGACTGCCTGGATTCAGATCCTGGCTTTACTACGCATTCTGACTTCCTGTTAATGCATGCCCTGGGAAATGGCGGGCGATGACTGATGCAGTTTGATCCCTTGTACCTACCTGAGAGACACGGCTTGCGTTCCCAGCTCCCAGTTCCCGGCTTTGGGACAGCACCTATTTTATGTATTGTGACAACTTCTCCAGGTCTGTTCACTAAAATTTATAGTGTCTTTAAAGGTAGTAAAACATAGATGTTGGTTTTGCTCTAGATTTAACACCGACTCTGTAGGATCTAGCATGAGTTCCTCAGCTAAGCGCAAGAACTTGTTCCTTAAACTCCCTACGTTTCTGTTTCATTATCTACAAATGGGAGATAATAAAATAACCTAATTCGCAGGGCCAGAAGGAGATAATAGGAAAAAATATGTATTACACAACTGGCAGATAATTGGGAAGGTTAGTCCCTTCATCTGTTTTCATTGGGAAACAATTCCAAGAAGGAAATCATGGCATGTTGTTTTCAACCGTGTTGGATAAATTGGATTTCTACAAGCAGAAGTTCAGAAAACTCCTTGACCTCCCACCCTTACATAAAAAGCAACTAAAAATTGAAAAAAGATATAACTTGGATATAAAACTGCAAAACTATGTGAAGAAAACACAGGAGAAATGCAGCTCAACATAGGGCGAGGTATGTGTGCTTGAGATGAGACTCCAAAGCTCAGTAAAAAAACTAAAAATAGATACATGAGATTATATAAAAGAAACATTTGCACAGTAGAGATACCAGGCAGAAAGGGAGAAAATATTTGTAAACTAAGCAACTGGCCAAAGATTGGAAACCAGAATACATCAGGAGCTCAAGAAGTACACCAACGAAAAAGCAAACAATCGATGAAGAACTGGGCAGAGAATATAAAGAGCCATTTTTCAAAGGAAAAAAAAATAGAAATGGCCAAGAGACAATATGAATAATTCTCAGGATCATTAGCCACTGGGGAAATAAAAGTGAAAATTACAACAGAGTATCGGCTTACTTCAATTAAATATGACTATTTTCTCCAAAATCAAAGAATGAAAAATAGTTATGAAGTTGTAAGAAAAAGGGCACTTTAATACACTGTTAAGGGGATGTAAATTGATATAAACATTGTGGAAGTTAATTTGGGAATTCCTCAGAAAACTTGGAATGGGTCTAGCACATGAACAAGCTGTGCCACTCCTAGAATTTTATATGAAGGAAGTGAAACCAATAGATGCAAAGACAATGGCACTCCCATGTTTATATCAGGACAGTTCAGAGCAGCAAAGATATGTCAACAGTCCAGATGTTTGTGAACTAATGGGTGGATAAAGACAGCATACTGTACATGCACAATGAAGTATTTCTGAGACATAGAGAGAAGGAAATTTGGACACTTATAAGAAAAAGGGTAAAAATGTAGATCATTATTAAAAATGAAAAAAAGCTTGGTCCATAAATATAAATATCACATATTTTCTCTTGTTTTGCAAGTTAATAGATGGGGTGTATGAAAACTGGAAAACGTTGAATCACTGCTTTTTCTGAGTCTGAAGTAGATTCACTTTGCTATATACGTTAAAATATGTGAATGCTTCTAGGCAGAATTTGAGTTATACAAAATCTAAAGAGTTGAAATTTATAAGAACTTAGAATTTTCTGGAATTCCTGGCATTTTAACATTTTTTATTGCTATAATGTTGTCTCTGTGTTGGATTATTGACTCATGAAACTAATTTCAATTTCAAACAAGCACAGGGACTAATGAGCATTCTTCCTGAGATGAGCTTTTCATCAACCTTGGGGATGCAGGATGTGGTCAAGGGAGGCAGGGACGAGGTTGGTGGTGGTGATGAGAACCACCGTCTCCATGAGGCTGCGCGTTTTAAGCATTCCATTGAGCATCTCTTCCCTAGGCTCAGGTCTAAAAGGAATACTCAAGACTTCTGCTCTCTACAACAGGAGACTAAACTAGACCAAACTCTCATTCTAGAGTTATTTGCACAACAGCACAGGACATTTGGAAGAAAGCCTGAAAACAGATGAAAGAAAGCATGTATAAATACCTACCTCTTAATACTGGCTGCCAGATGCCGGAGAAGCAGAAGATAGGCATAACAACGTTCTTTGGGTAGTTGAAGAGTCAGCCACGTATGTAGGAATATTACTCTGGAAAAAAAAAAAAAGAGGTTTTGCAAACCTTTTTTTTTAATCTCAGCAAACACAATCAAATACGTGTTGAGTTTGTGCATGATTTGGAAGCACTTTTGTTCTGTTGTGACTTGGGAATGACAAATCTTGTAGTTTTGTGCCTTCCAAGCATGAACCTAAGCCTTTGTCCCATGAGTGAAAGGGAAGAATGGGAACACTTTCATAGTCCATCTTAAGGTTTAAATCTACTAGAAACCCTTGGGCCCGGCGCGGTGGCGCAAGTGGTTAAAGGTCCTCGCCTTGCACGCCCGGGATCCCATATGGGCGCCGGTTCTAATCCCGGCAGACCCGCTTCCCTTCCAGCTCCCTGCTTGTGGCCTGGGAAGGCAGTCAGGGACGGCCCAAGGCTTTGGGACCCTGCGCCCGCGCGGGAGACCCGGAAGAGGCTCCTGGCTTCGGATTGGCATAGTATCGGCCCGTTGCGCTCACTTGGGGAGTGAATCATCGGACGGAAGATCTTCCTCTCTGTCTCTCCTCTCTGTGTATCCGCCTTTCCAATGAAAAAATAATAAAAATAAATCTTTAAAAAAAAAAATAAATCTACTAGAAACCCAGGTATAAAAATGATAATGAATTGATACTTCAAGAAGTATATGGGAAAATGAAATTAAAAGATAAACTTGTCAAATGCATGCATAACAGTCTGCTTATTTGGTATGCAATGCTGTTTAATTACTCCATATGAGTATTCAAAGTTCTCATGTTTTACATAAACATTTTTACTTTACTTTTTAGCATGTGTATTGTCCTAATGATTAAACTATTTTGTGGAAATGCAAGAATGCATGGCTTTCAAACTTTATAGCAGAATGAACTTACCTGTTGATTTTTTTTTATCCATGAGAGTTTTTGATTTTCTGCATATGTGCTTGTCATCAGTATGTCCTTTACTACATTTGATCACAAATAAGTCAGGAATCCAATTTTATTGTCTGATAATTTGAAGGGAAACAAATTTAATCCATGGAAATAAACATTAAGTGGTTATCAAGATTGGCAGGGTCTTTGAGAAATAAAGATCTTGTGAGATTTTCTATATAACATCAGCAAAAGTTTATTTAATAATTCATGCTGTTCATTTTCTATGAGCTCTTTAAGGAGTGAGGCACCAGTCTGCTGAGAATCAAGAAAACAATACTGCAGCCTAGGAAATCTTTCTTGTATGTTAGGAAGAGTCACCAACTGCCCCTAGACTTCCTTCTAAACTTACGTCTGCTCACTTACTCTGGTGGAAGACATCAAGTTACAAGATGCGTGTCAGATAGGGCTCAGATCAACCAGACAGAAGAATATGCAATACTTCTGTGCATTGACTCTTCCAGAAACTCCAGACAATTTGAATGTGTTGCTTCCGTTTCTTACAGGTCTTGATACAAGTCTTATAACACTGACCTGACACAAGAGGACAGCTGTGTTTTGTTTAATGCCACGCCAAGGTAAGTTAGAGAATAGCATAGGCTATGAGAACCATCATATATTCTGTTCTTTGCCAAACTGCTAATATTACTCAGTGGCAAGTAGCCTGCCAAAAGGTCATCTCTTAGGAAAGAGCTTTTTAAAAAGGGCAGTTTTTGATCATCCAGGAAAGCCTTGGAGACTACAAGAACTTTACATTCTGTTAATCTGAGTGTGGAAAATAAAGCAGCAACCAAAAGAGCTGAGCTATTCAGTTTGTCTTCCAAATCAACTGCTGCTTGCTGAGGCTTGAAAGGAACTTCGCTTATTTTTTTTTTTTCACCATTACTGAATGAAGCTGTTTGTTAAGTTGTGTTTATTAGACTTACATAAGAGTTTCTGCCTAAAGAACTCAAACTCCAGGATAGAGTAGCGATCTTTATGATTTCTTGGCCTACTGTTTTAAAAGCGTAGTGACAGAGCTTATCAACATGTCTACTTCGTAATTCTATAGAAGAGGCAGCAGAATGCAGATAGAATTTTAAAAGAAGTAGTCATTTTTTCCCCCAAATCACAGCTCTGTGATGTCTAAGTACAATTTTCACAAATAAACAATGGGCATGTATCAAATATGTATTAACTCGGTGATAAGAACTGGCAAGGTGGTGAAGTTGAATCATGGTTTTAGAGTTTGAATGTATACAGGCACTAAAGGAATACTGGAATAAAATTGAAAATTAAGTGAAAAACTGCTTTCTGTGTCACAAACCAGCATAAAGAAATCTGTGTTTATTTTTGTATGAATAATTTACATCCTTATGAGACAACAGTTCTGTGCCTTAAGTAACTAAGAATGGGCCCCAGAGTGAGCATTTAGCCTAGTGGTAAAGATTTTAGTTAAAGATATCTATGACCCAAATCGGAGGGCTGGATTAGATATCAGATTCTGTTTTTATTTTTTAAGAAAATATTTATTTATTTTTGTTTGAAAGATTTACAGAGAGACGGAGAGACGGAAAAAGATATTCTGTCTCCTGGTTTACTCCCCAAATGGCCGCAAAAGCAAGAGATGAGTTGATCTGAAGCCTGAAGCCAGCAGCCAGGAGCTTGTTTGGGTCTCCCACATGGGTACAGGATCCCAAGACTTTGGTTCATCCTCCACTGTCTTCCCAAGCCACAAGCAGGGAGGTGGATGGAAGTGGAGCAGCCAGACCATGAGCCAGCCCACACCTGGCATGCTAGAGATGGAAGGTGATTATTTAGTCACTGAGCCATCATGCTGGGCTCAGACTCTGGTGACTCTGATTTTTGAATCCAGCTTCCTGCTAAAGCAGACCTTGGGAGCAGAGGTGATGGCTCTGGTTCGCTTCCTGCCACCCATATGGGAGGCATGGCTTCCATTCCCCATTCCAAGTATTGGTCCTGGCCTGTCCCAGGGACCTTATAGGCATGTTGGGAAAGAACAGTAAATGGGAACATTCTCTCCTTCTTCTTCTTATTCCATTAAAAAAAATCTATTCCCTGTGAGGAGTAGATAGTAAATCAGTATCCACTTTTTCTGTAGAGGGCTAGATAGTGAAGACATAGGTTTTGTTGGCTGTTTTATGTCTGTGGCAACCACTCAATTCTGCCATGGTAGCACAAAGCAGCCATAGAAAATGCAGCCATGAATGACCTCAACTGTGTTCAATAAAGCTTTATTTACACAACATGTTAGGGGTTAACTTTGAGTTTGCCAGTCTTGGCCTTAGAGAATTAAATCATCCTGGGTGAGCCTGTTGCATTAATGTTCCAGTAGGTCACTGAGTCTTTGAAAGGATGAAACAGCCTGTTTCAGTAGCTTCCTTTTGAATATGCTTTACTTTGGCCATGAACAGTCTGTGATATCTAATCCAGGATACTCCTATTTTCTCAAGTTTCATTTCCTCAATTGCTGAATAGGAATAATATTCAGAAATGCTTATGGCATTAGAAGAATATTAGAATTATTAGGATATATACCCAAAAGATAATAATCTTTGCAACCTTAATTTCATTTTTATTCTCAGTCAAGAATTTAGAAGATGATTTCACATGATCCAAAATATTCCATAACAAGAAGGGTCTTTACTGAAACCGGAAACAGATCAGTAGAAGTCTGTGAGAATAAGAGGCAACTTGTTCCATTTTTCGTTCCTAACCTCATATGAGTCCTTCCTGGAATGTTCTGTTTAGTGGGGGGGCGGGGTGGCTTTTTTTTTGGCCCATTCAAGACAAGCAGAGAGTCACCAGTGGCGTTTTTCTTGTCTTCTGGGTAGGATTTCAAGTGTAAGTACAGCTTTGAACACTAGAGAAACCCAGTGAATCTGACAAGTCACCAAGTTTTCCTACTAGACCTCATTACTTCCACAAGTCTGTGTGTAGGAAAATAACTTCGCTAGAAACACCGTGCCTTAGATGGAATTCTTTGGAATCAGCCTGGCACCTGGAGAGCTGTGTGCAGAAGGGTTAGAGGGAGATACACCTGGAAGGAAGGAAGGAGGTAGTCCTGGGCAGCGAGAAAAGCTGACACTCAGGCCATGGACAGGGAGGTCTCAGCGGGTGATCTGGGGCTGGGTTGACCTTTGAATCATCCCATTGGAGGCAACAGGGACAGAGCCCTGTGTCCCTGCGTTAATCACCCCTAGGAGAGGATGTCACCTTGGGAGAGGCAGTTCCTATCTGCTAAGGGGAATTCCACCGAGGAAGGAAGCTGTGAGCCATCAGTGTCCATTGTTCCCAGCACCTGGGGAATGGGTACTTTTCACACCTGAAGAGGATCCAATCTAGCTCCTCGTTGTGGACAGGACTCCACAGTTGCTGCACTGTTTCAGCCAGGGAGCTGAAGAGACACTATTTACCCATGGCAAGCACTGATGCTGACTACTGCTTCATCTGACCGTGTTCATAGCAGCAGCACTATTGTAGTATAACAAATTATCTGATACTTGGTGACATAAAACAATCAACATGATCTCACAGCTTCTATGAGTCAGCAATCCAGCTTGAACTTGGCACAGTCTGATTCCAGAGAACTCTGTCCAGGGCAGGGGTGTTTGTCCTAAGCATCGACAGGAGGAAGATCTCTATACAGGCATTTGCACGGATGATGGGAGGAGGCCTCGGTGCCTCAGTGCTCGTTGTTGGATGTAGCAGTTGCTTTCTATGTCCATCTATCCATAAGGCTGTTTAAAACTTACCCCCAGACCTTGGATCTGCAACAAGGAGGAAGGGAGAAAAGGAGAAAGAAGGCAAAATCAAGACAGAAGCCAGAGAACTTTTAGAACCTAAACTCCCAAATGATGCCTCATTACTTCTGATACATATTCATCAGAAGTGGGTGAACAGGCTAACTCACACTCTAGGGAACAGGATTTGATGCTAGTGGATGAGGATCTTACCTGCTGCCTGGCTTATACGAGATTTGAAGTATTTTTGACAGGAAAGACTCGATCATCTCAAAACGCAATTCATGAAATACACCTATAGAAATTTAAAGGAGAAAATCACTATCAAATGCACCGGATTGGAGTTAGAACGATGTCCAATTTGTAGACATTCACTGTAGCAGATTGGAGCATTCATTCTCTCTCTCTCCTTATCCCCCTTCTCTTCAACTTAAATTATTTTGAAGAAGTTTCCTTTGAGGTCTAACTTTCTTTGAAGAAGTCCTTTCTATTATTAAGTAGCCCTCTGCAGCTACAGAGGATCCGTGAGAGTTCACTTACTTCTATGAAACTTCTCTCCCTTGTCACAACCCCTCACATGGCTCTAGGGAGTTGGGTGGGCTCTACCCTGAACAACAGAGCAGATGGGATGATAGCCGTCTTTGTAACATAGCTCTTTTTTTTTTTTTGATGCTGTGCTGATCTGAAGCCAGGAGCCAAGAACTTCTTTCGGGTCTCCCATGTGGGTGCAGGGTCCCAAGGCTTTGGGCCCTTCTCAACTGCTTTCCCAGGCCACAAGCTGGGAGCTGGATGGGAAGTGGGAGTGCCAGGATTAGAACTGGCACCCATGTGGGATTCCAGCACATTCAAGGTGAGGACTTTAGCTGCTATGCTATTGCCCTGGGCCCTTGACTATAACTTTTTAAAATACTTTGCTTAAAAATATCTCTTTGCTTAGTATCACTTCAAAAACTTTTAAGTTAGTTGTCTTATTAAACTCCAGAATCAGTTAAATTCTATTTGGTTGAGGTACAGAGCGTTGCCAACTTTTTGGCCCCTATACTATTCTCTCATAGGATGGATTTCTCTGTGAAGCATCATAAACCATCTGTTACTATATGTTGTGTGCTTCATGTGTCATTTGCATTTGATTCAAGCAACTTTGTAGCATTACCTATTGTTTCTGTACTATTGGCTTTAAAGGTTATACAATCATGTGATGTATTTCTAAACATCTCCCAGCAGGGACACCTGAGAGCTTGGTCCCAGTGATGTGCTCTCACACAGTGTCCTTAGATGTACAGTTCTTAAGCTGATTGTAAAGTCATCTGTTGTCAGTACCGACAGCACAATCCAGGGAAACAGAACAGTAGTAATTATAATAATGATTATTTTGATGATTCATTTATAACTTAGTAGATACCTAGTTCAGTGCCAGATACTTCCCATCAATTATTTTATAATTCCCCTGAAAAATAAATTAGTATCTATAAAATAGGTACTGATATCCTCATTTTATAGATGAGGCATTGGAGGCCTTGAAAGACAAATTAACTTGGCTAACACAAGGTAGTTAGCTCATTGCTGGAGATAATACGCAGGTCCCACTGTTGAGTCCAGCAGGGAGTGTCCGTTTGAGCCTTAGCTATGCCCAGCCTACAGTTCAGGCCAGTTGATCAGATCTGCAGGCACATCCATGCAGGATCTGTCAGCCTGGGAGATCCTAAAAGAGATAATTGTGAAGTTTGGTGCAAAAAAGGAGGCCAGTGTCGGATGTAAGGATTTCAGACAACCGTCTGTCAAATCAGTAAACCATTGTATTCAAACCTATGTAACAGTATTGTGCAGAAGTTAATCACTCCCCAAGGCATTGAGCATGAGGGAGGGTTGTTCCATGATCTATGCACCAGGCAGGAGGACTTTCTGCCTTTGGGATGCAGTTGAAGCATGGCACTGATACGACTTTTGAGATGAGCTCAGGGAGAACAATATTGAGGAACAGATGAAGCCATGCATCTTCACGCTGCATTGATGGGCCCTAGGCTGACTCCCCAGGACACAGGAAGCATTGCCGTAGACTGCCATGCAGCGGGAGAAGGCCAGCAACTTGGAGGCTGTCAGCATCTTGAGGTAGCGTGTAAAGCTTCCATCTGCAAAGTCGGCATCCCATATCGACAGCATTTTGAGTTCCATCTGCTCCACTTCCTATTTGGCTCCCCACAAATGGCCTAGGAAAAGCAGTGGAAGAAGGCCCAAGTGCTTGGACTGCCATCAGCCATGTGGAAGTCCTTGGTAAAACTGCTGACCCATATCCCGGATGGGTGCAGCAGTCACTGCTGGGATGTGAACCAGCAAATACAAAGATTGTGCTCGCTCTTTTCCTTTCTCTCTCTTCCTCTTCTCTTTGTAAATCTGACTTTCAAATAAATACATAAATGCTTAAATCTTTTTTTTTTTTAAAAAAAGAAAAATAGTAGCTCACTGCTATTTATGAAACTCCTTTTGAGGATCCCTAGAGCTATTTGTATGGAACTTGGAGAAGGTGGCAAAAGTTAGAGTAATGCATATTTTATTAGTATCTAGATTCATAGAAGAATAAATTCACAGGTAATTGTGCCTTTGCAGTTTGTATCAGATTTTATAGCTACTGTATTTCCATTCTCACTGAATAGTAGGGCTGCATTAATGATCTTGGTGATGGCTGCTTCAATTTAATACACGATGACTTGGGCTCTGATGTAGACATTTACATTGGCATCTGCTACGCATCTCAGTCTGTTGTTCCAGTTTGTCAAGGGCATCTTGACTCATTAGTCTACCAGAAAATAACTTTGCTTTCTCTCCTAACTTTTCCAACTTACAAATATGGTGATACACTCATAAGACATTACATGATCTGTTGATAGAAAGAAGGAAGCCTTAGCTTGAAGCCAAACCTAGTCAAGCCCAGACAATATCAGCTAAACTCCAGTCCACCCATAGATTAGTGAGCAGGAAAAATAAACTTTCTTCTCACACAGTGACTGAGATCCATGTCGGAGACCTGCCACAGCCTTAGGAAGTTTCACTGTTGTTCTCAGTTGCCTGTACTCCATCGTTATTTAACCCGTAGCTCATGGACCTGCGGTATCACCTGACTCAGAGTTCAATAAATTTCCCAGATGTACGTTTGGCATAAAATTGTCAAATGCTTTGCAGAAATTGACGTGCGCATTATCTTTGGAGAGAATCCTCTGAGAAATAGATCTTCATTTGTTTGTACTGACTCATTATTCTTTAGGGTTCCTATGGCGGCATGAGTATTTTATATTTCCAATTTCAAAATCAAATAGTATTGAGTTTTTATTCGCAAACCCGGATATAAGTGTTAAGGAAGACGAATGTGAGAGTGTGGGTGATATGCTCTAGGAACCTGCAGGCGAAGAGAGAACTTGGCAGGACACGGAGAAGGCAGCAAATCCATTAGCTGCAGCAAACTGGATAACTACAGAGCATCATGTTGAGTAAAAGAAGTCAGACACAGAAGGGCAAATACTGCGTCACATAATACTGACTCATGGGAAGGGGGCAGCTGGAGTTGGGATGACACCCACCAAATCAAAGCTAGATTGAAGGAATAAATTTTAACTGTACATAGCAATGTGGAGTTACTATGGTTCACAAGAAACTAGTAGATACTACATGAGCAAAGCCTGCAAATAGTAAGTAATGTCAAAAAAGACTGTTGATTATCTTGTTTTTATCACTACACCTTATTTGTGTGTGTCTGTTGAAATTAATTACACCATAATCCGTCAATTGTGTGCGTGCTGTTAATTAAAATTTTTGGAGATAAGTCCACCATGCAAAAATGCATGAACCATCACACTGAAGTGAATAGAGTTTGTGCGTTGAGATTTAAGATGGCAAAGAGTCATCAGAGGCAGTCTCTAAGAGCTGTAGGTCCGCTGTGTGTGTGTGTTAGCTGCAGTTGCTTGAGAAGCGGCCCCTGAACTAAAGACCACTTTTAAGTAATTGGTTTGAGAGAAGGAAGAAATCCGGTAAGATGAGGAAGAGAATTTAATCAATGAAGGGTGGATAGTTAGGTTAGCACAACACGCAATTTATATCCCTGTGGAAAATACAAGGAAGGGGCATTTAGAAACACCTTAGAATAATTGTCTCCAGAAGGTGAGAAAACTGGAGATGGAGCATGTTTTAGTTTCCTGTCGCTTTGCCGTCTGCGCAGTGCTGGAGGCAGTGAGAGCTGACCTTTGAGCCAGTGAGTGTGCGATGACAAAAGTGCAACGAGCTCTACACATAGTGTGTGTGAGTCTGTGTGTGTATCCATATTATTTGTAGCCATTCTCTGCATTCCCACTAAACTATTTTTGCTTTGTGTCTGTTCAGCATCTTGTTCAGTTAAAAAGTATGCCTTTTATTATACTGTAAATCTAAAACAAGTTATTCAAAAACCAGAAGAAAGGCAAGAGAAAGGGAGACGGAAGGAAGGTAGCAGAAAGGGATGAAAGGAAAGCGGAAGGGAATATCATTATGTTCTTAGGATCATATCTAAAGGAATAAGGACAGAATCTGTTAAAACTAAGTAAAAATTAAAATGAAAAGCATTTTGAACAAGGAACGATGTAAAGAACTAAGAACTGTGCATCATACTTCCTCCTCTGAACCCACAATCAAATAACAAGTTGTTACAGAGGAAATGCAGTGACTAAAGCTGAAAACCCAGTGGCCCTCGAAGAGATTGGTGAACATACAGGAAATCACTGACTCATTCTACCATGTTGTATAGCAGCTACTGGAAAGCTGGTTTTTTAAACACTTTGTTAATGTGAAAAATAGCCAAGTACCAAGCACAGCAATTTGTAATTTTTGGCCTGATTTGCGTTATTGGCCTCTTGCGCCCATGGCAATATTGAAAAAGAAATAACTGTAAACAGAATGAATAATCTGTAACCATACTGTAGTCTCTGTTTATTTTTACATCAGATGCTTGGAATGTTGGCATTATTAAGAAACTCATTTAGTTTTGATTCCCTTTTGAACCTGTAATATCATAATGCAGCCCCCTAAATGAGTCATACTGCTAGTGGTAAAAATTGGGTGCTGGTGCCACACACATACCAAGGTTGGGTTTTTGAAAAGTCCCTTTTAATTAACAGAAACTTTGAAGCTTGTTGGCAATTTTTGGTTGTATGAAAATCTAATAATAATAATAGAAACGTCACCATTTGAAACTGGCCACCTAAACTGATTGTTCAAGCTTTTCATCTTCAAATTGATTTGTACATACTCAACCAATTACGGAGGTGGGAAGTACGATTATACCCACTTTGCAGATGAGGAAATTGAAGCTGGGAGCTTTGGAGACTTGCCCACGCAGGTGAAAATGACTCCTACATCAAGACTCTTGAAGACAACCCTACTCACCAGTAATTTTAGTGGGTCATTTCCTATGACACAGATAATGTTGGCATGGCGGCCTTACTGGGCTCAGATAATTCTTAGTTGTAAGGGTCTTTTTTGTGCATTGCAGCATATTTAGCAGCATCCTGGTTTCCACCTACTCGTTGGCTACACCCCTCTCCATGCTAGCAGAATCCTCAATTTCTTTGGCAGATTGTGAAATGGCACAATAAATTTGACCTTCACAATGATCTGATAATATAAGCAACCAGAAGTTCCCAGTTTGCTTATTGCACAATACGAAGACAAATGGGAAGTCATTGGCTAAATCTATTCCCCTCAGTAAATCTTTGTTTAGTAAATGAAAACTGGTCTGATGGTGTCAACCAGAGGCCTAGCACAACACAGACTACATAAATTATTAAGTAGGAAGGCACATTCCTAAAATGCAGAACATAGGACATCGTTAGGGCCATGCAAACACTATCTAGTAGCTTCTGGGAGGATGTTGTAATAGTAGATATATGTCCCTGTACTAACTATGGATAATAAGACACCAAGGCAAAACCCCACCGCAGCAAATGAAGCACTTTGACGGGGGACTTGGACCATGGGAGGGCTGTGCAAGTGTGGAGGCAGGGGCATCTTTCTACTCCCTCTATTTTCTTATAAACCTAAAACTGCTTAGAATGAGATCTGGAAAAATAAATTTTTCAAAAGGTCAGTGTTACCAATTTATTTTTTTTAAATTAGGAATCTTTTTTCCCTTCGGACTGTTTATCACTTTGTCTACTGGTAGCCTTGTACTGGCATTGGACACGGGGAACGTTGAGATCTAGTCTTTTTTTTTTTAATTACTTATAACAGTTATTTATTTTTTGTTATTGGAAAGTCAGTTTTACAGAGAGAAGGAAAGACAGAAAGATCTTCCATCTGCTGGCTCACTTTCCAGGTGGCCTCAATGGTTGGATCTGAACTGATCTGCTAGGAGCCTCTTCCAGATTTTCCATGCAGGTACAGGGTCCCAATGCTGTGGGTTATCCTCAACTGCTTTCCCAGGCCACAGGCAGGGAGCTGGATGGGAAGTAGAGTAGTTGGAATATGAACCAATGTCCATATAGGATGCTGGTGTATTTAGATGATGAGCCAATTGAGCCATTGTGTCAGCCCCCAAATTTTTCTTATTGACATTTTTACATATTGAGGGCAGTAGTTTTCTGTGATGTACATTAAAATGTTTGTTCTCTACTAAATTTTCTTTTGACTTTGTTCTTTAAGTATCAAAACTTTTCTTGCTTAGATTCATATAAATTTCCCACTGTAAATTATAAATGACTAAGTTATCTCCTACAAGTTTATTTGTAATTACATTAAAAATGAACTGCATGTGCATTTTATATGGTGATGAAGAGTAAAGAAAGTGATCAAAATTACACATTTTTAAGAAAGACAAACCAGTTTTTCTACTCTTTGGTAATCAATAATTCAACACTACTGACTTCAAATGCTGCCTTTGGCATGCTGGTATTTTGGCATAACACGTGGAGCCACTTCATTTCCATATGGACACTGGTTCATGTATCAGTTGGTCTACAGCAGAGGATGTCCATGTCCTTGGGCATCTGCCATCCATCTAGGAACCTGAATATAGTTCCTGGCTTCTGCCTAGCTCGTAACCCTGGGTGAGAGGCCACATGGAGAGTGAACCAGCGGATGGAAGATTCTCTCTCTCTTTGCATCCCAATCTCTTTGATTCTAACTTTCAAATACAGAAGCAAATCTTAAAAAAAAAAAGAAGAAGAAAGAAAAGAAAATCTGCCTTCAGTTCCCAATTTGCATGATTTCTGGTTGCTCTTTGGTTCTGTTGATAAGAACATGTTATTTCCAGATTGTTATCTTAAAAAATGAATTAGTTATTGTGTCAGCTTTTCCACATTGATTTGAATTCAGACTCAAAGGGGGATTTTAGAACGTTAAAAAAATATCCTCTGAAGGATTTTTAGAAGTGAGTCTTTAGATATAACCTATATAGAACTTTATTGATTTTCTTGTGTATCTTTACTTCCTGCTTTGTAGTTTTCTCTTTGTGTATAACATTGTCTCTGTAACATTGAGATATTGGATGATTTGGATTCTCATTTGTTTCCCAAATTTTTCTCTCAGTTTTAGAGATACAACTACTTGTTAAGGAATTGTTCAAAATGCCAGTGAATAACTTAGACTGTAGTTTTGTAGTTGATATTGTAGAGGATACAGACCCAACATTTAAAAAAAATATATATATATATATATATTTCTTATTTGCAGGGCAGAGTTACAAAGAGGGAAGAGAGAGGGAGGAAGAGAGAGAGAGAAAGAGAGAGAGAGAGAGTTTTATCTGCTGGTTCACTCCAAAATTGCTATAATGGTCAGAGCTAGGCTGATCTGAAGTCAAGAGCCGGGAACTTCACCTGGGTGTCCCAAGTGGGTGCAGGAGCCCAAGCATTTGGACCCTCTTTCCTTGGCTTCCCAGACCATTAGAAGGGAGCTGGATCAGAAATGGAGCAGCCAGGACTCGAAGCAGTGCCCATATGTTTGGTGCCACAGGCAGAGGCACAACGTACACGTGGAGCAGCCACAGAAGGCATCCAAACTTTTGCAAATAGCAGAAATCAGATGCATCCAGAGTTGTATGTGAAATAACCAGGGATAAAGCCAGAGATTAATTGAGATGGGCCCAGGTGAGATAAGCTGCCAGACAGTAACTTTCCGAGGATGTGGCATCTGAGTTGAGGTTTGAAGACTGTGAAAGGAATTGTCATGCTCTTGTTTTTGGACAAGATGTCCAGGGCTACGTTTACCACACAGAGTCTTGGCAAGTATTTATTGAATGAGTGAATCAATCATCAATGGCCAGACGTTCTATCCTTGGGCTTGAGATGCACTTTGGTTCGTGTTGCCTTTAAACTTCTATGAGGAGGAGCTGTTTAGACAAATGGCACATTTTCACTTTGGGGAGGAAAGAGATTTTCCTTCAGTTTTTATTCATTATTTATTGCAAAAGTGATTTTGCAATGGCAGATTTCAACATTTCTTCCTGGTCTTTTAAACCACCCTGGCCCTTAGCAAGCCTCAGCAAGTTCTCTGAAATCAGGGTTTTCCCTTCAAGTCTGACCTCCCTCACTGCCATGAGGGAAGTTAGCAAATCCACACCTGTGTAGGGCACAGAATGGAATCAGGAAGAAGTTGAAGCAGCCTCGTGGACACAGGTGTTGTGTTTGCAGTGTTTTGCCTCTCCCCAATCCTTTCCTGAGGCTCACACAAGCTCACGCTCAGACAAGATCTCTGACACTTGCTTTGAGCTCCATCTTGTGCTTCTTCCAAAGTATGGCCACTGTGAAATTTTCCAAACTAAGAAACTCAAACTTGCTTAAGAAACTTCTTTTTCATGGAATATTTCTGTAACATAAAATGCAAAAAACTGATTGGATGAAATGGTGAGAATGTTTGAGTCCTCTAGCAGCTTCAATTTCTTTTTTGTGTGTAGTTTGCTTTTAAGATTGAGGGTTTTTTGTTTTGTTTTGTTTTGTTTTACAATTACTTCTTTTTATGATTATTGATCTCTATTAACATTCTAATTATAAATACTTGATAAGTTTCTCTCTTTGATCTGGCCCCCTTGTCACTCAGCAGTCTTTAAAACTCTGGAGTCTTTCTTTCATTCTTGACATTTGCCATTGTCCTCCTGCCTGAATGATTTCCCTGCTATTCTCAAAAGCAGCCCAGAAGCACTAAGAGGGTATGCTGCAGTATCAAGTACCATGGCTTCAGGCTCGGCCGGCCACAGCTGCCCACTTTCTAAAAGATCCCTTTATTCCTTGCAACTGCACTTATCCAATTCAGACTAACAAATGTTGGCTCTTTTTCCCCGTGTCTTTCATGCAAACCACACACACCCACACACACATACAAACCCTTAAAAGTGTCATAAATCCCTCCCTCTGCACATGGTACATCAATACACCTTGTAATTGCTTTTCCTTGTTGGTTTTGGTCCTCTACCCGGTTTTTTCTTTCTTTCTTTCTTTTTGTATTCTGGCTTCCTCAGCTTTAATAGACCCAGCTTTGAAATCCAAGTTGCAAATGCAGAAAACGTGTCCAGGCCTTTAAGGCAGGCTGAATAGCTCCAATTGTAGAGGATATAACATCATGCCTGGTGGTACCACCCATTAAAAGCACTGATCACTTGGTTTGTAAGAAATTAGCTGTTCTTAGATTCAAGACTAATGATCTATGGGTTTTAGAACATGCCTCAGTGCTGAGTGGAAGCGAACGGTGATTATCTGCCAGAGTGTATTTGTGTGTCAGTATATATCATAGGCATACATATATGGAATACAGTATATGCATGTCATGGCAAGTTTACTTCGCGAGGTTCATGGCTATTGGAATTAAAAGATAAGTTCATTTTTGTACAAAAAAATTGAAGTCCATGCATACAATGGTCTTGAAAACATTTATGAAGAACACATATAATGAAAAATACTTAGCTTTACAAATTTTTTTTTTGCCCCTGTCCCCAAATAAACTTACCTTTGAATTCAATTTCATCACAGACTTTTGGAATATCCTTGTAGATACTGCATTTTTCAGCTAGTCACCTCGCTCATCTACATGAACAAGTCTAGACTGAGCCAAAAGATGTGATGATTCTCTCCAATCTCTCTGCTACTCCTCTTGCAAAGTTTAAGTAATAACATTTATTAGGAATAATCATATTTTTTTCCATAGAGAATTAACATAGAGTTTGGTCTTGGGGAGATCACCGAAAGCAAATGTGAGGATTATTCTCTCTCCCTTAAGTCAAATATGAACTGCAAGAGCACTTCATTTCAATGCAGGCCAATTCGCAGGAATCAGACCTTTTCTCACCAGGAAATTGTTGAGTTTGACAGGTACCATATACATGGTATCTTAGAGAACAGTTCAGATTATCATGACAGGCTTACAGAATGATAGGCACCCTGGCTCCCTTAGAAATAAAATGGATCTTTTCTCCAAATCACAAGGACTTTAGGAGCTGGCTGGGACTTCCAAGACATGATTGGAAGGGAATCTGTAAGAGCCCTTGGTGAGCCAATATTCTGTGACTCAATCCTTTGCTACTCAAGAATACTCCACAAACCAGAAGCTTTGGCGTTACTAGATCTTAGAAGAACAGCATCTCAGGCCATATCCCACCTGGTGCATTGAGACAGACATTGTCACCCGATCTCCAGGGGATTCACATGGACATGAGAGTTGAGAAGCCCCATTCTACTTTAAAGTCTTTACCAAATAGTAAGCCAATGCTCAAAGAAATGAAATTAGTTTTCCCGATGTTACTGATTACATTTGTAATTAGAAGAATTAGCAACATTCTGCACAAATCAAGCTATCCATCTTGGATAATTGTTTTTTTTAAATCTCTGACACCTGTTTCCTTCATTGATATCCTGGGTTTGGCCAGTGCCCGACTCGGGCCAACCATCTCCACATAGCTGTAGACATGACTTAATTGGGGCTGCTTTCACTGGGGGAGATGACCTATGTGTTTGATACATCAGGCTCTTGTGCTTATTCAATGTGAGACATGGGAATAGTGGGCCTAGAGAGCTAGATGCAGGTTCTTGGAGGAAGGCTGAGGTTTCCGTCTCTAGGACATGTTAACCACTTAGTTTTTTTTTTAAAAGATTTATTTTTATTATTATTATTATTATTTTTATTGGAAAGGCGGATATACAGAGAGGAGAGACAGAGAGGAAGATCTTCCGTCCGATGATTCACTCCCCAAGTGAGCGCAATGGCTGATGCTATGCCGATCCAAAGCCAGGAGCCTCTTCCAGGTCTCTCACATGGGTGCAGGGTCCCAAAGCTTTGGGCCGTCCTTGACTGCTTTCCTGGGCCACAGGCAGGGAGCTGGAAGGGAAGCGGGGCTGCCGGGAATAGAACCGGCGCCCATATGGGATCCCAGGTGTGCAAGGCGAGGACCTTAACCACTGAACCACCGCGCTGGGCCCAACCACTTAGTTTTAACATGGAGAAAGAAGGAAATTCATGGCTTTTGTTTGGAGAATCACTCAATCTTTATTCTAATCAAATAAACTGCATTTGTCATGGTTTTCAGAAAAGTGGCATTAGTAAAACCTCTAGATTGCTGTTTCTACACTGGAACAGAGAGCAATAATTTTTACAGTCACATGTGAGGCTAGAAGTTCTTTTGAAAATGAACAAAGAAACCTTTAACTTACTGTTCTTCAGCCATGTGTTTGCTCTTGTTTATTCTGGTGAATTTTTAGATTAAAAAAAAATGAATGGCTCCCCACGACTTGTGATTCACCTGGCTATGAATGACTGAAGATTTAAACTGTCTTTAAAAAAATATTGCAAAATGTTTCAGAAATAATCGTAAATGAGACCCAGCTAGTCCCCGTGTGGCTGTGTTGATAGGTGGTAATACGGTTTCCCCAGTTTTTCATTGGAGCCTAATGCTGAACACTTCTGCAATATGATTCGCAAGCCTTCCTATTAGGGCTTGAAATCTTCTTCAGTGCCGGTTGGTGTATTTTTGTTATTTACTTTGGAAATATAAAGCAATAAAAAAAAAACAGATTGGAAGGAATAATGTGCCATTTCAAAACATAAGCTCAAAAAGCCTGGAATGTTCCCTTTCTCTTTCAGACAACCTGCTCTTGACATGTAAATAAGCCTGCAGTAGTCTGCTGGAAGCTAAGAGGACTCAGGCATTGGAGAGAAGCCCGAACCATTCTCCCCATCCCAGCATAAACTAATGCAGATCAGTCTTCCAGGAGGTACGCATGCATGGACTGTGTAAATGCAATGAACCCAGTCGAGATCCACCAATCCTAACCCATTCTGTACAGCCTCGTTACAGGTATGTGAAAATCGGCAGTTGATAATGGTAAAGAAATGAAATTGGTGGGTGAGTTGTTACAATGTTATCATGACAATAGAAAACTGCTATGCCCATGTTGTACTTTTAACAGTTTCAGTGTTACTTAACAAAAGGGAAAACAATTTCTGGGACCATGACCAGATTGAATTCCTTGGGATTAGAGTCTATTAGTGATAGAAAGAATATTAGCAGTACTCCTGAAGGAAAGCCAGAGTTTTATGACTGAACAAATGCAGGCGCAGAAGGGAGAAATAAATCCAGCCAGTTTGGAGCAGTACAGGACACAGTCTTCTGTCCCCAGTCTTTGAAAGTCCTTTGCCTGTTCCTTTATGAATCTGCTCTTGAGTTTTACTTGTCTGCCAACCAGCAAGCCTTTGAAAACACAGCTTCAGAAAACATGAGATTACAGTTACAGAGCCGACTGCTTCCAGTTCGACAATCTGATTCATTGGTTTCTAAAGGCCCTCTCAATGCTTTGTTAGAAGTAATCCTTACTTAGCCATTTAGCTTTTATGAAAAGATTAGTGAGTAGCCATCATCACCACACAGGACTGCATGCTTAATCAGCTATCTGTCTATCTGTAATCCAGTAGAGATTTTCGTGTTTTATAAAATACTCTTCAAAGTGGTAGGATTCCTAGTCCATATATATTCGTATATATTGAGTGAATTTCTGCCCTGATAATGCATTCATTTTGCTGGTAAGATGGAAAGTTGGCTGACTTCTGTTCTTTTTCAAGGACTCAGGATCATGCTTCACATTTTCTTGCTAATAACCTACTTTTAAATCAATTCTTTGATTTGAATTTTCAATAATCCATTTGTATCCCATGCTAGGAAATTGAGGCTTAAAACAGTTCTGTGGTTTCTACCGGGGCATATGAACTGAAAGGAAAAGAACTTATGTCAAGGTTTCTGATATTTAGTCTGCTTTCTGATTTCTGTTAATTGTGTCACTTTGCCAGTGTATAATCTGCCCCTGTTGGGTTTGTCCAGCTGCCAGTCATACCTACTGTCTCCTTCCTGCAACGCCATTGGCCACAGCCTGTTCCTAAGGAAGGTGGTTCCTGGCAGAGGAGTACTCCCATCAAGGGTGGTTTGGGATCTAGTGTTTCTTTCCTTGATAATGGGGTAGGACTTGATCTGGGAAACATGGGAGGAAAAAGAATTTACAAGCCTGAAGAAAGTAAAACAGAAATATAGAAGCGAGCTCATAAGCAGCTAATAGTTTTTGTACTCAGGGCCTGCAGAGAGGAACTGACTTATAAAGGAAATCTTTGATAATGCTTACGGTTTGGAGATTCTCCGTCAGTGTCTGATGGTCTCAGTAGTCTGATGGAAAGTGGAAATGGTGGCAATTGTGAGCAGGCCTGAGAAAGCAGAGAGAGAGAGAGAGAGAGAGAGAGAGGAGAAGTGAGGCCCTATTCTGCTTAAATAACTTATGCTCTCCTGCTAACTGCTTCTGAAGGACCAGTCCCAGTACTCTACATACATAGCATAACTATATCACGTTTCCACAATTAAACCATTAACGAGACTTTCGGGTTCAAATGTGTCTACATGAGTGTGCAGAGACAGTCCTGTCCAGTCCACAGCATGCCTTTGCATATGCTGTGTTTCCATCAATGGAAGTTGATTTTCTCTCAGCGATTCTTCCCTTTTTTTTTTTAAAATGGGATTTCAAATTTTCTTTAGGTAGTGAAATCATTTTGCAAGCAAAACTGACCTAAAGTGAAATACAATGAGCTACTATTTTCTTCCTATCACAAGGGAGAAAATGGCAGCTAGGAAGGGACCTATTTAAGTCACCTAGCAAGATAACAGAGTTTAAACCCAGTTCTTGTGCTCCTAAGCCCTGTGATTGGACATTTAATACTGAAAATGTTTAGTGAACTAATCTTCTTCTTCTACCCATTTTGTTAAAAACTACACAACAATCCTGGAAGAAAGTATGTTACTGGAGAACCTCGGAGATTCAGAAGCACCAAGAACATCCCTCTTGCTAATAAGGTGCTGATTCCACATGGATTCTTACCTTCTTGAAACCTGTCCAACTACATTCAACACCTTAGTTGAGATTACAATTCACTTGCCTAAATTTTACATACCAATGCCTAAGAGCTCCTTGCTACCACTCTGAGAAGAACTAGAGCTTTCGTGCAATGTAACAATTAACGCTTGTTCTGAAGAGTGTGAAGTGCCTAAGGTGTCTACATAGCTTGTCTGTACTTCATATTTATGCAGCCAGGCTGATATATATGTATATATACTCTTCTAAATACTAGAAGCCTACTAACTGGTTTTGTTCAGAAGGAACGAAAGGGAAGATTTGGCCCCAAGACTGTGTCTTGCACATCTCTGACTCTAGGATATCTCTGACTCTGTGTCATGCTGTGAGATCCTTCACCTGCTCAACCCCCAAAGCTGTTGACAAACCATGACTGAAGGCCGTAGGAATCCTAAGGCAGGTTCACCTCTGGGAGACCTGGGAGTCATCTGGCAGCATGGGTTTATCCTAGGGATTCAGACTGTCTTGCCAAGCCTCCCTTAGTGTGCTAGTCTTGGATGTTTCCCCTACACTTCCTCCTTTCCTTCTTCCCTTCCCAACATTCATACCTGGGTCATACATTCATGCATGGTCTGACTCTTCTTCTGGCCTTTTCTAAAATTTTCCCGTTTTTTTCTTAAACATTTCTCCCCATAAAACCCTTGATTCATTCATTACAATGGGGCACTCTGTTTTTGGAGCAGCTAGGCTAGAGACAGATAAGTTTTACATATTTATTCAACAGATGCTACAAATGTATTTGCATACACACATATAGATATAAAACTCTGATGCTCAAACAATAATCAAAAAGTTAGTACATCCTCTTATGATCAGGTCTGAAACAGATCTTGATCAGACACCGCTGAAGGGGTCACCTTACCCATGTTTATCCACAGATTGTAGAAAACTCAGAATGAGTCTAGATGTGGCTGCTGACTTGTGCTGAAAGGCCCGACCTGTGCAGTGCAAGCATTGTGGCATTCTTGGAAAGAATGCCTCACCCATATATAAATGACAAAATGTCCTTCCCCCATTTTGCTGATCTCAACCTCTGATCTGAATTAAGCCTGCCTGCCTTCCTTTCTTCCTTCCTTCCTCCCTTCCTTTCTTCCCTCCTTCTTTCCCTCTCCTCTTCCTCTTATTCATCCACCTCCCCCTTGTTTTACAACTTGGTTCCAGAAACAGTGCTGTAATATACTAAAGGCCAGTGCACACAAACCCTTGGTTAAGCAGCCATGTAATATGTCAATAGAAGAACATTAATGTCTCACAGCTTCATTCTGGATTGGTTTCTGTCGTATGCAAACTCAATGCTACCTGGGCTTTTGTATTTTAGTAACAATTCCTTTGTTTTTATCCTTATTCTATAATCTATCTAATCAATATTATTTAGTGCTGTTTGGGCCACAGTCAAGCTCTAGAAGTGAACATCATTCCTCAAACCTTCATAAAAGTAATAATCTCATGAGCATACTGTTAAAATATGAGGATAATTTTGAAAGTTTAGAGAGTTGAATGGTAAGTTTATTTTGATGCAAAAAAAAATTGAAAACCATGCACTTTTTCATAATGCACATTTTAGTTGAACTTTATGAAGATACTTGTCATTGGTGATGTCCTAAGATCTGGCATCTTCAACTAACTGAGAGGGATCCAAATGGAAGCTTTGGGCCAGAGTCTCAGAGGTGCTGCTTGGGAAGCCTCAGTATGCCTCTGAGCCTTCTGAGGAGGCTCTACCCTAGAGACGAATTCAGTGAGGCTGGAGTGGCAGCCAGGATTCTGTTTTCAGTGTCTAGGTTTCTGGCTCCTGGACCATACTTTTAAGCAGCAAGGTTTTAGTGAACATATCTAATAAAGACATAACAGATAATCTCATCATTCAACCCTAGCTCTACTGTTTTAGTATTGGATTTGCTCAGGGAGAGTGGTTTTGGGAAACCTGCTGAGAAATTTGTTTAAGGCAGATTTCTTCTGCTGTTGAATTATCCTTTGAATACAAGAGGAAATGCATATGAGTGGGGTTTGTCCAGATGAGAAGTGAGGAGTAGTGAAGAAAATAGTATTGGTATTAAGTCAGCAGGCCCTGTATGATTCCCACTTCGAGTCTTTCTCATCATAAGACTCTCACAGCAGTGTCTTTAAGTTGCATAACAGTTTACCTCTGCTTTAGGATTGCTTGCAAAGCTGCCAGAGCACAAGCATGGAACTCTGAAAATATTGAGATCTACCTGACCTATGGAAACCCTGATAAGAATTCAAACACATCAATTGTTGCACTACTGAACATCTCTGCATATTATTTTTATAACTTAGGACTGCCCTGTGCACTAGGAGTTGTGATTAGTACATTCAACACATGATCGTAGAGATCTTATGCCAACCCACTGAGCAGATGAGAAAACTAAGTCTCGGAGCCACACATCAAAGGCCCATTTGTTGGCAATCTGGGCTCCATGTCGCCAGAAGCACAGCTGAAGGTTGAGCAGCATTAGCACCAAGTCGAGCCAGTTTGAAATACTGAATGGCAAGCCCCACCTCCGACCTACTCGATCCAAGGCTTCTTTTAACAAGATCCCAGGTGATTTTTGCACATTTCAGAGCACAGCTTGTGCTCACTGCAACATGTTGCCTCCTTACCAAGAAAGAATTTTTTTTTTGCAGAGTCATTTTCTTTATTGGAAATACTTTAGCACAGATCCGGTAAGACATCAAAGGCAGTCATTTTCATCACTAGCAGAGGGAAGGTTTGATTGCTTTGGGAGGAGAAGAGCTTGGCAGCACATCAGAGTCCAGGGGGAGCTGCATGTGCTGACACAGACGATTCCTGGCTTCCTTGGACTGGACTTGCGAGCTGGTGTGCAGCCATCATCCAGAAGCCAATTAGATCCTGCGGCAGAGCTTGTCTTCTGAGAGCCTGTTTTTGCTTGGATTGCTCACCTTGCTTTGCAAGGGATTTTAAGAGTTAAATAAAAGGAAGAAAACCATAGTATCTTTCTTGACTTTTGGAGGTGGGGATGCCACAGAAAATAGGGGACAGGACAGTGCAGCATCAGATTAGAGCAGGACCCAACATCTACAAAACAAGACTGCTCTCTCCATCTCTTGGTATTAGTGGTTTAAAATAACAGTCATTTATTATTTTTCACAAATGTACAGGCGGCCAATGGACCTGCTGATTTATCTCAGGCTCAGCCAATCTTGATTAGACTGTCCCATGAATATCCACTATTATTATTATTATTTTCCATAATGTAGTTTTGTAGGTATAGGGAGTCCCCCTTATGCTCCCCTTCTTCCCTCTCTATTCTTCCCTTTAACCTTCTCCTCCATAGTATTACAACAGTATAATTCTTCAGCAAGTCAAAAGTCCAACATTCTGCTGTTTAAGTGTATCATGGCATCATAGGTATAAGCAATGTTAGGAAATCTAGTATCCTATTGTGAAGGTGTATTTACCAGTTTCACTGGAACTTACAGGATGTATCCATTGGGATAACAATGCCATGTCCTATGTGTCTCTCAGCCTCCCCCAGGCTGGCCCAGTCTTGTTCAATTGCAGTTTAGTGAGATTGGAAGTAGGTATGATGTCTTGAGGTCTATGCAGACCCCAAATCGAGTTATTTCTGGATTTTACTGATCAGTATGAACCAAATGGCTATTTTGTATTTGTACTCTTGACAGGAGCCTTAGTGATGCTGTATCAGCAAGGGGCGTAAGGCCATCAGGCATCTGGGATATTGAAGCAATCTGCTGCATTTCTTCTGATTTTCCCTTATACGTGCCAAACTTGTTAGCATGATGAATGTCACTCCTCCAGTTCATGTTGCTATTCTTTCATTGACTGCTTTTCCTGGTTAGTTACATTTGGTGGGCCACTGTATAAGCTTAGAGACCACCACAAAGATGTAGGTCAACATACATAATGGAGAATACCACCTGAACCAAAGTCTCAAGTTACTCCTAAAATGTGCTAAATGAAAAAGGAGGACTGTTGGCAAGCATTGGCAAGTTTGTAGAATAGTTGGGGCTGTCTTATAATGCTTGGGTGAAGGTATATTGGCTTAGCTCTATTGTACAAATATTTGACATCTTTCTGTATAACTGGGGAAATGCATGTTCCAAGAACCAGAAATTCCATTCCTAGATAGAGGCCCAGGAAACGTCCAATAAATTCGACAAAAATGTTATCAATATCAAAAGTGAATACGTGTGTTATTATGTAGCCTGGCAATGGAATAGTTTACAGTAATGAAAATCAAAATGCTTTGAAATTCTTCATCACACTATATAATGATCAAATCATAAGATGGAACAAAAGAAATCAGAAGCTATATAATTATGTAATTTCATTGATCCAAAGTCATAATTAGGCAAAACTAATGTATGATATTGGAAGCCAGGACCCCAGAGTCCTGGATCAGGGAAGACATCGTGGGATTTGTAGTGTGGCTTGCTGAGTTTTAGTTTCTTGATCTGGAAGCTGCTTACATAAAATGTTTACTAAGTAAATTTCAGCACTTTGAATGCTAGCATAGTTTGGCTCTGAATATTATACTTTAATGGAGAGTTATTAACGAGACAAAAATTAAGATAAGTCTGAGTTTATACTGAGTTCTTTATAAACTGGTGTAACATTCTTGAATTCTCCAAGCTCCTATTTCTTCTTTTAAAAAAAGATTTACTTTTAATTTGTATTGGAAAGTCAGATATACAGAGAATAAAAGAGACAGAGAAAAGGTCTTCCATCCACTGATTCACTCCCCAAGTGGCCGCAACAGCCAGAGCTGAACTGATCCAAAGCCAGGAGCCAGGAACCTCCTCCAGGTCTTCCATGCAGGTGCAGGGTCCCAAGGCTTTGGGCATCCTCCTCTGCTTTCCCATGGGAGCTGGATAGGAAGTAGAGCATCTGGAACATGAACCAGTGCCCATATGGGGTCTCAGCACATGCAAGGCTACTGCACCAGGGCCCTCCGATCTCCTACTTCTTCATTCACATAATGGTGATAATTTAGTGTTATCATGGTAGGTATTTAAGAGGATTACATTTTAAGATGTGCAGTTTTTTGCACTCCATAAATGTTAGTTCCTTCTCTCCCTTGGTTTGGAAAATGACTGAAATTGCATTTATATTCCAGAGGCGCACAGTAAAATGGTTCCATTTAATATTGCATGTAATCACATTCTCAATTTTATTTTCCAAAAAGCTTCCAAATTGTTCCTATTTCATTATATATTAGTGTGAATATTCTGAGTTCCGGGCGTTGCATTTTAAATGGGCTTTAATTTCATTCTACCATCCTTTATGGTGCTTAGCTTTCCCTTTCGGTGTCACTGATTATTTTTATTGTAAAGGCATAACCAAATTTTAATTACTTATGAACCATCATTTGGAATAAATTTTTCCTTAAGGGACTTCACTGCAGTAAAGTTATTAAATTAATGGATAAGTAAAATAGCAGAAAAATGTATTCTGCCCAACTTGAGATCCTAAACCCATTCATCCTTTCAGTCCAAAGCTTCCAAATGACCCCGAGGCATGCGTGATTTAGTGAGTCATGCAAGAACAGCCTGTCCTGCCTTCTGCTTGTTCGTGCCAGGAGTGGGGCACACAGTGGGTGGCAGAGGCAGTAGGAAATCCTGACTCCAGTTTCCTCTGCTCTTGTTCCCAAGCCCTTTGGGGCCACCTCATTAGAAAGCAAAAGAGAGATCAAAAGGCGTGGAGGTGAGTTCAGGGATGTTGGGAACATTGGCTGTTTCCCCAAAACTGCTCTCTGTAGCAAAATGCATCCGTGAAGTGCACACACATGCAAACACAAAGTTTGTATCTAACATCTCACGTTGCTGGCATTGATTCTTGTCGGCAGCCAGTGCCAAAATTCTGGAGGTCGTAGCTTGAACTGACGGAAGAGAGTCAAAGGTGTCACTGAGGCTGAGAACCTGACTTCCTCTATTTCACAATTCTGCCTCGACCTCAGTGTAGCTCTTTCATGTCCTTTTCCAAAGGAAAGGAATCATTGAAGCAGAAAGGCATCTAGCTGGTAGTTAAGCAACAGCCTGAGATGCCCACCTCCCATGCCAGAGAGCCTGTGTTTGAGTCCCAGCTGTGCTTGCTCCTATGTGGGTAAATTATACATGACCCAGGAAGCAGCAGGAGATGGCTCAAGTAGTACACAGAGATGATGTGAGGCTAAATGCATGGGTCTTAGAAGCCTGTAATTTGAAGAGAGAGAGAGAGAGCACACACATCCAGGGTAGGAGAAAGGGCCTGGGTGCCAGGTAAAATCCCATGTTGCCAAGGAAAAACCCCAAACTTATTGTGTCCAACTGGCAGTTTGATATGTGACAGTGAAGCGCAGTAGCACCTGGATACACACATCCGGGCAACTGGGCGTCAGGTGCAGTCACTGGAACAAACATCCAGGAGAGGCTCCTGGGAAAAGCCCTGCTTAGTGTGGAGCTGACACAGAATAGTCTGGGAGAGAGAAAACAAGAAACCAAAATCATCCATTGGGATTGCCACTGCGGGAAAACAGGAGTAAGATGGAGAGTTCCAACTTGTCGGGTCATAGGATGATTTTGGAAGAGGCTGTTGCTTTAGGTAACCATTGGGAGCATGGTAGAGGGTGAATTTAGGTTTTTTAATTGTGTTACTTTGTGAGACTATGGATTGTAGGTCATATATCCTTTGGAACAATGAAAATCAAGGCAGAAATGTTAGTGCAGAACACAGGCAAGTTTTTTGTTGTGTGTGTGTGTGTGGTTTTCATATGGTTGCTTGCCATTTTTCTCCCTTGCATTTACTTGTTTCTCTAAATCAGGACAAAATATGTGCTGTGGAGAGAAACCAAGAGGCAAGATTAAAGTTGTCCTTTGTAAGACAGCAATGGGAGGAAATCTTGACAAGATCCTCTGTGAGAGTAAATTGAAAAAGGTGTCCAGGCAGGCCCCACTTCAGGAGATTCCGTTTAGTGTCCTAGGCTTGGGCCCAGGAATCAGTATTTCTAATAAGCTGTTCTAATGCAGATGCGCTCTGAGCAATTCTGGGGCAGCTCTCTCCTCTTGTTTTGGGAACATTCAGTTTCCACACTCCCTGGGACTCTGTCCTATCTTGACTTACTGTCAAAATTACATTTGTACTAATTTTCCAAATTCGTTTCTGGTACCACTTTTATCTTCTTTGTCTCTTTCCCATCAAGCTATGAAATGCCCAGGGGCTGGCTCTGTGACTCCTGTCTCAATATTTGTGACATACATGTAAGAAACTTATGTAAATGTTTCTAGATGGGCCTACTTTATTATTACTCTTCTCTTTCCACTTGACCTTGTCTCTCCCACAGTTTTTCCTGCCTTACCTGGAAACAAACTACCTGCCTTGCTTCCTGCCCGTATGTTGCTACGTCCTGCAGAGTACACTGACAAAATCCCCTGAAATACCTTCCTCTCACCCTTCAAAACAGGTGGATACAGGTCTGTTGATAACACCCCAATCTGATATATGCTTCTTGATTGAACCTCAATTGCAATGAGCCAGGTTTGAAAGTATTTTGTAAAGAATTAGAGAAATTCAAATGCAGACTAATCTGTAAGGTAACATGTAGTTATTTCTGTTGTATAAGTTAATGATATGTCATAGTTACATAAGGAATATACTTATATGTTAGCAATCTTTACTGAATTCATGGAATAAGGAATAGATAGAATGTCTGCAAAACTGCCTAATTTACAAAGAAGAGATGAAGCGAATATAGCAACATCTTGAAGAGGCTTTAATCAAGGTGATAAGCGTGTGAATTTGCATATATTATCCTTCATAAAATTTTTTCTAAGTTAAACAATAAACTAAAAATATCTACTAAAGAAATGCATGTGTTTTTCTGGCCCTAAAAGTTTGTATACCTATTAAAACATCTGCTATTAGGGCAGTTATTTTATCAGCAGCTGTCATGCTATTGGCTAATTTGACTTCAAACATGTTAACTAGCCCAGACGTGGTAGTTGGTCTGTTCTGTGGGAGGTGGTGCATACTTTTGCTTGGAATCTGGAGAGGCTTGCTTAACAGCTGAGATTGGCAATCCATTTGCAGCATGAAAATGGCAGCTGCTAGAATAGAGTCTGTAAGTTCCCCTGTGAAAGATGTCCTTTGCCTCTGGCATGCCAGCGGTAGAGATTCCCTGATCTCTGGCAGCAGAAGGAACGAGTGGTTTCAGCTGAGCTTTGTTGGTTCCCCACTTGGGGTGGCTCTAAACAGTTGGGTGCTGATTCCTTCCCTGCTGTGGGGTCAGTCTTGGGACAGACAATTGTCAAGGTTGCCTCTCTGTTGGTCCCCTAAGCACTGATCATTTTACCTTAGCGGAATATCATGGGAGAAAAAGACGATGTGGTCCTAGAAATTTATAGGAAACAGTCACATTGATTCTGTTAGCTGGGCTTTTTGCTCCATAGGAAATCTGTTTGGGTACTTGCCTTGTGTTAGCTTTTGTGGCCCCCATGCGGAAGCTGCAGAGAAGATCATGGCTTGATGATTCTGTATGCTGAGACACGCATGTGGGAATAGAGATTGAGTTAGGCAAAGGGGACATCTAGGGGACTAAACTGGAAAATTAGGATTGAATGAGCGTAGGTCTGAGGCTGTGTGTGGAGTGAGTCCCCTCTGCAGCAGAGTTACCACTGCTGCAGTTACTACCTGCAGTGGCCACTGACCCTGAAATGGATGCAGCAGCAGGAGAGTGGCTGAGAAGACATCATGTACGCAACTACAAACTCCATCCTGGGAATGCAAAATGCACCTTTTGATTTTGAAACCTGCATATTATCAAAATTATCTTTTTTGAAGAAGAAGAAGAAACTGCATTTAGTTTTGCTCCCCCCCCCCAAGTTATTTATTTGAAAGTCAGAGTTACAGAAGAGAAAGAGGGAAAGATATAGGGAGGGAGAAAATCAGAGAGAGGGGGAGGGAGAGAAAGAGAGAGAATATCTTTCATCTGGTAGTTCATTACACAGATGGCTGCGACAATCAATGCTGGGCCATGCTGAAACCATGAGCCTTTAACTCCATCTGAGTCCTTCATATACCTGGTAGAGGCTCAAGCATTTGAGCCATCCTCTGCTACTTTCCCAGGCACATCAGTGGGGAGCTGGGCCAGAGGTGGAGCAGCTTGAACTGGAACAAGCAATCACATGGCATGCCATGGCAGATTGCAGCTCACCTACTGTGCCACAAAGCAGCACCAAAGTTGTGCTTTCTTTTTATAGTCATGTGCTGTGTAATGACTGGCAAGCACTGAGACTCCGTGAGCAATTTCATTATTGTGCAAATGTCGCATCATGTACTCGCCTCAACCTAGATTTTGCACACCAAATACTCTCTGTGGCCTCTGGGTGTAATCAAGAGACAGTAAATAAATAAACCAATGACAGTCATTTACTATCATTTCATGTATTATGCACTGTGTACATGGTTGTATGTGCTTTTTGTTTTTTAAAAATTTATTTGTGTTTTTTTTTTGAAAGATAAAGAAAGAGAGGTTGCGGACAGAGATAGAGTTCTTTCATCCAGTGTGGTTCGCTCCCCAGGGGCTGCAACAGCCAGGACTAGGCTTGACTGAAGTGAGGAGCCAGGAGCTTTATTTTGGGTCTCCCTTGGAGGTGCAGAAGCCCAAGCGTTTGGATCATGTTCTGCTTCTTTCTCAGTTGCATTAGCAGGGAGTTGGATTGGAAGCAGAGCAGCGGGGTCTCAACTCTGCACCCATGTGGGATGCCAACTTTGCAAAAGGCAGCTTGCCCTGCTATGCCAGAATACCAGCCCTTTTTGCTACCCTTCCATGTGGCTGGCAACACAGCAAGTTTGTTTATGCTAGCATCCCAACAAGCATGTGACCAGGTAATAGGACTTCTTCAGACCCATTGTAATCCTGTGGAATCTCTTCCTGTAGACTGTCCGTGGTTCACTGAAAGGTTATATTGTGCATGACTGAAATTTGAAAGGTGACTTACTTTTTGAAGATTTAGTGTACTTATGAAAAGGGAAGATGGCACAGGACCAGCTTACTGCTTCTGAACTTGCTTTTAGCTTAAATTTCTACCAATTATCTGGGCCAAATGGCAGGGAGAATTGATTAATCCACTGGAGTTTCTATTAGTCTATGAGAGTTTGCATCTGTGAGCAATATGTAGGCAACTCAGTGAACTGTAAATATGCGTGTTATATCCTGAGGACATTTAATGTCACATTATTTGATCTATGTAATAACATAATTCTTTGTAAAGCCCACTTTGCTGTTAGTTTTGTCCTGAACTGAAATGACATTAATTTTCCAAAATGAAGTACTCTGAGATAGATGATAAACATGTATAGCAGAAAAGAAACATTAGAACTTGAGAACTTTCGCTTCAACAAATTGAGCTTCAGTTCCCAAGACAGTGTGAAACTTCAAAGAGATTAAAAAAATATTAAGACTATTACTGAGTTCCTAAAAAGGATAGATCTAGAGCTGATGGATTCTCAGGAGGTGTAAGTGGTGTGGGTGGGGGTGTGCCCGCATGAGGTGGGTCCAGACTGAATACAAAGCCATTAACGATGTCAAAGTGTCTAGACCGTACAGCCCTGTTCTCAGTGGACAGCATCATTCATCATTGATTCACCTCGGGGAGGTGCCACATCTGGGCCCTCACTGAGTCTGATTTAATTGCCATGATGTGTGGCCTGGACATCAGGATTTCACAAAACTGCCCTTGGGAATCCAGGTATGCTCTGGAATGAGAAGGAATGTGTGGAAATCTGGGATCTCTTCCAGCTGGGGAGACTACCTTCCTGGCAAGAGCCTGAAGGAGCCCTGCGATTACTCTGCCCCTTCCTTCACCTGCTTCTCGCCCTTGTTCAATCAAAAATGTTTGTCTCTCTTCCTTGAAAGTGAATTAATCACCACAAACTAAAGGGTGGGGTGGTGGGAGATAATCCTCTTAAATTTAACACTACATTTGTTTACTGAGCTACTCACATAAAATATTTGTCATTGATAGTGGTGGCTGGTGCCCCTTCCAGCAACTAGAACAAAAACTTATCCATATGTCCGCTGGGGCCCGATGGGTTAGTCAGTGCCCTTTCTCCCAGAGTTCGTTATTATATAATGGAAGGCAACAAAGGCTGTGCTCTGTTCCAGGCTGTTTGTTTGAATGGGAGGCGTTTGTGCAAAATTCTCTCACTCTAGGATAATAGGCAAATAGTAAATTATGGCTCAGTGGACAAAACCAGCCCTCTCTTTTGTAAATCATGTTTAACTGGAACAGAGCCTCACTCATTTATTTATTGCCTATGACTGCTTTTGAACCATAACAACAGAGCGGAATGACGAACACTGCATGTCCTATAAGACCAGAAATATTTACTCTGCGGCCATTTACAAAAAGAGAAAGAGGTTGCCAACCCGCTTATAGATAGCATTATCTTGTTGCAATGTTAGCATTTCCTATTGTGGTTGGTTAATTTCAACAATGTTGCCATTTATTTTGTCCTCCACGCATCCGTTTTCCAACTCTTTTTAATTTACATAAAGGGAACTAATTTCATATATTTCATACGTATGTAGCTTTAAGAGCATAACGGCGTTTCGTGTTCTACCATTCTCCCCTCCCTGTTTCCTACTCCATCCTTCTTTTCCTTTTCCTTTGATTTTTACAATGACCTACTTTCATACGTTTATAAACATCAGCTTAACTTTCCACAAGATAATAAATTCTGCAAGCAGTAAATAGAAAAACCATCTCCCAATTCTTCACTCCAATTTCCATCTCCATTTCTGGAGCTTGCCCCATTGAGAAGGGAACCCGTTTCATGGACCATTGAAACTTGGCCGGCCTTGTAAATGATTTTGATCGATAGAATGCCAGGAAAGTAGCACTACATTCCTTCTTAGGCTAGACTTTGAGAGCCATTGCAGATTCCTGCTTGCATTCGTTGGAGGCTGTCTCTGAATCAACTGCGGTTAGCCTTCTAGATGATGGGAAGCACGCAGACGGGCTAACAGCCAGTCAACCCCCAGGGGTGTAGTTTCCTTTCTATACTGTACTGGGCACAGTTGGTGCAGAAGTGAGCCTAATCAAGACCCAAAGAAATTCTACACTCAATGCAAACAGCCAACCTACAGGCACATGGCTAGATAAAGATTTGATATTTTAACCTACTACATTTTGATCTAACTACTGATAAACCTATTAGTCATTCAGCCTATAAATAAATACATCAGTAGGTATTCAGTTAAAAAATGTTATAATAGTGTCTCTTACCATTTCTTTTCTTCTTCTTCATTTTTTAATTTTTTTAAGAAATCAGGCTTTCATAGTTCTTGTCACCAAATCACAGTTTACAATAAAAAAAGGGAACAAACTTCACAGCACTTTCACTGACCACTAGGAAAATAAACACAAAATAACAGCTTAAGGGTAGGAGTAAGACATTTGACCTACTCAGTGAGATGTCTACATCTCATCTGTTAGCACCAGGCTTTGAGTACTGAATCTACTCTTGACCCAAGCACCTGCTAACGTAGACTCTGGGAGGCAATGTTGATGGCTGTAGCAGCTGGTCCTGCTACACAAGTGAAAGGCCGGCACTCAGTTGCCAGATCTCAGCTTTCCCAGCTATGGGCTTTTTTGAATATGCGGGGAGTGACCCAGTGGATGGGACCTCTCTCTCTTCTGATAATTCTTAAAAATTTAAATAGCAATTTTGTTATAATTATTAAAGAAGTAACAAGAAGCATGAGTCCATATATAAATATATACTGACATTGTCATAAGTAGAGAAATACTGACAATGATAGCTTCTTTAGTACAAACATATATAAAACACACACACACACACACACACACTCATTCTCTTGCTTAGGGTAGTAGCAAACCATTCACTTCTGCCCTAGATGTTCCTTCTGCCTAGTGGATACAACAGTGCAATGGTAGCAGGAAGAAGTGGGCCTCAGTTAAGTGTGACTTCTTCAAGAACAAATTTATAATACCTCACTACAGGGGCCAGAACTGTAATGTACCAGGCAAAACTGTAGCCTTTAGCGCAGGCATCATCTGTAGGTGCTGATTGGAGTCCTGACTGTTCTACTTCCAATCTAGCTACCTGCTAGTGTGCCTGGGAAAGCAGCCAGGTCCTTGTTCTCCTGCAGCTATGATGGAAACTTGGAAGAAGCGCCTGTCACCTGGCTTTGAACTTTCCATCTCTGGGTGTTGTAGCCCTTTGGGGTAACTCAGTGGATGAAAGATCTCTCTCTCTCTCCCTCCCCTCTTATAACTTACAAAATCAATAAATATATGTTTTTAAAAATGCTCCACTTCAATCTACTTATCACATTATTGCACATGAAATCTTCCTAGTGCTTTAGTATGTTACATAAAATCTTCACATTTACTTCCTTGTAGTTCATCTTTATTCACTAGAATATGTGCCAGGAGAGGAACATATTCTGTTCTTATTGACATATTTCCAGCACCGACAATTTCCTGTACATAATGGATCTCAATTTATATATTTCTGCCATGAACCATCTATTCTTACTGCTCATTGGAATTATTTAATTTTGTTTCTGAAGTAAATACCCCATAGCAATCATAGAATTGTATATTCTAACATTTGCTAGAAGCTGAGCATTTTCAATGAAGCTAAAAAAAAAAATCCCCAATCATTGTTATTTACATGTGCTAATAATGTTGCTGTTACACAAATAGAATAATTATCAGAATCACCAGCTCTGGCCACATATTCACAAACAGAGAAAGAAGTTTACTGTTTTTATTTTGAAAATCAAAGTAGATAAAGGTTTTCCATTCTGTGGAGCCCATAGAAGCCACAAGCTAATGTCAGCAAAATTCGTGGATTTCCAAGCCCTACAACCTACAAGCTCAGGAAGACACCCAATTAACAAAGATTAAAGTCCAGATCTGACTCATACACATATTGGAAATGCTAGGCAGTGTCAAACAGTATCCACTGTTCTTGCGCAACCAGGTTAATGTTCTGTGCCGTGTGGGGGCTGGAGATGGGAATTCCACTTTATAAAAAAGCGTGCGAGATGCTCCACTTCCCATCAAGACATGTAATGAGTAGGTTTCAGCTATACTCTACAGTCCCAAATGATTGAACCAGCATTAGGGCCAAAAAATTGGAAATGTCTTAACATGCATTAATTGCTTAATGGTTGTGTTGTCTGCCTGCAAAGGGCGGGGTGGTATTTAAGTTGCTTAATGACTTTACATTTTCCCATGGCAAAATACTTGTGATTTGGTTATACTATAATTAAAGAGTTACATAAACAAGGCCTTAAGAAGACATGGAGTGTCTTCCTTAGAAGAGGGCTATTGGTGGGTTCCAGCCAGTGTGTGAAAGCTGACCAAAATCATTTTTCCAGGTCATTTCTGGAGGAAAAACCACCACCCTCTCCCCATCCTACCCTTTAAAACACCGTCCTTATTTTCATTGTTGCCTTTTTGTTTACTGCGTTGAATGTAGAGAGTGGGTCAAGGGAACAGATTAAAAACGGCAAAGTATTTCATTATTTGGAGACTGTTTGAAAACAGATTGAAGTGGAAGTAATAAGGATGAGAACTTCTAGCACCAGAGTCGGGTAACCTTGCATCCAGAAAGCCAAATGATGAGAAACCCTGAGGGCAGAGTGGGATCTGCCTTGCAAAACCAGTTGATTAAATGCTTATTATGGTATAAGAAAAAACCTTTGAACCCAAGATGTTTGCTCTCATGTGTTCCAAAAACTATTTCCTCCAGAAGTGTAGATGTTAAATTTCTTACCCATAGGTCTCCTTCAGGGGTAAAAGAGAAGTCCTTTGAAATTATTTCACCCCAATAAAATCCTCAGCATGGAAAATGACAATCCACCTCCCAAAAAATCACAACACCTTGGACAATTTAGGACAAAACTCAGCGTTTGGCTTCCAGCTTATTTTAAATCATTATCACTGGAAATTTTTAAGAAGTTTTATTTTTATATCCCATATGGTGTTGCCCCTTGTTTATATAGATTTACATGGGAAGTAGGAATCAATGAATATTAAGTGCCAGCTTGTTTAATTAAAGGTAGCTTAACAGTTGCATTTTCTTTCAGTTTCTTAGATTTCACTTTGTATGTCATATTCTTTGCCGCATTTAGTGGTGAGTCACCCATTATGCTTACTGACCCAACTTTCCCATCCACAATTCATAACAAATTCTTAAACAAAAACAAATATCAAGTGCAGGTTTATTTTTCTTTAGATAGTTGCACCTATTCAGCTTCCAAATGTTTAAAATTAAATTCCATGAGTCTTTTCATTTACTTAAACAGCTTAAGCTCAAAAACTCATAGAGCTGAAATCAACTTGCTTTTCTATTATTTACTGGCTGCTCTTCTGGGACTAGAAAGAGAGGGGAGGCCTAGGATGTCTTAGAGGTTAGGGTGGTTTGCTGGCATTTCTGATTCTATTTATGACTGCTTTGTATCCAGATCTTTTGTACCAAGACTAAAACTTCCTTCAAAGATACAGGGCATGTTCCCTCGTCTTTGAGTGTGGGCTGCTTTACAACCTGTTTTTGTCAATGCGGTATAGCAGAAATGGTAGAGAACCTGGTCCAAGCGTAGCCCTCAGGAAATGTGTCCCTCCTCTGTCTTGTTTAGAGCCTTCCATGGCCACCATGGCAGCTGGCCCAGGCTAGTCTTTTACAAAAAAAAAAAAAAATGAGTACATGGGATGTCAGTAGTCACAGCCAAGGCCAAGATGGAACAGCCTGAAGTCAGTGGAGGAGCCAACCATTTGAAGAGTCCAGCCAAGGTCAGCAGAACTGCTTTCCAGCCCTGAATGACCACAAAAACTTGGGTGAGCTCAAACAAGCTCAGAAGAACCACTTGATCACATCTACACTCATGAGGAATAAAATATTCAATTTGAGCCATCTAGTTTGCAGACTCAATTCATCCAAAGCTTTTGCAATCTCACTAAATCACCACTCCTTCACCCATAGAAGGGCATGAGACTGCCAAACTGATGGGTTTGTTTCTTCTTAGGATTTAAAATGAGCAACTACAGGATGATCATGGCCCATAAGACCTGGTAATACATCTAATAGTGACAATTTTTCTGAAGCCCCAAATCAGAATATATGATTTAAGTAATATGAATGTATCTGGAGATTTTTGAATAAAAAGAGTTTTCCCAGAAATGAGGTCAAAGTCTGTTGCTCATTTGGTGAGAGGTACTTGGGTGACAACATGGATTTGACACGAGTTGTTCTTGAACACCCAAGGATAACAAGCAGCATGTACAAGAATCCTGTTTCATGGACATGCGTTAGGTGCTAAGCACTCTTCTAGGTACTTTACACGCAGTGCCACATCTAGCTCAAACATAAGTTCTATAAGGTATGTGTATTTATTTTTTTCTACTTTTCACATGAAGAAGCTGACCATCAAAAAGTTACTTTACCCAAATCACAAAGACAGTAAATCAGAGAGTGGGACATAGGACAAGTCTATTTGTAAAACATGTTTGCAGGAAGTGTGAAGTTCTGAGACTTTGTAGTATATTCAAGAAGCCAACCAGCCTATTCGTGTATTGTGGGTACTGGTAAAAGATGTAAGACTTGCAGGTTCAAAGATTAAGAATTGTTATGATGTATGGCATAGCAAGTACGGACATTAACATATTTGTGTAATTTTCCTTTGCTCTCAAGTGCCAGAATGATGCTGATCATGTCTGATGAATGCCTGCATATGCAATGAGCTGTATTCAAAGAAAAAGGGATCCTGTGTTTAAGGAATCATTATGTTTTATGAGAGCAAAAGTGCTTGATTTTTGCTTTGAAGAGACACAATATCTTGCTTCCAGGGCTGTAAGGAACTCCCTCTTTTTTCTTGGGGTAGATACTCTCTGCTTCTTCTGTGTCAGCCAATCAGTGACTCAGAGCATCACAAGTGCAGAAATGCGAGAGACCCCTGGAGAACTGTCTCCCAAATGTGCTTCCAAAAAAACCGTGATGTGCTGGTCATTTCTGTGGAACAAACTGCTCCCAGCTGAGTGATGTGAAGTCACAATAGCCTCTTAATAAACTCATGGGTCTAACGCCTCCTGAGTGAGATACAGAGCTGAGGGCTGGTCTCTGTCCCAGCATCTTTGATTCCTCAAGTGGGACAGCTTGATTGGCTGAACACGGGGTGACCACATATGGTTGGGGAGTAAAATTATTTGGACATCTCTTCCATCATGTACCTGCAGCCAGGTAAAGACAGCTCAAGGTTGGGCTCAGCCAGGACTGCCTCTTGAAAAATCCACAGGTGGCTCCTCACACCTTCCAATGTGCTTCAATAGGGAGTATAGTAGTCTTGTTACTTACTTTCTAGAGTTTCAATTATATGCAGTCATTTGTGGTACAAGAATATGAAATGAAAAATTCCAGAAATAAACAATTCATGAGCTTTGAATTTCATGCTGTTCTGAGTAGCATGCTAAAACCTCACAGCATCCTGTTCTGTGGTTCCCCCACCATGCAAAGTGTGAAATTCCTTTATGCAGAATTTTTCCCACTGTATATACCTACCTGCTTACTAATCCCTCAGTATCCATTTTTGTTGTCTATTGAACTGTTGCACAGTCATCTCAATGCTTATATTCACATCTCCTTTATTTGATTAGTTAATGTCTTCAAAATTCCAGAGTAATGGTGTTCGTAACTGATATATGTCAGAGAAAAGTTATAATATGCATCCTTTAAACACAAAATATTTTCAGAGAGAAGGACAGAAAATGGAGAGAATCACATGTTTTATTATTAGTTGTGGTTGCTAATATTTTAGAGTGCCTAATTTATAAATTGGACTTTAGATACATGCACATAGGGAAAACATAGTGTCTATAAAGTTTGATCATATCTAAAGTTGCACACCTCCACTGGAGTTATTGGAAGTTATCTTTTGTGTCAACATAGGGAGACTTCTTACTCCAGGAAACATCCAGAGAATACAGCAGGAAGCAACAGGGCCTGTTGTGTTCTGTTCTCAGAAATCAGAGTGGTAGAACTTTGATTCAGTTATGAACTCACACGGGCGCACAGAGGTGTCCAAAGTGTTGCCCTCTTGTGGAGAATAATGTCAAGGAAGTAGAGGGTCATGCATGAGGACCACTGCTTAAAATTGACACCATGCTCATGCATAGATGTTCACCTTTCCCCTTGCTTTGCATAATCCATTTCACCATCATTTTTTAGATATCCAATGGCCTGGCAATTGTACAAATTTAATTGTACAAATTCTCCATAAATATTTTCCCTGTGATCCAGTTTCCAAAAATCACATTTCCTCTCTTTTTTGACAAATATCGTGTTATCTCGGTACCTGAGAAACCTTCGACTATGGAAGACACTACGGTTTATATGTGGAAAAAGTGCTGTTGAGTGCTCTGTAATGCATGGTTTCCAATCCTCGATAAGAAGTCAAACATTTTCAGTGAATCTTAGATTACAAAGAGTAAGCTTCTTACCATAAAACCGAATTATTCTAATAAAATATGAGTGATCAACCAGTTTAACATTATCTAGGAAAATCCGTGTCATTCTTGGGTACAAGAAAATGAAGATGTAAAGAAAATTGGTAGAGAAAGTCATAGCTGAGACATTCTCCACTTGGAGTTGGACAGTGACGTCTCAGCACATGTTTCCTATGTGCGTTTTCTGTGGCAGTGTAGTTGTGTAGGGCTTCGGGGGTGTTGGGGATGCCCCTTTGTCAAGTGAGTGCTCTAGCATCATCTTTGAAATCTTCTCTGAAGTTATCGGTTCTCTAATGCTGGGGCTTTCTTATGAAATATTTATGGATTTCCAGGAAACGTGATCTGTATGTCTTTATGTAGTAGATAATTTCACAGTGACAAAAATAATTCAATAATAATAATAATAATAATTCAATGTATTTTCTCTTTTTTTGGTTATATGATGAATTTAGTTATTGCTTTATAAAGATATGAGAAGATATGATAATTGCTCCCTCAATGAATATATACTATCAGAATTACTGCTTTCTGTTTTGTTCTCATGTCTTTGTGAATCAATAATGAGTCATGGTTTAATATTTTAGAACAGAGTTTTAAAAAGCAGTTAAATTTGGTGTTTGTTATGTAGCAATGCACATAGCTCTGTCAATATGAATATGACAGTATCTAGTTTAAATATTTGCAGGTGGTTATGATACATTACCATTTGCCCAGATAGTAAACAAGTAAATTTATTTAAAAAATCAACGATCATATGTAGTTTTATTTTAGCTTTAGTAAAACTGTGAGAAATGTGTTTATTATGAAGCTTAAATAGTGATGTTTTTATTTCAGTACAAATTGCTTATTCTATATTCACAAATGAACCTGGGAGTGTGGTGGTGCCAGCACTGCATCACAATGGTGTAAACCGCCAGTGCTATGCTGGCTTCCTATGTGTTGGTTCTATGAACGCTTAGCCACAAAGCTGAGAGAGCTTATATAAACAAAAAGGCACAGGCATCACCCCACCCAGTTCTAAATGTGCTCATCATCTCCACATACTAAGTACGACTGTGTTTAAAAAATTACTTATTTTAAAAATGTACTTCTAGTTCATTTTGAGTTTAAATACAGGTAAATAGAAAATGGAGCTATCTTAATAAACTACCTCCCATATCCCTAAAAATATATGACTGTTTAATTTATATGGCATAATTTTTAACTACATTTAACTGAGTATTGCTGAAATATAATTATATAATTGCTATTTTATTTTGGTTTAGTAACCAACAATAATCCCAAACTCTCCTTTTAAAGATTTATTTATTTAATTTTTTATTGGAAAGGTGGATACACAGAGAGGAGGAGAAACAGAGAGGAAGATCTTCTATCCGATGGTTCACTCCCCAAGTGACCACAACAGCTGGAGTGGAGCCAATCCAAAGCCAGGAGCTTTGGGTCCCAAGTGCAGTGTCCCAAGGCTTTGGGACATCCTCGACTGCTTTCCCAGGCCACAAGAGGGAGCTGGATGGGAAGTGGAGCTGTCGGGATTAGAACCGGCGACCACATGGGATCCCGGCGTGTGCAAGGCCAGGACCTTAACCACTACGTTATCACATCGGTCCCCCAAACTCTCCTTTAACACTAAAAATTTTCGGTTAGTTCTTTGAACTTTTTGGGCAGGAATTCATACTATCTTCAAGCAATGACATATTGCTTTGGCTTATTCCTTGCCCTGATTTCGCCACCCTTGTTTGGCATAATTATTCCATTTATGCAGATAGAGTGATCATAACCTCTTTGTTTGTTTTTTCAGAAATTGTTCTTTTAACTTTTTATTTATTTATTTTTTAGATTTTATGTTCTATTTTATTTGAATGACAGAGAGACAGAAAGATACATCTGGAGGGGGATATTCCATCTACTCACTCATTCGTCCAATGCTTGCAACAGCCAGGGCTGGGCCATGCTGAAGGAGCCCGGAGTCGATTCAGAGGTGACAGAAGCTAACCGCCTGAACTGTCATTGTCTACTGCTACCCAAGGTGGACATTAGCAGAAACTTGGATTTAAAGTGAAATGGATGTGAAAGATTTATCTGTTTGACTTGAAAGCCGGAATGAAAAGGAGAAAGCTCTTCCATTCACTCCGTTAACCTGTTTGCTGCACTACCATATTGGCATCTGAATCAGGCATTTTGACTTCTGACGTAGGCGTGCCAATTGGTATCTCAAACGCTATACCAAATTCCCACTCCTAACTTTTCACTATGAAGCCTCATATTTTTAAAGATATTGTGTATCTCATTAAGAAATTAATTTTTTCTATTATTTTATTGCATGTTGAGCTACACATGCATGTTCAGTTTTATGCAATATCCTTTTCTGTATCTATCAAATGATCATGTAGTTTTCTTCTTTAATCAGTTAATTAATCAGTTGATGAAGTAATAGCAATCTTATTTTCTAATATCAAGTCAATGTGTTGTTCCTGAAAAAAAAAAAAACCTACTTGATCAGAAATTCTGTGATGTTCATGAACAACGCTGGAAGATAAATTTTTTATAATGTACTAGTCCTGTTTTCGTACCAAGGTTATATTAACCTGAAAATCAGCTATAATCTGAAATTGTTTTTGCAATATTAGAATTATCATCTTATGAAATTTGTGGTAGACCTTCTCTTTTGCATATATATATATTTTTTATCAAAATGCTATTTCTTAGGAAGAGTTTTATGTTCGGTGGACAGTACAGAATTGCTGCATACTTGTACAGAATTTTAAGTATCAACATCTTGCATGGGTATGACACATTTGTCAAGTAATGAATCTATCCTAATATGTGTTGCTACCTTAGATCGGAAGTTTATTCTGACTTCCTTAGCTATATAGCTAATGTTCTTTTTTTAAAATGTTCTAAATTCCCAGTAAGGACATCATACCACATGTAACTTATTTTGGCTATAACAATTACAGATTTTCCACACGACCTCAATAATTTTAAGGAGGACAGCTCAGGTATTTTCTAAAATGTTCCTTATTCAAAATTGAATTAAGCTTTTCTCATGATTCAAGTGAGGTTATGAGTTCTAAGGAGTAAGATCTGAAGAGAAAAGTGTCACATCCTAACCGGAGTACATTTTATAAATATGTCTTATTCACCATTAATCATGACCTTGGTACCCTGGCCATGGTAGGGTTTGTCAAAGTCCTTTGCTTTTAAAAGCAACATGATGTACAAATGATACATAAAAGGACACATGGCATTTTAAGTAAAAAAAAATTCTTAAGACACTGAAGTCTGAATTTGAAATTTGACATAAAATTCAAGATCTTAAATATGTCACAAAACTTTTTTTCAAACATGCGAAATCAAAAAGATTTTGGATTGAATTTTAAAAACTCTACTTAGCTTTTGATTTCTGAAAAGCAAGATGGGCAGCTAATTGATTTGAGCCATGGGCTTAGAGATGCCGTCAGTGCTGTGGTAGAATGTCCATGTGATGGTAGGTAACCACTACCCGAAGGAGGGCCTCGTATTTAGTTAGAGCCTGGCATTCTCCTGTTAACTTCTGTTATGTAACTTTTGACCTCTCTGTACCTGCTGTACATTGTGAACTTCACAGGACTGACCTAAAGTCAGCTTGATGGCTTCTTCCCCCAAAAGCAGTTAGCGGCATGTGCTTTCAAGCATGTAAGTCACGCTGCAGCCACCGAATCCATCCATTTGGAAAAGCAGCCCGTGGACCTGAAGGCAGTCCCACTTTCTGTGTAAATGCCACCAGAAACTCCTTGATTTTCTTCTACAGAGCGAAAGTCTTGTCCAGACTAGGAATTCCTAGTGTGGAGGCCATGGTCAGTACATCAAAGACCTTGGGGTGTTCTCCTGTCCATTCAAGGGTATCAGCCACAGGACCTTTGAAGGGTTCTTGTAAGGGTTTGACCTTTAACTGAAATCCTGGAATGCATGTCCAGGTGCTGACGAAGCCTCGCATTCATAGAAATGTCCTCTACTGCTGCTTTTTAGTGACCCCGCGCTTAGTATAGCTTCCATTTGCCTTCCCAAGTTTAGAACACATGTAGAACAGGTTGTTTCCTGGTTAGAAGTTGGAGCTATGGTTAGGGAGATTTGATGTCTTCATTCCCCTGAACAGTTGAAAAAAGGATAGTGCTTTAACCTTAGCCCACCTTAGCAGACTATGAGTGAAAATCAGATCTACATATTGTAGAATGGCTGCAGTCCGCACTCCAGTTTCTTTTGTGGAGGAATTGCCAGCAGATAAGGGCCATGCATAAAACCCAAAAGAAAGACTGTCCAGGTTTCCTGTTCACTTATGGCTGAGATTGGATCAGTCTTACTTGAAAGCGGGATTCTATGCAGAAGCATATGCAGGAGAAGGAGTCTCTCAGGCTGAGGACTGTGAACCAAGAGAGGCCTTCGGGTATCTGAAGCGGGTGGTGAAGGGATTTGTTATAACTGGGGAAGATGAGTGCCTCGTTCGCAGCCTGGAGATCCTGAACCATTCTTTATTTCCCACTTGGTAAGAAATTGGGCACAGTGAAGGTGCCATAATGTGGCTGGCATGATCTGCTCCATAAGTGAAAAAATTTCAATCAATTCCTGGAGTCCCCACCTAGCTTGTGCATTTAAGGAGTGCTTGCACTGATAAAGAAAGGTTGTGTACTCTGTCAAGAGAACTGGGATGAAGACACCATCTGTGGCCTGTCCAGATATGCCTTTATTCCAAACTAAAGATTTACTCTTTCTTTGTTTAAAGCAGGAAGATCATCCAAGCTGGGACTTGTCTCAGAACTCAATATTGTCATGACAAATAACTTAAATTTAGGATCAGTCAGCCTGAGAGAATTTCCCAGGGATGGTAGCAAATTTATGCCAGGGAAAGCAATTTGGCATTCTGGCACTACCAAAAAAGACTGGCAAGTGATAAGCCCATTCTCAATCTTACAAACCAGAGGCAAAGAAAATATTTCAGACTGAAGTCTGACATCAACTCCTGTGATAACACAGCGATTGCAGGATAGGCGGTCCTGTGTGGGAATTCAGTGCAGTTTAACTCATTTCTGTATCAGCAGGAAAAATCAGTATTGTTATTTGCAGCATCAGAAGTCACCCAGAGTTCCAAGCATGAGAGGTTGATATGAATTGTGGCAGCCACCTGAGTTCCTAAGTCCTGTTAGTCTGCAGACAAGGACATGAGGAATTTGGGCAGCCATCTTCTTTTTGGAGCTGGGGCAGTCCAGTTTCCAATGATTGTCAATGCCACATTGCGGGCAAGGACCAGGCCATTCTTTGTGACAGAGTCCCACCATGAACAATTCCCTTTGGGGCCTCTCAGACAATTTAGAACACCGCTTGTGTGGCTTCTCTACACTCTGGGCAGGTGGCTAATTAAAACACTTCTGTGTACTTCTGTTGCCTGCTGGAGGCAGAAATCTCTACCCTCCAGCTCTAATACATCTGGGTACTGCAAAGAGCAGGAGGCCTATATTTTCTGCCATATGCTAGTCCATTTGGGGGCAGTTATCTCCCAGATTCTCTTTCTGCTGTTCTTCCCAGGTGGTAACTTGTGGCTTGTTGCAATTATTAAATTTTGTCATCTGCTTTGCCTCCAGCTGTATGTTCCTTGGGGTTCAGCCTCCAGTATGCTCTGAAATTTTAGGACAGGACAAAGAAAGGCCCAGTTTAGCATTTCAAAGGCCACTCAGAAAATGTGAGCTGAAGAGAAAATAAAAAGGCTTAAATTGATCACAATAGCAGCTTTTGCATGCAAGAGAGAAGCAGTATTGCACTTAAGGAATATCTGTTTTATGTGTACTCCATGCACTCCAACTTCTACCTGGCTCGCTACTTTGAGCTTTGGATACAGGTTCCCCGGCTGTATTTATTCTAAGCTTCTTGTCTTGATATAAGAGATGAATTCAAAGACTTAGATTAAGTGATGGGAGACATTGATAACATGGAAACACAGGTTGAGATGTGATCAGAATGCATTTAAAGAGATTAAAGAAGTGAAAGTGTGCAATCCCATAAGAACCACATACACTACAATTTGGTTGCTTGCTTTATTGTGTACAGGGTGCTACTGTAATGTGGTGGAGCTTGAGCTAGTGGAGTTTGTTGCAGGATGATATTCAGGAAAGTGTTATAGTATTTCTATGTGGAGCAGAGTACAAATATTCCTATGGCATCCCCTTCATGATGGAATAGAATCAGGTATATCATGGGAAAGTGGATATGTTGAATTAACGTGGAAGCGGGTGGAGCTTTTGGCTAAAGCTGGACCAAGGTGCAGACTGCTAGAACCATGTCAGCTCACTTTGTCCCTGCCTAGTCCTCTTTAGTAAGAGTAAAATCCATGACTTTAAAGTCCTAGGTGTTAAAAATCATATGTCTGTCAGGAGGCTGGGATCTTGAAGACAATCTTGGAATTTTTGCCTCCCACACAAAAACATAGACAACAAGCTGTAGGAGCAATGAAGATGATGTACCACATTCTGTTCAACAAATCCTGAAAATGCTGAATGGGAGGGGTTCATGCTTGATGGACTCTGAAGAGAAAAAATAACAAAATTGGCAGCTTATGACATAGTGGAGACTAAAAGCATAGCAAGAAGACGTTACAGGATGACACTGTGTGTTTAGGTAAATGGTTTTATAAAAATTTTTAGTTTGTTTATTATTTGAAAGGCAGAGAAACAGACAGATAGAAACATTCCAGTAGCTAAATCCATCCACAGTTGCCTGCAACAGCAAAGGCACCAGAAGTCCATCTGGATCTCCCATGTGACTGGCAGAGGCCCAGGTCTTTGGCCCATGATCTACTGCCACCCTGGATGCAATAGCAAGAGGCTGAATCAGAAGCTGAGGAGTTGGGGCATGAGCCAATAACTTTGATGTAAAATGTTAAATGAAGACTTAACTGTTGTGTCAAACACTTGCCCACACGCTGATATTTTTCTTTAAGACCTATTTATCTTTATTTGGAAGATGCTACACAGAGAAAAAGAGAAATAGACATGTCTTCTATCCCTTAGTCCAACAGCCAGAGTTGAGCTGATGCGAAGCTGGGCTCCTGGAGCTTCTTCCAGGTCTCCCACGTTGGCACAGGTTCCCAAGGACTTGGGCCATCCTCTACTGCTTTCCCAGACCATAAGTTGAGAACTGGATTGGAGGTGAAGCAGCAGAGACATGGAACAATGGCCATATTGGATTCCAGCACTATAAGACAAAGGGTTAATCTGATGAGCTACCTTACAGGCACCTGCGCTGATATTTTTAAAACACGTTTATGAGTAAAAAAAAAATTCTGAGAGAGGAGGCTGAAAGGTATAGGGTGGACACTAACATGAAACATGCATGCCAAGATTCTTAAATAAAAGGCAATCAGGTATAAAGCTAGCTTGTAACTTGGCAAAGTTCTTGAACTCTTATGTCCAGTTGCCACCTCTATTAAATGCATCACTTGATCCAGACAGGTGTTTGGTCAACAGTGACCCTAAAATCCCTAGAGTGTGGAGGGAATAGGACTGGTAAACCTCATACTCATTTGCAAGTGTTCAGGAAGCTGAATGTGAATCTTTGAAACCCTCCATTCTACTGAAAGTCAGCTCTGCCTCTCTCTTACATGGTTTGACACAGAAAAGAAGCTCATTTGCTTAAAAGTGCTTTAAAACTAGAAGTGGTATCTTTTCATACTAAGTTCATTTTCTGTTACCCTCAGTTCTTGTATGTAACTCATGTATGCATTAATTCAGCTTTTCTTTATCTGTACTTACGTGTATATGAGAACCACTGTGCTAGGAAGAATTAATATGAAGCGAAGATGATGAGTGTGACATCAATCATATCTTAAGACTTTCTTTGAAGCTCCTGGCTTAATACCTTGCTATTCTCTCAAGCACACGCTTGCTTTTTGTTTAGCGAAGAAAAGTCAAATCTAGCTTAAAGTTATAAGATTAGAGGTGAATTCAGCTAGTCAGCAAGTTTTTATAAGCAAATCACTTTCTTAAAAATTGAGATAGTATTTGAAACTTAGAAAAGCTGAAAAATAGGCTACTTGAACTACCAGTTTTATTATGGTTGTTTGTAACTACAAGGATTTGGTTCAAGTATGCTTGAGTTACACTAAAGTTGTATGTTGGTCAATCTGTTCTTACGAATAGCTTGATCTGACATATTGGGGAAGCTATAGATTATAGTGATTTATTTGGCTTCATGGTTTTGGTCCAAGATTGAGGGGTCCATTTCATGACTTTTCTGCTGGCCAAGTCCCAAGTGGCACAGGGTGTTACAGAACAGGAGATAAGGAACATGTAAGGAGACCTATTCAAACTCACTTTTATAGCAAACCCACTCTAATATAATGCAGTCATCTAGTAATCCTGTGAGGGGACTAACATTCTCACGAGATCTCAACTGGCACCTCCTACCTTATAAGGAGATTACATTTCAGCATGAGTTTCGAAGAAGAAAAAAAACATCCTCAAGTCATCACAGAAATTAGTAGCGTCTCTAGGGATCAGAAAATAAGGTTGCTTCCATGATAATCAATTAACAGGAAAAGCACATGTCATTTAGCACCTTCCTTAAGTCTTTGTTTCATTGCTTATACCCACCCATCTTTTGAAATATGTGAACAATTTTCTCTCTGTACTTGTGACCACCCATCACTGAGCAATTTTTTTTAAAGAAATGATCATCTTCTAACTTTAGTATAATTTACATATTTTAAATTTTTTCTTGGCATTCTTATAACCCATAAACAGATAAGTTCAAAGAGAAAAGGGCCTTTGAAATGTATCTTGACATTGTCAGTATAGATAATGGCAGAAAGTCCAGCATCTAATTGTGAAGATATATTTAACAGTTTCATTGGGAGTCCATCTTTGAGTTGGGAGTAGAGATGTATACTGTGTTGTGTCTTTACTTCATGATATGATAGTCTCTATTCCTCTAGATGGATGTATATGGATGTATGTTATGTATCTACTGATCTTGTATTTTGCATCAGGATTGCCTTATATCAGAAAGAACATTGGATATTTGTCCTTTTGGGATTGGTTTATTTCACTGAGCATAATGGTCTCTAGTTGGGATCCTTCTGTTACACATGGTAGGAGTACATTCTTTTTAATGGCTAAGTAATATTTCTTAAAGTAGGTGTACCACGGTTTCTTTGCCCAGATAGATTATTTTTATATACATTAACTGCAGTTTGTTAAACTCCTTGGAAATTGGATTGATGTTTTAAACTTTTTAGCTACGTGGTGGGTGTTTGGCCTACCAATTTAAACAATATGTCAATTAAGAATCCTTCAGCCAATATGGAGTGCCTGAGTTTGATACCCAGCTTTCACCCCCATCCTGTCTTCCTGCCATTATAGTGAAAGAAGCAGAAAGTAACACCTCAGGTAGTTGAGACCTGGGTTGTGTCCCCGAATACCTGCTTCCTGGTGTAGTCCCAGCCATGTGTGTGACTAGCAAATAGGAGCTAGCTCTTCCTCTCTCTCTCTCTACTTACAAATAAATAAAATAAGCAAATATTTTTAAATAATTGAAATCTTTTAATTATGAATTTTTAACTGTGAGCTTTCACGTAGTTTCCATATTTCTTTCCATAAACCTTTCCTTATAAGACTACAACTAAATACAGCAAGTTTCTTGATGTATCATTTATCTCTTCATCTATTTCATTTCTGAGCATTTTCTTCGCTTAATTGTATTTCTGATGGATTTTTAACCTATACTAATTTTTATTCAGTTGTAAACTGTAAAAATTAAACTGCTTCTGTCAAAGAATGTTAACATATTATCTACTTAAATAATTTTAAGTATGTTAAGCTGTTATCTGGAAGTCCAGCATCCCATATGAGGACCACTTTGAGTCCCAGCTATTCCACCTCCTGATTCCTGCTATTGTGCCTGGGAAAGCAATAAAGCTAACTCAAGTGTTTGGGCCTTTGCAGCCATGTGAAAGACCCAACAGAGTTGCTTTGGGTTGGCCAAGACCATGTCTTTGTGGCCATTCGGGCATGAACTAGAAGATGGAAGATCCTTCTCTCTCTTTGTACTCCTTTTCCTCCTCTGTAAGTCTGTCTTTTAAATAAATAAGTAAACCTTTCTCAAAAGATTTATTTATTTTATTGGGAAGTCAGATATCCAGAGAGGAGAGACAGAAAGGAAGATCTTTTGTCCACTGATTCACTCCCCAAACGGCCACAATGGCCGAAGCTGTGCTGATCCGAAGCCAGGATCCAGGAGCTTCTTCCGGATCTCCCATGCAGGTGCAGAGTCCCACAGCTTTGGGTCATCCTCAACTGTTTTCCCAGGCCACAGGCATGGAGCTGTATGAGAAGCGGGGCTTCCAGGATTAGAACTGGTGTCCATGTGAGATTGTGGCATATGCAAGGCAAGGACTTTAGCCACTAGACTACTGCACTGGGCCCAAATGAGTAAATATTAAAACATGAATTTGAATTTGCACACTTTTAGTTTTTCTCAATTTGTTCATCCTATGTTGAACTGAAGTACAAAATAAACAAAGTCACTGAGTTTGCAGGATTTTTAGAACATCTATAAGTGAAGTCATTCATTTACATATACATAGAAATGTACTTCTTTTATATTCTCGTTTAGAATCCAGTTATGCTTTTTGTTTTGTGTTGCTCAAATTATTCTCATTTTAGCCATTAGAAACTATTTCTGTGGATTCTGTTGCTCCATTATCACAGCCCATCATTATGTGTGCGCGTGAGTGTATTTAAGTAATTGTTTACCATGCCCCCAAATCAGCAGATTACCAAGATTTTCTTCATCTGTGGTCCAGTCTGTGTTTTTCTTGTGCTCATAGCCAGTGAGATCACACTGCTTTTAAAAGCTATCAGCTGACAGGATTAGAAGTATAAGATTGCATTTTGCATGTATATGTACACATGGCTATTAATGTTTCTACATGTAATGCTTTACATCTCAGATTAAACATGAAGTAATGCTGAGGTTTCCAAGTCTATCCTTTTGCTTCTGCTGTGTTCCACCCCAATAAGGAGAAATGTACCCCTCTCCATCTTTCATCCATTTGCTTAGCCGACCACATGCGTAACAGTTTCAGATGCGTTATCACATACTCTGTAGAAAACACGTTTATTAATGAAGACCAAAGCATGCATTGTTCCTCTCACCCTCGGTCTTCAGTGTCCACCTGATTTCCCAGGTTCTTAGGTCTTTTCTCTGCCTCTGTTCCCTCTCTATGCCCACCATACCTATTGGTTTTAGTCACAGAGTTTGCAGGTGATTTGTTGCACTGTGATAACTACTACGGTGAGAACAGGAGGGTGAAATTACCTGTGAGTCAATTATTTTAAAGTAGTCTGATACAGTACTGTTAGGGAAAAATACAAGCATTTCTGTCAAAGAATGATGAAACATCATTATTTAAATAATTTTAAAATTTGTGATATATCCTTAAGTTTGCTAAAATGCTCCAGAAAACATGTTTAAAGTTCTACTTGTATTCTTTTCAGACATGAGAAAGTTTAGCAGCTCTTTCTGATTTTTGGAATGTTTCTGGTGATGGGCTAGACATTTAGTGGCCTTGGAGACATGCGTGCCAATTGTGATGGAGAATACGCTTCAGGAAACCTGTGATTTTTAAAACATGAGTATTCTTCCTGTGAGATGGGGAGTGAGTAGCAAGTCAACGATAATAACAGCCAAACTTTCTAATTTGAATTTTCTTAGATAAGGAAGAAAAGAGCAATTTCACTTTGCCGATGTCGAAATCAAACACTGTAATTCACATGACTCAGAATGCTGGCAAACCTGGGCTTTCTGAGCAAGGATTTGTTAGTAGTTTTTTTTGGGGGGGGTTGTTTTTTTGTTTTTACTATGGAGACCTCATTATGCTTACGAAGTATTCCTTTGTAGTTTCTCGAGTGAGAGAGGGAGTAGTTTCTCAGGGAAAGAGAAATTGGCATTCTCTGAAGAAATAAAGAAACCTGTTGACATCAGCATTTCTGAGAATCCGGGAAATGTCACAATAGGTTCACAGCAAGAAGCCTAGCTGAGAAGTCTGTGTGGAATGGTCACTGCCAGGGTCCTGCTGCACACAGAAGTAGCAGTCATCCACCATTCCAGACACCTGCGAAACTTAAGGACATACACATTTCATTATGATGTTGTCTACCATTTTATCATGTATGTTACTCAGATATCTGGGAAAAAAGGGAAGAAAGAGCTGGGGCATTGCTTGGGCGCCCTTATTGTTTGTGATGGACAGAGGCTGTGGTGGCCCTGTGGTCCCTTGTCCTGGCGTTGTATTCCTGTGTGATTCTCTCCTGGATAGGAAAGAGACCGTAGTGTCCTTCCGACCAATGGAGCATGGAGAAGGTTAGGGAGTGTACACCACTTTCTGGTGTGACTGCATTGTGTGAAGCATATAAAATGAGTATATAAAATTTCCTCTTAATTAATTTTATTAATTTTTTTCAAGATTTAACTAACTTTTCATGAAGTTCTTTCAAAATTATACCAACTTATCGTAGCACATTTAAAGCCAGCCTGATGCCTGCCAAGGTGAGAGTAAATACTTGTTCCTTTTGAAAAAGTGTACTTATCCCTAACCGTAGTCATTTTGTGAATAAAATTTCTTTCAAGATAATTTTACCTGTTCAGGAGAAAAACAGAAACTGTAAGCCTTTATGAAGCATTTTCTTGTATACAATTTCCCCTACTATTAATAGGAACGAAATCAGAAGAACCTCCTGCCTAAAACGGGAGGTATATTGTATGATTACACTTATTTATTTTAAATTACAGCTTAATTTTATTTTGTAACTGCATGTTTTTAAACCAACTTAATTTTCATCACTTTAAAGGACACAGACTTAATTTAATCAAAACTATGTATTTTTCCATTTAAGATTCTTTTTTTAAAATGTTACTGAAGTTATTTTAGATTTACCAAAAAAATTGCAAATTGATTCAGGGTGCTCATGCATTCCTTACTGACACTGTAGATTAGTGTAACACATTTGTCACGACTAAGGATTCAGTAGTGTTAACTGAAGCCCATCCTTTGTTAAGTTACCCTGAAATTTTGCTTTTTACTTTGGAAAATTTTTATTGGACTCTCTTCAGGTTCCCTATGGATATTAGTCATGTGGAATCTGTCAATCAAGGCATTCTTCATTTCTGTTAAAGCACTTTTATCCGGCATTTTTCTTTCGATTCTGTTTTGAATTTCAGTTTCTCTTCTTACTCATCTCTTCTTTTGTGTTGTCTTGTCTCCTCATCAAATCCCTACCACATTCGTTGTAATTGTCTTAAATTTCTGATCTGGTAATTCCAAGGTTGCCAATCGTTAAAAACCAGTTGGCATGTTTACTTGAGTATTTTATCTCTTCGGAGTGTTTTAGTTTTTTTCAAACTATTGGCACATTTAACATTTTTTTTTTTTTAATAAAAAGGCAAACTGTGCTATTGAGTCATAGGAGCTGGCTGCGGAGAACAGGCTGTTGGTCTCTGCTAATCTGATAGGCGTATAACCTTGACAGATGGCTGTGCGGGAATAGGTGCCAGAACCTTCAAGTTCCTCTACTCCCCTTATTTTTTTCTACCCTCTTGATTTTGGGCTTCCCTAATTATTCCTTTTCAGAGACGGTAGGTATCCTGCAGCTTAATCTATCTTAATGCGTTTTATTCATAAACAGAGACATAAATACTAACCCTGTTTTATGAGAAAACTGAAGCATGGAGAGGGTTTGTAATAAATTATCCAAGTGCCCCCAAACTGGATATTCTTCACGGAAGTTTGATTTCAGCATTGGTGTTTCCCATGATGCCACCACCTTTCAGCTAAGATTATGCTTCCAAATACCTGCTACAATGTACGTAGAGTTACATGTCCTGATTTCCAAATCATTGTTGTTTCTTGACGGTCACTTTAACTTTTCACTCCCCGCTGCTTAATATCTACTGCATATCTTTTTGGAAAAACTCTAGGCAAGATAGAATTCCTGAATTAGTGCAACCGTGTCTGCAAATGTAGTTCACTATTTTACTGTTAAATGATAACACTGAGAAGTAGAGCAGTGTCTTTTTTCCCTTTCTGCTTCTTGCTTGCACGAATCAGTTTCCAAACACTACAGATCTTTGATCACTGCCTTTCGCTGTGTGATTCTGAAATTTTATCACCTTATGCCAGGGGATGTACCTTTTACAATTCATATTTTGAAGCAGACCTTTATTCCTGATGATGTGTGGTTTATATTAATTTTTTAAAAAATTCTGTCATTTGTCAGAAATTTTTAGACAATTTGCTTAATGTTCAAATGGTTTCAGATTTACTCAATTCCCAGTGTTTGCCATGCAGTGGCCATCCTGACAGAGAACCCACAATGTTCACCTTTGCTCATTTGCTGCAATAAAGCCACTTTGTCACACCTATCAGGCTGTGGTACTGGGAGGCCTGGACGTGCTCAGCACATGAAACAAGAGGTGGTGAAGAGCATCACCATTCCTTCCCAAGCCTTGGAGGAACAGAGCTGCTGCTCTCTGAGTTGTACCTTTACAATGAGGGGAGGGCAGTGTTTCCGTCATGATGTCAATGTGGGATGCACTGCAATGGAAGGGAACTTAACTCCCAGGTTTGTAACAGGTGTGTGAAGGTTCAGAAGACCAGGTAGGCTCGTTTTGGGAGAGTATGAGATTCATAACTTTAAAATAATAATTCCTAAAACACTAGAACCCCATGAATAGAAACTTATTAGCATTGTAAATGGCTGGCCAGGAAGTGACTGGATGAATATATACTAGGAAGATATCTTTGAACAGGGAATTGAAACTGTTCCTTCATGAGAATTAAAGAAAAATACAACTTCATTTTTATTTGATTTGATTTCCCTTCACCATGGTATTTTACATGGAATGCGTTGTAAATCTCTTACTCTGAATTTTTCTGTATTCCTAATTTTAATTTTTAAAAGTTCTTTTAGTACTCAATATACCTCTAAGGCTATGCTGATATTTACACTCAGCCATATGAAGCACATACGTATGTAACATTTGGTTGAATATTTAGTAAAGCCTCTTGCGTATTTTCTTTTGCAAGCCACTATAATGAAGTTTGAAATGTGTACATAACATCTTACTTGGTCCTATCAGATGCTATCACTGTCCCATTTAACAGAGAAAGGAGCCGAGACTTAGGTAAATTCATGATCTTACTCCTATTCACTCAGCCAGCAAGGTTCATAATGTGATTCATACCCGCAGCCATCTGTTCTAGAATTCTTAAGTATAACAGTATAGTGCCCAACAAGTCCTGATTTTTTTTTGCCTTAGACTTCTATACAGCCAAGATATGAAGCCCTGTTCATTTTTCCCATTAATCCGATCAAGTTATCACAAGGAAGTTTTCCATTTAATGGTAATACAACAAAGTGTCAATTTGTGTGTGTGTGTGTGTGGTATGCTATATCACTTATCATCATGCCAATCCTGTAAGATTGACTTATTGATAGTTTTTAACAGATAAGCTACAACTCATTGATTCTATGCCTGGAGTGTAATGATGTATCATCTTCCGTTCATCCTTCACACTCTCATCTTTCCATCCATCCTTCCTCCTTCTCCCTTTCTGTTTTTGAAGTAACATAATTTTAATTATGCTAAAGTCAAGAGCTTAATACTTCACCAAATAAAAAGTTTAATAAGTAAAAAACAAAAACACCCTAGTTTAGCAGGAATATAAACAAGAGTTGTTCCATAAAATGAAATAGAAAATAATCCATTCTCTGATGTACAGTAAATTTTAAAACAATCACAGATCATCAAAACTAATGTAACCTTAGCTATTTAGCATACAATATAGCATAATATAAACTAATTTAACATTCTTAATCACTAGTTTGACACATAAAATAAATATTGACAGAAATATATTCTTTTAAAACTTTGTTTTTTGCATTTATCTCCCATATATGAAGGAGAGAACTAATGGTATTTGTCTTTATTTCACTCTGTTTATCCTCCAGTTGCAAATGTTAGGATTTTCTTCTTTTTGTAGCCAAATGATATTCCATGTGTATGTATCCCACCTGTGTTATGCATTCCTCTGACCTTGGACTTGACTGTTTCTGTGTTTGGGCTGCTATGAAGAGGGATGCAGCAATCGTGGTGGCGTAGCTATTGCTTGGATAAATGTTCACATATTTTGGGTATATATTCAAAGGGGAGATTCCCAGACCATATGGTCATTCTGGTTCTGGTTTTCTGAGAAATCTCCTTATTTCTTCCCACAGTGGCTGTATTTCAGCATGCGACGTTATTGAAGATCACATGCTGTTCTGCTTTGCTTTACATGAAATAGAAATTCTGGTCCTTCTTTCCATGATACGTACTGCACTCTATAGAAAGAAATGCGTTGGTTTATGATTTTTATGTAAGTTTACCATTCGTTGCATATCTTAACTCTACAACGTATATATATTTTTCTTTTTGTTTGCCTGAGGACAGTGTCACAGGAAATTCTGTACGATTTTTGGAGTTGGCATACAATTCTCGTTGCAAGAGCTAATGACCAATTTCCTCAATCTACAAAACCTTGACGTTTCACCCCTTTGCTACTGAGTGCCTGGGCTTTATGTGAATGCCGAAGAGGGCTCTCACGGCCCCCAAAATGAAGCCATTTGTACAATGCATTCTGGCTGCACCTCTGTCCATCCAGTGCAGAACTTTTTAAGAGTCTTGGCAAACCTGCAGGTGTGCCAAAGTCTCCTGCTAACAGCGGGGGCAGCATTTACAGCATTTCCTCAAGACTGCTTCAGATCACTTTTCAGCGTGTAAAACCGGATTTTCATTAATGGCATTAATGACACGCTAATGGGGACAGAGAGCATTCTCAGTGCCAGAGGCAGATCCAGCCAGGCTGAAAAGAGACCAGGCTAAGCTGTTGGAAGACAGAATACCACAGGGTGTTGATATATTGCATTTATTCTCAAATACCTGGCAGGCCCAGAGCCTACTTGTTAAATGGGTTGCCTTTGAGGCTGAGCAGGAGTGGATACAGTTACTTTTTTTTTTTTTTTCACATAAGGCCAAAGCAAGGGGATGGAAAAAGCTCAGGGTTTAGACGTTTGCAAGCTGCAGCTGTTTTTCATGGCAGGAGGTGCGGAAGACTTACGAGCTGACACATTACCCTGGACACCGCCATGTGTTGACCTCTCTGCTTTTTCTCCTCCCTGGAGTGATGTTCAAGGCTACTGTTTGACACGAGAGCCACAGAGGACCATATCAAAGCAATGGCCCCATCACAACTCATCACTTTAAAACTCACACAACCAAGTGCTCCAACTGCTCTAGTTGGAAACAAGATCAAATCCGGTGTCTTAGCCTTCCCTCCAAGGAGAAAATTCAGGTGGTGAGTAGCTCCCGATTCTTAAAGCTGTTCTTCGTGGCAGATCAGATAGTTTTCACACAAGTGATGTAAGAACAGAGGGACACAGAAGGCTGATGGAGATGGATGACTTTGACTTTCTTGTTCTGTAATCCATCAGCACAGGAAAAGACTGACTACACGTTATTCCCAGCTTTTTTTGATCTTAGGAAATGTTAGAAGAAATGCTAGCCTTCAAAGTTTGCTTGGATGTTTGTATTATTACAAAGAATGGGCAGGTCAATTTTCAGAAAGCATGGTTAAGCACAGAGTAAGTACCAGCTCTGTAGGCAAGGCAAAGAAGAGACTCCCATCATCTCTCATTTAGCTAAAGCAAAAGAAGCCAGTACTCCAGGAATAACTCCTTGTCATTTTTATTCTAAGTTAGTATCCTCATTTTTAGATAAGAAAAAGATCAACAGGAAGGTTGAATACCTTAGATTAAATCACATAGAGGTTTGTAATGGAAACCTGGCCTCCTAATTTTCCTTTTAATACTCAGATTGCATCTCCAGAAAATCTCTTTTGAGTTGTATTTTCTGAATGAGTGGTGCAGCCTCCCCATCCGCTTTGGGCGGTAGACTGGTGATTGCAGGGCTGGCCACACAGCCAACAGCTGAGAGCTAATGGGACACAGGTGAATTCTCTTAGGTGTCACATTTGTCTCTTAGGCAGGCCACATGCCAAAGTCTGAGATCACTGTTGATTCTCTTGATCACTTTTCAGTGAGAGCCACAAATTAGCTAGGCGAGCTTTCCTTCAAAAGTTTAATTTTGGAGAATTAGAGTTCTGTTACATTTTATTTTTTCACCTAGATAATTCCTCCAAGATTCGTACCCTGGCTCTTGACTATAGAATTGTTTTCATATCTTCCTTTGTTGTCATCAAACTATCAAGGATAATTGGCTATTTATCTGTATACAGTGTTCCTTTTATGTCAACATAAGGGGTTATGAATTTATATTAAATTGATGTCCTGAGATAAGGCACATGAACAAGTCATAAAAAGTCTTCATTTAACTCTCCTTTCCCCCTGTTCATCTATCTATCTACCTATCTGTAGATAGGTAGATATAGATAATATAAATACATTTGCTATGTCTTCAAATCAAATACTAGTCTTCCATCATTGATAACTTGAATTCACAATCGTGAGCTAACTATTGTGACAGTGTGAAGTGAGAATCAACCAAATCTTTGGGTCTTCAATAGATCATAAAGAAGGGAAGAATTTACCAGTTCACACCTGTTTTGAATGGTAACATGGGAGACAGATGAGATCTTCCATCCACTGGTCCACTCCTCCAAAGCCTACAACATAGAGGGAGAGGCTGCAGAGCTGAAATTTGGAGCCAGAAATGCAAGGCAGGTTTCCCACCTGCATGGCAGAAACTCGAAGACTTGAGAGCCATCATTTTAGCTTCCTAGTTGGCATCAGCAGGAAACTGCAGTCAGAGCGAGTGCTGGGCCTCAAATCAAGGCACTCTGATGTGGCATGCAGCATCTTAACCACTAACAGAAATTTCTATTCTGGCCTCTTTTATGTTTTCTCATTGTCTGAGCTGAAACATCTTTTCCACCTTACATTCTCTGGCTTCCAGACTCATCATACTGTCATGCCCATTCCTCCATTTCTGACACCTGTGGACCTAAACTGACTTCCAGCACCACTTTTTCTGGGTTTCCAATTTGCAGGCACAGATGGCAGGCTATCTCAGCCTCTAAATTACGTAAGTCAACTGCCCATAATACACATGTTTTTTCTACCTATTTACATATAATTCTTTCCTATTGCCTATTTCTGTTTTTCTGGAGAACCCTGATTAACATGGAGGGAGAGTTCCCAGATATCAGTATTTTTCTAGCACTTCCTCCCTAGGGATTTTTCTGTACTGCAAGAGTCAAGAACTCTTGACCCAGGCATACTTTCATTACAAGGACACAGATTAACTTGTGAAATATCAGACTCATTTTGTCACTCTTTTGCATTTTCCATTTTTCTCTCTTTCATATCCATCCAATTTGCTAGGTGTTCCAACCCTAAGAGTTAGCTCCTTTGGCTGGTTCTTCCTGTTTTCCTCTTGACCTAAGGTTCAGTTCATATGTCCCCACCCACTTGTTCCCTAGAGGATTAGAGTTATTTATAAAGAGTAATAGGGCAAAGGCATTGCTCCTCTGCCATGTCAAGCAAAACTAAAATATTCAAGGCCTTCTAGTTATGTCACATCAATAACTCCATACATTTCAAAGCAAAAATCCATTTTTACTTTGTGTCTCTTGTATTCACAGACTGATGACAGGTTGGTGACCTGGGAAGATGGCTCAATTATATAAGTCTAGAGAACTAGGTTATAGTTCCAGCTTTGCCAATAACCAGCTGAGTAACATGGGAAAAGTACAGTGCTTGAATTTGCCCTTCTCACAGAAAACCACTACCAGATGTACAGTCAGTCCTGCTCTAAGGTTTGTTTTGGAAACATGAATGTATGTCACTTATGAGGCCCTCTATCCAGACACAAATTTTGGATTATTTTCAATAAAGCACTGCATTAATTTCAAAATGTGATAGTGTTTCTAGCCCTTTCAGACTTAGTTAACGCCTCACCTTGCAAAGATTGCCCAAATAGCCAAATCCTGAGGACGCATCCATGGGCCATGAAGAGGTAGGAGGGTCTCTGAATGTGCTCCTGCACCACTGTCTCACTTTAGTTCCTCCTGTGCTAGAAGTAAACCAGTGTGAGGATCAACATGGAACTTAGTACTTGCCTTTAGTCTTACTTATCAATATTATTAATAATATTATTATTTTGATGATCTTTACATAGTTGATTAGGGCACAAAAGGGTCAACAGGTACAGGAAAGTGGGTAAGACTATTATTTCCATATTCTCTTTTTTTTCTTCCTGTAACTGGGAGAAGCGGGGAGACAAAGGGAGAAGTCACGCCTACCCTCCCCACTATCCTAGGGTCCCCGATGTAGGGCATGCTCCGAAGGCACTGCTCAAGTGGTTTCGATAGTTCAGCAATTCTTAATTGCTGAGAATTTTGCCATTCCAAACATGATGGAATCTCTCCAGAATCCACTGGCTGGCATAGTCCACCTTAGAGTTTCTGTTTGCTCATATTTTCACTGCCAAAATATGGCACTGCCTTGGCTGGACTAGTTACTCAATTTGTTCTTTCTTCTGCTCTGGTATCAGGTGTCCAATGCAGGCTCCAGGTACTACCATTTCCTCCATGTGCACATGGATATGCTGCACACTGCTCCATCTGAGTCACTGAGGAGGCTCAGCTTTGGCACATGCTCTCCATGGTCAGACCATGGAACCTGAAATTCTGTTGATGGATGGGGTTCTGGCTCCAGTAGTTTAATCTGGGGGGGTCCCCAAAGAAACTTCATCTGTGGTGATCCCAGACTAGATTCTTGTGTGTGCTTGCCAGTATAGGGTCCAGCACAGACCGTTGTGCCAGTCAGCCTATGCATATGCTGGTGGTTGCAATTGCTGGGTCAGTTCTGTTTCTAAATCAATCTTCTACACAGATCAGTGGGTGTTGCAGCCCAGCCTGATCCTGCTCACCACACACTCAGCCCTTGCGCAAACCAGTGGAAACAAGAGCCTAGTCGGAACAACCTGCAATACCCCCACAAGGCCTGCCTCTGCCCTGCCAGTATATACAGCAGACTGGTCTAGTCTGTCCCACATCCCATTCAGCTCTCACACATGACAATGGGCACTGAAGCCTAGTTCAACCCAACCAGCCCCACTATCCAGCCCACACACACGTACCAGTGGGTGTCACTCTTTGTCTAGCCATGCCTGCCCAGTCCTGGTTCTCATACTCACCAGTGGGAGTGAAACCCAAGAGGGTTCCCCTACTGGGCCCACTCCCAGAACATGCACTCTCCAGGTGGTTTTGCCCCCAGTGCCCGCATCTGCCAGCTGATGCTGTGACAACGCCCAACCAACCCACACCCACTCTGACTTATGCTTGCACCAGTAGGAACAGTCAACCCAGCCTGTCTTTTCCTCGATCCAGCTCACATGAGGTCAACAGATATTTTAGCCATGCCCGATCTGGTCTGCCCACATCCCAACTCACGCTCTGCAGTGGGAATGGTGATCCAGCAGGGTAGCCCCATGCCACCCCACTACCGGCTTTGCCTCTTCCTCCCCCTGGGTCTCGTATGTGCTGATTGGATGTGGTGGCCCAGTCTGGCATGGCCCACTTGACCTCAGCATTTGCCGGGCCCAGCCTACCCCCAATGCCATCTCAGGTTGGTGGGAGCTACAGCCTAGCCTAGCCCAGCCGGCACCCAGTCCAAGCCATCATGTGTAGTGGCATGTGTCATGACTGAACCTGGCCTGGCCCACACTCCATTCTGGTGCTCGAATTTGCCAGTGGGTGATGTGAACTAGAGCTGCTTGGTTCATCCATGACCTATGCCAAATGTATGCCACTGGGTACCAATGCCTGGCCTGGAATCGACTGTCCCTTATCATGGTTCTTGTGCTCACCTGCTGGGACTGTGTCCCGACAGAGGAGTTGTCCAAGCTCCTGCATCAGAACCTCTCCCAGTGCCAGTTCTCACGCACACCAGTGGGTCATGGGCCAGCTCTAGTCAGTCCACTTCTTGACCTAGCAGGAACAATGGTCTTTCTTGACCAACCTTCAACCCATTCCAATTTTTGTTGTTGGGGTTTACAGCCAAGCCTAGCCTGGACTATGTGCAGACACAGCCCATACCCGGCTCAGTAGAGGCAAAATCCTACCTGGCCTGTCCTACAACTATACTGGTTCTCACAAACACCAGTTGATGCTAGAGTCTAGCTCAGCCTGGCGCACCCGGCTCCAGTCCACACTTGTGCCGAGGGACACTGCAGTCACATCCAGATCAGAACGCGGCTCCTACTCCAGCCCCCACACTCACCAATGAGAACCACAACCCAGCCAGGTCATCCCCTTAGCTCCACAACCAGGCCTGCTCCCAGCCATAGATCTTGCACATGCCAGTGGTTGCTCTGACCTAGCTTGGCATAGTCGCTCACTTGTTATGACCTTTGTCTTTGGATGGTGTAGCCTGGCTTGACCCAGCCTGCCCCAAGTCCCAACTCTCACTGGTGGGTGCTGGACCCTGGCCCTTGGCCCTGCTCAATCTGCTCCCATCTCAGGCTCATGCAGACTGGTAGGTGTGACAGCCTAGCTGAGCTTGACCTGTGTTCCAGCCTGGTTTCTGTTCTTGTCGGTGAGCTAATGTTTGCTCGGCTCTCTAAAACCAACCCATACTTTGGCTAACAGTTGTACCTACCTTTCCCAGCTTGCCCAGTACCCAGGACTGGACAATGTGATCACCAGTGGGAACTATGACTCACTAGGAGAGGTTCCAGCATTCCCCCACTCAGCCCACTCCCAGACCCAGATCTCATGCATGCCAATAGGTTTTAGGCCCTTGCCCAGCATAGCCTGCCCTTCCATCTTGGTCTTATAAGAGATAGTACATATTGTAGCCTGGCTGCCCCACACCCTGTTTTAGGATGCACATGGAGATGCTGCAGCCAGGATCTGCCCAGACTGTTCTCAGTCCCTATACCCATGAGTGATGACAAGTTCCATGGTCACACCTAGTTCAGCCCGTCTCTACCCCAACTCTTGAGCTAACCAGGGGGACTTGTATTTCTATGGGGTTCAGCCCACATATTCCTCACAGAATCTATTCCTAGACTTGGTTCTCTTGCGTGCTGATTAGTGTCATGGTCCTGCCTAATGTGACCCATCCATTGTTCCGACATTCTGTCAGGTACTTGGTCTAGTCCTGCTAGATGGGTACTCAGACCTAGCTTTTGCATGGACTGGTATGTGGTGGTCAGCAATGTTCCATGATAACAAGCCCTACTCAGGACTCCGATGTAGGCTGGTGTATCAGTCTGACCCATACAGATCTCTGGCCTCTCTCCTCCAAGCCACCAGGTCTCAGTCCCCTCTTACCTGCAAGTACAATGACCCCATCATTGGGAGTCCCTTAGGATTCATTCCTCAAGTACATGCACAGTGTATTTTTAAAACGAGAGCAGTGCCCAAAAAATTTTCCTTAGTGCCACTTTCAGAGTTCGACTTGGTTCTTCTGAAGATGAAGAATGTGGTCTACGTGAGCACCACAATCTTTCTAAAGTTGGGGAAGAGGGAGTATAACTGGTCCCACTGTAATCACTTAGGGCTGGCATGGAGGCCTAACAGGCTAATCCTCTGCCCTCTGGTACCAGCATTCCTTAGAATTTCTAAGGAAAATAATTTTGTCCTTTTTTGTTGTTGTTGTTTGTTTGATTTTGATTTTTAAGAGACAGAGGTAGAAAGAGAAAGAATAAGCCAGTGATCTCCCAAATGCCAACCAAAGACGAGGTCAAAGCCAGAAGCTGGGGCTGCATCTCAGGTCTCCCACATGCTTTTCATGAACCCTTTTCTTTGAGGCGTCAGCTGTTCTTTCCCAGGGTCTGCATTAACAGGCAGCTGGGGTCAAGAGCCAGAGGTAGAAAGTGAACCCAGGTGGTGAGATTATCACTTGTGGAAGCCTTAACCGGTATCTGTCAGTGTCAAGACAGACTCACAAATTGACGCAACGGATTCTTTAGTCTTTGTTCTCTATAGTTTGTGTTTTTCTATAAAATGGCTTACCTAAAAATTCCTTACCTTCTTGGGATGGAATATGGGTTATTCATAGGTAACGTGTAGTGTGGTATTATGGCTGTAGCACAGTAGATGGAGATGCTGGGAGATGAATACCTCAGACAGGTGGCCCACAGAGCAACCTGGCAGTGTGGCTTGCCGGGACATCTCTGACTTGGCACTAAAGTTGTCATGCTTTGTCTTTGGAATTTCAACCCAGTGATCATCAGAAAGTTCGCAAAATTATTCTCCATAATTTATTAAAGAAATTATGTTTTATTTGGAAGCACAAAAAATTGGCACAGTATAATAATACACTAAGGGGCTTTTTGTTTTTCTTTTCATGGGCAAAAACTAATGAACGAGGTATCATAGATGTGTGTAAGGCGATGGTTTAAATAAAATCGTGCTCACTGTAGCAGCATATTTTGCATGTCTTGTGTACATGCTCCAAGCAGCTGCACACTTTTATTTCAGAATGGCATATGGCTTCAGTTACTTGCAAAGATACTGAATATTTGTAATCCTCAGAACACAGGAAATAATTTATAATGATATGGCGTTTAGATCATGTCCATGCATTTAAGTGCCATATTTTTTTATTGGTAAAGTCTGCTAGTGAAAAAGTAGTAATCACTGCAGTGTAGACTTTTCTAGTGATTTCCAGTTTCTTTACTTGATACATATTATGCATTTTGTAACTGAAAATATTTACAAATACGCAACAGCAAAGATTTTTAATAATTATGAATGAATATGTCCCTCAATAACTTTGAGCCCCATTTTTATTTATTTATTTATTTTAGTTCAGGCATCTGATAATTAAATTTCTGCAAGAAAAACTTCTCTGACAGTTTTCCTGCCACCATGGAGAAAGACACTTTATTCAGCTCCACAGCACTGTGGCAAATTAAGAAAGCATTTCAGAAAACACCCACTTTTTAAAGTCTCTGACCTGACACTTACTGTACAATAATTTTCACAACAATTTTCAACACACTGTGACTCTCCAAATTCTGTCAATTTTGTCGTTCAGAAAAAAATGTTGATGCCGACCCCAGTCTGTGCATCTTTTCTCTCTAGACATCTGTTTGCCACTCTTCGTTTCTTGTATGCGTTATGACATTATCAAGGATGTAATTGTGGCACCTGCTCCAAATTAAAAGCAGTCAGTGACACAGGGGATAGATAGCCTGGAATGTCCTTCTCACTTTTTGTAAAAGTGATCTTGCCCTGGTGAAATTGTGCACCAGCCATTATGTAATTCCTCATTGTGGACCTGTTTGGTCAGTGATACCTCATCCTTCACATTCAATTATTATAGTGTGAATTTTACTAAATAAGTCACCTTATTTCAGGGGACACAAAGGAACAGAAGCAAATGAGACCGTCCCATCTACCTGAACCAATAATCTGCCTCATCTATAGATATGATTATTCATTTAGTTGAATAAGTGGAGTTGGCTTAGTTTTTACACCGTTCGTTTCTAATTTATTCCTCCTGATCCCAGCTTTATTATAGCAACAGTCCTTTCATCCAACCAATGAATCTCTATACTACTATGAAGATCCTTGTAGTCACTGAAATCATGAAGAATTAGGTTAAATCCCTCCTGCAAAAGATTCCATTTGAAGAGAAAGGACACGACCAGATTTCGTTACCCTGTGGTGGACACAGAATGGAAGCAGGCACAGGGTGTTATGGGAAAGTGGAAGAAAGAGCTTATCTTGTACAGAAGGTCAGGCAAGGGCTTCCTTAAAAAACAAAACTGGAGTTGGTTCTTAAGAGTATGTGGGATTGATTCAGGGAGAACAAAGGGAAAAGAGCAGTCAAGGTAACATGAGAAAGGCATGGCAAGGCATGAGCCGGCGAGGAATTATAAATAGATCATTTAAACCAGACCTGAGGTTCAGGGCAAGGTGGAAGAGGAGCTGGAGCCACACCTTGAGGTGAGACAGCCACACCTTGCTTCTTGAAACAAGCAGAACTATACAGTCATCCTATTTGGAACTTTCTTGGGTGTTTTCATCTGCCAAGATTGCTCCTTTTTTTTAAAGTATGTGTATTTATTTCTTTGTTTATTTCACTTTATGATACAATTCTGTAGGCTCTGGGACTTCCCATCCACTCCTGCCCCCGTCCCCGACTGTTCACATTCTTTTCTAATTCTTTTGCCAGGAGTTACAAAGTTATTATTTTAGGACACTTCTGAATATATTTTCTTCCTTTCTGTGTTATCCTTTTCTTTCCAGAAGAATTTGCTTTTCCTATCTTAGACCAGCCCAGGACCATAGCTCTCATTAGGTAGAGCATTCCTAATTCCATTATCTAAACCTGGTCACATTGTTTCAGTAACTAGCTAACTGTGAGACAGTAATTAACACGATTATTTTCTCCCCCAGCTGAATGACATTCCAATACTCTTAGTTTAAAAAATGCAATTGTGAACAAAAGTTAAAACACGCCCATAGACCTTTACACTCACATCACACCCTTGTTCTCCCCACTCCTCTCCCTGCTGTACTACCCATGGAAATGTCAAGGCAGAGACAGTCACGGGAGTGTTGTTAATTATGTTGGAAAATTAGAAACAGCAGTTGGTTGACCACATTCCAACGAACTCAGATTTTTAAACTCATAAAGCCATAGTTAATAAACATCTGTAAACACATAAACTCACATTTAACATATAAATCAAGCTTTACAATATTATATAGACATGAAAACTTCTTTATGTATTTAATTGAACAGCTTGTACTACAAAGCAATTTTTGAAGTATCTCTCTCTCTCACACACCCACACACCCACATACACACACCCCATAATGTATACACAAAGTGAAGGATTTTTACTTGGGAAGACGCTTCCCTGGTTTGTACATAACTTCCCTGGATGGTTGTATTACTGACACATTGGTTTTTCTATTTATACTTTTCTTAATTTGACATTTTTTTTCACAACGAACGTGCAATGGGTTTACTAGCTTTAATTCCTAAAGATATTGTAAAATCACAAAATGTTATAGACAAACTGACTAAGTGCTAGAGAGGTATGGTCAGTGCTGAGTAAGGAACCTAAACCTAGGCCCTGGAAGCATCATCTGATAGCCCGGGGCATCTGACTTCAAGTCCAGTCTTCCCCTTTCTTCTCTAGACTCCCCCTTTCCGTTATCACGTAGTTCTTCTTTTCATAAGGCAGCTACTGGTGGGGAGGAAATTGCTTCACTCTCAGCCTCTGATCACAGAAGAGTATCTCCATATGTTTTATGGCAACACAATTGCTTCACTCTATCGTCTTTCCCAAGCCACCATTTCAGTGTGCCTTGGAAATTGGCCTGTTAATCGATCATCAATACAATAATCTCAGGGTATAATAAAGTGTTACCAGATCCTTAATGGTATAATTTCAATCCGCACATAAAAGTAATTTAAATGTGTTCTTCAACTTGTTCTGTCTTCAAAAGGCATGGCTGTGCTGACATCGCTAATCCTAATAACTGATTCAGTAGCCGCAGTAGTATCTTTGGCCATTCAGTATTAAAGTCAGTAACATTTTAGTTTGACTTTCATTTGGAAAACGACACATTCTTGGACCATTTTCCTAATAATAAGCAGCTCTGGACTACAGACTTTGGAACCTGACAAGAGACATTGAGTGCTGTGATTGCATTTCTGGATGGGAGAGGATATGTCAGAGCAGGAAGCTAGAGTGGAGACCTGCTTTATGAGGTCCCATGGTAGGAGGCTAGAGTGGGGACCTGCTGAAGTGATGGAAGGACTCAGTCCTAGAGCTCTTTGTTTGGAGACATCATTTCTGGCTGCCAGGGCCCATTCCTGACACCCTCTCAGGCCACTCAGCCAGAAGCAAGTGCTTTCCTTTCTCAGTACTCCCTCTGTTCTAACATTGTTTCCTTGAATGACCTTGTCTCTTGCCATTCATGAAGTAACAGGAACACTGGTCATCCAACCACTGCTTCTCAATGCGTTTCAGTGTATGCTCCTTCTGATAAGCATGACTGACTTGTCATTTTTCTGCTAGGGAACTCTGCCAAAACACCCATCAATAAGATCAGTCCTGACTATTGGAATTTTTCCCATCTAAACTTATTTTTCTACGACTTCTCAGTAATTCTGACATACTCTTCTCTCGTCCTGTAGAATGGCCTCTCATCATGCAGGATGAGATTCCTTGCTCTAATCTAATTTGCTAATTGTACAGATTAACAGACAAAATTTGCCGAAGTCTTTTCCACAAGATTAAGCCCTTACTGATGAAAGCTATAAAACTGGAATCTAAGTTTTCTTATTCCCAATAGAGCTGGGTCAAGAACTCAGGTCTCGCTTCTAGCTCAATAGCTCCATGCTACTCTTGAATATCACCTCCAAATTTTGTATGTTTGTTACTTTAAAACGTTTACACTATCTAGACCCCACAACAGTGACCACAGAAATTGACCCAGTACCTGTAATGATCTCCAGACAGGGGGTGATAGTAATTGATGATGACATTTACCAGCGGTTAGATGCTTTGTTGAACACTTTGTATTTGATCAACTCCTGGAAATATAAATACAAACTCCAAAGGCTCTGACAGCTTAAAAGGAATACTTTAAAAGTATTCCCCAACATGTGTCAAGTTCCTTTTTCATATGTATACACATAAAACAAGTTATCTTTCCTTCTGCCTTCACTTCTATACACTGGTGGAAGTAAGAATATATAGTATATTTTGCAGTTGGTCGGTTGCTCTACTTTATTCTCAGCTCTGACCATCTCTTCATCCACAAAAATGAGGAAGTTGACACAGCTAATCACAAAGATTCTTATCAATTCTAGCATTCTGTGATGCCCTGTAATGCAAACTCTTGCTGACATGATGGAAATACTTGTCATTGTCCACGATAAACTCTTAATTAAGCAATATTATAAAATGACTCCATGGATTTGAGATTTGTTTATATTGAGAATCAAGTTACTACAGAATGTGTTTCTATCTAGTGGGAAGAGCATGTATGGATGTAAGTTCTTTTCTAATTTAATTCCATGCTGACACTTACTAAAATATTTATGTAATTTTTTTGAAAGGTAGAATGTCAGAGAGAGACAGACAGAGCCAAAGAGATTCTGTGTCTACCAAGGCACTCCGCAGATGGCCATAAGAGCTTGTGTTGGACTGGTGCACTTAGATTTTGCGATCCCCAGAAAATCATCAGGAGTCTGAAGTCATGTAAATGATAAGGGCGGTTTATTCAGGTTAACACAGGCTCCCAGCAGGGCTGGGGGGAGGGGCAGCTGCAGCCAAGGCTACAGCAGAAACAGCAGGGCAAAGAAAAAGAAAGCAAGGTTGAACAGCACAGGATTCTTATACATTTCAGGACAATTCCGTATAATTATATAATCATGATTGGTCAGTTTAACTGCTAACCTTTTTTTTTAAAGAACAAGTTGGCAGGCTTCCATTGGTGGGTTTGAAGCAAGCAACTTTCATAAAGTACAAACTGATGGGCTATAGGGCAGTGGGCAGCTTATCTAACAACCACACGAGGGGTCTCCTTCCTGAGGAATGCTCTGCCTACAGTGATTTGCCAGGGGTCCTGCTGGGTGTCATGTAGACTGTCAGGCCTGGAGTTCATACAGCCCCCAGCCAAACAAGTAAGGCAGAAATCACAAAATACTTAGATTCTTCAACACCAGTTCAAAGCCATGAGCCAGGGACTTCATCTAGGTTCCCTACAATGACAACAGAAGCTCAAGTTTTTGAGTCATCACCACACAGTACATTAGCCCGAAGCTGTATTGGAATCAGAGTAACAAGGATTGGAACATACACTTAATGTGGGATGTGGACATTCCAACAGTGGTTTTATTCATGCGTTAGGTAGTTAAACCCCAACAGAGACACAGAGACATTTTCTTAATCATGTGCTTTTCCTTTATTTAGCCAGAGATCATCAGGGCACTTTACTATATCCAAAGCCATTTTTCCTATTAGTAAAGTGAGAGACTTTCCCCCAATTTCTGTAGCACTTGAGTTAGTCTAAAGAATTCTAGTCCACCTGTGCATCTGCCTAATAACATCTCTTCTCCATGCCTCCGCACTCTTTATCTCGTTGTCACTAGTCAAGGCAATGTAGGCAATGGCTACTATGAACTTGAGAGTCAGCAAGAATTTTGTTTAATGCACCTGTTCACCTCTCATCCACAACAGTCATAGTGGAGAAAGGAGAAACATAATCATGGCATCTCTTTAAGATGTCTGGTTGTCATTGACATTGCCGGCTCGGTGGTAATCATCCCTCATCCAAATATCCATTCACTTAATTAATCCCCTCCCTTGGGTTATGGGCTAGACTTCTTTACTTTTTTTTTTTAAGATTTATTTATTTTTATTGGAAAGGCAGATGTACAGAGAGAAGGAGAGATAGAAAGAAAGATCTTTCATCTGCTGGTTCACTCCCCAGACAGCTGTGATGGCTGGAGTTGAGCTGATCCGAAGCCAGGAGCCAGTACACAAGCAGGGAACAGGATGGAAAGCAGAGCAGCCAGAACATGAACCAGTGCCATATGAGATCCCAATGTTTGCAAGGGAAAGGATTAGTCAGTTGAGCCATTGTGCCAGGCCTTGGATCTCTTGATTTCTAATGAAGGGAATACAGAAGTGATGAGATGTCACTTTCAAATTTGGGTTAAAGAAAGACGATTCCTCTATCCTTGTATCTTGCTCTCATTCTTGCTCTGTGTGTGTGTGTGTGTGTGTGTGTGTGTGTGTGTGTGTGTGTGTGTGTGTGTGCACGCGCGTGCAGTGTTGGACGGGTGAGGTTTGGAGGCCTTGTACTAGAAGGAGCAAGATGTCCTTTTGTGATTGGCCCAATGGAGAGGCCAGACATATCAAGAGTTGGTAAATCTGGCAATAACCAAGAAGGAGCTCCATCCTGCACCAGCCAATAAGTGATCAAGGAATAGTTCCTCCCACAGTTGGGTCTTCAGATGGCAACAGTCCAGAGAACACTCTGATGGCTGCCTTGTGACGTAGTCAGACACACCTTGTTAAGGTGAATCTGAGTATCTGACTCACAGAAACTCTGAGATAACAGCAGCTATTTAACCTGCTAATTTAGGAGTCATTTTTTATGCAGCAGTAGGTAATGAAATGCCTCCAAAATAATCAGGTTTACTGGGAGAAGTGCAGTGGGCTACTGTAAGAAGGATTCTTTCTCGATGCTGTCATCTATGCCATCTTCCTGCCAGCCACAGTAGAATTCTATGAATGGTTTGCAGCTGTCCTGAAGCATCTGTTCAAGGGGAACACCCTGTGTCACCTATCTGCGGGAGTCAGCCAGCCCATTGTCAGCAGCAGTAACCAAAATCCCAATCTAAATTATTTTCACATTCCCGACTCATGTTCAAACAGAGCTTCTGAAGTTCCTTTTTGGCAAATGCTTCTCCTGCTACTTCTTGACTCCAACAATTTCATTTTCTGGCCCTGGCCTGGGGTTTGCCAGGCTGGGCCAGTTTCCCAGGTTACTTTTCTGAAACCACTGCTGACAGAAACACCACACATGTTCCTTGCAAGCCCACGTGCATGGCTGTTTTAAGAGAATCCCTGTGTTTTCAAGTCTCATCAGGGAGAAGGAACTACTATTATTTTATTTTCTCCTTTAAGACAGAGGATAGTCTGAAACGTTGGTCTCACGCATTTTATTTCTTTCTGGTTTCTAAAATGGTATCCACATGAGCAAAATGATGGCTCATTTCACCTTTTTTCAGCATTTCAAAAACAGAGGAATGCTCCTTTCCTTGTTAAAAAATGCACCAAGGGAAAGGAAAATGATGGAATCATTTCTTAGAAATGCAATCCCACAGGGACACAGAAAAGGCAAACTGTGTATGGTCAAAAAAGGACAGAGAACTAAGGCACTGGAAGGATCTGGAAACATTTGAGCATCAGACCAGGATACTAAATGGGGACTATTTTGCTCACCAATCGTTCTTGTGCTCATTTTTTTTTCTTGTGTGTGAGCAGGTTCCACACAGTAAAACCTTTGAAAAGAAAAGGCCGTGTGGAAAACAAAGAACACTGAGATTGGGGAGCACTCTATCTGTATGAGGATGGAAAGTCAACGATGAAGAAGATGAGGGAGACAGGGAGGGAGGAGGGTGCTACCTGTATTTACTTCATCTGGAATGACACTCACTCTGTGTTTTTTTTATTCTCTGTATCCCATGATATTTTCACAAAAAAATAACATATTTCTGTCTTCTTTGGTTGACTGGCTGAAAGCAGAGAATATGGCAGGGTTAAACTCCATGGTAGCAGGTGTTGCCGCTAGTGGTGTGGTGACCCTCACTGTGGGTCTAGTACCTAGGAAATTGAATTGTATGTTAGAGAGAATCCTTAGGGCTCACCTCCATAAGAGCTAGGAAGATAATCCAGCTTTCCCACAGGTGGAAATTTCTGCCAGTTATCGTCAAGATAGTTTTGAGGAACTTAACAGAAATGCGGTAGCATTTGATGAACTCTCCTTCACTAGAATGAGAATCTATTTAAATACTCAATCTCTTCCTAGAAACTTGACAAGCCAATAAAACGTCTGATCATTTGCTCTTACATACTCAGCCCTCATTGATCACTCAGGGGAGTGATGGTGACAAGGAATACGTAACTGAAGAGAAACCCACACGTCACCCCACTTGGCAAAATGACCCAGATGGGATTTAGAAGGAAAAGGAACAGAAAGATAAAGTCAGTTTGTAGAGTCAGTGTTTTCCCGTTGTTCGAAGTATTCCTGGGATGTCTCAGGCTTCCTGAGGGTTGAGTTTTCATATCCCTATCCCAGTTATAATGCAATTCTAAACTGTGAGGTTAGGTGGAGTCAGGATGATATAAAACAAAGAACACTGAATTGTGGATGGAAGAATTGAGGTTTCAGTCTCAGCTCTGCATCTAGGGTGGGCTACCCTGGTTTTCTGAACATCAGTAGTATAAAAGATGTAAGAATCTTAAATGTGTATGTATTTCAGAGTGTTAGTGTGAAGATTAATATAGACATACTTGCAGAACCCAGAAGCACTTTGTATAATTATATTATTAGAGTTGTTTTGTCTTTACCTTAAAAAGAATAGACTTCCATAAATACAGGCTAATGACACAGCTTATCATGAACATTGAGATGGGACCCAAATAAGTAATAATAAGACAATGATAGGTTACTGCTTCTATTTTTAGTTGTTTCAGAGACTCCGTATTTACTTCTGTTGGTTCATCATTTTGACTTATAACCAGACAAATCCAGTTCATTTCAAGGGGCTCAACAATGCCCTTTGCAACTCTTTCCTCATAGGTAAACTCAACCCCTCCATAATGACCAACAGGGCATCAAGCTGAGCTTTATTTCCACAACCAGTTCTGGACTTGAAAACCTATTGCCTCTGGGTGAGATAATGCAGTGTCTCAAATCCGTGAGCAGTTGGGATGGTGGAGGGCTGCTGCTTTCCTGAGTGTGTGCTTTGCTGATAGATGGAGAAGGGTCAGGATACCAGGGGGCCCAAGGGGGAACCGGCATGACAAGACTCAGTATGGTCCACTGGAAACTTGTGGCTCTTTCACCCAAGAACCTCTCTCTTTAGAGAGACCAGAAATCAAAACTAGTCCTCTCATTTTAAATGCTAACGTGTCTCCATATGATGGTTTAAGAGAGCAAAGAAGACAAAATTCCAATTATGTTACACTAAGGTTGTTGGTTATGAAGCAAGTTTGAACCAGAAGTCTCACAACTAAGAATCCATTGGTGTAGAATGCCAGCAAATACTTAAGGATCGTAAAAGCAAATATTAAATTAGAGGAACTGGAATTAGGCCATTGAGAACAGACATGTTATTTTTAATTGCGTCAGCAGTTAAGAGTTTAAATTCCAAACTATCTGAAGCTTGGTATGTGCTTGTCAGCACAGTTCAAGTAGATGCTATCCTGGAAGATAAACCATGCACTTGGCCCTGCCTGAGACCCTACAGCTTATTGTAATGAAAAGGTCATCTGGGGGCTTGAGAGAAACCCTTCTAACAGAACAAGGAATTCAGAGTCAGAACCACCACTGACTCTCAGCTCATCCTTGCTTACATGATAGATTTTTCCTGATGATATGAACAAAACCAGTGATATTGAGTTGATCGCTTTTCACCTGTGAAAGTGCATCTGCACATGTCCCTTTAAGACAGATAAAGCCACGGGAGGGTCCAAAGAGCTGTAGGCTCGACCACATCAAAATGCTTCTTCAATGGTGCTAAGCCTCAGAGTCATATTTCCTCCTGGACAAAAACAAATAAAACAAAACAAAACAAAACAAAACAAAAAAACAAACCAAACAATAACCTCTCTCAAGCAAAACTGAAGCTATCTTTCTCAGTTGGTTTTGGTTTCTCCCTCTAGCAGCCAATGTCCTTGGAAGTCACAAGCTCCTGTTTAGAAAAAAGGGAAGGATCTGGACTGTGCATGGGCCCCAACACATCCCTGGGATGGCCTGGACAAGTGGAAGAGGATCATCTTTCTGGTTCTCCTGAAACTCCCTCAAAGCAGGCTTTTCTAAAAAAAAAACTACATAAAATAATTAATATATTAGATTCTTTGGGTCACAGAAAATACATGATAATTACTACAGTGCAATGCCCACATTAATGCTATATTACTATGAAGAACCAATTTAATATGATTTCTAGATACAGTTCTGAGAATATAATGGCACCTGCCATTCCGTCTGGTTTCAGGAGGCCTTGACTTACTTTCACTTCTTGACTGTGACTTCAAAGAATAGATATGTGCTTGATTTAAACCTCCAGGTTTCCATGGATGTTATTATTCCATGGAAAATATAAAACAATGGCAAGTCAGCCATGCATTATTAAAAAAAAAACAATCCCTGGATAGCAAGGTTACTGGCTTGAGGATAAAGCAACAGGCTGTAGTTCATAGCAGGTGGAAAGGCATTCATCTAATTCCCTGGAAGAAAACGCCCAGAGAGCACCTAAGAAGAAGCAGCGTCTCCTTATTTCCAAGGGTCGTTGCATTTGTTTCATAGGAAATCAGTAATGATGGCCCTTCAGATCACCATGTTGACACATTCTGAGAACATAGCACACACTTGTGATTCATAAGCTAGAAGAAAAGCCAAAGGGAGCGAGGCTGCGAGTCCAACTTGATTGCTGATTGAATCAAGCTCTCAGGCTTTCAACAGCCCAGCTGACTGCCAGATAACAGCATGTAATTCAGGAGTCTTTTGTGGGCAGTTCTTTGCCCCCTGAATCAGTAAGCAAAAAGTGAAATAAATCATAACCTGTTTTCCATGTGTTTTAGAACTTAAGATATAACAGGAGGGGTGGGGGGAATCCCCAGTGCCTATAAAACTGTATCACATAATACAATGTTAATAACAATAAAAAAAGACATAACAGGTATTAACACACTAATAAATAACCAAAAAGGCAAACAAAAACAATAGAACAAGATATACAGAAAATGATAAATGCTGAGAAAAATTAACAGAGTTACTGGTTTTGGTTCCCACAGAAGTACTTAGAACAGGGAGTCCAGTGTACGTAATATATTGAGGAGGGATTCTAAGAGAAGAAAGAGATGCAGAAAGAGATAGGGACATTTGCTGGGACTGAGTCTAACTTTAGTCTGAGCCGCAGTGAGCTCTGGAACCTGAAGTAAGCCATGGAGTTAATCTGGTCTCGAGGCAAGAGAACTAGCCTTTAAATCCCCATGTCGTCCAGTCATGAGCTGAGCTAATTAGGGAGGCAGAGAGGATTGTAGCTTTTAGACTGATGGCGCCTGCTGAGGGCAGCCACTGAGGAGGGGCCAGCTAGGAGCCCTCAGCAGTCACCACCCAAGAAGGTGACAGGCAGTGACGGGAATCCGGGATGATGCTAACAATGTGCTCAGCCAGAGCCCAATGAATAGACAACCAAAGCCCATCCTTACTTTCGGAAAGCATCTATCTGTCTCTTGGTCCCCCTGCTCTTCTATGTGTGGGGTGCCTGAAAGTAGACTTGAACAATGGGCTCTAAAACATTGGTTCCTTGGAAGATTTTGCATCCACATTTTCTAAATAGTTGTTAGAAATACAGATGGCCAACTCCTGTGCTCAGACACTGTGAGTGAGGACTTCTGAGATGACCTTGGGACTGTGCCTCTAAATCTATAACCACAGAAGCTCTTCAGTATGTGTGTGTAAGGAGAAAAGTCCAAGGAGGCCTTTAGAGGCAGTGTTTACAAGGATGAAGTGAGAAAGCACCCTGACGGTCCACCAAGGGTACACAGCAAGAAAATCATGCTGGTTCATTCCATAGAACATTGCACGCCAGTTAGCATCAAAGTTTTGTAGCAAGGTGGCTCCACAGTGGTAAATCTAGAAAGCCTAAAGTTGAATGAAAACATTGAGATTCAGAGCAGTGATAATGATCTAGTGCATATGAACAGCATATGCATATACTTGCAAAATAGCACCATTTGTCTCACACCCACACAGAAACTTAGTACATATAGATCTGTTCTTGAACATAAACATTTGTAAAAATACTTTTAAAAATCTGAAGGAAAACCCAACAGATTCATTGAGAAAGAAGTAAGGATGAGGGCAGCCTATTTTCTACTGTCTACAGTCTTTCATTTATATTATAAAAAGACCTTTACAAGAGAACATACAGCTTTACAAAATGTTCAGAAAAAAATGAAAACAAGAAATTTCTCTTGGTGAAAAAATTTAAGCTACAACTTTTTCATAATCATTTTCCATGAAGCTTTTGGACTTTACTCATACGGATAGATTTTAAAATAGCTTTGCTCTCAAATGAGCTTGTCTTTTAATTCCATCTTCAATTAGTCAAGTCTCCTCTTATAAGAAAACAGAAATAGTTTTCACCTGAAGTAATCCATCAACTCATCTGAAATGTGATCTTATCAGACATGGCTGGGCAATCTTTGTAAAATACAGTATACATGTTAAAATGTGTGGCATCTGCTATCTCTATATTTCTACCTCCTTAGTCATATTTTAATTCCTGGAGAGCCAGAGTTTATTATTGCCCTGTTGTCTAGAAGTGACCCTGTCTTACAGCATTGTTTCCGTATGCATTTGTGTGATAAAAATGGATTATTTACTCTTCTGCCTTATTCCCCAGGAATATCTGTGGTTTATCCCTCAGCCCTCCTCTTGTGAGCCACGTGTTTGGCTAGGATCAGCAGGTTTGGGGAAGCTTGCATCTGCCGATGAAACGTGACAGTTAAGATGATGCAGAGAGCAAGTTTGACCTTTCATGTAGCTTCAAGTGATTCTTGCCAAACCTGTTGATTTTGATCTAAGATGGGAAAATGTGTTTCCTATCAATCAAAAAGCCTTGGTTTAGAAAAGCAAATAAGCAAGGGAGGGAGGTGGAGCATGGTGTTATTCTCAAAATTGTTCCTATGAAATACATAAAATCTCTTTTCTTTATATTAATACAAATCACAATGAAAACAAATATGCAAACTAAAGCTCTGTTCCCGCCCCCCCCCAAACACACCCAAATTGCACATACGTAGAAATGGTGAAGAAATATAGACAGAGTTCAGTCAATTTAGTCTTTGTCCCAACACTCCAAAACAGGATGGGCAGGTGCATAGCTTTGTCTTACTCACATCTGCCCCTATTTGTAAAGCAAGTCTCACTGAATGGATCCAACCGTGTCAAAGAGAAGACTCCTGTTACACAGCAGATGGCGGTAGATTGGAGTGTCCATTGCAGCATCATTCAGAATGGATTATTTAAGGGAGAATAGCATTCCACAGAATTCACCTACATTGGAAATACTGATGGGGCATAAAAGGACACAAAGTAACAGCAAAAAGACAATGATACTTGTGAAATATTTTAAGAAATGTCTGGTGAAACTTGTGGGTAAAAGTTGATTCTGGAATTAGACCATGAAGCACACGCAGTTAGAGTTCTGAAAACAACCACTCTAAGTGCTGCATTTTCCTCCAAAACAAAGGCTATTAGCTATACCTACTGCTGATCTCTGCAGTGCATTCAGTGTCTTGATTAAATTAACTTGCAGCAACTCAGGCGTGTGTATGTCATGGGTATATGCTCTTTGTTTATTCATTTTAACAGGTGTAAGGAAAGTTAGTTTTAGTGCAACCTTAAATTTGGTAGAATCTTTTTATGAAAATGACCAGAAATGAAATAAGAAATGTCATCTACTTGAAAATGACATTTGTTAACACTGTTGAGTTGGTGACGTTGTTACATTACCCTAGAGTGTTTCCTGACTTTTGTTCAAGCAAATTGATATCGAAGTAATGTGAAAAACTGGTATCAAAGTAATATAAGTCAATTGTGTCCTGAAGCAGTTATAAATAAGGTTAAACGATTCTTTATTTACTCTATTGACAAATGAAAAAGGAAAAGGTTATTATAGAATGGGGAGAAAGAGAGAAAAAAACTGTTCAAAGAAGTTTTCCAACGTTCTTACAAAAATGTGTCACATGATTTTAAATTTTTGTTTATCATATTTTAAGGTTTTCTTATGGTTAAAAATATAAATCCATTGGGATTCGTAATCAAAATGATATGAAGTGATGAAATTTCAGCAAAAACAAAAAAATGCTTGGAATTAAAAAAGTCTCACAAATATGACTCATTTTATTTGACTTTATAAATAATGGGAAGCTCAGGAAAAACAGCCAGTAACTTGAAGACCCCTAATGAAAATTTTAGATTAAGTATGTTTATTTCGGTGTAAAGAATTTTGAAATTAAAGCAGATATTTTCCATAAATTATTTCAACAGTCTTCATATTCATGGACTTATATCAAGATAAACGTATAACTCCATTTTCCATGAATATTTTGAATTATCCTCTGATGTTCCTATATCATGGGCAAGTGTTACTCAGGTATAGCCAATAATGCACATTTCCACTTTCTTAGTACCCTGTAACTACAGAAGTGCTCCTTATCTTCAGTAACAAGCCATCTGGGGCTCTTTCTTTTAACTTGACATTAACTTCCAAAGAAGTCAAGAGGATCTCTAAACCCACATCTCTGAGGATCAGACCTTGAAACAGGATCAGGGAAGGGACCAGCTAGCCCAAAGCTCTGTTTCCTTTAGATACCGAAGTCCAATAAAGTCGCTTTACAGCTGTAGAGGAAACGAACCGGCTGTTGTTCCCCAAGAGTGTGCGAAGGTCTTACCTGTGCCCGGAAGATAGAAATTTTATGAGCTTGGTGGTGGGATGGGGGATGGGCAGGGGCCAAGACGGTGACAGTCCCAGATGTGTGACCTGTCTCCAAAGAACAAGCGGATAGCAAGTTTTTCCTAATGGGTTGGCAACACTGCCCCATGTTACCTGGAACTGACTTGTCCAAAGGAGGGCTGGTTTATTATATACTGTCATGGAGCAAATCCAAGGAACAGGATTATAGTTTGAGAAGCATTTAAAAAAAAATCTGGACTTGGTCTTTAAGGGTCATAGCCTAAATAGAAGAGACAACACAGTCGTTTTATGTTAGGGGATGGGAGCTCTCAAATTGGGTGACTCGGTCCAGGAAATAAAGATAATTAAAGCTGTGTTGATCCTCACTCTGTGGTTTGATTGTATCTCCTTTCATTTGAGTTCTTTGGTGTGTGTGAGAGCGATCATCGCTTCCGAAGAGTAGTTACCGAGTATATTGGCCTTAATCAGTTGTCCTACACCTATATTCTGTTTCAGATGTGCTAATACTAGCCTGTCAGATCTTTGTCCACATGTATCGTACGTATTGATCCACTTAGCATACCCAGCAGCCGCAATGAGTCACAGGCGGTAAATCGTGCTATTGTTCCCTGCATTCTGCTTCCTTCTTGCAGGAACACATGGAGACAATGTCCTCGCCTAACTCTAGGCTAACTCCCTCATGGTGGTTTTCTAGAACAGCTTCGTCTTGGGTTTCCCCAAATGGGACAGCTAGCTCTACTTGCCTCCTGGGGCCACTCACCTGTCACATAACTAGCTCAGGCTTGTCTCCAGGGCTGTTGGGCAGAATGGATGTGGAGTGGAAATGCAAGGCCTTTTTGAGATGTACGCATGAAACTGGCACAATTTCATGGCTTATGCCGTGGCTTGTGGGGCCAGCATCCCCTAGCAGTGTGCTGGCAAGAGTCCCGGATGCATTTCTTGGAGTACAGAGACTGTTGTTTCTCCTGGGAAGGCAGCAGAGGATTGCCTAAATGCTTGGGCTTCCTCCCACCCACACGGGAGATCACAATGGAGTTCCTGGCTCCTGGCTTCAGTCTGGAATAGGCCTGGCTGTTTCATCAATTTGAGGAGTGAGCCGTAGGTGGATGATATCTCTCAGTCCCCACTTCCTTCTTTGTGGCTCTGCATTCAAACAAAGATTTATTTACCCTCTGTGGCACAGCACCAATCCTAGTGACCCTAATGAAATAGATTTTTAAAAGTAAAATAAAATAAGTCATGCGCCTGTCATAGTAGCCTAGCGGCTAAAAGTCCTCACCTTACTCACGCCAGGATCCTATAAGGGCACCTGTTCTAATCCCGGCAGCCCTGCTTCCCATCAGCTCCCTGCTTGTGGCGGGGAAAAGCAGTTGAGAATGGCATGAAGCCTTGGGACTTTGCACCTGTGTGGGAGACCTGGAAGGGGCTCTGGCTCCTGGCTTCAGATCACCTCGGTTCTGGCCATTGTGACTGCTTGGGGAGTGAATCAACAGATAGAAAATCTCTCCTCCTCTCTATATCTGACTTTCCAACAAAAATAAAATAAACCTTTTAAATAAAAAGTCAAATAAAACATACAGAAGGATGTGAATGTGTTACATTGCAAGTACTATTTCATGTGCCAAAAAAAGCCCTGTGCATTCCTTACTTTTTGGTAGCATTTTGGTGCACCCCAAAAACTACTTCCACTCATATGAAGTAATAATTATATAAGTGAAAAGTTCATGGTGAAACTGTGTATGGATCTAGATACAGATATATCTCTGGACATCCAGACATCTATATCACAAGGCAGAAGTAGAGGAAACCAAGATTCTGAGCTAAGGGTGGGCCCAAGCCTGTTGTGGGGGAAACTCCATGGAAGTCATCCACACTGCAGACAGCATCACGGCTTCCAATGGAGGCAAAATGTGTTTATACGTGATTTACACCATGATGGCTCATTGCAAATTTTAAATGATATCCCCCCCGCCTTTGAGATTCTTAAACAGTAAACTTTTGTCTTAGAAGGAAACATCGCCCTTCCTCATTTCAGAGGGGCCGGTACAGAGAAAGGGTGTCGCACTGTGTAAAGTCACGTGGCTGTGGAGTCCAGGTGTGGATCTCAGATTTGGATGGTTTTGTTCTTTTGTCAACATACTTCAGAAAATCATGGTAGCCACCCAATGGAGCCTTTTCCTAATCCGCTTCTGCAGGGCACCCCTGTGTTTGCTCATTAGAGAGTTGATGGCTATTTCACTTCTGGAGTTAGGGGCCCTTTGGGGATTGCATGCACCACTACTCAGAAGGCATACTTATGCGCTACCCAAGAAGGAAAGGCCTGCAGTGACTATAGTAGTTATAAAATGGCTGTGCCATTTGAGTGAGGTCTGCTTTCACTTTTGCTTTTCCTTTTTTTTTTTTTTTTTTTATTTTAACCCTCTGCCTTGTTTCCTTTTATGACCACTGGACTGACAGGTTCCAATGCCTTTCATGCGATTTGACGACTACCAGGAAAGTACATTGCTTTTTTGGCCTTGAGTAGACATAAGGTCTGGTTGATTACAATGAATGATTATAGTCAATCTCAACCAGTGATACCATGAAGCTCCCTAATGTTGCCATAGGCCTCGTAGCTACTTTTCCTGTTCATAGACAGGCATACACACAAGATTCCTTGGAGGATCTTTAAGATCTTGGATCATATAAAACAGCTCTCGCTCATAAAAGCACACACAAACTTGCCATTGTTGAGTGTATTTTAAATAGCATCAGGAATAAATCTGTGACCTTATGACCCCAAGGTGGGAACATTATCTATAAAGCTACCCAGACATTCTGTTTGTCAGTAGGGCATTTTCATTGAATGTGGTATTAAAAAAAAAAAAAAGAAAAAAAGGAGCCAGGATAGGCTGAAATTTTTTACACGCCACAACTCACTTTATATATTTTAAACCTTGTTAACATTCCCTAACAAGAAAGTTAAGAACTTGGAGCTATAAAAATTGGAATGTCTTGCTAACTAAATAAATATATGTGTGAACTTTGAGTCTGCTCTCCTGTTCTGGTCCAGTTCATGATAATACAAAAGGAAAAAGAAATAGTAACTTCAGCTCGTAAAATCTGTAATAAGCCCTTGGAGTTTCCTTTCCTTGTGTGTTTATCAGAGTTCCTGTTGGTTCCCTCCTTCGCAGAGCTGAAATTCACATGAGTCATTCATTTGGTGGCCAACCGCGAGGAAGTGAAGATTCTAAAGCGTTCTAAATTTGCCTTTTAAATGAGCGCACGTACACTAGGAATGTAGACAAAGCAAGGAGATACGTGCTGGCGCAAGGACATGGTTTAATGTTGAGAACAATCACGTGCAGTTTCATCTTCTCCCTTAATTTCCTTTCTCTTCCTTCTGTGCACACTCCCTGGGAGCTTGTAAAACATTTCCTCTTCAGTTTCCTGTTTCCCACTCTATCCATCCTTACTTAATTTTAGTAAACAATTTCCATGCTGGAAAATAAACAGCATTATTATTTCTTTAACTTGAATGAACACTTAGGCCTTTCCTGAGAAACAGCAGGTGGCTCAAGGTTCTCTCTCTCTTCTCTCTTTCTCACTGGTTCTCTCCATTTCTTGCTCCTAGCTTTATAAACATCTCCAACAAGTACGTGTAAATAACATGCTAAATATAGTAGCCCAACAAAGAAACACTACAAATAAATTCATAGTTCAAGTGGATGCATTTTGATAGAAATTTATTGTGGTCAATCTGCTTTGGTTCATAAAATTTAATTTGACCGAGTAGAAAGTTCATATCTAAGATCCAATATCTTTAGGCTCGGCATAAAACAGCCCAGGTAGTGTCAGAGCCTGTGGAGTCTTAGACAGTACAGAAGCTCTTAATTCACAAGTTCTTCAATGTAACTAAGTACACAAAAGAGTGAGTTCCGGCCACCTTGGAGGGTAAGTGCTGCTGGCTCCATTCCACAGGTAAGAAGACAGACTCAGAGATACTAAAATTAACCTCCCCAAGATCTCACAGCTAAAAATAGACTGTGACAAGACAGTTGTACCCAGGGGATGGGTTCCACAATCCACCTGTTCAGGCCTCTTCAGCCACTGAAGGAGAGTTGACATTTTGTCTGGTCTTCATGTGCAATCTCACACTCAGTACTCTCATACAGGCACTGATAATGTGGGTCCCTGGGTTACACCACTGCTTGTCTTGCAGGCAATTCACATTGAAAATGCCAATTTTGAGATTCCTGGATTTGAAATTCCCAGTTGCTCTGCTTCCAATTTAACATTTCTACTATTTACCTAATGACCAGCATCCCTTATGGGCACAGGTTCAATTCCCATCTGCTCCAAGATGGCCCAGGTGTTTGGGCCCTGCACTCATGTGGGAGACGCCAGGGAAGCTCTGGGTCCTGGCTTTTACCTAGCCCAACCACGGCCAGTGGGACCATTCGAGAACAGGAGATATACTCCCCACCCTTTCTCTTTACTTCCTCCCTCCTTTTCTATCTCTCCCTCTCTCTGTGTAAGTCTTACTTTGAAATATATATATATATAAAACAATGTATAAACTATATATATAACTCTATATATATATATATAACAATAGAGAGGATAATGACACCTATGTGCCATGTGAGAAACCAAGAAGCAGTTCCTGGGTCCTACCTGGCTCTTGTGATCATTTGAGAAGGAAATGAGTGAATGGAAAGTCTTTCTTTCCTTCTCTGTGCTACTCTGCCCATCAAATAAATGAAATAAATCATTTAAAATGGTGTCAGGGGTCTACAATAGAAGCTATTTATACCACAAAACACACTGTCTCTCTTGCCTCTATTCTCTGCTTGGGGCTCCAGAAATCCTTTAAGAGACTGTCTGCCATTCCTTCTTCCTCGACATTGCTCAGGCCATGTTTCTCTGTACCGCTTTACCACCTCTGTGCAATGCTGCCCTGTATAGTTCAAGCAGAATGACATGCCTGCCATTCTCTTCCCTTTCCCAAGCCTGGAAGAAGGCCTGGGAAGGTGTGCCCAGGTGTGCCCAGCCTTAGCATCACTTCGACTCCACACTCATGTCTCTCCAGTCCTCCCTGTCATCAGGAAGTAGAATATTGTCTCCTTCAAATGGGTCTTTGAACTTTTTGCTTTATAAAAAATTTTTATTTATTTGAAAGGCAGAGTTAGAAAGTGAGCGAGAGAGGTAAGACAGAGGCAAAGAGAGACCTCCTTTCCACTGGTTCACTCCCCCAGTGGCTACAACAACCACAGCTGGCTCAGACTGAAGCTCAGCGCTAGGAGTCTCTTTCCTTGTCTCCCACTTGGGTACTGTGACCAAGCATTTGAGCTTTCCCTCCACTGCTTTCCCAGACTAGAATGGGTGCTGCTATGAGATACCAGGATTGTGAGCAATAACTTAGCTTGTTCCACCACAGTGCTAGTTCTATGAACTTTCCATTGTTGACAACACTTACCCCCATGGAAGCTCTCAGGTGAGAGTGAGAGTACAGAAAAGCAAATATCTTAGCTTAGGATTCTAGTCCCTACTGCTTTCCGCATGTGGGTATCCTATTCTACTATCTACTGCCAGCCATTCTTGCCATATGTCATCTCCAATCATGTTTGCTGGTAGACCAGAGTTTAATGGAAGGCCAGACCAGAGGCACACTGCCATATGGGGCTGTGTTCTCACCAACCGTGCAACTCTGCAATCTTGAGAACTGTGACTTAACATCAAAATTGTGTTTCCTCAAATGGCAGTCTGAGGTAGATTTATTGTGGGTCCAAAAAAATAGCTTCTAAGGTGCCTCTGGTTCCTGAAGTGGCTGAATGTCTATATCTAGCGATGCCTCCTGGATGTGTGGCGTCTGAGGAAGTGATGGAGGCTTACTGACAGTTAAGGACAGTCTCAAGAAGTTGCTCTGTGGTTCTGAAGCCTTAGGTCACCTTTTCTAACAGTAGAACTGGAGAAGCCGGCAGGTGCACGTGATTCACTGAGAAGAAAAGTCGCAGGAGGAGGAGAAGGGGCTACTCACTTCTATAACCTACCTGAAGAGTAATCTCAGATCACATTCAAGGTTCCGCCGTGTGTGTGTGAGAGAGAGAGAGAGAGAGAGTGTGTGTGTGTGTGTGTGTGTGTGTGTGGAGAGGAGAGAGAGACAAAGAGAGAGGAGAGAGAGAAAGAGAGAGCTACCAAGTTCTGCTCACCTTGAATCAAGGTTTGATAACCAGGTACTTCACCCAGATGTCAACTGCAGCAGAGCCTATAATGGGGAATATAGATCTGGTCAGGTTGACTAACACTCTTAGATAAAGAACAATACATTGGGCCTGGTGTGATGGTGTAGTGGCTAAAGTCCTTGTCTTGCCGGGATCCCATATGGGCACCAGTTCTAATCCCAGCGGCCCGCTTCCCATCCAGCTCCCTGCCTGTGGCCTGGGAAAGCAGTCAAGGCCCAAAGCTTTGGGACTCTGCACCCGCGTGGGAGACCTGGAAGAGCTCCTGTCCTCAGATTGGCTCAGCTCCAGCCATAGCGGCTGCTTGGAGAGTGGGAACCATTGGACCGAAGATCTTCAACTCTGTCTCTCCTCCTCCTCCTTTCTGTATACCCGCCTTTCCAATAAAAACAAATAAATCTTAAAAAAAAAAAGAACAATATACCAGGGTACCACGTAGTAGCCTAACAGCTTAAGTCTTAGTCTTGCATGCACTGGGATCCCATATGGGCACTGTTTCTGTCCTGGCAGCCCCGCTTCCCATCCAGCTCTCTGTTTGTGGCCTGGGAAAGCAATCAAGGATGGCCCAAAGCCTTGGGACCCTGCACTCTTGTGGAAGACCCAGAAGAGGCTCCTGGCTTTGGATCAGCTCAGTTTTGGCCATTGTGACCACTCGGGAAATGAATCAGTGGGACAGAAGATCTTTCTGTCCTTCCTCCTCTCTATGTATCTACCTTTCCAATAAAAATAAATAAATCTTTTAAAATAGAACAATACATCAGAGAACACGCAGGGGTCAGCTGTGAGTAGCTGGAGGAGGAAAGGTGTGCCCTCATTGGGTCCCAAAGATCTGATGGGCCTTCAGGAATATTCACTGCCCGGTGAGAACAGAGGCATGCTCTCTGCGAAGGTATTTCCTGATAAGATCTTTTGATGGCTCCACCTTCTTCCTGGGAACTCCTAAATCTAGCTTCAATAAGCCTGGATAATGTCATTTATGGCTCCTATATTCCTTCCATGCACAGAGCAGATGTTTTATAGACAGATGTCTAGGTAAAATACTTCAATAGCAAAAAAAAACCAAATTAGCATGCTGATCATGGTATCAATATTGCAGTTTGAATGTTGGGTAGAAGGGGGGAAAATACGACATATTCTCTGTTATTTATGAATCTTAATTTTTGACATTTCTAGGAATGGAGAGTATATAACTTCAGGGCAGGAAGGAATTTGGCATCTCCTGATTTGCCCCACTTGGTTTTACAGATAAAAAACCAGGACCCAAGGAGGTCAAGGTCTTATGCACTGTGGGGTGGGTGTGTGTGTGTGTGTGTGTGTGTGTGTGTGTGTGCGCACCTTTCTTTCTGATGGAAGCCAAACTGATGGTCAGGCCAGACAGCTTTGTTTCATTTACTTACATGCATTTGAAAGAGTCCTTGCATCTGGAAAGCCCAACAGACAGGAGTCATTCCCCTGGGATGGTGATAATTAAACATCTTTCTGTGATCAAAGCCTCTTTGGTAGCCATTAGCTCTGTGCAGCAAGACGCTGTTGAGATCTGCAGAAGAGTGGAAGACTTTGTAATGGCTCCTCAAATTCTAGTCTTCACGGTTGCCCCTTGGCCAGGGTCTGAATATACTCATGTAGAAAATGAAGTAATTGATGCCCACCCTCTCCATATGGCAGGGCAACACGTGACCAGCATAAATATGTAGTTTCATAAATCTGGGTGGCATATGCATGATTGATGTCTTTAGTGTCCTCACTTTACTCGTTGGCAAAGAAATTCAGAGCAGTTAGAGAATTCTTCTGGGTTATAATGTGGAATGAGGCATAACCTCTAATGTAATGCAGGCGTGTTCATTGTGATCGTTGACAGTTTAAGATGCCTTAAGTTCCTGGGCTCCAGTCACCTACATGAGGGACCTGGATAGAGTTCCAGGCCTGTCTTAGCTTGACCCAGCCCAGTCATTTTGATCATCTGGGAACCAGATAGATGAATGATTTCTCTCTCTCTTTTCCTTCTCTATCTCTCTGCCTTTCAAATAAAGATAATAAACCTTAAAAAGAGAATTTCATTCAATAAAATCAAATCCCCAAAGATTGGCATTTTTTTTTAATCTCTGAATTACATTGCTCTCAATTTGACCTCAATTCTCCATCCCATTTTGAATCCAGGTCCTTGGTAAATACTTTGCTGCAAATGCCATTAATAATTAGAGTCTGTTTCCCCACCTTTGGAATCTAGGCTGGCCTCATAACTCACTATGGCCAATAGAAAGTGGCAGGAGTAATGTTTTACCAAATAGGAGCCAGGTCTCTTGATACTTGTTTATTTATTTATTTTCATAAAACTCACTCCACTTCATGAGCAAGCTTAGACTGAACTACAAAAGGGTGAGAAACTCTACTATGGAGAGAACCTAATTACTTCAACATCTGGGTATCTTAGAGCAGCTGGCAAACAGTTAATACCAATGTAGATTAGGCAGTGAATTCAAGATCGGTAGTGCTGCCTGCTCAGTCTCCAGCTGTTCACAAATATATTAGTGAGTTTATTAAAAACAATCAAAGGATCATCCAACTGACCTTTTAAGAACCAATAGATACCAACTGATTTTTTAACCTGGTGACTTGTATTTAATTTTGTAACAATACTTTTGTTATTGATGCTTCCCTTTAAAAAAGATTTATTTATTTTTATTGGAATGCAGATTTACAGAGAAAGATCTTTCATCTGTTGGTTCAGTTGCCAAATGATTTCAAAGACCATAGATGAATCAATCCAAAGCCAGGATCCAGGAGCCTCTTCTGGGTCTTCCACACAGGTGCAGGGTCCCAAAGCTTTGGGCTGTCCTCTGCTTCTTTCCAAGTGGAAAGCAGAGAGCTGGATGGGAAGTAGAAGAGCTAGGACATAAACTGGTGCCCATATGGGACCTGGGCAGTGGAAGCTGAGGGTTGAGCCGTCTTGCTGGTCCCTGGAACCTTCCTTGCTATCATTTTTTATTTTGCCTTCAGTTGTTGAAGTTGAGCTAGTCACATTCTTTTTTCATTCCCTGCCATATTGGAATCCTTGTTCACATGCTTTATTATTGAATGTCTATTCTCCTAAGGATGACCCTTCCCCATCCTCATTCCTTCATTTTCAGGGGAGTTGTTCCCGCAGGTTGCACAACTATGATTGATAAATAGGTTTTCCTTTGTATCTGTTCTTGTAATAATTGTTTTTTACACATTACATTTCTTAATCCTTATAAACTATATAATTTATATGTGTTCACATGTAATATGTTAACATATTTGTCTATTATATTTTGTACAGCATATTTAAATGTGTGCACATATATTTCTATAACTTGCACACAAATACAAAGGCACTTCAAAGGGTCTGTAGAAAATGGAATTCAAAGATAAGAGTACAAAAAATTTGAATTCCATTCATCATGTTTTCATAATTTGCCTTTTCCATGAAATCACTGAAACATACTTACAGTTGAATTTTCTACTGATGTGGCGGAGACAGGGTGTTAGTGAGGAACAAAGGGGCTTAGAGGTTTCCAGCAGTCTTTGCTTCACTTAAAACATCCTTGCAACACTAAAGACTCTGCCCGCCTCCCCACCGTTACATGCCAATTCAGCACACTCGCTTCGCTTCAGTGTGCCTAGGTCTCCTTCACCACAGAGAAGACCTCAAGATGTCTTCTAACTAAGCCAGGAACTGAGTTAATTCAAGTCTGCCTCCTGGCTATCAGAGCCTCAATGACTTAGGACATCACTGTTGCCCCCCAAGATGTCATTAGACAAAGGCTGAAATCAGAAGCCAAAGGCAGAAGTTAAAGCCAGGGATGGTGTCTTACCATCAGGCCAATGAATCAGAACTAAGAGTTGAAGTTGAACATTCCAGACACCTACTCCCAGCACTGACTTTCAGAGGTAAATATATAGCATATACACAAGCATATATATACACATACAAATACATTACACACATACATATAATATTTATTACATGCTTATGCGCGTATATATGCTTAGATATACATACATATGTGCCTGTATATGTATATGCGCATATATGCATATGCATATTACATGCACACATATACTTTTGAGAACTTTCAGGATATTCATATTCTTAAAATTTTTGTAGAATGTTAGGAATTTTGGAAACTTTATTTATGGGATCAAATGTAAGCATTTGCAATAAATTCAATTTCTATAGACTTAAATAACTGTTACAGAAAAAGTATGAAATATATATGAGATAAATATAAATAAATGAATAAATATGAAATGAATATATACTTGGGCTAGAATAAGATTTTTAATTTTAATTTAACACTAAAGGGTAAATTCAGATGTTAAGTTGGGAAATGACATGATTTTATTTTCATATTTTACTAAAAATATATTCCAACAGCTGCATGGAGAATAGGTAGTGGCGAGGTAGAAGTGGCAGCTGGGATAATGTTAAAAGCAAGTGAGAGAATTTGAAGTGGCCAGATCAGGACTTTGAAGTTTCAGTAAGACATTAGAAGGGGTCAGCAACTGTGGCATGAGGGTTAGGCTGCTGAATACAACCGTAGCGTCGTGTTTGAGTCCCTGTTTGAGTCCTGGGTGTTCCCCTTCCACCCCAGCTTCCTGCTGAAGTACCTGGGAAAGCAGCAGCACATATACCCAGTGCTTGGGCCCCTGACGTTACACAGGAGACCACGATGGAGTTCCAGGCTCCTACCTGTGGCCTGGTTGAGGTCCAGCGATTCTGGCTATTCATTTGAGGAATGAATCAGCGGATAAAAGATCTCGACATCTCTGTGTTTCTCCGTCTCTACCATTCTCTCTGTAATTCTGTCTTTCAAATAAATAAATAACCTGTTTAAGATTCAGTTTATTTTTATTGGAAAAAACAGATCAGATATAGGCAGAGAAAGAGATATGGAAAGATCTTGCATTCGCTGGTTCACTCCCCTAGTGGCAGCAAAGCCAGAACTGAGCCTGTGTGAAACCAGGAGTCAGGAGCTGCTTGTGGATCTTCCACATGGGTGCAGGGTTCCAAGGCTGGCCCGTCCTCACCTGCTTTCCCAGGCCACTAGCAGGGAGCTGGATGGGAAGCAGAGCCACTAGGATCTGGACTGGCACCCATATGGGATTCCAGCACATGCAAGGTGAGGACTTCAGCTACTAGGCTACTGTGCTGGGCCCACAATCATATAATTTTATAAAGACATTTTAAACTGGATGTAAATGAAGAATCAGAGAGAGGAATCTACAACAGAAACTCTGTAACCTGAGACACCATTGATCATGATATTGTACCTAATGTGATAAATACAGAATAGGACAAATTTTATGGGGAAATCAGAGTCTGTTTATTACAAATGTATTATTTTTTAAGTGCCAGTTTGACATCTGAGACTGAACTGTGACCATTTAAACACATTTACATTCAGAAGCTCCAGGTAGGAATTCAAGTCTCCTGCTCTTACAGCACAAGATTTGTAGATATATAAATACAAAGTCAATTATTCTCTTCCAAATTCTATTATAGAAGTAATTTGCCGTAGTCCAGTAACTTAAGGCCATCAACAGTTCATGGCATCTGATTAACAAATGCTGGCTGATGATAGGTTATTTTTAATATGGCTTTCACTAACTGCATCCTGATGTGAGAGTTTTCATGACTTAGAAAGTCTCACGGCTCATCTAAAGGAGCAGCTATGCAGAAACAGAAGTTAAGGCTCTGCTCCAAAAATACACCAACTGCCTCCCCTTAACCATGCCACACACATATGCAAGACACACACACACACACACGCACACGTACACACACACAACACAGCAGAATTCAACTCAAGATTTCTCTAGATACATGCATGCATGCATAATAGGTGTAAACCAGCCTGAGAGCTGAAAAGGACTCAATGAAGAGAATCTGTTGAATCTGTCATTAGCTAGAAGCGTTGTAGCAACCAGATCTGTCACTTTTTCTAATGCAGAAGCCAGGAGGGCAAGTTCTTAACTCAATTGCCTTGTTGTATAGGATTGGAAATTTATTTATATTTTTCAAACGGCAAGGGAATAAGAGCTTGCAGTAGGATAGAAACAAAACAACAACAATAAAAAAAGCTCATCTGCTTCAGAAGCATACAGCCCTCAACAGAACTTTCAGAGGTGTGACCTGAAACAATCTGTTAATTCACAAATAACATGAAGTGACTCTGGGTTTCAATTGTGCGAACAACATGTTGAGCAAGGATTTTGGTTACTTTCCAAGGAAGCCAGTCAACGCAATTCATCCCAGGGAAGCGAACAACAAAACGTGGCCAAGGAATTTAGATGCCGGAGAAATGGCTAGTGCATCACCAAAAAGTTCATATTGTTCCTTCTTTAATATTAATTGGTACCAGGAAGTGGCTTCTTAATCAAGGGATATGTGTAACCCTCCCTTCCTTTGCAATTAAGAAACAAACATGTGAGAATTCTGACCACTGGCAGGAAGGAGGGCCCTGTGGTAGCTCTGAACCTCACACACATTTGTGTTCCCTCAGAGTCATTCATCTTCCAACTGGAAACAAGGGATGTATTTCACAGGACAATTTCGGATGCTCTTTTTTGGAGGGTGCTATAGTGCCCTTTAGCTGATGGCCTTGAACCCTCAAGGAGGAGTTTTGGTTGGTGCCCATATTCTCACTCAAACAAGCATTGGAAGCACGAATCCTTTTCACGGTCCTGCTGCAGGAGTTGCATGCAGGAATCAGAGATCTGAGATGACTCTTTATTTCCAATTTACAGCTAAGGGAGAATAAGTCTAACGAGATGTTTTCATTGGTGTGTCATTAATGTCATCGTCTGTTGGTCACATGGATCACTCATGTTTCAGCATCAACTTCCATTCATACAAAGGTCTGAATATCAAGAAGTGAAGAAGCTAGGTAACATTTTCTTGCTACCCAATCCAACTGGTGCAGCTAATTAAGTTTAAAAATATAGGTTGTACTTATGTATCCTTAATGATACTTCTAAGAGGTCTTTTAGAAGAATTCAAATGTTGAGAGAAAAAAATACTAGAAAGTTGGCAATGTTCTTCAGACAATTTACATGATCAGATTCTGGTGGGTTTTTTTTTTTGACATTTGACTACAAAATATGACATTGTAATTTTGCACCCCCAAATCCTGGAAACTTTTAGTAATAGCAACCTACAAGCTTTAATGTTTGTAGGCTCAAAACTGATTTAGTAATCATAAAGTTCCCACAGTAGCTTAATTTTTCAAATTCCCCAAAGATGAACTTCTTAGCTGAGTGTCTGCTGTAACTTTTTTTTAAAAAATAGATTTATTTATTTTAATTGCAAAGTCAGATATACAGAGAGGAGGAGAGACAGACAGGAAGATCTATCCACTGATTCACTCCCCAAGTGACTGCAATGACCAGTGCTGCTAGGAACATTCTCCAGGTCTCCCATGCGGGTGCAAGGTCCCAAGGCTTTGGGCCATCCTTGACTGCTTTCCCAGGCCACAAGCAGGGAGCTGGATGGGAAGTGGAGCTGCCAGGATTAGAACAGGCGCCCATATGGGATCCCGGCGCATTCAAGGCGAGCTCTTTAATCTCTAGGCCACAGCGCTGGGTTCTCTGCTATAACTTTTGAGAGATATTAATATATCAACTCAGGTCATTTTATTTTTACTTATTAGTCATATTAGGAAATTTACATGATTCCTGTGAGTAAAATAGGCTCTAAAAAGTTAGGGTCTATAATCAAAATTGCTTGTCCCACAGTTGACAGAAATGGAAGGCCATGAAGACTGCGCAGTGTTCTTAGAACCATGTGTCAGTGGCAGAGCCAGGGGCGGTGTGTACATCCCAAACTCAATACCAATGTTTTCCCCAGTTTATAAGCTTACACTGTGCTGATCAACTTATACCTCCATTTGATATCTGACTGACACACAACAGTGTTCATACTCCCTTCTGGGCTTTATGGAATGTAATAACACAACAAATACATGAAAATTATAACATATAACCACTTAATACCACTTAAGTAGGAAATACAGATCTGAGGAGGGAATTCTTTAATTTTCCAATTAAAATGAAAGGAAAAAGCATAATGAGATGTTTTAGAGATGATTCATAAGGTACAAAGACTACTATTCACTTCCTGAAATGAACATTTAAATTCTACTTGAGATGTTATCATCTTACCCAGGGAGGAGGTTTTCTGCATTTGCAAGCAATGTATTTGGAAAACACTGTGGGGAGGGGGGCAGGTGGAATGAGGGTGGATTCTTTAGATGCAAAGTGTGAAGAGAGGAAGCCAGAGAAATAAGTTTTGGCTCTTTCTAGTTAATTGAGCAATGGCCGGAAGGTTGATCGTTCCTGGAGGAACCGGAAAATATCATTTTATAACTACATATTATAACCTGGGAGTCTTAAAATGCCAAGATTTGGGAGCACAGCAAGGGTTCTCCACCAAATGTTTTAACTTCTGGAGCTCTAAATGCTGGGAGTTCAAGGCTAGCTAAAGCCAAGGAATATTAGAGCAGGTCTTCTCAACTCAGTAATAACATGTGGGGTCACTTATGAGCATATTTGGAAAAAGTTTGTGGGAAATGGTATTATATTGGTGCAAGAAACCATTTTAAAACTTTGAAATACACGGGTAGTTTTTATATAAACTTTCTTTCATGAGCTGTTTCGACCGCTCAATACATAGAGATTTCAAAAGTTAAGGGGCAGCAAATAAATGATTCTTTCGTTCCATTTCCCATGAGTTTTTAAAGTAGTTTTGCAATTCTTTGTCATGAGGGATTGTCCTCTGTGTTACAGGATGTTTATCAACATATCTGGCTTAAACAAGTGGTGCCTGGAGCATGTTTCCCCTTGATATGACAAACAAAATTGTCCCCCAGACATTGCCACATGTGTCCAGGGAACAGGATCTATCAAAACTAAGAATCACTGTGTGACAGGAGGGTGTTGACAAGGACAGTCTCTGAACAGTTAAAGGCATAGTTATTTTTCCATAATGTATAATGTTCTTCAGAATACTTTCATCAAATAATTCACTTTCATCAACTAATTATCCGGTACCTGCCGTTCCTCAGCCTCTTGCTAACCACAGCACTCCATCTTTATCCTCTCTCTCAAAAAGATTCACCCATTTGATTCCTGTGCTGTTACTCAGGCTATAGTGGAATTGCTCCGATTTATGTACCCATGGGACTTCTAAGTGACATTTTAATCAAACCCAGCAACCTCCAGATTTGGGACCAAGCTCAAAACCTTGAAAAACGTCAAGGTCGTGTCAACCAACTAATGAAGTCAGTGACAGCTCCACCAGGAGCTGACTGACAAGTTAGCACTCAAACTCGTAAAGACATGGAAACAGACTATAATCTATTATTAATTCTGATTTTCTCCAAAATTTCTTGAAAGTTTCGTGAAAAATAAAGAGCATTTTTTTTTAAATAACAGAAATGACATGTTTGAGCAAATAAATCATGTTCTTTGACTTTTCAGCCTGAGTGGCTTTAAGGGTGGGAGTGGTGACAACAGACGCCCCATCAAATTGCTTATGGGGAGATCATAAAGAAAATACCAGTGGGCATGGGGCTGCTCAGTTCTTGGATCTGCATGAGCATGAAGTCACAGCCTTGCTCCAGACTGAAACAAAGGCGTTTTTTAAAAAGTCTCATCTCCCTGAGAAACCCCCTGGTAATTTTAAGGCAGATTTCCCATCAAGCTCTTATGATGTCAATTTATGAAAACTGAATGGGAGCCCCGAATCACTTCATAAATTTTGACTAAAACAATATACTCCCATGTTAAGTATTTATGACCTCTGCTTCTCTGGGTTTTAGATCTTCAGAAGTGAATTTTTGGAGGCATTCAGAAATTTGAAAAACACAAAAGCTTGCACTCAAAACCCCTTTTTAAGTCACCGACTCACCCTCTAGCTAGAAAAAGAGAAGTTTCAACAGCTCGAATTGAAACTCAGCAAGGAAAAATGTGCTTAAGAATGATTTAGGGAGAGGCGGGAAAATCCACGTGGGAATTGTTTCTAAGAAAAAACAGCACAGAGTTCCACGAGAGGCAAGGGAGCTTAGAGGCAACACGTATCCCTCAAACTTTGGATGTATATTAATGGAAAAGATAGAACAAACAAAGCAGAGTTTAGATTCACAGTAGTGTACAAACTTCAACTCTGACATTTATTAAATTTGTGATTGGGCAAATCACTCAGTCTTTTAAGCCTTGATTGTCTCAATCTAGAGTGAAGTTCTCATCCTTGAATTGAGGAAACTTTAAGGACTAAATCGGATAATATATTTAAAGCATATATCTGCGCCTCTTACACTGTAGCCAAAAATCTCATTTCATTTCTTTATATTTTCCTATCTGGATTAAGTATGGGGATAAATTGTGATAGACAGGAGTAGAAATGAAATGTGAATTTGCTGGGAATATGTATAGAGAGACTTGGGGCCAGTGTCATCGCTCGGTTGACCAATGCTCTGCCTGTAAGCACTGGCACCCCATATGATGTCCTGCCTGCTACACTTCCTAGCCAGCTCCCTGCTTGTGGCCTGAGAGAGCAGAGGAAAATGATCCAAAACCCTTGGGATCCTGCACCCACGTGGGAGACCTTGAGGAGGCTCCTACCTGCTTACTTTGGATTGGTTTAGCTCTGGTCACTGTGGCCATTTAAAGAATGAACCAATGAATGGAAGATCTTTCTGTCTCTCCTTCTCTCTATAGATTTGCATTTCCAATAAAAATTAAAATCTGAAAAAATGTGAAAGCATATTGAGAGACTTGAAATGCCTGAATGCTCGTGGGAAAAAATGGGATAAAGAAAAATTTGTACTGCTGCAATATATTTTGAAGTTAATACAAACAAGGCTGTGAGAAACTACGGACTTTTGAACCAAATTGAGTTTTTTTTTTTCACTCCCTATACCATGAGCCTTTTGAAGTACATTCATGTATTTGATACTACAAGTACACATGTCAAACAAAAATATATAATCTCAGCATCTTGATTGATCACTGACATTGGCTCGTTTCCATTTAAATCTTGAGTCTACCACTAACTGTGTAATCCTTTTTGAAACATGTAACATTTCTATGTGTTTCCTGACCAGCAAGATGGAGAATTATAATTTCCAAAATATAATAAAAACCACAAAAAGCTCTTAGTAGACAATACTTATTAGAGAGAATGATGTTCATAGCTCATGATAAATATTCACGATAAAGTTCTCTTTCTGGGTGAACTTATTATGTATTATAATATCATATAATATTATAATGTGATTATCGTATGATAATACTTATTATTGTATTACTTTCAATACTTATTAGATAATATTATAATATAATTTTATTTTCAAGAGGCTTAAAATAGAGTGGGTATATAAATATATATCATGTATATACTTATTAAAAGTATATATATATTTCATATTAATAAAACTCCGCTCTATTATACATGAAACAGTTTGAGTGAATCATTAACCATGTATGTTACAATTAAAATTTTGTGTGTGTGTTGTGCTGTTCAAACTCTATGTTAGATAAAGTGTCCTTAATTCTATTGATTTCTCTTATCCAGCAGCAGCTCATGATTATAGCTATTTTGTGGCTCCCCACTCCTCTGTCATTTTGTATTCTATTTTATCTAACCAATGGCATAGCCTAATTAACACAGTCCTGGTAAACTGCCTCTGTTTCCAAGTCCATATAAAGAATTTTTGTCTTGTGGAAGGGCACATTTAGGGAAACTCACATTTCTTATATGTTCCTCCTCCCCTGAACACACATAGGCTAGAACCTGAAGAAGAAGCAAGAAAGACGAGGTGAAAGGCAACTTCCACCAGCATTTTATGCATACAAAACTGGCTATATACCTAGTAAGTTGAATAAAGCAAAGTTGCAGTGAGGGATCATATAATTAGAGATGAGTTTATGGTTTGGGGCAAGGAGTAAAGAGAGGTCAAGGGGTCTTAAAGTCTAGAAGTTGAAGAAAGGAATATTTTGGTATGATCCATAGAATGAAGGACACTACTTACTAGATCCAACTTTGTATTTTATATGCTTTATCTCGTTTAATCTCAATCAGTGCTGAAAGATAGGCACTATGATAATGACCAATTTATAGCTCAGAAACCTAGGTTCTGATCCACACATTCCCTCTTATGTCACGTGCTCAGCTGTGCTTCTGTCTTCCTACAATAGCCTTGCAAGGTTATAATTCCTGAGAAAAAAAAGATAATTCAGAAAGCACAAGGCACCTCAGATTCACAGGTGGAAAAGGCCAAGACGTTCATTGAGAAATCACAGAACGCATTTGCTACTTTTTACTTATGCAGTTATCATAGGTTAAGTTGAATTTCTCTGAATGTACAATGTGTGCACTATGTTCACCTTGTGAAAGAAAGAGAAGACAAACAGCTAACTGTGGGGAGAGGAAAACCCTTTGAGGAACAGCTGTGATAGACTGCTACGCCCAGAAGTGCATGTCCCTACCTTTTTTTTTGTTTCAGTTAACTTGATCTCCATCTGTCTGTATCCATTAGCTATTGACAAATAAAATGGGAATAAAAGATTTATAGATAGAAACATTTAATTTTCATTTACCAAGATTTCTAATTCATTTACTATGCATCTGCAAATTATTTTCATGTCTTCTCTAGGCTTCCTTGGAACATATAGATACACAAATAAACAAGAATAAGAGTGGGTGTGCCTGATCTGTGAGACAAGCATTGAGAGATATACGTAGGGATGAGGAGAAATTATTTGATATTCTTTGTCTCTGGAGATCCAACAGGAAAAGTCACTGTCTCTGTTTTTTAAAACTCTACCCCACTAGATATAAAGGAGAAAATATATTTTAGCTCAATTCTGATTTAGATCCCTGTAACCAGTTTGACTACTTTTACTAATGCCAATAATTCATGTTGGAGGGGAGGGAGGCTTTATTTGAAAGGGCAGTGACTTGCCCGACTACATTTTTCATCTATCTTTATGTAGACACCGCCTCAAAATGCTAATCTGCTCCATTGGAATAGTTTCTTCCAGAGAAGATGTAGAGTCTTTTGGCTAAAAGCATGAGACATTTGGGGCTGGGCCACACCCTTGGATTCAGCAATCAAAACAGTTGTATTGGACATGAACATGACTTGAGACATTGTGCTTACACTTCCCATCTAAGTCCACTGAGGGCCGACTTATAGAGAAATACCCAGATTTCTTCAAGTGACTCCCAGCTTTGGAGTTTAGGAGTTGAGCTAAAGTTATTTCCATGCAGTGTCCATAGATGGAGCGTTCACTTTCTATCCAAGTGCAATGAATTCCAGGGTGTTGATATCTGGGACTGAGACCAGGACCTTGCATGCACCCAATAGTTGGGAACAGAACTCCTAGTTGAAAGAAAAAAAAAAGACAAAGTTTTTCTTTGAAGTATTGTGTAAAGCTCTCTTGGGGTGGTTATATGAAATATTAAAGATCTTCAAGTTGCAGAATTGGCATTGCAACAGTAAGAATTCTACTCCTTTCTTTTCTCCTTTTCTTAATAACCCTGTTACATGACCTCCTAAAGGCTTTGGCCCCCAATGAAACATTAGATTATTTGCAAAAGTCTGGATGAAAACTTGGAAAAGATAGGCATAGTACTGCATCAGTAATCATGAACAATACTTTTAGATTTTAGATGCAAGTTTCCAAAAAGCAATGTTCACCTAATTAATTGTGAGCTTTGGCTTAGTGTGTACATGTCTCCTGATGTTGCTTGTGGTGTGGGCTCATCACCTGTGCTGCTTCAACTTCCTTCAGCATTGTCATTTGGCACATGCGTAGCCTTAATCACCAATCCAGCCTCGTGGATACAGGCACAAGCATTATGACCTTATTCCTGAAAGTGCAGATTTCTTCCTGGCTTAGGCTCCATCCACCATCAGCTCCAAGAATCATGATCCCTTCCACTCCCAACAGATAGAATCATCTTGTTTGGTCACTGAAAGGATGTTCTTCAGTGGGTATTTGACCCAAATTCCTTATGGGTGTAGGGAAAATTCTAGTGTTCTGTGATGTCTGAGAGCCAACATCTCCTAATGGCAACTTGTCAGTGGGTGTTTCTCAGAGCTTTCTCATCCCCTCTCCCCTCCACATCCCACATAATTTCAGCCTATGCTGGAGCCCATGACCTGCTGTTCACCAAAATGACTAATGTTCTTCATTATTCTTAGAGACAGATTGGTTTCTTGGTAAGAGATAGCTTCCTGGTTGGGTCCTCACATGTCTGGGAAGTGGAGGATGTCTCCATCTCGTTCTTGAGCCAAATGTCTTAAGTTTTATTGTTTCATCTTCTGAGTGTTTATCATCCTCTTGGCAGAGACAGGAAATTGCCTCTCCAATAGATGTCTCTACAAAGAATGAATAAAAGCTGGTCATTTTGTTAAAAACTTACAAAAGCAGAGCTCCCTAAGGGATTTCTAAAGCAAGAGCTGCTTTTTCTGATTCAAGAAGAAAACATGGAAAGTAGCTTGTATTGAAACCAGGAACTTGTACTGCCGATCCTTGCAAAGGAGCTCTTTTTAGTGGCAGCATATTTGATTTTAAGTCTAAGATGTAGAAAAATAAAGATGAAGAGCAGCAGCAGCAGCAGCAGCAAGAGAGAGAGAACGAGGGATGTGTGTGTGAGAGAGAGAGAAAGAGGGATGAGAGCAAAGGATGAGAACAGGAAAACAGAAATCAAAAGAAAATGATGGGGCCCGGCACGGTGGCACAGTGGTTAAGGTCCTCGCCTTGCACGCCCGGGATCCCATATGGGCGCCGGTTCTAATCCCGGCAGCCTCGCTTCCCATCCAGCTCCCTGCCTGTGGCCTGGGAAAGCAGTCGAGGACGGCCCAAAGCTTTGGGACCCCGCACCCACGTGGGAGACCCGGAAGAGGCTCCTGGCTTCAGATCGGCATAGCATCAGCCATTGTGCTCACTTGGGGAGTGAATCATTGGACGGAAGATCTTCCTCTCTGTCTTTCCTCTCTGTATATCCACCTTTCCAATAAAAAAAAAAAAAAACGGAAGAAAATGATGGTTTCTTCTCATGAATTTCTTTATAGAAAGTAGTTGTTCCAAACAGGTCAGAAAATCTTACAATTCTGAAGAAAAATGTGTTAGGCTGATATTTGACACATCCTTGGCACCTGAATGTTCCTTCATGATATATGCTCAGTAAACACAAATCATAAGAGGACATTTCCATCTTAGTGGTTTGGTACATTCATTTGTGTTTGCAAGCCAGTAAATACCCCCTTTGCATCCTGTGCCTTCTGCCACGTGGGACCAAATTAAAGAGTAGGAGCTGGAGTCTCCATCTTGATCCCGAGAAGCACAGGGGCCATGTCTCTGATGTCAGTGAGGATTCCACATACTTTTTTCCAGCACAATCTTAGCATTTATGCCTGTCTTTACAATTAGCTTTCGGCTCGAGCATGTGTAGAAGCTGTCAGGGAGTGTGCGCTTGAACTGGGACAGATCCAATTCATTGTGACCCATCAACATTTGGTAGATGTTCTGATGAACAGAAACCATAGGATTTATTCCTAGGCTGTCACTGAAGTGCCTTAATAGAAAACATACCCTACACTCCCCCACGAGCGTATTTTTAGCACAAATCCCCATTTAACTTTTGTTGAGAATCAGTCCAAGGGTTCTTCCGTGCAACAAAGTATTTTACTAATGGAAACCCATCCCTAGAAGACTGTTGGATTTGAATTCCTTGGACACGTTTAGGAAAAATGCAACCCTTGGATCCCCAAGTCATGTTGGCGTTTCTGAAAAGTGGGCTGCTTCTCTTGGATAGCCAAAAAAACACAAGAAGGATGGGAGTGAAGCAAGCAGCTAATCATTAATCTTCAGGAATTCATTCATGTTCTTACCTTCACTTCCTGGACCGCACCATCTCTCAGATGAAAAGTTGAATGGAAGATCTGCCAGCTGGGAGGATGGGGTGGGGACCAAGCCTCATACATTCTTTTAGATTCTGGATACAAACAATATGATTCTGGATACAAGGAATATGAGGGCCATTCAGCATTATCTTGCTCCCTGCTCTTTCCTGAGAAGCAAACCTCCCCAGGATTCTTTTTTTGGCTCCATCTAATTTTCCTCACCTGCTCTCTGCAGTAATGTTCAATTGAAGGCACATTCTCTTCGTTTTGTTCGGAGTGATTGATTCAGTCAGTCCACTCTGTCACAGAGGAGAGGACACCTGAGCCCACCATCTGTCAGCCACATGCTGTCAGGCTTTTGGTCTTGGAGTCCTTACCCAGCAGAATCATCTAGAAAAGGCTCTACCATTCAATTAAGAGGGTTTAACATGCTTTAAAGCAGAGATTAGGAGTCCTGGGAGGTGGGAGAAGCTGCTACCTATGAGGGCAGCATCCCATACAGGCACCAGTTCAAGTACCTGCTGCTCCACTTTTTTTTTAGCTGCTCCACTTCTAATCAAGCTCGTTACTAATGGCCTGGGAAAAGCAACAAAAGATGGATCAATTGCGTGGGCCTCTGCTAATCATGTGAGAAATCTACATGAAACTCCTGGCTTCTGGTTTGGATCTGGGGGCCAGCCCTGGCCTTGGTGGCCAACTAAGGAGTGAATCAGAGGATGCAAGATCTCTCTGTAACTTTGCCTTTTAGGCAAATAAGTAATTTTAAAAGAAAACCCTGGAATTGCAGATGTATTTCCATGTTATCATCTGTTAAATTCTCTCTCTCTTTTCTCTGTTTTTTTTTTAAAAAAAAAGTTCTGGAAACATGCAGGAGGACAGTGTCAGGGAATGCATTTTGGATGTGTTGACCCCTAAGTTTACGTTAAAATGAGCATAAGGAAAGAACAGAGAAGGCCGATATCTACTGGGAAAAGCATTAATACACAGGAACTTCTTAAGGCTGCCCTATCATAGCAAAAAAAAAATACATATTTTTTTATCAGCATCTCATGGCAGTGAGATAGTGTTATTTCCTAGTGCAATCTTGCTCTCCCTTTAAAATATACTGGGGATGGATTTATATGCAACACAGGACAGGTCATGAGCAAAACATGAAATGACTGATGTTCTACTTTGGCTTTCCCACGTATTCCTTCTAACGTTGGGCCTCCTCGTTCCTGCTGATCAAAATTCCAAGGCCTATAAAGAGTGGGTGCTCAGCTGGGATTAGGTCAGGAAAACAGAAAGTTGAGTCATTTCAGGAAGGCATTGAAGTCGGCTTAGAGCTTTACTTAACCTCCACCCAGACCTCCATTTATGAAAAGAAAACTTTTAAGCCACACGGATCCTGAACAGCCCCATGGCAGGTTGAGCCAGGTGAAGATCTTGTAACATACAAATCAAATCATAAAGTAGATTCCTGCTTTGGTTTCTTCAGAAGGCCAGTTTTGGTGAATGCCACAAGCAACCACTTGTAGAATTCCCATATGGTGAACTGCCTGAGCATACAATCAAATTTAAGCACTGGTTGATTCCCCTTTGAGCACTGACGCCCTAGCATTTGAGACCTGGACACAGGCATGAGATGTTTTCCCTCCCAGCAGTTGATTCTGTTTACATGAATAAGTCTGTAATCCTATTTCTTTTGGGTCCCATCTGACTTAATCTTAAAATCAAAGTGTTGGGTCAAAGTCACCCAAAGATTTCTGATTAAGAGTATTTCTCAGTTCTAACAATGAACAAAATTCCAAAACCAGCCCATCTACGAGAATATATCTCAGTGGTATTTCAAGATTTGAATAAGAAGCCGAGAATCTGGGGGTGCTGTCCTTTCTCTCTAAAATGAACTATAACAACTTCTTCCACTTGTCTTCAGATATGGAGAATGAGCTGGTATAAACACCTGGGCATCATGACTGATGGGAATTGAAGGGCTTGTTCTCTTTCTATTTTTTGAAGACATTCTCTCCAATATGGTTGCTTCTAAAGGTTCCCATTCCACATCACAGCAATATATATAGAAAAATTGTTGTTTGGTGTATTTGGGAAGGTATAGAATCATTAGGAGAAATATGAAAGTTGCTGAAAATAGCATGAATCCACAACTTTCTAGTCTAAGCAGTGCAAATATTTATTAACAGGCCATTTTTTGTAATTTTGTATTCATATATCATAATCAGGCTTGGTCATTCCATGTGAAACGAAAACATACCAGTGTTCTAATTACTTTTACAAATGGGAAGTGAGGAAATTAGGGGGAACATCCCTACGTGTTGTCCCTTAGCCACGACCGTTCAAGTGGAGTACAGAAGGTCAAGGAAATCAGAATTCTAGTGAAAAAGCAGTAAGCACACACACACACACACACACACACACACACACACACACCACAACTTTTTAATTTTAGCAAGAGCAGCTTTATTAATGAGAAGGAGTTTATGATCATGATAAGTAGATGGTTAAAATAGTCGTGCCTCTGCCCTATCCTGGTTTTGAATGGGTCAGTGTGCAATTATTTTCTCCTTAAAAGCCTTCTGGGTTTGGGAAGTGTTCAAACTATCTTTCCTGTTGCAATTAGATTTTGTAATCAACACATGTAAGGACCTGCCCAGTGATTCTATGATGTTTTATTTTCTCTTGGCCTCTCTTGACCTGCAAGTCCTAATGATACCTGTGATGTATTTTGACACTTCAGTCCCCGTTGTTTTTTTTTTTTTCTGAAGGTGGAAGGAAATCTCTTCATTCTTCTTCCAAACTCTGTGTCTGCAAGAAATCTTCCTGAAGTGCATCTCTAAGGAGGATTGCTACTGCAGCGACATTATCTGCTTTAAAAGACTTAGCTGTGGGTCAACAGACTTCAATAAAAGGATCCATATGTACTAACACTGTTGCTTCTTTCACCCAATGTATCAACCCCATCGTGCCTTGAAAGGGTTTAAAAGTGAGACGTTAGATTATTCCCTAACTCTGGGGGTACCTATGGTTTTAACAATACCATGTTACCTTCTTATTCCCTATGTCAGATTTGTTTATCCGTACATATATATGTTACCAAACATGCTATGAATACCAACCACTTGTTTTGGCCTCTGCCAAGTTCTAAACCTTGTGAAGGTAAAGATTTTTGTCGGCTTGGATCATAGCATCATACTCAGGACCTATAACAAGAAATGGACTGTGGAATATAGCATGCCCATGCCAATAGCAACCAGTTTTATGCCTGCCTTTATCTGTGCATGTTCTCTTGTTTTAAAATATATATATATACATTTGCTTGTTTGAAAGGGAAAATGACAGAGATGGAGTTGGGGAAGAAAAAGAGAGATATTGAGATCTTGATCTTCCATTTGCTGCTTTGCTCCTCCAAATTACTGAGGAAGCCAGGGCTGGCAAGCAGAGGCCAGCTATCAGGAAGTTCAGCCTGGTCTCTCACATGTGTGACAGGGGCCCAAGCACGTACCCATCATGCACAACCTTTTCTGGGTGCATTTGCATGGAGCTGGATCAGAAGTGGAGTTAGCTGGGTCTCTAACAGGCGCTCTGATACTGGCATTTTAGGTGGTAATTTAATCTATGATACAACAATACTAGTCCCACACCTTTGTATGTTCTGCTCTCGATTGTAAATGTATGCCTTCTGTGAAACCATTGTCTCCATCAAACAGAGTCAAGACATTTCCATAGTTTTTCCCTAATGGAAAACCTTATGGCAATGGTTAAGATAATAATTCTGCTCAACTTGTCCTAAGTATGTAACACAACTGAATTCAATTCCTGTTTCCCTCTCTCCTTCCCTCCCACCTTCTCTCTCCTTTCCATCCAGCTTCCCTCCTTCCTTCCCTTCTTATTCCTTCCTCCTTTGTTGGAAATACATTACTATTATATGCCCAAATATGCATGGAAGTAATATTTAATTGAAGCCCCTCATTACAAATTAAACTAGTAGAAAAATTAAGGAGAAAAGGATCACCAAGCTTGAACCATGGTTTGCTGAGAATAGAAAGGAATGTATCCCATGTCCAAGCACAGCAAAAAATAAAGAAAAGGAGAGTGAGTACTATAAATAGATGTGGGTATGGGGTAAAGTAGGCACTGAGGCACGCCAAGCTGCTTCTTGGCACATTCATACTGCATATGGACCTGCAGGTTCAAGTCTCGACTATTCCTGTTTCAATGCAGCTTCCTGCTCATCCATTTTGACAAGGCATTGATGTTCCCAGTAATGGAATCTTTGTTGGCTGTGACACCCGAGGCAGTCCCTATCTCAGGAGGAAGGCAAAGCCTGAGCAGTAGTAAAGGTAGAACTTCCTGCATTGCTCAGGTTGGATTGTTGTCACAGAAGAAGACGGAAGTGTGGTGTGGTCATTAATAAATGTGTAGCTAACAGGTGGCTCAAAGAGGCAGGTGTTTGGCTTAGTGGTTAAGACACCAGTTGAGAGGTCGCCATCCTGTATCAGAGTAACTGGGGCCAAGGCCTGGATCTAGCTCCAGTCTCTAACTTCCTGACAGTGTAGATCCTGGGAGCTGAGGTCATATCTTATGTGACCGGGTTCCTGTCAAGTACTTGGGAGGCCTCTATTGAGATTCCAGTCCTTGCCTTGGAGCACAGCCAGGGTGAGACTAGGAGGATGGAGTGATTTCTTAATCTGTATCTCTCCTTTCTACCTCTCTGTATCTCTGCCTATCCAACCAATATGTAATTTAGATGCCTTTATGTATAGAAATATAAAGTTTTCTAAGTACTTTCACCATGCTGAATTTGGATTTATCATTTTGGTGTTATTCGTTTCAGGTTGAGAAAAACCACAGAGGCACCCAGGCTAGAATACTGTATTTCTAGAAGTTGGCAAGCTTGCTTTTAACTGTTAGCCTTTGAAAAAAGACGCAGGACATAATGTAGTAGAGTCTCTTACCACCCGGCATGTACATAAAATTATTTTTCTTAGATCAAGGATGCAGATGAGATTATACTACTAAATGGCCCAGCCAATATGCCCCCATGGTTGAGGTTGCTAAATTAAAGGAAACTTACATAGGAAAAAGACTTAAAATATTACAGCACCACCTGTTTGAAATTCTTCAAAACCTGACCTAAATTCATAGAATTATGTGTTTCTGTTAGGAACAGAAAAGACGTAAGACACAAATTCCCATGAACTTCTGGCTTGTAGAAGAGTTCCACAGCATCTTCATATCTCCCTAAGTAAAGATGGAATGGTGACTTGGATATGGATATAGACTGCCTAGAGACCCTCTTTTAAGGATTGTTTGTCAGCCAAGATCTTAAGAAATCTCTCCATGTTTCCGTGGGAGTTAACAGACTGAAGATTGCATTTCCCAGATGACTCTGTGTACAGAATCTAGCCATATCTCAAGTACTGAGTGATACTAAGGTGAGAGAGATGGGCAGGGGTGCAGGCTTCAGCAACTGGCAAAAGGATGTTCTGTCATTGCTGTCTTAGGAGTCATTGCAGAGTCTCCATGCTCAGCCCTTCAGGCAACCAACACCCACTGGCCAGGCAGAAATAGCAGAGACTTGGAAGAGAGGCACTGACCCACACAGTGTCACTAGATCAGAAAGTTTAAATGCAGTGGAGAGTCAGAAGACTGGGAGCAAATGAACTAACACCATGTGCACTGCCATAAGTAATAGATACAGGTGGGTACATGGATAAAGCAGTAAAAGTGAAGTTGTTTCAAGAACAAACCAATGCACAAATGAGCCCAGTGAATAAATCACAGTTCTCATGTCAAAATTGCTTGACAAAATTTCTGATACGTTAGGTACAGGTGTATGTAAAAATGATTGTTATATGAAACCAATATCACAAAGAAAATATAAGTAACTGAGAAAAACCTTTTTCCTTAAAGTGGTCCAGGTGTTCAAAGATTACACATAATTTGAAGTGTTACTTTATGTATCTACAAGGTTTATAGGTAGCTTATATGTATATAGATACTTTATGTATATACAAAGATTGAGTACCTTACCCATGTGTGTGTATGTATACACACTTTACATGTGAAAATTTATTACTTTATTTTCAGAGATATTGAACTATTTTAAATCAGTATTAGCAACTTGAAAAAAATCAGCATTCATTTTTCACCATCAAGAAACTCACACTAAACCATTCATTAGGAAAGATGCATTTTATCTATATACGTGTGCGTGTGTCTGTGTGTTTGTATGTGTAGTCAAATGATGTCCCTGCAGTCATATATTGGTTCTAAGTCAGCCAGAGCTCTTTTTTCTTTTCTCTTTGCAACCTGGTGACAGCAAGGAAAGCTCTGACTTTCCAACATTAACAGTGGAGAACTTTGATAAAAATACCAGATAAAAATCTGATGGGTTCACAAATGAAAAGATAAGATCCTTGTGATGCAGCAAAATTAGAAATCCCTGAGTTGAAACTGCAAGTTGAAATCCCTGAATGAAGTTGTGATACTAGCGTTATTTGCTAGTTCAAAGAACCCTGTTGGAGGCAATATTCTATGGTTAGGTAGAAGGACCCAGTAAAGGGAGGTACAGCGTGACCGATCATCTCATCTGTATTAGAAGAGGGAGAGATTACATGGATTGAAAATGAATCAACCTCTTTACTGTTCATAGTGTAAATATCTAGAACGGGAATCCTGCCAAATGCACAATGCGTTGCAAAAGTTCGTCTGTCTGAAGTGCAATCATCTTAAGGCCGTTTGCCCCAGCGCAGCCCAGACACTGCCTTAGCAGACATAATGCGGCAGTAAGCATACCGGAGTGATAAGACAAAGACCATAAATACCCTCTTGCAGTCCTCAGCGTGATGGAGGGAAGCACCATGAAGAACTCTGAAATGAACATGGGGATCGTGATGGGTCTGGATTATACTCCACAAATGCAGTCAAACATCAGGTCATTTTTTTTGTCTTCACAGGAGATTCTGTTACATTTGGAGCTGCACACTTTGCCAAAACATCTCCCTTAACTTCCTTCCACACAGCCAGAATTCCATTCCTAGGTCATCCCTTTTACATGGTCCCATGAAGTAGCTTTTACTTATTAATTTATTTTATTGGAAAGTCAGATATACATAGAGGAGGAGAGACAGAGAGGCATAACTTCCATTTGTTGATTCATTCCCCAAGTGACTGCAACAGCCAGAGCTGTGCCGGTCCAAAGGGAGGAGCCCAGAACCTCTTCCAAGCCCACACATGTGCAGGTTCCCAAGGTTTTGGGCCGTTCTCAACTGCTTTCCCAGGTCACAAGCAGGGAGTTGAATGGGAAGTGGTGGCACCGGGGTTAGAACCAGCACCCATGTGTGATCTCGACGTGTGCAAGGTGAAGATTTTAGCTGCTAGGTCATTGCACAGAGTCCCAGGAAGTTTCTTTTATAAAGTGCTGCTCTACTTCAAAAGTAAAGGGTCTTGTGAGTACAATTTTTTTTTCTCTACAGAAAAAAGAAAACCCTGCAATACATCTTACCTATGTTTCAACTTTTCCAAAACTTTCTCTTGAGAGTTAGAAATTAGTGCAAGTCAGTATCAACAATATGCTCATCTGTGTTTCAGACTAGTATTCAGAGCAGTCTATACTGAGCCTTACTTGATAGATTCATTGCATCTCCTGGCCAGAAGCATTCTCATAAAGTACCTGCACTGGGACTCCTCTTGTGATTTCAGAAGCGAGGCCACATGGAACAGCAGTACAGTAGAAGCTAGAGTTTCATCCAGAGAAATGTGCTTGGCTGTCGGTCAGTGTGGGAGGATAGAAAGGAAAAGAAAGGAGAGCCACAGGAGTGGCAAGGAGAATTGCTCAAAGATTACGGAATTACAGAAGTTAATAAAAGGTAAATATCAATGATGACAAAAAATTGAAGATGTGGGAGACCCTTGTTAACAGAAAACCACCTTGGGAATTGAGTATAAACTTGAACTTTGTTATTTTTTTAGTTGGAAACCAGCCATTTCATGTATCAAGAGGGTTCTGCTTTGAGAAAATAATATCATGAGAGCTATTAGTTTTGCACTAGGAGAATCACAACTCCCCAACCATTTTTAAAACAATGCTTGCCTAAATGGTAATAGTAAGGAAAAGATCCATCACTTTTAAAACACACGGAAAAGAAAAACACAAGAATATTTCTTTAGCCAATAAATGTTTCTGTTGCATAAGTGAATTCTACTTCTTGGTCTTGTTGAAGCTGCTGTGGTTAGTTGAGCTAAATAAGAAGGACTACCTCTCTGTGGAATAATGGTAGACCAGATCACATTGACTTCAAATCTTGGAGGAAGAGAGAGTCTCAAACTCTAATTACAGCCATTTTGCAAACTCCCATAGGAGTGGTTTTTCTTCTCTTATTTCTGGTACCATCTAGAATAACTTAAAACCACTGAACATGCATCTTGCTGATATACCTGATTTTTGCAGTGAAATCCAAAGCAGCTGTTTCTTTGGCAAATTATCTTTAATCTGAAATTCGTTCATATCAGTTATCCAGATGCTGGTCAAAGGAATGTCCAACTGTTACTGCTCTATTTTGAAATCTGTAGGCCGTGCTGAAGGTAATGACCATCATACTTTTAAAATGTCATGATATTGGCAGGACCTTCAAAAAGTGTACAGAAAATGCGCCCTATATAAAAAAAAATCAAACTCATGAGTTGTCAGAATTTCACTGCATCAGAAAAATCTTATTTTTAATTCAATTTGACACAATCTTTTGGAAATATGCTCATGACAGGCGAAAGCTTAAATGCAAGTGGTAATATTATGAGATGATTTAAGGTGGTTAAAAGATCATTTTTTTCAGAATAAAAAAAGTGCTTATTCACAGTTTTGTATGCAAACACTAGTACACAAGCCTCTAAGGGAAATAAAGGCTTTATAATTCCAACTAAAGGAGCTCAGCATATATTTCTCAAATTCGAATATTTGACTGTTTGACTAGGAAACTACGTTTAAGGACTGAAGAATGGAAAATAGCATGCCTTGGTCAGAGGAATGTTGGTGTTCTTTCCACAGAAGGCTCACTTGGGTCAGGTCAGTATAATTATTCCTATGGAGCCAGTCTTTTTTCAAAGACTTGATACTTCTCCATGGCCTCCTGGAATTACTGAAAACGAAAATGATTCACTAGGGTACAATTACAAACATTGCTTTTCAGAGAGTGCTATATAAATATGGCTTGGAAGGCAGAAGGAAGCTGAAAGACTAAATCAGTAGTTTTTTCACCATTTGTGATTACTTGATTATAAAATTACAGGTCACAAAATAAGAAGAAATATGTGCTCCCGTCATTGCTGTCTACAGTAAAACGCAAACAAAATGTGGTGATCCTAGAAAAATACTTGCATGGGCACACATGTGCGTCGTCACACTGGTACGCACAGCACCAAATTTATACAAAAAGAGGGACAGTGAGATGCAGGTGGTGATTCTCTTGGCTGAATTCAATCTTATGTGGGAAGAGATGTGATGCTTTGTCACATGCATCCTCTAGGAAAGGAATGGGGTTGGGGGTGTTGTTACTGCTTCTGTCCTCATAGCAAGGCAACACCATCCCAATCACATCACTTCATTGTGTCTTTGTGAAAACCGCACTGCCATATGAAAAACAACAAAACAACAACAAAACAACTCTTGTAAGATCATTAGAGCCACACAAGTGAGATTTGGGGGCCGGCAGACATTGTTCATTGGGAATGAGCCGGCTTTAAAGGAAAAGAGATATTAGTTCTGGATTTCCTTCCTTTCCGTTGTGGCCAGAATCTACCATTGGAACGAAACTCACACAGATGCCTCGGCCCGCTCTCTGGAGTTCTGTAAGCAGACCTCCACCCCTTTCTCCTTTATTCTAATATACTTTGTGGTGAGGCAACATTCCAGTTGTGCCATTGAAACATAAAAAGCAAAGCCACAAAAATTTGCTGTCTCAGTTTGAATTCCAGCAGAACATAAAAGCGATTCTCAGGTTGCCTTCAGACCCTGCGTGCACAGGGACTTTGAGCTGGTTGATTTCTGGCTCCCGCCAGACTCCTCAGCGCTCTTGTCCATGTTGAGGTGTCTCTCCTGCTTTCCTCTAATCCCCACCTTTTTTCTGCCTAAATGCAGCTGGAAACTCAGCTGCAGGCTGGTGACTTTCCACTGGGTGGATACACTGACAGTCAACTGAGGGAGTATCTTGGAGTAGAAGTTCTTACACTTTAGTGTGCCTACGAATCACCTAGAGGAATTGTTAACACAGAGATTTTGGGACTCCATTTGCAGAGATTGTGGCTGGCTCAAGGCAGGCAATAGCAGGAGCAGGGAGCTGAGAATTTGCCTTTCTAGTAAGTTCCTAATTGATCCGTCTGCTGCTGCTGTTTTGAAATTTCACTTCTTGGGCAACACCTATCTAGTATTGTTCACAGACACAAAAGCAGACAACAAGAGAACTCACTGATTCGCGTATATCTTCTTCTGTTTTGGGTCACATGCAGTCCTAGGTCAAGCCCTCTGCCAGGCTCTTCCATCTACGCCTAAGTAAAGTATAAGTCAAGGGAGCAGGCACAGCTATTGAACAGAATGCTGAAGGGCGCAGGTGTGTAAACTGAAATGCATTCCGAAATAAATACACAGAAAGCAAGTTGCAGGTCTCTCTGGATGTATGTTGGAGAGTAGTTAAGAGTTGGAATGTAAGTTTGAAGAGCAGAGGATATTGGAGCTGCCTGTTGAAGGACAGTCTAGGGACCACAACAGAGGGGTGGGGGGAGAAAAGCCTGATTTTGGAGTGGAGAGAATAGTGCATGAAAATATCTAGAGATGAATCACCTAGAAGGAAGAAAGGAATGGAAACCTGAGAAAGGGCTCAAGTCATCTCTGAAAGTGAAAGCACAGGGAGAGTGTGTGAACTCTAACAGAAGCCATGAGACATCACCAGAAAGCAGGTGACAGGGCTCACGAGAGAGAGGTAGAGGACCTGAGAACAGATTGGATGAGTCAAGTGAAGGAAGAGGAATGAATGACAGTGGGGATCAGAACGGTGAAAAGAGCAGATAAACTTGTCTTTGGTCAGACTCAATGTAGGTGTTGGATGGTGGCTGGTTAGATCTGTCTATTGGGATGATGGAAAGCAAGGTCTGGAGCCCAGGACAGAAAGTTTAGCAGGGAGGACTCTGCTTTGTTTTAAAAGAAGTTGAATTATTTGGAGTTAAATTATTAGGAAGGAAAACAGAAGTTGGACAACAGGCAAACATTACAATTAAATAGGAAGAATATTCTGGTATCCTTTTAGACAATAGGTTGACTATAGTCAACATAATGCAGTCTGCTGTACAAATTGCTTGTTGAGGAGATTTCAAACATTCTCACAACAAAGGAATGATAAATGATTAAGGTGATGAATGTGCTAATTACCTATATTGATAATTATACAATGTATTTAGCTATCAAAACATCACACTGTACCACGTAAGTGCATACAGTTATGGTCACTGAAGTTGCAAAAAGAAGTTGCCCATTTGTTTCCCCCTTCATTCTCTGTGTATGGAACATTTAGCACAAATGAAGGGCATAATGTCTCTATGACAACACATGATCATCAATTCAGTAGTCCTGTAAGTCAGAAGTCCACGTGGGCTGAGCTGGGTTTTCTGATGCAGATGCAACAAGTCTGGAAGCCAAGTGTCAGGAAGGCAGTGTTCCTGTCTAGAGCCTCTAGAGAGTAGACTGTCTCCAGGCTCATTCAGGTTGTTGGCAGAATCCTGTTCCTTGTGGTTGTAGGACTGAAGGTCTCGTTTCCTCGTTGGCTGTCCATCAAACTCTGGTCTCCACCTAGCAGCTGTCTGCATTCCTTCCATGCTTTGCACAGGGCATGGTACAGCAACAGTAGAAGGAGTCCCTCTCATACTTCATAGCTTTCTGATTGTCTTTGTGCTACAAGTTTCTGCTGACTTTCTTCTCTCAGGCATCTCTCTGAGAAAGCTCTCTATTTTAGGAGTCACTTAATTAAATTGCACCCCTGCTCAACACACACATGCACACACAGACACACACAGACACACACAACACACTCCAAGGTAACCTATTTTAAGATGTACAGCTTTTTGTTAGATAAGCCATTCATGGGTATAAAGTGCAGACATTATTTGAAAGTCATTCTGCCTGTTATGAGAAACTAGAGAATCTGCAGCTAGAAAAAGATAAAAACTCACGCCTTTGAGAACTTTACAGAGTAGAAAGAAACAAATAGCCACCTGAAGAGTTATGTGAACATCACACATTAAATTTGTGACAATATTTGAAGGTATATCAGAGTATAAAAGGTTGGTAAAGACAAATAAGGGCTAATATGGCCTGCAGAGAGAAATGTGTCCCCAAGTAGATGGAAGTGGAATGAAGTTGCAGATGCTGGGCAGCAGCTACATCCAAGGAAAAAATAGAGGGAATAGCACCCCAGAAGAAAGGAACACACATTCATGTGACTCCCTGTGAATGTGGTAAAATAGAAAGCAGGGAGAAGTGGTTGGAGGGAAAGTACATGGTATGATCTAGGAAATGGAGGTTGGATGGATGGGAGGACACAGGTGACATCTGTCTCTTGGTTTCATGGCAACACATAGAAACAGGTTCGGCAAAAAGTCTCTTACTGGTTTTGATTTTACATGATTATTTGGACTGCTGCTTAGAGATTCCAGAGAATTGCAATGACAGAAATGCTAAGAGCTTTAGACCGAAAGCAACATTCCCCCAAAAATCGAGAAGAGTGAATGACTCAGACCTTTCACAGCTCCGTTAACTAGGGATCCTTGGCTCAATGTCATTCTGAGATAGGAGCAAAGACAGTGAGTGAGGTGGAGAGACTGTTGAGCTTGTCATTCTCAAACAAAAAATGAAGCCAGAGGCACAAGCACCCAAGGTCCTCTCAGTGTCTTTCAGTGCATTGGGTCCCTTGTCCATGAGAACAGCAGCCAATTTAAATGTGAGGCCTAAAGAATGGAAAAAAACAGAAACAAAACCCTAGCTATTCTCCCAGATTCCTGTCTTGACTGCCAGAGAAGAGAGATTATATTTTTAAACTTGATTTTATCAGAAAAAAATTGTTCTCTGGTTAGTGAAACTTAAGCCACCCTAGAGGAGCACTAAACCAGAGATGAGGCCCTTTTGTTAGGAGATGTTGCTATTATCTAGGGATGTTTCTCAAAAAAAGAAAAGGGGATGCTCTTCCATGCAGACAGAACTGGCGAATTGTTGCCAGGGTAGAAGGATGTATCCTGTAGTAGCTGGTAGCAAGAAGTCTGTTTAAAATAGTTCCTGTGTAGGCTTTGACTGTCTAAGTGACGCTCAAATTACAACTCCTGGGCTGAATCCAACAAGCTTCCTGTTACTGTTAATGTTTTATTGGGAAATAGCCATGCCCAATTGTATATAAACTATCCATGCCTCCTTCCCAACCGTGTTGGCAAGGTGAATAGTCACAATAGAGGTGATACGTCCCTCAAAACCTGAAATATTTATCATCTACACCTTTACAGAAAAAAGTTTGCCAACTCCTAACCTAGGGGAATAAATGTGGGCTTTTAAGAGAAAGATCACATTTGAGAAGAAAAATGTATGTGATGAAGGAGAGAGAGAGAAAGAGTCAAGAACAGGACATCAAGGAGCTCATGTCGTAGGAGGCAGACAATAGAAAAGAAACCAATACATTAAAAATGATTGACGGCTACTTCATTCACAGGATGTGGTTAGGAACCTGCATTTTCTAACATATCGGTCACTCAGTACCACGTCAGTTAACTCCATAACGTTGTAAATTGTTGTTGATGTTATGTTGTGGCTTTTCATTGGACAGAATGATACTCCACCAGCTCTACTTTCAGACCAGGGGTGGTCTCCCCAAGAAACTGTTGAATTTATCTGGACAATAAGATGCTGGACTCTATGCATGGTAGATGCTTGCAATGAAGGATTCATGACTGGATTCATGACCTGTACTACTGCAGCAATGTGGAGGAATCTAACATGGGAGGAGGACATGGGGAGGGGTTGGGGGAATCCCAGAGCCTATGAAACTGTGTCATAAAACAAAATAGTAGATGCTAGTAGGAGATGACAAAGAAGATAAAAATTGAGAATGGTCTACGTATCTAAGGAACTAGATCATCACTGGCTTTTTCCATGGTGGCCAGAAATCTTATTGTAAGTAAAATGTAGCATTACAATGTACATCTAGAATCTTCCCATGAAACATAATGGATTAAACACAGTCTATTTATTTATGATTTTAATATATGAGGAATTTACTATCGTACAATGGAATATCTTTCTTCAGTGGTATTTATGAGCTAGCTACATTTGTCTGCTAAACAGATGCATGAACTGGTAGCAATTTAGTTGGACATAGCAACGTAGAAGAGATCAAAACATAGATAGACTAAGTGTCCCAGCAGGGAGAGGTGGAGAGCAGAAGGGAAGATTTGATGAACGAAAATAAAAGAGCAGACAACTGGTGGAAGTCTCGGAATATCCAGTACACCTGTAAATAAGGAGAAAGGGAGGAAGAAAAACACAGGAATGATTACAATTCTAAATAGAAACATTAGCATTTACATCTCCCCAAACAGTGCCAAGACCCTGTTATCTTGGAAAAGAGCAGCTCAAGAGGTGAGACAGAGATTGCTGATATATGAACACATCGCCAGATTTCCAAATAATGAAGACAATCAGCATGATGATGATTCTAGAAGAAGCCGGAAAACAAGACCGTAAGCCAGGTGATGGTACATAAACCATAAAAATGCACCTGTCTAAATATCGAGAGCTAAGACAAAATCAGGAGTCCAGCAGAAAATCAATACCATTTTAATTCCAACTTCTATATGCATTTATACCTGGCTAATATAAAGCAGCTCTTTGCTGAGTTGGCTATGCATAATGAGCTCAGTGGCATGGCAAACAGAAAGATGTGTCAAAGCCAGAGTTGGCGGGCAGCTACCTGCTTTGGACCACATGATGGGGCCAGTGCAAAGCCTGGTTTAGGATGGCTGAGCCTACAGATCCTGGTAGAGAAGATCGTTTAGCATTGGATGCTCTGTTTGTCATTTGCTTATCAAAATAGACTGGAAGCCTTTGAGATGGGTGGTAAGGTTATTCTCAGAATGTGTTTCCTGCTGTTCCCTAACATCAGATGCTGGATATTTTGCAGCCCTGTTTGTGTCATGCTGGGGGCACCCTACAGGTGCCTGCTGTTTATTTTTTCCCTGCTCTGTCTTCCTGCTTCTTGTTTCCCTTTCTTTCAAGGCAAGTCCTTTCTTAGTAAGTTTTGTCTCTGTGCTTTGAGCCCCTCCTCATTTCCTCTGTCGTTTTCCCCCATGTATGTGCTTTGATTTATCAACAAACCTGCAGGAGATTTTCTTTGAAAATATTGCTGTATTCTTTCCATCTTCTTTAGCCACAAGCACTGAGCAGCCATAGGTCAACGACTCAGCAAAAGTTCTTTCACGGTGTGACTATGGGACCGATGTGGAACTCCAGGGGCTATAGAGAGAGTTCTTCACAAATTTCTAATATTCAAGCTTCTGAAGCAGGATTGTTTGAAACTTTGTAGCTTTAAGCTTGGGACCCTGCACCCACATGGGATATGCGGAAGAGGTCCTGGCTCCTGGCTTTGGATCAGTGCAGCTCCAGCCATTGTGGCCACTTGGGGAGTGAATCCACAGAGAGAAGATCTTCCTCTCTGTCTCTCCTGCTCTCTGTATATCTTACTTTGCAATAAAAATAAAATTAAAATTAAAATCTTAACAAAAAAAAAAAACACCTCTGATGTACAGGGCCCAGTGCAGTAGCCTAGCAGCTTAAAGGCCTTGTTTTGCACATGCCAGGATCCCCTGTGGGCACTCTTTCTAAGTAGCAGTGCCACTTCCCATCCAGCTCTCTGCTTGTGGCCTGGAAAAGCAGTGGAAGATGGCCCAAATCCTTGGGAACCTGTACCCACGTGGGAGACCTGGAAGAGGCTCTTGGCTTCTGGCTTTGGATCAGCTCAACTCTTAGGTTTTGCGGCCACTTGGGGAGTTAATCAGTGAATGGAAATCTTCCTCTCTGTCTCTCCTCCTCTCTGTGTATTTCACTTTCCAATAAAATAAAGAAATCTTGAAAAAAAAACTTTGACGTACAATCACAACACAGGTTTGCATCTGCTACCCAGTGTTACAGCAAGATGCAAAGTCAAACAGAGAACACGTGAATGAGCAGTCTGAAAGAGCTGTGGTCATAAAGGTTCATAAATCCCGCCATGATGCAGCCTGGATTTGTCCAAAGGAATGGGTGCCAGGGAAACACCAAATAACAAGAGGCAGTAAGCAATCCAAGGAAGGAGAGCACGGGGCCATCCGTCAGCTGGAAATGTCCTTGTGCTTTGCTAGTCCGGAGTCAGGGCTTCCTGAAGGCTGTCTGCTGTAGACAGACAGTCCGGGCATCAGCCTTAGGTTACTGTCTCAGCTTCCAGGCCAGCGGTGCCCCTTCCTGCCTCCTAGATGCCTGGACCTCTCCATCTCTCCACCACCTCCTTCAGAAACAGTGGACACATCCCTACATGCTTCCTACATGGAGACTGGACCGGCTCCATCTGCAAACCTCAAGCAGCTTAGCTGTCTGGGAGATGACAGCAGATGGCAACGTTTTGCATCTATGTAGCAATGTCTCTACTTAGTGTAATATGTGGGTTCTGCTGAAAGCTCACTCACAATGGGATTATAACAATCCCACGTGATCTTCAAAACCTGTGTGCACCAGAATGTGCCCTGGGTGTATTCATTTTGGTTTTCAATTTCTACAGATTGTTGATGTTTCCTAGTACATAAACATTCATAAATCGCTCTTCGGTATTAGGACATATTGGAAACTTCAGGCAAAATCACTATTTCACTTTATAGAGGGGAATTTTAGGTTATTCGGATTTTTAGCATATTACAATTGTTCTTATAGAAACAGCTGCTAATTCTACCTACGTCCTTGAAGGTGAGCCATCCATTAACAGGATAAATCAATATCTCAGGACAAAGTTTATTCCTTGCTTCCAAGGAACCTGTTACTAAGAAGACAGACATCTATGGCTAGAACAACTTTATCCCGCAGATCCAGGTAAACAAAACGAGCCTGTTTGACCCTGACCCAACTCCCTAATATTTTGGGTAACGCAGATAGAGTCAACTGTAAACACTCTATGAATGGGCAACCTGCAGATCTCCTTTTTTTGCCGATGTTGACGCCGTCGTCCACTTTGTCTACACAACCCTCTAGAAGCATCACTGTCACTTCGGTTGGCACGGACGCTGCATGCCAGAATGAAAATACCTAAGATTTGTTTGGCACTTTATACCAAACCTTTGCAATGCAGTATCTCATGTTGTACAGCCTCAAAACAATCCAGAATTGGAAAGAATAGCTTTGAAATCGTAACATCAAAATTCCATTGTAGCGTTTTCTTGGGAAGGTGTATACAAACATGTGGAAGGTTGATGTAGAAACAAATAATACCAACTATAATACCATATGAGACAATGTTTGTCTTTTGCACAAGTCTGAGTGGTGCCAACCATTATGTCAACATGAAATAGACAAGAGGGAGGGGATAATGGGGTGGAAGTTTTCCAACTGCCAGTTCCCCATAGCTGTGTTCCACTGCTAGGTTCAGATGGGAAAAAATTTCTGAGGTTCAAAGTCAGACCAAAATCACATTTGAAATCAGGTTTATATTTTTGGCATTCAGTGTTCAACTGTTTTGTTTTTAATTTAAGCAAGTAAACAGGAACAGCAGCAGTATTGGAACAAATGAGTGCTCACATGCCCAGACATGAACTCGGATCCTTACCTCAGAGCATACACAAAAGTAAAGCTCTATCTGCCAGGGGGTTCAATGTGTATGCTAAAGTTGTAAAACCTTGGGAAGAAAGCATTAGGCTACAGTAACCAAGAACTTGGGGTAAAATAAATTTGCAGAGCTATGACAAGACAGAAAAATGTTCTAAAATCTTGACCAATTGAGCTTCATGGTCAAAAACCTTTATGGTTTAAATAATAGTATTAAAGATTCAAGATGGCTGCTGAGGGACGCTCAGCGTTTACACCCTCCATGAGTGAATTGATTCTGCTGCATCCTTAAGTGACTGTTGAAGTCAGAGCACCTGAATCCAGTGAGAGACTAGAAGGAACACAGCAGGACACCAGACGGAGCAGCACAAAGTCACCAGGCAATGAGTAAATCCCCAGTCCCTTGGCCTGGTTGCATGGCAGAGGAAGGGGCGAGCAGGAAAACCCCACAGAGCCCACTTGCAGGGATCCTGTATATCCTTCACAGCGATAACACTCTTAGGAAAAGGAAAGCACCCAGCACAGACCGCAGCTCAGTGAGAACTCCCTGGAAAGCTTACAGCTGCTATGCCATCATCGCCTACCTCAAGCCCGCAGAGCACAAGCTGTGGCAATGTGGCACTATCTTGTCTTACTGTGCTTGGGGAGAGAAGCTTTTGCATAGTTTCTTTGTACGGCCCCAAAGACCCTCCTCTAGTCTAGCGATAAGACCTGAGGCCATAGGTCCAACTGCACACAGCCAAGTCAGGACAGCTCCAGCACTCTACTCCACACAGCATTCCGTACTTCAGCAGGAGCAGGGCAGCTGGGATGAGCAGCCACAAGGACCCTAGAAGCAGGAGCACTCAATCCTACCCTTCCCTAAGGTCTCCTTTCCCTCGATGAATTAATTATCTTGGTTCCTGTGTATGATGGGATTCAATCAGGGTTCTCATAACCCCACCCCGTGGAGGCTCAGGACTTCGTGTACACTAGGGAGCTGGCAGCAGGGTCTAGACCACACTAGGAAACATGCCACTCTCTGAACAGTGCACATGTCTGGGAGAGCGAACATTCTTAGGAAGGTGTGCTCACCCTGAACAGTGCCCCAGCCTGCTTCCTTCACTAGCGGAGCACACAAGGGGGCTGCAGTCTAAGCTGCTCCCCAGCCAGCTGCACGGCCTGACATTGACAGTACCCAGTCCCTGCACCACACCCAACCTTAATCAGCAATCCACCAAGTGGAACATCACAAATTTAATTTGTGGCAGGCAGGATCTTTCTAAGATCCTCACTGTGGTATATTCCCTGAATATTTTTTTCCTTTGCAAAGGAAAAAAATAAAAACAATAAGGAAGACCTGAGAGGAGGATGAGGTATCAAACCTCCCAGGTAATTATGTGAAGGGACTTTGCAGATGTTGTCAATATCTTTAAGTAGCAGACTGTAAGTCAGTCTTAAGGGGGTATCTTAGCACGTTTTGTGTTGCTATAATAGAATTCCTGAGATTCAGAAGTTTATAAAGCACATTAATTCATTTCTTATGGTTCCGAAGTTTAAGACGGAAGGACGGCGTCTGATGAGGGTTTTCTTGTTGCGTCATCCCGTAATAGAAAGTGGAAGGGAAGAAGGCAGACACAGAGGAAGAAAGCAAGACCTAAGTCACAGCCTCAAGCCCTTTTATGATTGACATTAATCTATCCCTGAAGGTGGAGCCCTCATGACCTAAACTTCTTTCACTGGGAAACGCCTTCGCGTACTGTTACATGAGGACTGTATGAACTTGAAGGGCACAGTCGGAGCCTAACAGGGAAACTATGTTGGTTGGGCCTGCCCTAACCAGGAAAACCCTTGAAAAGAGGTCCAACAGGTCAGAAAGAAGTCAGCAGAGAGACTCTCCCGTTTGCCGTGGAGACACAGGTGTCTGCGTGGTGGAGGAGGCCCTGTGGCAGGGAGCAGCGTCCTCTACGTCCTAGTAGCTGGAAGCTCAGGATGGCAACCGCAAGCCCTGAACTCCACCAGGGGTCAGCAACCTTGGAAGGCACCCGAGACAGGATTGCAGCACCTGGATCTCAGCAGGTGAGATGATACAAGAGAAACCAGCTACTTAACCTGGCCATGGACCTGGTCCATAATACATTTGCAATAGTTTAAGCTACTAGATTTGTGGTAATGTGTTACAGTGATTTAAAAAAAATGGCTGTAATCAGGGCCCAGAATGATGGATGACTTGGCTAAATTTTCACCTTGCAAGCACTGAGACCCCCACAGGGGTGCCTGTGTGTGTCCTGGCTGCTCCACTTCCCATCCTGCTTCCTGCTTATGGCTTAGGAGAGCAGTAAAGGATGACTTAAGGCCTTGGGACCCCACACCCATGTGGGAGACCCAGAAGAAGCTCCTGGCTCTTGGCTACAGCTCACTCAGCTCCAGCTGTTTCAGTCACTTGGGGAGTGAACCAGCAGATGGAGGACATTTCTAACTGTCTGTTCTTCTCTCCATAAAGCTGATCTGCCTTTCCAATAAAAATAAACAAATCTTAAAAAAGAAAAATGAGTGTAATCAGGTTTGGACAAAGAACAGTGTTCCTGAGGTAGGCTGAGCCCAATCCCTTGCAATGCACTATTTACTGCTCAGCGTAAGAGTTCAGGTTGGCCAGTGTGCATGGCAATGACTTCAATGACCAGCCATGATATTGACCTTACAAGCCCCATGTCCTCTGTGTCACTGCTTTTACTGAGATTACAAGGGGTTAGGTGTGGAGCAGAGAGCCTGGAAATAGAAGACTACCTACCTCTATCTGTATTTTTCTCATCCAGCTCCTTCAACGCAGCCACCCAGAGGGATGGCTATCCCTTTGGCTTGACAGAGCAAGTTTGTTGGCTGGGAGAGTATCAGTTTTCCCTGTGATGATATGGTGCTTTTGTGCACAAAGAGCAGCAGCTGGCAACCTCTGGTAACTAGACACAAGACACAGAATGAAGTGCCTGCTTGACTAGGTGGCTTGATTCCACGGTGATTTCTCTGTATCCTATTTTACCCCATGCTTTGTTCCTAAAATTCGTGGGTGATACTTATTTCGGAAGCTTTCAAGAAATGCAGACTAAACGAAAAGCTGCTGACCCATTCTCTAATGCAGACACCTCCTACTAGCCGCTCACAGGGTTCTCAGGAGCTCCATGTCACCTGGGCTGCCACAGCCCTCGAGGGCTTATGGATGCACAAAGGATGGATGCAGTGTCTTCCTGGCTGCTGGTCCATTTCAGCATAATTACTCAGGCTGGTTCTGGCCCATTATGTTATAATGAATTGCCTTAGTGTAAAAGATCAAACACTGGAGAACGCCTCAAGAGAAAGAATACATCTGTGAAGCGCTCCCACCAAAAATGTTACATTGTTTTCTGTTTACTAAATCTTTCAAGTCTGAAACTGGTGCAAGGACTCCTTGGCGACCTTATTGTGAAAAGAAAGAGAAGCAGAGAACGACACGAAAGAACAACAGTCCACCAGAACTAATTAAAAAATAATACACACATCCAGAAGGCCATAAAGAATCATGAATGATTTTGTGCAACGTAAATATCTACAACATGTTTATAAATGTTGTAGACACTTAAAGACTGTCTTTCTGTGTGCATTTGAGACAAAGAATCTAAGAATGCATCCAAGTGTTTTACAAATAAGCACATGTGATCTTAATTTAGATTTGTTTCTGAAGATTTTATATTAAAAATATAATTTATTTTAAAGGAAGAGTGACAGAGAGAGCCCTTCCATTGCCAACTCACTCCTCAAATGCCTGCAATAGCTAGGAAGGGCTTACATCAGGTTGGGCCCAAGCCAAGAACCAGGAAATTCACTCAGGTCTCCCACTTTGAGGACAAATCCTCAGATACTTGAGCCATCACCTGCTGCCTCCTGGTGGAAATTCCAGTGTAGGATGTGAGAATTCCAAGGTGCAATTTAACTTGTTGTGCTATCATACCCACCCTGGTTTGGAAGATTTTAATTTTTTTCCCTTTTATTTGATTGCAAGATGTTCGAGGAAACAAAATTAAAAACTTGATTTACATCCTATAAATGCTCTCTGCTGCCTCCTAAGCGCTTGTAAATTTCTGCAATTCCTAGATGTGTCCCCATCTGTTGTGGTCCTAGCAAACACAATAGGCAGCAGAACAAGGACAGAGTAAGAGACCTGTGATTTCACAAGGTTTTAGATTCATATTTTGAGTGTCTGCTTTATGATATGCCCAATGTTTTCCACTTACAATTCGTACATTTTTAACTGACACCAAAAATCACGTCTATATTGTACAGTATGAAAGTTTTATCCGAGTTTGTAATAAATAATGCTCAAACTCGGGCGATGATTATTTCTTTGTGTCAGGAATTTTGGAATTTTTCTGGTTGCTTTGAAGATTGCAATAAATTGTTACGACTTCATGTCATTCTGTTGTGCTGTGGCACACCGGAAGTCCTTCCGCCTTGAAATTCACCATGCAATCTCACTTCGGCCCCCGCCATACTTCTCTTTCGCATCTAGACCAAAAATGCTTTCCTTCTTCGATGCGATCCATCTATGAGTGGAAACACGGCTATGTATGATATAATTATCATGATTCTCAAGTACATATAAAGATGCTTCAAAAAGCTCAAGGAATTTTAAATAAGATGCAATTTTAAATTAAGGGTATCTGGGACAATGTTTTTTTAAACCCCTAGCACACGTGAGGAGCCTTCAGGAATTTCATGTGAATTGTGAAGTTTGAAAAAACTGGGCATGAATTTCAATATTTGTACCAAAATGAATTCATTTTAATTCCGTTTTTTTCATGATTTAATTTATTGTTTGAAAGAAAAACAGAGACTGAGACCTCCATCCGCCTGTTCACTCCATTAATATGCTCAGTTAATACATGAGACACAATGAGAGGTTAAAGAATAGTCCATCAAAAAGGCCAGTTGTGGGCCCAGCGTGATAGCATAGTGGTTAAAGTCCTTGCCTTGAACACGCCGGGATCCCATATGGTCACCGGTTCTTATCCCAGCGGCTTTGCTTCCCATCCAGCCCCCTGCTTGTGGCCTGGGACAGCAGTTGAGGACAGCCCAAAGCCTTGGGCCCCTGCAGCCATTTGGGAGACCCAGAGGAGCTCCTGGCTGCTGGCTTCAGATTGGCTCAGCTCCAGCCATTGCGCTCACTTGGGGAGTAAACCATCAGATGGAAGATCTTCCTCTCTGTCTCGTCTCCTCTGTATATCTGGCTTTCTAATAAAAATAAATAAATACATCTTTTTTTTTTAAACGCCAATTGTAATAATGTATTACAATATTGATCATTTACAACCTACGAGTTATTTGTTTCTGGAATTTTCTATCTGATATTCCCTGAATGTAGTTACCCTCGCTTAACTGGAACCTCAAAAATAGAAACTGTAGATAAGGAGGAACTGTGGTACTTCCTTGTCCACCTTGCCTGTCTTGGTCTGGAGACCCCCAAGCTGCTCCTTAAGATTATAACTTAGGGGCCTGGCACAGTAGCCTTGCAGCTAAAATCCTTGCCTTGCATGTGCCGGGATCCCATATGGGGCCAGGCCTAACTCCAGCTGTTCTACTTCCCTTCCAGCTCTTTGCTTCTGGCTTGGGAAAGCAGTCAAGTACAACCCGAGTCTTAGGGCCCTGTACCCACATGGAAGACCCGGAGGAGGCTCTGGGCTCCTGGCTTCAGGTTGACTCAGCTCCAGCCGTTGCGGCTGCTTGGGGAGAGAATCAACAGACGGAAGATCTTTCTGTCTCTCCTTCTCTCTATATATCTGACTTTCCAAAAAAATTAAAATGAATGAAATAAAAAAGAAAGATTATAACTTAGGACACAACTACGCAGCCTGTAGTTTCCGCGTTCACATCAGTGAGGACAAGTCCCTTGCCTCGGGAGGAGTCTTAACAGCAAATTTATGGCAAATCACCTCCAGAATTTACACAACTTTTATTAGTCATTTTCTAGATGTATGTATTTATACTTTTTATAAGCTCTAGAGAGTTCACTAACATACAGAGCCACAGGATTCCAGAAAGCTTTTATTTTTGGGGAAAAAAATAAGTTGAAGTTGGAACTAGAATTCTGCAGAAATGGTTATTTAAAGTGTTCACAGCACCTGCTGCTCTGTGTCTTTCCAGTAATGCTGCAGAGCCATTAAAATTGGGGTGGTAGGGGGCTCCCAGTGAAATTGAGAAAAAGAAAACAACTCTGATAAATCTGGAGAATTTTTGTCCAATATTATATTTGGACATTATGTTTAAATTTCTGATGCTTCGGATCCATGCTGCCGACATAATTTGCATCTTCTATTACAAGTGATGTTAACCACAAGAAATACGTGTTACTTACTCTACAAGAAAATATTTCCATGAATGTGTGTGGGTCACATGCACAAAGATTTCCCTCACATAACCCTTATCTGGTTTCTCGCATTACACTGAGATGACAATTGTATTCACACGCATTGCGTTGTTTTTGCAAAAGGTGGCTAACTGTACTCGCTGCTGTGACCACTATTTTTTGATTCAGATTTTTTAAAAAGACGTTGGAATGTTATTTCTAAATGGGGAGCTGTGCAAAATCCGTGTTTTAGCGGCATCTATGTTGTCGTTCCTCCAGCTCTGTTTGCTTGCTCTGTGTGCTGTCGTGCCCGCTGTCCTCACACGCGCGTAAAGAAACAGGCGCATGCGTGGCTTCATGTGCGCCATTCCACATTGCTCATGACATTCCATTGAGACACCAGCTACAGTAAAATAGCAGAGTTATCAGTTGCTTCCCAAATGTGATGCCTGTGTTGTTTTTGCTGTTGCTGCTTAGTGGATGGGCGGGACTTGCCTGGGACGTGGAAGGGCTTTTCATGGGGACACAGGAATCTTTGATTTGAATAAAACAGTAACAGCAAACTGTAGAGTGGAGTCAAACATAGACAGAAGCCTTTCCTAGGATGGCACGAAGCAGTCAGAAATCTCAATCTCTCTCTCTCTCACACACACACTCCCGTTTCTGTTCTGCCACATCTCTGGCCTTCCAGCTTGACCTTGGACATACTTTTTCTGCAGAAGCAGTAGAATACTTTAAAAACTGAGCAGTTAGGGATCAGCCACAGACCGTTTATTTTAATGTCATCTAAATAATTGAGGAAACTTTGGACTGGTATGTGGACAACTGCTGTTTGCTGTCATTGTCATATTTTGTAGGCTTTCCCAAGCCTTCTTCTTACCTTCCTAAGATCGGTTTGCTTTGTATAATGGACTTTGCTGCATTCTTTGTGGCCTGTTCATTTGCCCTGTGGACAGCTACGAGTCTCAGCATTACAATGTGTTTGTGCACAAAGGAGCTTTATGTCCAGAGAGAATTAAACATTCCATTGGCTTCTCTACCAAGTCCTGACACAGAATGACCCTGGCACCCCGACTGCAGGCGTGTAGGTGAAGATGGCAGCCAGATAACCCGATGTGAGTCTCAGCTCTGGAATTCATGCGGCTCTGGGCAGCCGCGAGAAGAGCCAGAATTACAACATCTACGGCTTGTAGGATGTATCCTCCGGGCCGAGCCCACGGTGTCTGCCAATCCTTGTGTGCACGAGTGAAATACAAGGAACGGATCTTGGAAACAGCACTGCTGAATAATCCACAAATAAATTGCTTTTGAAATCAGTCTACCTACATTTGTAGTTTGTTCAAACTATGTGGACTTTTCCTCTTCTCTCTTTGAATGCTCATTCTCCTGAAAAAATCTTGATACTAATGTTACAATCATGTTTAAGAATCTTACCTCCTAGTTTGACTTTTTTTCCTCCACATTTACCTTAATGAATGTTGTTAATCCTACCACCAGGCACAACCTTAACTCTATTCAAAAGGTATGGAGAACAACACAAATACACGCGGAGCAAACAGAAAAACTGTTGTAAAAGTTACTTGAAGTTCAAATGTGATCCACTACCGCCATCTGCTGGTAGCATTTTAGAAAGCTTTTTTGCTTCCTTTTTTTCTTCAACATGAAACCAACAAACACATCCATCAACATGTATGTGTCCCCATGGGATGTGTTTCTGTATCACTTTCCCCATTCAAGTCATATGTATTCTAAGTAGCCACAGGCTTTTCAGTCTCTGCCCAGGGCCGAGCATGCACAGGTGTTCACTGAACTCTTGAGAATTTCTAGGAGTGGAGGGATATGGAGATCTCGTTTGAGTCACAGCATTTAGAAATGCTCAGATATGGACAGGGCTGAAGTGGCTATTCATCAATCTGTTGTGAGATTCAGTGACAGGTGTCAGTCTATGGAGCATGCTTGGAGAATCTTCACTGGATGTGGATGAGATGTGCAGGGCATTAATCTATTTGTATGAGACTTTAAGCTCACTATTGCTATAGGCTGAATGTTTCTCTCTCTCAGATTGTCTTCGCTGTTCACTCTGAAAACCAGATGGTACTGGTTTAGGTGGTTGCAGCTTTCGACTTCACGAGTATTTTAGTACCTGCTGCTCTAAACTGTGTTTCTGTCTTATCCTCAGTAGCTCTAGTTCTGTCTTCAATTCTTCTTTTGATTGTTTGTTCGCAACTTTACGTTGTGCTGTTGTCACTTTGACTCCTATTTGATTCCCTTGAGTCTTTGCTGATTTTATTAGTTACCAATTCCTCTACTTTCTTGTGTATTCCCCCTTTCTTCTCCATCATTCTTAAATAGCTGGGCTGTGTGCCAAAGTGTAAGGTGCTGACACTACACCTCTCACCCTAATTACATTTCCTGAACAGCCAGTGATTGAGCCAACAACTTGTAAATATCCAGTTGTGTCTATGTTGATGCAATAGGAATAGTAAGTGTGCGTAATCATTGACTATAAACAAGGCACAAATTTAAATTCTCTATGTGCACTAATTGCTTTTAGCCTGACAGTAGACACCGTATTGGCTCTATTTTGAAAGGCCAGACCTTCACTTTCTACCCAGAATGCACTTGCTCTTCAGCCATGCTTTCCCATCTGTCCACTGTGCCACAGACAGTGTCCAAGGCTGTTCGCTATAGTTAGGGCTTCCTCGCCAAACTCTCCCTACAGCTTTGAGTTACACACATGCCAATTACTGAGTTCCCCAGAGAAAGTTCTCTGACCTCTAAGTATATCAGAAGATGCCTCGCAAGCATCTATTATGAGACGTGAATTTGATCTGTAAGCACATGATCCATGTTGTGTGTATCTGTGCAGTGTCTCTCTTTACTTCTCCACTACGACACACAGGATTCTCTGAACACGACAGCGTGCTCATAGCAAAGATAACACTTGGCATCCAACAGATCATTAATTTATCTGCATGTAAGGGGGAAAAAAGTGGTTGTTAAACAGAATTTCATTTATTTTTATCAGATTTGTTTATTTTTATCAGAAAGGCAGTTTCATAGCTGCCAGGAAGCTCCGGCTGGTCTCAGGGGAAGGCCTTGGAGTACTTCATGGATGACAGAATTAGCCCCAGCCAGGGCTCAGAGAGGCTAGTATTTTGTATTTCCTTTTGGTCATTCTTTGGGTTCAAAACACTTGGAAAGATGACAGCAGATGGTCCTGCAGCCCAGAGGCTGTGATCTGGGTTCAACACCGACGAAATCTGTCTGGCCACGCGTGTGCATAGAGACATCCTTCACAATGCGAAAATCGCAGTCATCTTTGTGAAATATCAGCTCTCGTCCTTGAAGAGTATTAGCACTGCAAGTATAAACCTGATCAGTAAAAGTTTAACTTAGTGATAATAAGTCATGTATGTGGCAGTGTCATACAATTAGTATCGTGTTTAGAGGATCCTGTTGGCACTTCCGCCCTCCCGTTTGATCGATCCGTCAGGAGACTTCCCAGTATACTTCCTATGAGTATGATACAGGGAATGGCATTTTGTTCTTGTTTTAGAGAGGTGCAAGGCCAGGTGTAATTGAAGGAAAGAGTGCAATTCAAGAGCTTCCATCTAACTCACAATCACTAGATCACACAATTCATTTGGGGAAATGATGAAAGATTAAGAAAAGCCCAGACTATAAAAAGCTTTAAATAATTTGAAAACAGCTTAACCATTATTTAATGGCAAGTTAGCACAAACTTAGTAGCTTAAAGTAATACAAATTTACTCTCTCAAAGTTCTGAAAATTACGAGTCTGAAATCCACGTATCAACAGGGCTACTGGAGACGCTAGGAAAGACGTCCTGCCCTGGTCTTCTGCCTGCTACTGGCTGTTGGCGACTCTTGGCTGCCCCGCTCCTCTCCGTTCTTATCTGTGCATCTGACTCATTCTGTTGCTTTCTCAGAGACGTAGGGGATGGAGTCCAGCAGCCAGCCGCATGATCCAGGTAATTCCCTGATTTCAAGATCCTTAGCATAACTACACCCACCAAGACCTCTTTCCAGATAAGGTTAACATTCACGGGTGCTGTGGATCAGAGTGTGGACACTTCGCTAGCATGTGTGGCCTGACATGACCGCTCTGATCGCGGTCTGTCTTATAGGAAACGGGAACTCTGCAGCGGGATCACTGGGGATTAGAGAGCATTATTAAAGGTGAGGAAACGTAAAGGAGGACCAGTCGATAGTGCAGGCGATTAGTGGCAAGGAATTTTAGAAATGGATGGGTGATGAGCAGGGAAGAAATGTGTCAAAATACATAATGTACAAAACTGAAGGACAGATAATGGCATGAATGAAAACATCTTGGAGCTCAGAACATCTCCCAGGGCCCTAGGCCGTGGGAATCCGTGCCTGATCCTTTTACTGATCATATGAGAGTGACTAAAACGTCCATGGAAAATGGAAGATTACTTAGTGGAAAACATCTGAAATCCAAACAGATGAGGGATCTTCAAAGACTGCATATAAAACGTAGAAGAAAAGGCTTCAACAGGTTTCAGAATTGCGTTTGCAGCCAAGTAAACTCTTTGAAGTCATCTGACATATTGTGGAAGAGTGAGCTTGGTGAAAAGAGATTGAAAAAAAATAAGGACACAGGGGAATCAAGATGGCGGAATAGGGTAAGGACCCATTTAAACAGACAGAGGAATAAGAGCCGGTGTGAAAAACAGAGGGCACATTCCAGGAAATAGGAGAGGACAGAGCAACAGCAGAGGGGCACCTGTCGGCTAACACACACAGGAAAGCAGCGGACACAACGGTGTGGTGTTGCAGTGACTGATACCCCAGCGGCCTTCAGTGAATGGCGATCTGAACTCCATCAGCAGCCGGAACTGCACCAGCAACAAGGTAGGAAGGGATGCTTATTGGGAGCTCAGGCGGTGAACCCAGACAAAGAACTGTCCATCCTGCTGGTCTGTTTGATTTGGTCAGGAGCAGAGACAGAGCAGCAGATCCCAGATGAGCAGTACAGGAACGGGGTGGATTTCACAACCTAGTCCACCCCCTAGAGCTGTAGCGGGCTCCATTTTGGTTAAGGAGGCAAGGGCTATGGGGCAGGACTGTGCATGCACTGAGCTGGAAGTGAATTCATTTCTGGCTTAGTGAACTGCAATGACGTGGCATCCTACAGGTTCTATCCAAGACAGGTCCGGGTAGCCCTCAGACCTGAGGCTGGCAGATCAAGAACTCCAGCAGTATTGCATCAGGCACCGTTTTGTACAGTGTGGCACGGGCTTTGACACAATGGGGGCAGCGCTGAGTTACGCATGTGCTGAGCTCGGCAAGAACTTGCTGAATACTGTGCATTGCCCCAGTCCCACAGGAAAATAATACCAACTGCGCCATTGTACGGGTCAAAATAGGTCGGTGTGGCTCTCAGACCTAACAGCCAACAGGTTTCGACAAGATCAGCGCTACCAACAACCTAACTAAATAGGACACCTGGTGTCTCCCTAACCCTGGGACCTGCTCCAACCACAAGTGGGAGAAAGGTTGTACAGACAATGGTGCAGCCTCAGCCTGATATCACAGGAGGTAGAGAAGAGTGAGCCAAGAACTAGAGCTACGGAAACCATGGCGGAAATCTAACATAAGAACCCAGACATCCTCTTTAAGGCAAATGATATCTTGTCTGTAGTGAACATCCCAGTAAAATAATAACAGAGCACTGAATCAATGAGTATAAGCTAAAATGACAGAATCAAATTACCACCTATTTGTATTAACGCTGAATGTAAATGGATTAAACACATCAATCAAATGTCATAGATTAATAGACTGGATTAAAAAACAAAACCCATCTATTTGTTGCCTACAGGAAACACATATCACCAACAAATACTAGCAGAAACTCTATCTTACGGTTTTTGATGTTTTTTGTTAGTTTCATTTCTTCAAAACACTTCTGATTAAATTCTTCAAGGACTCATAGATCATACAGTTACATCATTTTCTTCAAGAGGTTCTTGATTTTCTTTTTCATTTCTTCAGCAACACACTAGTCATTCAGTAGCACATTATTGAACTTCATAGTGGTGTTAATTTCTCTTTTCTTCCTGTTGTTGATTATGTTTTGTGGCTTTTCGTTTAAGGGGATGTATAGTAACTGTGTAATGGAGACTATCATATCCAGATGTGAGAATACAATGCAGTATGCATCTCTACTTCCAAAGATGGACTCCCAACGAAACTGTTTACTATATCTTGACAATAGGATGCTGGACTCTCTGCCATAGTCCATGCCCACAATGATGGACATATGACTGTGTATGAAGAACTATAGTATAGTAATGATATAGGGGAACTCAGTGATGAGGGAGGGAATTGGGGAGGGGATAAGGGAAATCCCAGGGTTTATGGAACTGTATCATAAAATGATAATAATAAAAAGAAAAAAAAAAAAAAAACCACAGTCGAATGTGGTTGTAACATGTCTCTCCAGAAGATGGCGCCAGTGTCTTTGTTTTGTTTCATGTTTTCATCTTCGTTGGGAAAAGCAACTATATGTTTAGTGTCACAGCACACTGACACACAAAACTTGATAGTCTCTCTATAAATCAACCCATCTATGTCCTATGATGTGGAAATTATTTCCTGTCCTGTCTCCCCCTGGGAAATAGGATATTGCATCTGGTCACCAGAATTCTGCACTGGACAACCAGTCAGAGAGGCATATTACACATTACACATATCACCATTCAGATAGCCTCAGCATATCAGCTTTAATATTAGTGTTCTCTTTGGCATTGGGTTACACACTGTGAAGCCAAAACTACAGCCTTCACTTACAATGCTGTCTTATTTCAATACCTTTTAAAATTATCCTCATAGGGCCTGGCGTGATAGCGTAGTGGCTAAAGTCCTCGCCTTGCACACTCCTGGATCTCATATGGGCGCCAGTTCTAATCCCAGTGGCCCTGCTTCCCATCCAGCTCCCTACTCATGGCCTGGGAAAGCAGTTGAAAATGGTCCAAGGCCTTGGGACCCTGCACCCGTGTAGGAGACCCGGAAGAGCTCCGGGATCCTGGCTTCTGATCGGCGCAGCACCGGCCATTGCGCTCACTTGGGGAGTGAACCATCGGACAGAGGATCTTCCTCTCTGTCTCTCCTCCTCTCTGTACATCTGACTTTGCAATTAAAAAAATTATCCTCATAAAAAGAATTCTTCCTATGGTGATTTAAATGAGATATTCAAAACAAGTCTTTCGACATCCTCTTTAAGGCAAATGATATCTTGTCTGAAGTGTTTTCTGAAAACTTCTAGGTTTATTTTCCTCTCTGTTCTTCATTGATTTAAGTTAGGAAATGAAATTCGTTAAATGATAACCTGCCAGCAGAAGCAGCTAGAGAATGATGTTCTTTAATAGGATGGTCAGTGGAGAACAGTAAGCGTCACCACAGTCCAGTCTTTCCACGGCTGCTCTCCTGGCATGATCACGTGTCTGTGTGTTCTAGTGCTTTATGCAGCTGCTGAACTGGTTCTGTTTGCCATTCTTAGTAGCCCCATGCTGCCTCTCCATCCTCCAGCAATTTCAAGCAATCATCTATGCTAGGGCTGGAATAGGAGAACAGTTGCCAGTCTTTGCGTTCCAAGAATGTACTGTCCAACGTTCATCCTTGACATTTGTATTGTTGGGTTTAAATGTTGATCGCTGTAAGCTGCTCCAAAACCTTTGAACCGACTTTGCTTGGTGAGGTATCAAGGACGCAGTCAGCCATCGCTATTTCTCATGTGTACTTTGTCCAAAGCTCTATTACGCTAAGAGTTTTAGTTGGACCTCATTTTAACAAGTAAACATCAATCTTCACAGAATATTAATATTTAGTATTTATATTGTAGGTTTTCGCAGTGTGATTATTGAATCAGCACAGATGTTGACATCGGCACACTTATTAGTTGCATAAGTTATTGGCCCAAGTCCTGACCTGCTGATCAGACACTCTGATGATGGGGCTCAACAGTTTGGTGCCTGTCAACATTTGAGCCTCAGCGCTTCATAAAAAGAAAACCAAACATCATCATCATGGAAACAAGGGCTGAATTTTATATATGGGACTCCCCCTCTTCTTAAATTCTGGGTTGCTCAGTGTAATTCTAAAGTCACTATTGCAAATAAGCAGTTTAGTGATTATGTTAGAAAATATTTGTTAATTTAATGCAAGTTGTACGGTATTCAGTCATCTACCGTGTTCTAATCGTGATGAAAGAAGCAATGTGTAAGATAAGCTCTCCCCATGAGGAATTTGATCCAGGATGTCTCTTATTGGAGCCACGCTTCTACGTCAACCAAGTAATATAAAAACATCCCATTTTTCATTCCTTATATCTAATTATGCTTGTTCTGTAATTCCAATGTTTTCTGATTCTGTGAATGAAAGTAAAACCTTGCATGTGATGGTAATCTCTTTCATATTCAAAGGGCCTGTAGTATTTTTCCCAGAAACATTCTATGGCTTTTAAGTTCACAGTCCTTGTAATGACTATTTCACGCCTTTCTTCTTTCTTAAGATGCCTTTTCAGGATAAGGGAAGATTCTATGTGTGGTTTGTACACTCACCCATACAGGGTCCATATACTCCTCTGTGTACCTGGCAGCCCCTCTTGTTTTCTGAGCTACTACCGTCTAGCTGCTGGATTTTACTGCTGACCATAAGTTCTATCATTTACCTTCAATCAGGAGGACACTGCATTCTCCATGTTGTGTCTTTCATACTTTGGTTTGTGGGACAGTGGATGGCCACCAGCTCACATAGTCAACAGGGAGCAACCTCAAGATCTCATGTCAGTTACAGCATTCAAGTTATATGGGCCAGAGTATACTTCTTATGAAATTGATCATATCTGTAGACCTTGGGAAATCTTGCCTTTTCTTTTTATTAATTTTTATTCTTTTTATTTCTTTATTTACTTTGAACTCACCTAGACAATATGAAAATACAATGAAGCCATTTTTTTTTCATCATGCAAACTAGTTTCTGGAACTATCAACTACAGAGGACTTGCCACCACGTAGTCAGATATCTTTTAGTAACTCTTCACTCATTCAAGGGAGGGAATGTATTGCATTAAAAAAGTTGGCCAGTACAATTGAGTTTTTTGAAAAGCAAAATTAGTTTGAGGTTGAAATATTTCTTAATAGCTAGTAGACTGTAATATTGAAAGAGAAGCTGCTTGATTGCAAGAGTCATCTTTTTGAGAGAAAAATGGATCTTCTGAGAGCAAAGTGTGGTTTTGAATTTTAAGAACTAAGGAGACTGGAGGATTCGACGCATCACATTTAACCATAAGCTATAGAATAGAGAGGAATGCACAGGAATTTAAAAGCAATTTCCTGGGCTAGGTTTGGTGGAAATCGTGAGAGGAATGAGAATTGAGAAAAGGAAGAATTTACTTTTATTATATGAATGTGTCATGTGAGTTTTCTGACCCGTAGTAGGACTCTGTGCGGGAGAAGGGCAGAAAGAAATGGTTCATCAGATCATAGGACATGCTACTGGCAAATAGCAGAGCTCTTCACATGAGGACCCCTCTCTGTCACATGTTACAAAGTATTGCTGGCTCAGGCTTACTGTGACCCTTGGAGATTTAGTTTCACCTGATGGCAATTACTCTTCCAGGATATGATACATCTTCATCTGTAACTCAAAGAAGCAAAAGAGACATAGCTATTCACCGACTGACCAAAGCAGACAGCAAAATCCCAGTTACCTTGCTTCAACGTGGAAGAAGCAAGTGGCCCTGTTTACTGTTCACAGAAAATCCTGCTATCCCGGGAGACTGGGTTCCAGCTCAACCACAGCTGCATTTTCTCCCGTTTGCTTCCCTCCCCCAAAACAGCAATGCATCAACACATAAAACAAACAAACAAAAAATCTGTAATTCTCTATAACTAACCCTACCTTTGGATAACTCATTCTCAAATGTTTTACAAAAATCTAACCTTGCTCAATCAAAGTAAGTCCAGTAACTTCTGGTTTAAATTATTCAGATTCTGTTCCTGTATGCGTTCCCTTTTTAGGTTTTTGGAGGTTTGGGTGTACATTCCTTTTGGAATAGATGCAGGCATTTGCAACTATTCATGGAAATGCAGTAAAGATATAAATTAAACTTGGTACAAAACATCTTGTGAAGCAGTGCAGCACTGTGTGAAATAAGGATTTATACGCAAGCAATTTGACAGTACCTTTGTCCAATGGTCCACTCCCTAAGCGACCGTAACGGCTGGAGCTGAGCCAATCCGAAGCCAGGAGCCAAGAGCTCCTCTGGGTCTCCTATGTGGGTGCAGGGTCTCAAGGCTTTGGGCCATCCCCAACTGCTTTCCCAGGCCACAAGCAGGGAACTGGATAGGAAGCGGGGCCGCCAGGATCAGAACCAGCAACCATATGGGATCCTGGGCATGCAAGGTGAGGACTTTAGCCACTGCGCCTGAATCCTCCCATCCCATTGTGGTTCCATTCTGTCCTAACAACAGAATCACTTGAGTTTTCCACAGTGTGTATGGTGACCACATGCCTTCCAATCTCTCTTCCCAGCTCCGTTGCCTTGAATAAGAATTCTTGCTTAAAAGCAGGAATTAGCTCTCATTTATTAAAATCAACTTCTCTGACTCTGTTTGAAAATGCATGAAAGATCATCCCATGTATTTGCATAAAATTGCAAATCTTTATTCTTTGTGAGGTCTCTTGTTCATCTTCAAGAGGAAATTTTCGATTGCTCCTTTTTATTGGAATGGAAAATAGAAAATGGAATGTTCACACTGACACGTTTTAAAGCTCTTAGGTATATCAGTCAGTTGTAGAAATAAACATCTTTAAACCATTTTCATGTATATTTACACCCAAAGCAAACATAATTCAAGGGAGTGGCTCATTGGACCAAGGTCAAGTGGATAAATTGATTTGATTTTTAGTTCCAGAGAAGATTTTCAATGGGTCCTCATTATGCTATCAAATTGTATCTCTGTGGTGAGGAAGTTTTGGCTGACCTGGGATCAAATGGTCATAAAGTTAGCAACTTTCTCAATGCTGTGGATCAAGATCTGTTACAAGTGCCAATGTGTTTTCAGTAGGCAAAAAAAATCTGCTTTTTTTTCACTTAAATTGTTCATCTTATTTGTATTTGTAATTATCAAGTAACTCGGAGGGCAGGGGTTATAAAGAATACATTGTTGAAACCATTGTTCCCATGTTGCAAATAGTAAGCCATTGATAATGTTGTATCTATCTTCTAGAAACTGTTGGCAATAGACCTGCTAGAATATCCATTGATGAGTTTCTTAGTTATTGACACAGGGTTCTCAAGCGATGCCCACAATTTATCCATGAGACTTACTGTTCCACCTTCTTAGAAAAAATCGCCACAGTCTGCTGTTTACTGAGTGCGCAGGGTTTACTGTTAGTTATTACACCTTTTTAGTGCTAAGAGGTAAATTTTCATTTATTTACTGGATATTACTGTTTCTGTCCTTGTAAATTACTTATCCACATCCCTTCCTAGCGCTTCCATTGTTTACATCTTTTTTTTCTTATGGAGTTGTTGACATTTTTTTATAAATCTTTCTAAATAGCTATTGATAATTTATACTCATTCAAATATTCGTTTAATGTCTGATTGATCTTTTCCTTTGCATGGCGTCTTCTGGCACATGGAAGTTGTTGCATATGACGTCAGTTATTCCTGTCTCAAACAAATTGCCCCAAGAATCCAGCCTCAAATGCACCCATGAGTGTGTGTCCTTCTGAGATTGAACTGAGTGTCCCAAAGGCTCACTCGTTGTGTTCAACCATTGGTGAAAATTTTTAGATGAGACTTCTCTTGCATGTGCCTTCTCCCTTGGTCTCCTTAAGTCTATTTACATGGTGGGTTGTTCCAAGAAAGTGGATATACAAGCTCACTTCAGGTCCACAGCTTTTGATTTCTCAAAGCAGCCAGGAGGCTGGCTTAGAGTTGAAGCATAAAGCCATAGACTCGCACTTCTTGATACAAAGAGTACCAATAATCCCACTGTTAGGATGCAGCGTGCACCACAGAACAGCAGGACCTTGCCGTCTGTATCAGTGAGACTTACAACGTACGTACCAATGTTGACTTTGACTTTCGTGTATTTTGGGAGAAATTTGCCCATTTTGTTTTCATGTTTATTCTTATTTTATTCTACATTTATTACAGTTTTACTTTTCACAGTTTTAAGGTGTTTAATCCAGGTGGAACTGTTTTTTCTAGATGGTGTCAACTAATTGCATGTTTTCTCATTTGTGTAACCAGTTTTTCAGTAGCATTCATGGGTTATTCCATTATTCCAGGGTCGATATATGGTTGGCTAAGCAGAAATCAAGAAGCATTAGCAGAAAAAAAATTGTTCTCATCAACTACCCTTTTACACTCTCTTCCTCGATGAGTTTGAAACCAGTTATAGAGGCATAAAGAACTAAAGTAGACGGACTTCAAGGTATTGAACTTTTTTCTGGATTATAGGTTTGGGCTTTGATGTGTAACAGAGTGCTTTCTCAGTTTGTGCTCCCAAATTAGGCGGGTCAACTAGATCAATTCTGAACGAGCATACCACTAACCCTGATCTGCACAGCTCAGTTTGACGCTGGAAACTGAGCTGGCCTAAGGGACCAACATGACTGAAGAAAATTTACAACTGAGAGTCTTCCCAAGATTTCACCAAAGGAAAATGGCTAACCACATCTCCCCTGTGCTCCCGCTGTAACTAATCATCACCATAGCTGGCAGCTTTGAACACTTACCACGTGACAGGTACCTTCAAAGTCTTTAAAAATCAGATCAATTAATCTAGGTCCTTGAAGAAGCAGACACCAAAACGGGATTAAATACCCATCCATTCATTAGAGGAGATTGCTCTGATGGGAAATTGGGAAGATCCCAGACTGTGAGAGCCTTCCGTCCCGAGAAAGAGGATACAATGAACGTTAGACTGAAGTCTTTATCTTCAGATATTTTCTCAAAGCAGAACCGAATCTGTCATTTTTGCTGTATTTTGTGCTATAGCAAATGTCCACAAACTATTGACATGAAACGGTACATATGTGTTATGTGACAGATCGGAATGTCAAAGGTCTTCAAATGAAGGATTTAGCAGAGCTACCCTCCTTCTGGAAATTCTAGTAAGGAATCTATTTGCTTGTCTTTTCCAGTCTCTAAGAGTTCCTGAATCTCCTAAGCCATTAATGCAGCCCCTTCAAATCTTCCCTTCTTCCCATGGACTCCAACCTCTGCCTCTGCTATCACATTTGCTTTTTCTGACATGACCTTCCCGCTCACCTCTCATAAGGACACTTGTAATTATTTTTGACCCAATGGTGTAGTCTAACATAATCTTCCTATCTCGAGATCATCTGCAAAAGCTTTTGACCATAAAGTAACACAGTTACAGGTCCTAGAGATTGGGATGGTGGACATTTTCAAGGTGTCATTTTTCTGTCTCTCTTCCAGCTAAAACTCACTCATGAGAGGGGCCACACATCTTGGTTAAGGCTTCCTTTCACCTACCTTTTGTTTCCACTCCTGGGAAAGTGTAATCTTCAAACAGAGTAACCTGAAAAGCATTTTTTGTTGGCACCTTCTAAATTTAGTGGAGCAAAGACATACAGCAGTTGAATAATTTATGTAAGTATTCAGACATTGTAAGATAATTCTCTCTCTCCCCCTCTTTCTGTTCCCTTTTCCCGTCCTTTTCCATCTGTCTGCATCTCAATCTGACTTGTTTTTTTCTTTCTGAATTTTCCATTTTGAGAACTGAACAGGTCAAGTTCTCTGGTATCTTATTAAACTGGATACATTTGTGCCTATTCTGTCTAATAACTAACTACATAATATGACAAATTATCCAAAAGGATCTATGACTAAGATTATTTTAGGCTAAGTAATCTTTCAAATGGAGCCAACTTGGCCTTTTAAATGATATTGAATCTTCAATTACCAGCTAGGGCTGCTGTATCTCTTAGTAGCTCCTAGATTATGTCACAAGGATATGAAGATTCTGAGCATTGGTCTCATATAACCACTTCCTTGTGGTTTCACTTTGTCAAATTCAAGTCACTGTTCCAATCAGTATTCCCAGCATCCACCCTGAGAACTATTTCTTCTTTTCTTTCTGTTCAGCAGATTTGTAAAAGGCTGTTTAATTTAAAGATGGCACCGGTAACTGGGACAGCTTTTATACATATTTATTATTGAAAGATTTCTTTTCATGCATACATTTTCTGCTTTAAGAATTGCCTTGAAGATCAAAACAGTTTTTATTTAGTTTAAGGAAAACATATTATTGGCTAATACACCATATAGTATGGGTAATCTTACAAGCGTGTAGGAGGAATGAATTTGCCACCAATACCATTTGAAGTCGAAGAAACACTGTGTTTATTTATGTCATTTCAATCACATTAAATCTAACTTAAGGTTTAAAGGGAAAATGAATCTAATTTATTATTAGGAGATATACCGTAACTCCTTGTCACCCTTCCTCACCCCTTCTCACTCCACTCAGCAGCGTGTATACTTATGAGTTAGGGTTCTTACCTAGAACTGAGTGCTTACATAGGACTAGTAGAGATCCAACACTACTGGTGACCAGCACTTACTTCATCTAAAACATAGTCATTCCTCTGCAGTCTACGTTTTCTTTTTTCTGTTTAAAATATTTTTAAAACCTTAATTTGAAGAGTTGTGGGAGATACAGAGTGAGAGAGAGCTTCTATCCATTGAGGTAAGCCCCGAAAGGCTGGGCAGAGACTGCACCACGTACGTCCTAGCTAGAAGCCAGGAGCTCCATCAGGGTCCCCACATGGGAATAGGGTCCAGGTTTTTGAGCCATCTTCCAATTCTTTCCCAGATAACTTATCAGAGTAATCAGTAGTGCAGCCATAAGGACTCAAACTGGTATTCATATGTGATGATGGCATAGGATCAACAGATTTAGCCATACTGTTGGCCCAGCTCTGTATTTCTCAAGGCAGCTAGGTAAAGAAGTCTCATGAGAAATGACATGTCACTCACTCTGTCAGAACTCTTAGTTCCCCTGCACCTGCTCTCTGTAGTCTTGGTGGGTTTTGGAGTTTAAGTGATAGGGAAAGTGATCTTGGGCTACAACTGCTTGCTAGACCCTTAGAATTCAATTTCTTTCCCACTCTTAATGAAACTCCTTTTGTCTTCAGCTATTTATGAGTCTTCTGTGTGCAAACACTGATTGTTCTCACAGCTGAACAAAATACTCAGCATCCATCTGCTTGGGAGTGTCTCACCTAGTCGTACTATGTCCTACCTTTGCAAAAACATAACTGAAAATAAATTTTCTTTAAGCATTTTCTTTGGGCCCTAAAGCATAAGACTTTACCAAAGTAGAGAACAAAGAGAAGGCCAGTACTTGCTTGGAGGAAAGGTAAATGGAGGTAGGGTAAGGAGTGGTAGTTGAGTAGAAAACAAGAGTATGCTTCACTTTACTGTTATTACACAGCAGTGGATTCAAAACAAAAATTAGAAAGTGTGCAATTATCTCGTCACATAGTTATTTATTTTACAATTATTTCATGTTAACTTTAGAATGAAATCATTTGTGCTTTCCATGTATTTCACGTCATTTTGTTTGGGGGAATAATTAATTAGAAGATGTTATTAATAGGAAGATATTCTTGGTTCATTAATTATAATATACATTTCTATTTCTGAACCCTGTATTTTTCCTCTTGGCGGTTGCAATTGAAAGGGTAGAGTTCAGAAATTAATTTTAGCTGTTACTGAAAAACTACACATAGCAAAAAACTAGAATGTCAATAGCTCACAAGAGGATATCACACAGGGTTCCAATTTCTTTTAGAATAAACTATGGGGGAATTCACAGATGATCACACATATGGATATTCTTGAAAAAAATCATTTTATGGTAGAGCAAAATGTTACTCTAATTCATTCTTATAACTGCATGCCGATATTTTCATACTTATTCCTTTAGTTATTTAGTACTTTATGAAATTCTGGAAAGTTGCATCATCTATCCAAATAAAAATTATGCTTTTCTCCAACATTGATCATACGGTGATCACTAATTGAAACTTATCTCGGCATTCCACCTTTGTTGAAACTCTCTGTCTGAGTTCAGGTAAGGCACCCACTGTGTGAAGTCGTGACATTTTTATCATCATTGGTCTAAAGGAACAAAGCATACAATCCTTATTTCCCCATGCCCTCAGCATAACAGAAACAGTTGACCAGTGTTTGTAAAATTCACTCATTTGACAAGTACTTATGTAGTGTTTATTATGTAGTAAGCAAACATGTTTAAACTATATCACCGTATATAGGATGAGATGAAAGTATTATGTGGTTTCACTCTCACTTGGTCTAAGAACAGTGAAACATAAAATATCATCTTTTAATAACTAAAGGAACAAACTATGTTCTCAAGAACACAAGATAGTACCTGTCCACAGTCTGTCATCCCTACATGCTGTTAATCCAATTTCATTTTATTGGCTGAGGGATACCGTGTTAAAGTCCGGAAATACGTATAGCCAAAAATAAGCCCATCATGTTCCTGCACAGATAATGCAGTCAGTCTTTAATTACGTGTGAATCTAGATTATTAACATTTGAAGTCAGGATGCAAACAACCCAAAACGAGTGTCACGTTTAAAAATATTCACCATGGAATTTTGTATCAGGAATACATTCCTCCTCAAGAATTTGTTCAAAACCAAACAACGTTTAATGGAACGTGATTGTGCCAATTACACTGCACAGCGTACTGTACCCACATTTGCATTTATAATTAAGTAGCCAGTTTTAGCAACTCAACCCACCAAAACATTTTCATTCTCTCAAGTTCACAATGAACATCTGATTAGATGGCAGACTTGCACGGTCAGTCACAGTACAGCTTCCTCCAAGTCTTTATGCTTCCTGGAGAGTTATAGGTGACATATGATCATCTATCATGTATGTATGTCATGTATGATATATGCCCTGATATGTATGTTCATACACAGTCAGTGTATCAGTAGTCTGTCATCCAAAGTGCTTGGAAGCAGAAGTGTTTAAAATATTGAAAATTTTACAATGGATTTTAGAAAATATTTGCATATATATGAGATTTGTTGCAGGTGAAGCTTGAATCTAAACTCAGAGTTTATTTACTTCATAACCACCTTATGCATTATACACACAGCCTGAAGTTAATTTTATAGAATATTTTGAGTGAATCTGTGTCATTACCTATGGCCAAATATTAATGCTAAAATATTTCATATTTTGATACATTTTGGATTTTGGGATCACAAATAGTTTCAAACGAATAAAACAAATCTTTGAAAAAGAAAAAGGGAAAGCAAACTTGTTGGAAGAGTGAAAGTTTGAATTCTGAAACTTGGTGCATTCTGGACTCGGTTTTTGAATCGTATTTGCCATCTATGCTTCCTTCTGTTCTGTATAGATCTGACTGTTTCCTAGAAGCCTCACTTTAAAAAGCTTATTCCAGAACATTTCACTTCTAACAATTCATGCCCAGATGCTAATATTAAGCCTTATGTCCTTAGCAACAACATTATCCCGTGTCTTGCCAACGGGATGGCCTAGGCACTTCCTACAAATATCACCTGATACCCAGTTTGGAATAAAACAATTGTATTAAGTTGTATTAATACAGTCATTCTCAAGCTGTGAGCCCTGGAGCAGTAACAGTAGCCTACGCAGGAAATGTGTTAGAAATACAGCACATTTGGGGGCAGCAGGTACAGTTCCATGACTTATTAGAGAGCAAGCACTTGGACTAGTGGTCATGTCCCAAATCTAGTCCATGGGATAAGCCAGGCTGTATCCCTGCCTCTCATCTCAGCCCCAACTCTTGCAGGCATTGGTAAAGTGCACCAGGAAACAAAAGATCTCTCTTTCTCTCTCTCTCTCTCTCGCTCTGCCTTTCAAATAAATAGTTTTTATTGTTGTTATTGTTTTATTATAAGCTATTGAGCTAGAGACCTCGACCCAAGCCCAGTGATGCTAGGTGACAGGAAAAGCCACAGGATGGAGATGTACTCTGAATTCTGAAACTACTCAATCAGTGCCTTGTGTCTTTTTGGTTCTTGGGATGCCTGTTGGCACCCTGAATTCTGACTGAGGATCTTGATGGCTGACAGCTCAGCAGTTTGCTGTTTGCCTGACCCTGGGTCCCTGCTTGGGCTCTGTGCTTTGCCATTTATTCTGTTTAAAAATACACCGAAGAGCTATAATCTACTTCTCGCTTTTCTGTGTTTGCTGATGAGTAACTAACGGAGATTGGTGCGGTCCCATGTTAATCTGAACTGCCTGAGTAATGCTTAGCAAAAGCTTTTTCGACTGAGGGTGTCCTTGTGATTGCTGTGCCTCTTCTCCGCCTTTGGATTTCCATGGTGATATTCGAACACATTTGCATTTCCTAAATCATTGGGCCATGGATTGAGTGTTATATGCCCATCTATTTGCAATTAAACTTAATATGAATTTGACCATTGGTTAAACAGGCATGCATTGGAATGAAATATACTTGAGGAAGGCATAACCTTTATTCTAACATGGCAGGGCTTTCTTTTGGGGCATTCGAGATCAAGCCATGAGAGAAGATTTTTAACAACACACATAATAGAAGGTTACATTAGTTAGTCTTTTGTTATTTTAAAATGCCAGTGAACTTTTAGAGGAGGAAAAGATGTATTTCTGATTACAATTTAAGTTACCTTTCGGGATCAGGTGACCCCACACAATCCTGTATCTGATGGAGTTTGGTCACAGCACTTGTGAAGGAATGCTTGTACAGTGAGCCGGAAAGCAGTGAGAACAAGATGGAACCTGAACTGAAATATTCAGTATGCTCAGGAAAACCACCTCTAAGAATATACCTCAGCAACTAAAGAGGGAAGTTGGAGATTCAGCGTTCCACTTCAGGCTTTGTGGCGTACCAAGTAGGTCCTTCAGAAAGGTCATCACTTTGGTGGCCACTGTGGCTGTTTTCTTAGATTGAAGATCAACACGCACCACCATCCCCGATTTTAGTTATCAACTCATTACCTGGGAGTCCTCAACCAGATCACTTCGCCTCTTTCAGTTTTCCCCTTATATTTAAAAAAAAAAAAAGATAGAAGCACAAGGAATGGGCTGTTGGGCTGTACCCAGGATGCTAGGAGACAGGGGCTTCTTCTGGGTCTCCTGTATAGGTGTAGTGGCCCAAGAACCTGAGTCGTCCTTGGCTGCTTGCCCAAGCTGTAAGCATGGACTTTGACTGAAGTGGAGCATCCAGAACACCAACTGGTTCCCAAATGGGATGTCAGCACCACATGTGTAGGGTTTGCCTGCTTGGCTTTATGATGGCCCCTGATTCTAGCTTTATTCTGATGCACACCCTGAAGAAAGATCTAAAGACCTAAAGATCTCTGGATTGAATTTCAGGAGTGAACCAGTAGACAGAGAACATCCCTTTCTCACACACATTTCCTCCATTTGAAAACAAAGAAGTCAATATTCATTTTAAAACATCTTATCTAGATGTTTGCATTTTAGTAGCCTGGATTCACAGAATAGAAGTCTTCCTTCTTTATGTCTTTAAACTTTCTGTAAGTCTATAATTATGTGAAATAAAATGAGTTGGGCTAGTGGAATTGTAAACTGGTATTATCACTAAGGAAAATATTTGGCATAATTTTAATTAGATAAACATGCATTGACACAGGAACTGCAGGCTTAGAAAGACACTCAACAGAAGCATGGACACATATCCAACAACATGTGTATATCAGCACATGCATATCTATTGCATGACAGTGAACAGTTAAAAATAGTGGCAGGTGTTTGCCACAGCAGTAAAGATGCTCACATCTCGGGTGGAAATGCCTGGGTTTGTATATCGGCCCCCAGTCCTGATTCAGTTCCTTGCTAATGTGTTCCAAGGGGATGAATAGGTGATGGCTCGAGTATCTGCCACCTACATTGGAGACTAACATTATGGGTTCTTTATATCCCTCTCATTGTGTTTGTATGTGTTACTCTGCCTTGCAAATACATACATTTTTTTTAAAAAGATATTTTCAAAATTACTGGTAGAAAAAAGTTTAGTCCTTTCATTAGTAAGCACTTCCACAAACTTCCAAGTGTGCACATACCCTGACTTTTTGTTTGCTCTTAGTTTGAGAGACACAGGCAGACACACGGAGAAATTGCATGCACTTGGTAATGTTCTAAATGCTTCAGGTTAAAGTCGAGGGCCAGGAATCGAATCCACATTTCCAAGGTGGGTGGCAGAAACCCAGAGGTCTGAGTTATCAGGATTCAGGAGCCAGGGTCAAAGATCAAGACAGGGACTCTAACATGGAATGCAGGTGTCCTAAGGGACGCCTTAATGTTAGGCCTCACACCCATCCACACTGAGCTTTTAGAAACAGCAACAACAAAACTGTGTACCTCATAAAAACCTCTGAGACTGAATTCAGTAAGTTTGAAAGAGCTAAGACTGATGCCACCTCGTAACTACTGAGATGTCTCTAACAGAGAGTTGACCAACTTGACATGCTCAGGCGAACTTATGGATTCCATTCATTTCTGCCACATGAAGATGTTGTTTGGCTGACACTATTTATCTTCTTCTTCCCTGCATAGAAGGGCTCCGTAGGCACAAGGTCAGTGTTTTGGGATCATGCAGCTTCGGAAACTTCCACAGGGTGGCAGGGATGCTATTTGATAGCTTCTGCAGTCTTCTTCCCAGGTTGCTGTAAACAGTTATTATAAAAATTAGAGAATGCAATTTCATATGCAGTAGCATTTCTAATAGACGTTCAAATTGACTTAGAGGACTCATCCTCAGTTTGACGATATTAAGCGGAACAGAAAAAAGGAAACTAATCTTGTATCAAAGAAAATAGGTTTAGAAACATCAGAAAATTAACACAGGAAATGTTCAAGGAGATGAATAAATTAGAAATGGCTTACATAGTGATGAAATAAAGTGATGATATGGAGACTTTTGCCCCGTATTTTAAATGCCTTTGGTATCTAAGAAGTACAGGATACGCTTGGGTCAATACTAGCCAGAAGGTGTAGGACTGTTTGCAAAAATAAGAACAACAACAAAATGGATGCAACTATTTCCCTCCAGAGAGTTCCATCTTTATGTAATATTATTTTTTCAACAACTACCCTTGAGGGGGTAGAACCTTTTGCCAACATGTGGACTTTAAGTTGCTTAACAAAGGGAAAGCAGGAGAGGTGATGATTTCCAGGTTCTGGAATGAGGACTCAGAGGTCTGCGCACTGTTCGGCTCACTTGGAGGGCTTGAATCAGTCAGATGCAAGAGATGTGGGCCGCATCAATTAGTCATCTCCATCATGAAGCCAGTCAGTGGTTAGAGTCCAGGCCACTGCCAGACTGAGGCAGATCCCCAGGCAAGACTTCCGGGAAGCTGAACCTCACCTCAGCACAGCTATGCCTACAGATCCGTTAGGGAAAAACAGACAATTGCTTTAAGCCAGTAAGCTTCAGGATAATTTGCTAGATAACAATGACTAACTCAACAGATTTATGAGAATTGTCACGTGTAGTTTATTCTCTGTTGAATTTCTCGGTGGAGCTTCTCAACATGGTGGCGACCTTAGCCTAGAAACCAATTGTAACGGGAGAAAAAGTGGAGATTTAGAAATCCATCTTGTAAGCATTGTTCATGCACGTGACGCTCCTTCAAAAATTTCATGGAAAATATACTTTATGGAAATTTCTGTGAATTTCAAGTGTTCTTGCATTAAACTTATCTTTTAATTTTCTCTCTCTCTCTCCACAAACTTTTGAACACCCCCACAGACACACACACATTTGTCACATTTGTGTGTGCATACTTATAAACATTTATTTGTACTATACGTAACATATTTACATATATTTATTCTGTGAGTATTAAGCTACACAATGGACACATTTATTATTTTTCCAAATGGTGGACTTGGTCTGGATATGACTTAATGGTTGAGGGGATTGGGATATCTCACTTGACTGAGATGCTGGGTATTTGTTAAAAGCAGAAGCTATGGTTTAAAAGGAATGAACACTGTCCTGATGTAGGATTTCCTGAGAGCCAGAGCCTGGAACATGGATTGCGGAGTGATTTCTGGATGTCTTAGGTAGTAGAGAAGAAGCCAGAAGGTCACATTATTAACAGGTTGTTACTGAGGATAAAATATCTTTATCCTTTCTGGGAGAGCATAGAATTCACATCTTAAATTGATCCATTCCTGGACCAAAGGAGTCACAGTACTTATCCCAACAATCTCTTTCCACTACTGTTAGCTGAAAAGAACTGATTTTTTGTTTGTGTGTTTGTTAGCAACATAGGTGGACAGAGCGGGCTCTGACAACCAAAGTAAGTCCTCTGATTAGGGCCGGTGTTTTGACATAGCAGATAAAGTGACTTGTTGTGCTTTCTTCTGGAACCAATAGCAATTCCAGCTAGTATTCCAGCTGCTCTGCTCCTGATCTAGTTCCCTGCAAGTGGCCTGGGAAAAGGAGTAGGATTTGGCCTGAGTGTTCGGTCCCCTGCCACACCTGTGAGAGACCCAGATGAAGCTCCTGGCTTCTAGCTTTGGCCAAGGCAGTTTGGCTGGATATGAAAAACTGAGACAGGAACAGTAAAAGCCACTAGAATAAAGCAGAATACCAAACATCTGCCACAAATACTAGGACTAACAGCAGAAATAAACAATTACCCTCTGTGTATATACTATATTCATGACCTTGAACTTTCTGTATTACAGAAATCGAATTGTTTCTAACATTCAGTATATAAAATGAATCTCATTTTCATTGTCTGAATTTGGTTCAAATTTTATCTCTTTCGTGAAATGCCTCCAGATACAATCTTGCCTGCACTCCTAAACAATAATGAGTGGTAGATAAGACACGATGGATGGATGTGTGAGTGAATGACAGGGTAGTTGAAAATGGGCTTTGTATTCTTTATTGATTTTAGATTTTACATGTTGAGAAGTCTGAGTTTATCAAGTTGAACTATACATTTATCAGGTATCTCTCCCTTGCTGAGTTATGTCACTATGGCACACATTCGCTGCTGTTGAATGTTGACTGAAAGAACAATGAAGCACATTGATGGGTGCTCACCAGATTGATAGTAGAAAATTATGCGCACAGGTAACATACGTGCTGAGACTGCCCGGTGTCTCAGCAGGCATGGTGTATGGTCTGCATGGCAGAGCTTGTAGTTGTGGTGTCTGCTTTCATATTGTAGTGCCAATAAATTCCTATGACTAAGCAGGAACTTGACAAAAACTTGTTAATGAAGAAAATAATAATCCTTAATGCAAACCTTTGAGAGTTTCAAAGTAAAAGAAAAACATTCTTAGATTTTCTATACGTTCTATTAGGTTATACGTAGCAGTCAAGGTGCATTGAACACCCAACATGGGGTAACTTGGGAAGGGACCTAACGTACGTCATAGTTTATAACAATTTGCATTTGAGGAAAATATTTATTACCTACCAGTAATATGCAGTAAATGTTACTATTTACTTTGAATGTTATTTTCAGTCCATTTTCTAAAAAATTCAAAATATCCTTCCAAATATAATGTGATAGGAAAGCAGATATTTGCTGGAAAAAATGCATGGTCGATTGTTCATGATTAATTCATGTTGAATGTGCTGTTTCGAGTGTGTCTTATAATGAGTGATTTTGGCAAGATAAGAGTTCCACAGTTTCATTTTTCTATGCCCACACTCTTCAGAGTTTAGCTTCATTTTCAATTATTCAAAACCATTTTGAAGTAAGAAATACTAGTTGAGCTGAGACATGCAGTTTGTTCTCAACCACTGGTTCTTTCTACCACGGATTCCTTCACAAGAGATTCAAGGAACTTGGATATTATTATGCCAAAAGTCTAGGCCAGAGTGGTAAGTCGCTAGCCTAGAGGTTAAGACATGGGTAAAGAGGCCTGTGTTGTACACTCCAATAGCAGCATTTGTTATCGGCCTCCTCCTCCTGACCCCAGCTTCCTGCTAACGTGGATCCCAGCATTCAGCAGTGATGGCTCCTAGGATGACTGAATTCTCCTCATCCACATGGGAGACCTAGATTGAATTTCTGCTCTTGCATTTAGTGAGTAAACCAGCATCTAGGAGTTCTTTCCCTGTGTTTCTACTCCTCAAATAAAGAAATAAGTGTAGACCAGAAAAAAGAAAAAAAACTCTACAGGACCAGAAGAAGATGTATTCCTGCCTGTCTCAGAGTCCACCACACAGATGTCTTCATTTGTTATCACAATATGGATCCAGAAGTAGGGAACACACTCAAAGAAGTAACAGTTTTGATGGGATGTTTTCACGTTTTTGAGCACTGCCTCCCCCCAGGTTTCTGTCACGCTAGTTATTTGATAATAGCTTTGTATTCTTGCTGTGGTTATAAATGACAACTTAATTCCATGTGCAAAAAAAAGGGGGGGGACTCAGCACTTCCCAGTGCCTGACAACAAGAATACAGAACAATTGCACTTCCAAATAATTCTTAAATTCTAACAAATTCTTTTAACAATCCATTTTTACTCAACAATTAGAAGATGAAATGAATTAGGCTGTGTCAAACGTGTGATATACTATGGAAAATCAGAGGCATGGTAGTTATTATCTTTTAGAAATTGGTTTCTTACCAGGAACCTTTCATTCTTTACCCATTTTAATATCATTTGCCTCTACCAGATTGACATTTTAAGATCAATGCTAGGTCTAAACGATATTTGTTCATAAAATTTTAGTGTTATTGGAAAGCTTCTGATGAAATAAAATTTGATGTAGAAGTTGCTGAAAATCATTTTAAAAAATATTTTATTTACTTCAAAGCCAGCTATGGGGGCAGGGAAGAGTGGGGAAAGAGAGAGAGAGAGATGTTCTAGTGGCTGGTTCACATTTAAACTGGCTACAAGGGTCAGAGCTGAACCAGTCTAAAGCCAAAAGCCAGGAGCTTATTCTGGGACTTCCATGTGGGTGCAGCGTCCCAAGAACTTATGACATCCTTACTACTTTCCCAGGAACATTAACAAGGAGCTGGACCACAAGTGGAGCAGTCAGGACTCAAACTGGCTTTCACAAATGATGCCAGCATGGCAGATTTCAACTTAATTTGCTATGCGATTGATTCCAAGCAAAATTCAAACCTAAAGTCAAAATTAGTGTTTTTATGTTTGGACTTTATCTTCCAGGTTTAGATGTTGTGTATTTCAGAGGGTTGCACTAAAAAAAAAAGATTTGTGTTTTATTTTTATGAGAGAGACAGATTTACAGAGAGGTAAGACAGAAAGATCCTCCAAGTGGCCACAATGGCTTGAGCTGAGCCAATCTGAAGCCAGGAGACAGGAGATTCTTTGGGATCTCTCACATGAGTGCAGGATCCCAGGCTTTGGGCCATCCTCTATTGCTTTTCCAGGCCACAAGCAGGGGACTGGATGGGAGGCAGAACAGCTGGAAAATGAGCTTATGCCCACATGGATTCCTGGAGCTTGCAAGATAATGATTTCTCTGCTGGGCCCTCAGGAGTTTGCATTTTTATTATGTTATCACAGTGAATCTTTTAGTCTATATATGTTCATTTAATTTATAATGTGACTTCTCTTTCTATGGGCCAGCAGTTTTTTTTTTTTTTTATCTTAAACACTCTTCCATTCTCATGTTCTCCATCTAAATTATCACAGTCTACACCTATTCAATGTAACAAATATTATTATTTTCCAAACCATTTATCCTGTCTTAAAATATATATCAGCAAGAAATCTAAGATCCCACTCAATAAACCATACCACTATGTAACTCTCAGCCTTCAGTGTGGGTAGAATATGTGAAAATGATGGAATTTCACTCTCGTGACCACACGATGACATAAAGCAATTGGAAGTGATTTGGCTGATGTAATTAAGGTCCATAACCATTTGACATTGAGTTATTCAAAAGAGTGATTATTCTGATTCATGTAATTCCTTCAACGAGGTATTAAGTACTGCCTGAAAGTATGGAAATTCTCCCACCGCCTTTGAAGAAATAAATTGGCTTTATTATGAAGGGTGACCTGACTAGAACTTGACAGTGGCCTGTAGTAACTGAGAGAAAGCTTTTATTCATAGCCAGCAAGCAAATAAATGAAAAGATAAATAATGATGACCTCAGAACAAGTTGCAATTAACATAATTCTTCTGCAACCTGAATAAATGGGAGCTTCCCGTAAGAACGCAGCCCAGCTGAGTTGGATTTCCAGTTTTTCAGCCTTTAAGAAGAGAAACTAGAGATGACATGGCCGGGTTTATAGTGTAGAGAAACAGGAGGACGGCAGAAGTATTTTATTTGAAATACTGAGCTTGCAGCAATTTATTTTTGTATTTACAGAAAGATAAATACACGATTATATACATACTTATTGAAAGAACGTCACCAGTGCCTGTAACAGGATACTAAAATGAAAATTTCTAGCAGACAAACTCACAATGATAGCCAAATTTTAATCCTCTTCCATCAGCAGCATAGGAGCAAATGGATACAGAATCAGGAAGGGCATAGAATATTTGAACAAGGCAATCAACAATCTTAATCTAATTAAACACTCCGAAATTAGCAGAACACATACTCTTTTCAAGGACACAAGAAACGCATTAAAGAGAACAGATTCTGAATCATAAAATTAGTGTCAATACAATTTAAAGAACCAAAATCATAAAGCATATTTTTTTCTGAAAAAAAATGGAATTAGCAGTTTAAAGGACCCATTATAAATACAATTTTTAAAAAAAAAAAAAAGCTAAAGGAAATCATTGCAAAAATTAAGGGAAGGTAAATGTTTGGCATAGCAATTAAATATTGATTATGTGCCCACACCACACATCCCAGTGCTGGGGTTACAACTTGACTCTCACTTTTGACTCCGACTTCCAGCTACGGGTTGACTGAGGGAAGCAAGACTGACGGCTCAAGTGGAAGGGTCTCTTTACCCATACTGGGTCTCTGCATTTAGTTCTTGACTCTCAGCATCATCCCTTGCCCCAGTCCCAGGTACTGCATGCATTTAGGGTTCATCAGAAGATAGGAGATCCTCCGACTCTCAAATCAGTAAATGATTTAATGAGGGGGAGGAGAAAAGGAAGCTAGGAAGACAATGTCCCAAGAGAGTTACAAAGAGAACACGATGGAAATTCTGCAGTGTAGAGGGGTAGACCTGAAATGAAAACTGCACCAGAGAATTTTGACAGTGCGTTTTTTTTCAGCTAGAACAAAATATCGGAAAATATTTGGAAGATGACTAGGAATCATGTAATGTGAACATAAGCTAAAAAGAATTAAGGAAAACATAGAATCTCAGAGAAATGTGGGACACAGTTCACCATATAACACATATGTAAGTGGAGTATAGGAAAACAAAAATGAGTAGCGAAAACATTCAAAGAAATAATGGCTGCAAACTTCTCAAGGTTATTTTAAAAACATTCAATATCAAAGAAGCACGTTAAACTCCAGGAAGGATGAAAGCAAAGTCACTGACATATAATCACAGCAAAGAGTGTTGGAAGCCAGAGACAAAGAAAAATTCTTAAAAGCAGTGGAAGAAAATGACTTACATTAAAAGGAAACTCAATAAGATTAACTATTGATTTTCCATTAGATGCAATGAAGATCAATGAAGGAAGGACAAATTTTCAAAAGTGTTGAAAAATTGTGAATTAAGTTTCCAGAAAAATATCTTTAAAAGTATACAAATCAACATTTTAAAATAACAAAAATGGAATTTTGCCAAGCTGATCCACCTTGCATACGTTACTATAGATGTAATTCAAGAAAGGAGAATGAAACCTAGATAGTAATTTGAATCAACACAAAAATAATAAACACTGATAAAAGAAACTAAATAACTCAAAAAGATACATAACTCTTTATATACATATATCTTCTATCCTTTTTCCTTTCAGCTTGTTTAATGAGATATTTTATAAACCAATAAAAATGATATTATTGGATCTATAAAATACAGACACTGATTCACAATAACAAAGGAGTCGAATGAAGAAAAGCTGTAATGGAGTAATGAAACAGCACAAGACAAAAATTTAATTTCACGTGAGAAATTAAAAAACTGAAAGAGCAAGTAGAGTTAATACAACCGTTTTGAGAAAAAGGGCAAGATTTTTTCTTCTTCCTCTTCTATAATACAACTGCACTCATATAAATTAATAAGTATAAAAGTACTGTGTGGAACTTATGTCATATGTAAATTTATCAAAATTACATGAAAAGAGGGCAGAATAGAGTGGAGATTTATGTCCAGAGTAATGTTTCTACTCCCCGTAGACTTATTTTAGTATGAACCCGATGTAGACTTTGTTAAGATGCAAATGGTAAACCCTAAACAACCACGAACAGGCTAACTTTAAAGATAAAAATGACTTAATTAAAGCAATCAGTTTCAGGAAACTCTGGATTAAGATGCTATAATAGGAAAGATCAAATCCATGAAAAAAGTAAATAAAGAACAAAACGCAAAAAATGCTTGACGTGTAGATCATAACATATGAACTGAAGCTCACGTATCTAACCATGTAAATAACATTCAATGTTAATGAAATGAGCTCTTCAGCCCAAAGCTGAGGGAGTCAAACTGATTCGAAATAAGATAATTTTGTCAAAAGCAAGTCAAAGTTTCAGATCCTAGTTTTCTGTATGAAAATATTAAGCTAACAATAAAACTTGACTGAAATGACTCCAGGAGGTCTGAAATCAGTCGAAATAAACAGCAGACAAATACTGTGACAGTCAAGAAGAGCATGGCAGCTCAGAAGCAAATTTTGTGAGCTTTGGACTTGTACTTGCCTGCTGCCTTGCCAGGTTGTTGGCGTAAGGAATGACTCTGCTCAAACAGCCAACAGCGGACCAACAGCGGAGGAGATCTCAGAGCAGTCACTGAAAGTCAAAGTCACGCCTGGTAAAAGCAAGAAGCAAAAAAGAAACGAAATCACACAGATCCTGGGGGTAGAGGAATACAATGGAATGACTAAAATGACAGAAAGAAGAAAGGAACAGATTTTTTGGAAAATTTGCAAGCAGCTTTTATAATGGGGGATTGATGGGAAATCAATCCTACCTACAGTTGCAGGGTAGACACATGCCCAGTTTAGCGAGACAGGTCACTTAGTTGTCTGTAAAGCAAACGTTAATCATTGAAAAGAGAACTGTACAATTCTACAGTAAAAGTTGGGAACATTAATGACCTACTTTTAATAACAGAAAAATACTGGAAAATATGGAACCCGGGACCTTGGACAGTACTTCAGACCAACTGTAGCTGTTAGCCAAAATTCTACTGAACACACTCATTTTCTCTGGTACGCTCGGAACAGTTTCTAGTATACAACACGTTAGGCTACAAAGCAAGTGTTGATCAATTTGATTGTATTGAAGTCATGTATTTTGTCTAAGCACATTGAAATGAAATCAAAAATCAATACTGGAAGAAAGATTCTGAATTTCTGAAACAAGTTGAAATTAAACAACATGTTCTAAAGCAGCTCAATGTGCTAAGAAGAAATTACGTGGGGCTGGCATGCTGACATAGCAGGCCAATCCTCTGCTGGCACCAACATCCATTCAGAAGACCAGTTTATGTCCTGGCTGCTCCGTTTTTGATTTGGCTTTTCTGCTTAGGGCCTGGGACATAGCAAAAGATGGCTTTCTCTGTCTCTCCCCCTCTATCTGTAATATCTGTGTTTCAAATACAAATAAATAAATCTTAAAATTACAAAAGGAATTAGGAAATACATATGCTTTTAAAGCCATCCAACTTACGATACTTCATTATAGCAGCCCTAGCAAAATAATGCAAGGGTTGAAGGCTGGGCTACCTAAGGAGGCTGTGCTCTGTCGGCCTCACACTCTCCCTGTCCATCCAAATTGATCCCACACACCAACTTCCCCGATCTTACTTCCTCCAAAGTCACCTATGGTTTGCTTTTCAACAGTAAAATCTGGTCTTTTCTGTTCTCATTCTAACTTAACCATTTTCTACGATACGAGTTTCTCCCATTTCACAATCCATGTTCGCGTGTTTTCTGTGGACCTCCCTCATACTTTTTAAGTTCATTTTTAAAATATTGATTTCTTTGAAAGAGCTACAGAGAGAAAGAGAGATCTTTCATCTTCTGGTTCCCTCCCCTAACAGCTGCCATGGCTAGAGGAAAGTTGGTCCCAAGCGAGGAGCTTCTTCTGATTGCCCCATTATCAGTGCAGGAAACCAAGGCCTTGGACTATCCTCCATTGAATTCCCAGGCCATTAGCAGGGAGCTGGATCAGAAGTGAAAGAGCCAGGACTCAAATGGGCACCAATAACTGAATGCTGACATGGTAGTGACACTGGCCCTCTTTAATCTTTAAATGTACAATGTGCCCTTCTCTGTCTTCTCTCCAATAAATCATGTTCTCCAGCCTCCTCAAACATATTTGGTTCAGCCTTTCCCTACGGGTTCCACAATACCTGGTACATGAAGTCCAGATTCTTTAGCTTGACATTAAATACTAACAGCCCTCACGCTAGAAACCTTTCCTGTTTTCTGAGATTCAAGGGTCCTTACTTTTCACCCCAGAACATCCAACTTCCTGTTTTCCAAGATATGAATAATTGATAGTCAAAGATGCTAACACCATGTTTGGGCTAAACAGTCCCACAATCACTTCCAGCATAGATGTCAAAATAATGAATAAATTCTGACTTTTCTTAGATTCAGTATTCTGTTTTGATTAATGGGGTTTGTCAGACAGTTTAAATTCTGTTCCCACTCTTTACATACTGGTCGTGTGTTTTGAACAGGGTTCTCATCTCAGTCTGCCCCAGTTTCTTTTCCTGCCAAATGAGATAGATGACATTAAGGATTCAACTCAATAATATGAGCCAACTAACTGAACACAGTCGTTAGCTGGCAGTCAGTGATACCCATTACTATTGTTATCATGGCTGCCTCACTTCCCCTTTCCCATCCAAGTCATCATTAAGTCACTGGATTGAAGGGGAATCAGACCTGGATTCTAGCCAACTATAACCTCAAACTAACACCTCCCAGGTCTCCACCTATATAATACTGGAACACTGGCCCTGGGGAGGGCACTGAAATGGGTTTCTGAGATTTCTGTGCGGGATTAAACCACAGAGTCTCCCACAGAAAGTCAGTCTAACTTAACCTTCTAAATCAGCAGGTTTGAATCTTAACCTTGCTTCTTGACCTAAAGGCACTATCTTCCCTTCTCTCAGCTTCATTTCAGTTTGTTGAAAATATCTTGAGACAAATGAAAATGCAACATCTAAAACCTATGGAATGGCATGAAAGCAGTGCTAAGATGATGATTTGTAGGGCATTGAGAAGGAAAAAAAAAGCAGCAAATGCTTCTGCCCTACTCGTCCAAAAGCAATTAGCAAAAGAGGCTTCTGTGACCTGAAAAGGTGGAGAGCTTCTTTTCTCCAGTGGACACCAACTAGATGTCTTCTAATTCCATTCATTCCTTTCATTAGCTATCTGAGGACTGTGTCAGAACTTGGAAATTCTCAAGGCTCCTCCTCCTCCCAATGTGAGATGCCCACTAAAAGTCTGGGGTTGTTTTACCCGTGCTGTAAAGTGAGTGCCCCATGCTGTAGACGTTTACTGAAGCAGCTCAAGAACTCAGGCAACATGTTTCTTAGTTGATTGTGACACAAATGAAAGCCAGAAGAGAGATGCAAAGGGCGATTTCTGAAAGGACCCTGAGCCCAGAGGTCCTAACTCCATGGAACTGAGGTGGGATGGCTTCCTGTTAAACACAGCTTGGCTCTTGCTTGCCTTCCTGGAGCCTCCAGTGTCCTTGGCTAACTGCAGGCTCTTTGTAATCCTGGTCTTTGAGTTTCCTGTGTAGGCTTCATTACAGTTGCATGGTGCCTCATATTACATCAGTTTAATCTCCCTGGAGGTTACAGATTGAGTCTAAAAGCCCGAACCCTGAAGTTCTGTTTGCTGGGAAAACACCCCATCCTGAACCTACCCTAGGGGATGGCAGCCACTAATGAACTCATTAGCATTCAAAAATACATTGGCTACTCTAAGCAGTTTAAGAGTTGTAGGGAAAGAAGCAGGAGAAAGCACAAAAGTACAACAATAGTAAATGCATTTTAAAAAGATTAAAGATATAAAATACACAAGCTAATTCTATATCTCAGGGAACTAGAAAGATAAAAAGGAACTAACCTCAAAGTTAGCAGAAAAAGGAAATTATAAAGATTATGACTAAGATAAGCAGAATAAGAGAACAGAAACACAATATAAAAAAATCAACATCCTCCCCCCCCCAAATTTGAAAAATATCAACAGAACTAAAACGTTTTTAGCTAAACTGACCAAGAAAAAGAGAGGAGAACCAAATAATTAAAATGAGGAGTGCACAAAAAGGCATTATCAATTTTAGAGAAATGGAAATATTTATAAGAGAGTACAATGAATAATCACATTATAACAAATCACATAATATAAATGAAATGTGAAAGTTTTCTAGAAACACACCACCCATCATGGTAGACACTTAGGCCATACGAAAACAGAATCAGATTTCAAAAATCTCACCACAAAGAAAATTTGAGTCATTCGTGGCCATCTATAGACACAATGGTGCCAAGATGATTCAAAGGAAAAATGTCTTTCACTGCAGGGTACTGGAGCAGATGAATATCCATCTACAAAAAACTGTAGTTGAACCCTTGCATATCATCACAGAAAAAAAAATGAACTAAAACCATATCAAATATCTAAACATAACAGAATTTTAAAACTTGGAGAAGTAAACAGAAGACAAACACCTCGTGACTGTGAACTTGGAAATGATTTGTTGGCTAGGAATTCAAAGCATAGACAATGAAGGAAAAGACAGACAAATTAGCTCTATCAAAATGAAAGCAGTTTGTGCAAACAGGATCTTTATCATCATGGAAAAATACAATGAGAAAAAATATTTACATATCACGTATCTAACAAGAGAATAATAGAATACATAAGAAAATTTAAACAGTCAACAACAAAACAAACTGAATTCAAAAATGGGCAAAGGATCTGAATAGGCACTGCTCCAAAAAACATATGCAAGTGGCTGATAACCATGTGAAAAAGAAACCCTCAATGCAAGTATTCAGTAGATAAATACAAATTTAAAGCCATTCTCTTCTAAATGTAACTTTTTATAGCTGGAAGGTTAAACATGCATGAAGAAACTTATACTCACAGATCACAAGATTAAAACAGTGTAGCATACCACCCAGGCGCACATGGGACCAACACCAAGGTCACTCAAACTGCATTACAGGAAGGTGAGGGGGTGGGAAAAGGAAGCATAGCTCAGAGATTTTATTATTGGTTCCCTGGGAAGGAATGGCAATGCAGAGTAGGTATCCCGAGTCATTTTAGGATGTGTTTGAATTTTTCTATCACATTCAGACTATAGGCATGATTTACTATTGTCTAGTCCAAGGCAGTGAAGAAGTTTAGGGAAAGAGAACTATTGTGTTGGTGTTTCAGAGTTTTGTAGAGGAGATGGCTGGGAGTGGGGACTTGGGATGTTTCTTTATCAAAAGAGAATCGCTTATTGCCTTTGGAAATCAGGTAGCAACAGCAGGAGTTGTCTTTCCAGTTTCAATGAGGGACTTTAATGCCAGAGCATTGGAGGTGGGTGGGTAAGAAGATGTAGTCAATGGAACGTGACACCCATTAGGATGTCTAGTTCTGATAACACAAACCAGGAAACAAGTGTTCACAAGGTTGTGGAGAAATTTGAACGTACATACATTGCTGTTAGGAGCATAATATGGTAGAACTTTCATGGAAAACAATATGGCATCAAATGCAGAATTACTATACAATTCAACAGTTCTGTTGCTGGATATGTTAAAAATCAAAATAGGGACTGTAACAAATACCTGTGCAGCAATACTCAAAGTGACATGTTTTGACAATGTCAAATATATTTCAGTGACTTATTAAAAACAAAATGATGACTCTTTAATGCTGATGTTAGATTGTGAAATTTTATCAAAAGATTTAAGAAGCCTGGAATGTTTGAGTTTTCTAAGAAGCTGATACTAACATGGACTTAGCGGTGCAAGAGGACTCTTCAGGGCTCGGTTGGAGACAGTGCACATGGGAAGGGTGAAAGCAGCAGTCACATGTTCTGACTTGCAGGATATACAGGGAAATGGCTGGCTTCTGGAACCACCTTTTTTCTCCGTCATTGACCAGGCCTATGCCAAATTGGTCCAAAAGATGAATGTAAGAATATGAGACTATGAGCTGGGCAGCGTGGTCTAGTGGCTGAAGTCCTCACCTTGAATGCATCAGGATCCCATATGGGCGCCAGTTCTATCCCAGCAGCTGCACTTCTCATCCAGCTCCCTGCTTGTGGACTGGGAAAGCAGTCGAGGATGGCCCAGAGCCTTGGGACCCTGCAGCTGCGTGGGTTCTGGGTTCCTGACTTTGGATCAATGCAGCACCGGCCATTGCGCTCACTTGGGGAGTGAATCATCTGGCAGAAGATCTTCCTCTCCTCCTCTCTGTATATCTGACTTTGTAATAAAACTAAATAAATAAATCTTTAAAAGAATATGAGGCTACTTACTCTTTAACCACGCCCTTGTGACTGGACAGTCCCTTCTAGAAACAACATGCCTGTTGGACGCATCTTGGGGAAAAGGGTGAGGAATACTTCTGAGCCAAGTATCTGAGCAGTGCTTCTTCATGTCTGTCATGGGGTTCCTCTTCTTTCTGTTTTCCTCTCTGGATGGATCATCCTTGGGGTAATCGAACCCTTTGCACCTGTCCCTATCAGGAGACCTAGTCACCCCATCATCACTGTCCTTTCCTCCAAAAGAGCCTTCTGACTCTTCACTCCAAGATATGTTTGATCTTCTACCTCCTCCACTCTCCAAAGCTTGAGTCTTTTCCATTTGTTTGTCCCTTTAGCATCCTCAGAGTATCAGTTTCAAGACAACTAAGTCCCACTGACATGCCAATCCGTGATTGCTCAAGTCCCTAATATAAAATCATTTAACACTTATACATATATTCACACACAACCCCTCATACACTTCAACTCATTTCTAATTTTAATACCCATTACAATGTAGTTGCTATGTAAATAGCTGTTATGCTGTATTGCTTAAGGTATAATGGCCAAAAGTCTACACATGTTCTGAATAGAAATGATTTTTACATATTTTTTAATCTCTTCTAGGTTCAGTCCACAAATGTGGAGCTCACAAACTGTAGGGGCCAATTCTACTGTGCCTACAACCTGCAAACAGAATCCAAAAATAAACGACTGCCTGGGGCTGTGCCACTCGAGTCACGGTGGGAAAATCCTCCTCACACTAAAGGCTAAATGCAGATCACAAGCATAATCAGTCAGAAAATGGAGCCCACGACACGAACGGAAAATTTATAACAAAGGAAGTACAGATGACCTTTAGATGAAAGGAGACTTTACTTGATTCTCAGTAAATGAAATTTTAGTTAAAGTTGGTGACCAGAGTGTATCATTATCACCTATCAGATTAGCCCAGTTTGATTCACCAAGACAAAAATTTGCTGGCGGAAGTGTGAATTGGTAGAGCTGTGTTGGACACAGTTTGGCTCTATTTCCCTAAATTATAAATCCCCATGATAGTAATAGATATTAACATTGACCTGTGGGGCTTTGCATAGCAGCATTATTTGATATTATCTAAAGGAGCAACAAGAAAACATCATGTGTCCATCAATGGGTGGATAGACAAATGAAATGTGATGTATACCAACATTGAGTGTTATTTAACCCTAAAAATGATGCGATTCTGATACATACTGTATAACTTGAAGATATTTTTAACTGAAAGAAGGCAGATACAGGAGAGACATAAACTGCGTGACCCCACTCGAAAGAAAACTTCATAGAAACAGAAAATATAATGGGACTAGAGAAGGGGGTTGGAAAGTTACTGCTTGCTGGAGATGGAGTTGTAACGATGGTTAAGGAAAACATTCTGGAAAATGATAGGTGTAACAGTATGCTCCATGTAATCAGGCTTCATAACTACATTCAGACAGACATAGGAAGAGTCATTAGTGTACAGTTAAACACGTTTCAATGTGATTGCCTTAAGATATCTCATAAATCAGCATTTAATTAAAAAGTATAGCCAAGAGAAAATGCAGTGCAAATTATGGGGAGATAAGGTTTAATCTGTTGTTCAGTCCTTCGTCAATTAAAACAGATTCCTTTCCCATAGTATACCCTGATCTTACTATTAAATTATACCCTTCTCATTCTCCAACTTTCCATATAATCCATGCTGACAGCTTCTGCTATGAATTTACCAAACAATAAAAAGGATATATTAACATTTCCTTGGGCTAAATGCTTTTAAAATCTACAATAACTTCCCTCGTCCTGTTGCCAAAAAAAAAGAGAGAAAAAGTCTACAGAGAAATATTGATGAGAATAGTAGGGAAATGTAATCCTACAGAGGGGGCATGACTCTTGAAATTCATTAACTTAACAATAAGGGAATATAAACTGTAGAAAAAGCAGATTTCATCAACAAAATGCTGAAGTCTGTGCGGTGCTATTTTGATGAAAAGCCTTACCAGAAGAAAAGATGATCTTTTCTCTGAAGAAATCTGCTAAAGTCAGCTGTTTCAGTTAAAACAAACAGAAGGTACTTTGTCTAGATTAATCGTAAAGAAAAGGCCGGTGACACGCGGCTTACTGATGAGGACACATCCTGAGCAGCGGGTCATTAGGCGGTTTCGTGGTTGTAAGGACAGCGCGGTGTATTCTTACCCTTAGATCGTACAACCGTTACACACCTAGGTGGCATGGTGTATATCCAACTGCAACCAGATTGTCCAGCATGTTACTGCACTGATGCTGTAGGCGACCGTGACATAGGAATATTGTAGGCACTTACACTGTCATGTAAGTTTTCAATGTATCTAAACACATATAAACATAAACATACAGTAAAACCATGTCATGAAAGATAATGAGCTGTCGATGATGGCTAGCACACTTGCCATGAATGGATCTCCCAGGACTGGAAATTGCTCCAGGTGAGTCAGACAGTGAGTGGTGAGTGGATGTGAAGGCCTGAGGCATTATTGTACATGACTGTAAGCATCACTAACAACATATAATTTGGTAATACTTCTTATACTGATCTTTCCTCAATAATAAATCATCCTGCTCTCTGCTTGTGGCCTATGGAAGCAATTGAGGATGACCCAAAGCCTTGGGCCCAGGCTTTTGGTCCAGGCTGCAACAGTGTGGAAGACCCAGAGGAGGCTCTGGGCTCCTGGCTTTGGATTGGCTCAGTTCTGGCCATTGTTGCCACTTGGGGAGTGAATCTTTCTCTCTGTCTCTCCTCCTTCCTGTATATCTGACTTTCCAATGAAAATAAATCGATCTTTAGGAAACAAAGTAATCAAGAAGATTGAAGGAAGCCATGAAACTAATTCTTGCTCCCTTAATTTATGGTTTCTTGAAAGATCTATTAAATGCAATCAGTAACTGTAAAACATTTTCAGCTTTTTAGATTTTTTGTGATTTTTAAATCAGACTAGATTTTATTAGATTAACACATGTAATCATTGTTTTCCATGTTAAATGTATGTCTGAGTATTTATTAGAATGATAGTAACAAATAGCTTTGAGATTTCCATAGTTTGAAACAATAAAATTTTGTTTCTTATCTGTGGATAAGCCCCATGTATTTATGTGCTTTGTTTTGTCTTGTTTTGTTTTGCTGTAGTCACTCAAAAGATGCCAGATAGTTCCTGAAGCTTAAATCTATAATTTCTAGTACATGGGATACTGTAGACAAAAGGTCTGAAAGCAAAAAGTATAAAAAGAAACCCACTAAATACACCGAAGAGTTGTAGAAGTGCCTAATACAATCAAGAGATGGGTCTGCAGATCTGTCTGACAGCATGGTGTGCTGTCTAAAAGAAGTTAGACACACTCCACTTTTCTGTGAATTCACCATGCACTGGAAAAATAACACTTGCACAGATGTGTTTGAACACTTTCTCATCCGTGTGGTCGTCAGAAGGCACTTACAGATCTCATCAAGTCCCGTGTCTCTGAGGAGAGTAGGGACACAGATGAGTGGAAACGGCTTGAGTGTGTGACCAGGAAACCACAACATGCAGATCTCACCCTCCTGAGCTCTCGATGGATGCCCTGTTCCACCTGACTGCTGCTGGAGCTCTGAGCACCCACCACCACTGGTGTATCTGGTCACTGCAACATTGTTCCACAGGTCTCCAGGGGTCCCTCTGGCTTCAGCCTGTTCTCTGCCATTTTCTAGGATCATGACATTTTTGCCTCACCCTGGCTGATGATTCTCTGTTTAAACGTGTCCTTACCCTATTCCACCATCGTATTTCTAAGGATGATGTATTTCTAAGGTAAATAAAACATGAGCGTGTGAATCTCAAGATGATTGTGAATGAAAACAAATCTTTAGAATAATGTCCCAAATGCCTACTAATATACAATTCTAAATAAAATACAGGCAGAGCAAATCTAGCTTAAAAAAGATAATTATAAATGCATAAAAACATCAAGAAGAAACTCATATTTTTTGTAAGATTGCAAAACCCCTTTTTCATTAGAAAAAAAATCTATTTACCCTAGACTACTACAAGGAGTAAAGTTGTCATTTTCAACTGTTGCAGAAAATTCATTTAATAAGCCAACATCCATTTATGAAAGATAATTTCAAACTAAGAGAAGAGAAAAGCCTATTAAAACTTGATTGAACAAATGGTATGCCTAAAAGTAAATAAACAATGGAGTTATTTACTTTGAAAACTGCAAGGGATGAAGGCATGCACTGTGAATGGAACTTTCCCATATGAATAAGAGGTCAGAAAAAAAAAAGAAAATTACAATGCAGATATTTTAAGTAAGCAAAATACTCATTATCAATGGATGCTACGGTTGATAGAATTGTCAATATAAGATAATTATGCAAATGAACAGAACTAACAGAATTAATAGAAGAGTCCAGGAATATTGTTAGATGCAAAATCTTCACAAAAACAACCCCTCCTAGATACTAAGAATTAACACTTAGAAAACAGACTTTTTCCAAGGTATATTATAAAGTGTTCATAAACTCTCTGCAAGACAGATAAGATTATAATATACTGGTCAAAGTCATAAAAAAGGAAATCAGTAATTGAGAGATAAACTTAGTTCATGGATGGAAAACTCAATATTATAAAAATGTCAGTTCTCCAAAATTAATCTATAAATTCAATACTATGTAATCTAAATGTCAACAGGGTTTTTAAAGGAATTGGAAAACTAATTTTAACATTCATGGGGAAGTGCAAAGGAGCAAGAATAGGCAAGATAATTGAATTATTATAGAGGGGGGGGTCTCAGCTTACAGTAACAGATGTTACGGGAGAGTATTGTGCTGAGGAAGCCAAAGCTGACTTACAAATAGACAAAGGGGAAAAAAATTTAAAAGTCCAGAAACAGAACCACAAATATACATCGATTTGCTGTACAAGGGAAGTGAAGATTAATGAAGAAAAGAAAAACTAGCCTATAAAAATATTGAGGAAATTAGTACCTGTTGGAAACAAATTGTATCCCTACCCAAACCAAATAAAAAATAATTCAAGTTGAATTAAGTATCTCAGTGCTAAGCCAGAAAATTTATTTATGGCTTTGGTGTACTAGAAGTATTTATTTTTATAATTTATAAATAATAGGGGGAAAAGTAAATGATAAAGCCAACTTCACATTGAGTTTAAAACTTCCGTACATTTGAAGGCATCCCTCGGGGGCATTTGTTTGGCTCAGTACTTAAGATGCCCCTTGAGATCCTCAAACTTCATTTAGGAGTGCCTGGTGCAAGTGCTAGCTCCTCTGCTTACAAACCAACTTCTTGTTAATGTACAACTGGAGATGGAGTCAGTGATGGCTCAAGGAACACAGACTCTTCCTCTCTCCCTGAAGGGCTGGGTTGAGTTCCAGCCTCCTGGCTTCACTCTTGCCCAGTCTCACCTGTTGAGGGCATTTGGAAAGCAAACCAATATTATAAGATTTGTGTCCATCTCTATCTCTATGCTTCCCACAAAAAAGTAAGAATATAAGTAAATAATAAACTTGCAAAAAATATATCTTTAAAAGGGCAATTGGGGAGAATATTTATAAGGCACCTATATTACAATGACTAGTAGGAGTGGAATACCTTATACATTAGTTTGTTAGTTTTATATCATTGGATAACAAATTAAAACAACCAGGCAGCATGCATAATATGCATTTCCTTATCCCTCTTTAATTGCAGGCATAGCATAGGTTCTGCTAGGCATAAGTCTTATGTTGGCATAGATTTTATGAAAAAGTTAGAAGATAAGCATTGGCAATAATGTAAGGAAAAAGGAAGGCTAGGAGTGTGTTGGTAGGAATGTAAATCAGTACAAACATCGTTGAAAGAGTTATAGATGTTCTCATAAAAGTAAAGATAGGTCTTCAGTAGGAGCCATGGATCCCATTGCATTTCAGAGGAAGCCAATAAGGAAAGGCACCTGTGCTCTTGTTTCCATTACAACATTATTCACAGCCGCCAAGATACGGAATTAACCTAGCATGAATGGAGGTGGAAATGTGGCACACACACACAGTGAAATATAATCTAGTCTTGAATAGAGAAGGGAACAGTGTCATTTTTAACAAGAATAAAATTGGAAGGTATCGTGCCAGATGAAAGAAACTAAGCGCAGGAAGAAAGACCTGCGTAGTCCAGCTTTCTGTGTTCAAAGACAGAAGAGCGTGGTGGGGAGGTAGCTGTGGCAAATGAGGCGAGGTTGACAACAGAACACGATGTTTCAGTTAATCCAAAGGAATTGGTTCTGAAGACCTTCTTCATAGTAACTATAAACAACGTGACCTGAGCCTGAAGATTACTGGGAGAATACACTCAAAATGCTTACAACACACAAACAGAAGACAGGTAGAAAGCATGAATTAGTTTGACTTAATCATTGTACAATGTAGGATATATTAAAAAAACCCATAAATTATATAACTTAAACTAGCAAAAATAAATAAAGATGTTGGCAGCTGCTCCTCTTCCAGAGAGGACCCCTTCCTTTGCTCGTTAAGGTTACTGATATAATTCAGTGTTCTGTGTTGGGAGGACTAGACAACTATTCCCCTGAGAAATGCAATAACACAACTGAAAAAAAAATGCACCAGGACTGTCACAGCAACTTGGTTACAAGAGCGATATAAAAGAAACACATGTCAGCAATAAATGACTGACTAAATATTTTATTTCATTCATACATGAACGAGAAATATGCTCCTCAGCACAGACAAAGGTAGTTGAAAACATAAAATCATAGAAGATACTCAGAACAAAATAATTCCTAGGTTTTCAAACACAATGCAAAAATCTGTATGCAGTCTAATGATCCAAACAGGGAAAGAAATGCCTTGGAATTCTTCATACATACATGGAATTAAAAATTTGCAATACTTTAGGTTAATTGTTTCAGGTGATGGAGCAGGGAGGAAGTCGGATAACACTTTTGATGCTGGTGTTGCAAGCAATGTGACCCAGGGACTCAAATCCACCTGCGTGTCTTTTAAAGGAAGTGAAGAGTCATGCTTGTCGTTTTTATACTCTTCATGTGTAAGAAAAATCTCATAATTTTAGGAGAGAGCTGTCACTGGAAGGAATATGGAGCAAAATTCATAAGAGGCAAGTACAGATGTTAGCAACCTAGTATGGCTATGGCTATTGTAATAAACCTTGCGAAGAGCCTGAGTACCCAAGCAGTGTCCACGGTGAAAGAACAGATGTGAGAGAGGAAATTTTGAGGATATGAGCCTCTTGTGAATTTTGCTTCTTATTCCTTCCAGTGACAGACATTGAATCTGTAGAACAAGATAGTAGATGTACTTTATGGATGAATTCCAGGGTGAGTTCAACTTTTGTCATGGATGAATTCTGTGAACATTGATATTTTGTGCCTAGGTGTTGGGAAGAAGGATGTTTCTAGGGTGGGAACAATTTAAATTCATTCTTTTTGGCAACATTTATAAGGAAGTTAAGGGGATAAATAAAGCCGCTCATTAATTTCCAAATATCATCAGTCCTTAATTATTCATCAGGAGAAATTCACATACACATGCATGGCATAGAATAGTTCAAGAATATATTCTGGTCCATGTTTGAATGCTGAACTCTGAAGGAATGAAAAATATCAAATTTCCATGATCCAGACCAAGTTGAAAATGATCAGACTCTGAAATCGAAGCTAAAACTTTAGGCCTTGCCTTTTTGAATGTCAGAAATGTCAGTCTGGCGTCTCCCAGCATGGGGAAGAGAACAAAACTTATTGTTCCCAACTTTGGAACTTTCTATTTCAGTCTTTCTGCAGTTTTGATAACAGATACACTCCTGTGAATTGCGTGAATTAAAGCTGGAGAGAAGCAGGGGACACTATACTGCATGTCAAGTCTAAGTTTTCTCCACAGGGGCCCATGTTCCTACTATACATAGCAGGAGCAAAAGTCTTGAATATTACATATACAAGCATCTTAACTTCAGGTGAATCTCCATCCCATAGCAGACTTAAACAGTAATGTATTTAAACATGGACATTCCTCTTTCCCTCCCTTAGACATAACAGAGATTGGGATAAGTATTGTAGTTAGGGCTGTGATGTCAGCAAGTCCTATGGGCATCCTATATGAAGCTGGTTCGAGTCCCAGCTGCTTCATTTTGGATTCAGTTTCCTAATCATGCACCTGGGAAAGCAGTAAAAAATGGTCCAATTTATTGCACCCCTGTCACCCATGCAGGATACCAGAACAAAATTCCAGGCTCCTGTCTTCAGTCAGATCCAACCCCCAGCCATTGTGGCCATTTGCAGAGTGAATCTGAGGATGGAAGATCTTTCTTTGTGTTATTCTCCCTCTTTCTGCAACTCTTCCTTTCAAATAAAGGAAACATTTTTCAAAACGATAAACGGAAAGAAATAGAGAAAACCAATTGGAGAAGAGAGAAGCCTTAAGCTTAAGATGCCGGTAGAGATGTACCATAGGCATATAGGGAAAAACCAAGCAGAAGCTGTGGAATGAAATACAATTTTGAGAATTATGAGCACACAGACAATAGGTGTTTTATGGGTGTATGTACAATTTATCAAGGGAAGCATAACTTTGGAATGCTGCTCACCGTGTTGAGACCAAAAGAAAGGACGAATAAGAAAATATCCACAGGGCCAGTATAGTGGCATGATAGCTAAAATGGCCACCTGAATGCCTGCATCCCATATAGGCACTGGTTCATATCCCAGCTGCTCCAGCTTCCTCCTAATGGTCTTGCAAAAGCAGAGAAGGATGGGCCTATTATTTCCCTTGCCACCCACGCGGGAGACATGAAAGAAGCTTCTGGCTGCTGGATCCATCTCAGCCCACCACTGGCCATTGCAGCTATCTGGGAGTTGATCCAGAGAGTGGAAGATCTCTATTTCTCCTTTCCTCTCTCTTTGTAATTCTAATTTAAAAATCAATTGATAAATCTTTAAAGGAAGACATTATTCAGGCAGAAATCAAAAACAAGGGAATGTTTTACCATGGTAGTTGAGTTTTATTTAAGTTTGGAGGTTGATGGTTTGACACACGCAGGGGTCTCATGAGTCAAGGTTAATATTTATGGGCTTGCCAAGTATTATGTCCTGATTGGCCTTAACTAGAGCTGTATCTGTGGAATTATAGGAGAAAAGGCCATGGTGTAACATGCGGAGAACTGAAAAGGCCACACGCAGGGAAAGGAGCCTCTAATGGCGGTGAAATATTTGCTCAAGTCTCTCCTCTTGTGTGTAGACTTAACCTCGTGATTCACTTCTAATAAATAAAGCATGGCAGAAATAAAATGCTAGAGACAAAATCGTACAAGCTGAGATTTATGTATGTTCTCAGGGATTCCATGCACTGGGAAAACCAAGCTGTCGTATCATGAGGACTATTCAGTAGTTAGAGAGTTCATGTGGAAATCAGATTCTTTTTTAAATAACCAACAAAACTCTAAGGCTTTTTTCTGAATGTCAAGTTCAGAAAGCATCTTAATGATGGCTCTTTCAGCCCCAGTCAAGCCTCACAGAAACTAAGATCATCAAGCTTTTGAGATATGTTAATATACAGCAATAGATGACTAATGTAAGATATAATCTATATACTGTGCTGGCTGAAACTGAAAGAGTGAATTCCAGAGATATTTGTGCACAGGTGGTGTGTGTGTATGTGTGTGTGTGTGTGTAATACCTTGTCTATTATATCTAGCCCAAACAGGAATATATTTCTCTGATGCTGGGAAAAATATCAGGACAGTTTTAGAAAAGTGTAAGGGATTAGAAGTTGGAGTCATGAGGGAGTGTGCTCCAAAGACTTGGGCAGAGCAACTGTATCCTCTCTCTGTTGGTGACGAAGGAAGAAAGGATACTTGGATATCTCTAGTGGCCCTGTCCACGTAGATGAGGACCACTCACCTCAGAAAGTTTCTTATTTAAAAAAAAATGGAAATAAAGTTCAGAGCAAGGAGAATGGAGGAGACAGGAGCTCAAGGATCAAGGAGAAGGTTGTGAGTAGTCACTGCTGTGAAAAGGATCTGTACCCAACGGCACAGCTCTACTGAGGGGCCGACTAAAGGTTGGAGAATATACCTTGGTAATGGAGTCAAGCCATTGAACTGGAAATGGTTAGGTAGATGCAAGGCCAGGGATTTATAAAACAGAGGGTGAAAAAGAGATCGGCGGTATGTAAACAAGAAAGCTCACGGAAGCTTCATCAGTTGGGAGAAAAAGGCTGGGTCTTGGAACTAACAGTTTTCAGCATGTAAAAAAATGTGGTCAGTAAAGGGACTTCACCTCAGTGGAAGCCACGACCACCTCTCTCAGCCATGCCCTCTGCATTTCGCCATATGACATCACTGCATGAAGCTTGTTTAAATTGTTTTCTTGCCATCAGGTCCACTATACTAGCATAAAAGGGAAGCCAAAACTATTTCCAGAGGCAGCCATTCCCATGGCATGAAAGAATAGTGGATAAATATCCCGGGTGTCTTCTTTTCTTGGGTGCAGTAACTCTGAGACTTGCCACTTCTGTTTCTTAAGTTTTCTGATAGAGCCCTATTTGTGCAGAAACTGACTGACTTGATAATACACCCTTGAATCTTCATTAGATTTCTTCCTATTCCACTCTGCTGGTGTTTGTCTATCTCCCACTTACAGTCTGCTGTCGTAAAGGAGTGACACCCTAAATAACAGTGGGTGGTGGTGTGAAGGGGGCCTGCCAGGAGCCTTGAATTCAGTCTAGGTCTCCCCTACGTGTGGCAGGGACTCAACTGCAGGTGCCATCATCCGGTGCCTCCCAGAGCACCTGTTAGCAGGAAGTTGGGATTCTCCTCCCAACTGGGTAGCTAGTTCAAAGAGGTCTGTTGTAGTCAATAGCATTGAATTACAATATCGTGGGGAATTCACAGGATGCCCTTGTTGGTGCGGGTTCTGTGACAGGCACAGGTGTCTGGTAAATGTTGTATAATGGAACAACGGCATGTTCCATTTATGTTGTCATTCCTGCGATTAAAAGAATTACTAGTGTGTAGGAAGAATTTCTCTTGTGGAAACACTGTTAATTGGCAGCTGGGAAAAATTATGGTGATGAAAGTTAATTAACTTAAACAGGTTTCTCTGGGTTGTATAATACCTGTCTTTTTAAAAAGGGCACAGCTAGTATCATGGAAGAACAAATGAAGGAGCCCAGCACTTGGAGCTTAAACTTCCTGTTACACAGCAAAGTCTGAAAGAACATAAGGCTTTGGAAAGAACAGTCCCAACAGCTCTCAGGAGAAATGGCCACTCTGTTTAAGATAATTAGTTTCCACACATATGGTTTGTATCAGAAATCCTATGGATGCTTTTGAAAATATATCATCTTAGATTAACTTCAGATTTACTAAATCCAAATCAACGGAAATAGGGCACGGTTCTTAGCATTTTAACCCGGCTCACAAGATAATTTTTCTAACATCTTGAGTTTATAGTCATTTTTATTTCCTGCACAAACACCAATTCTAGCTTTTCTTGAGTTAGCAATCTTGGAAAAAATAAGTCATTCATATGTCAATAAGTATTTATAAATGTATCTGAATATTGTAAATGGAATTTGGTAGCCCTCTCTTTAGTGCAACTCAGTTTCCATTTGTTTAAATTCATTACTGACATTCACTTATTCTTAAAATGGCCACAACAGTTGGGACAAGGTCACACTGAAATCAAGAGCCGGCACTCAATCAAGGTATCCCATGTGGATGGCAGGCACTCAGGCATGAGCCATCTCTTGGTGCTTCCCAGAAAGAACATACATAAAAAGGCAGACTCAGAAATGAAGCTTGGACTTTGATATGGGGTATACACACCCCAGGAAATGTCTTCACAGCTGGGTCAGATGCCTACCCTATTTTTAAAGTATCTTACAGCTATAATTTACATACTCCAATGTGCTGCAATCCAAATTTTTCACACACTAAAGATATCCTTTAAGCCATTTTATCAGTTCAACTCGATTTTTTTTTTTGCTGAATTCTAAGTTTTTTACTATCCTTATACCTATATTCAACTCTAAGAAGGTCATAGATGAGAAAGGCTTAAATTCTGTCCTAGAATACTTTGCAGGAGTAAGCATTTCTACAGACAAGGGAGCTTCAAAGATTGTGGAAAGTGAAATTTTATTTTGGTACCAAAACTGTGAAAAATGTCTACATTCTTCTCATAATATGCATACTCATGAACTTTTTGAAGACCTGCTCATATAAAATTGTACATGATTTTCAAACAGTGGCTTGTAGTTTTCCATGTTGGGTGAAATGGCAAGGAGACCCAGAGAGAGCAAAAGCTGTGTTTCTGGAACAGGATGGGATGCAAGGCGTGAACAGAGAACACATTTCATCACGATGATTTCACTTTGAGCTTCTACAAATGATGTTTTGCTCTTAACTTTATTTAGAAATGTTGCCATGATGTTTCAGGTGAAAGTGGTTCAATTACTCTTAATCCCAGATGTGAGTCAGAGGCCAAAAAAGAAAAAAAAGCAGCAAAAATGAAATTTACTGATAAATAGATGAGCAGGTGCCAAAGAAATAACGCATTCTCCCACATGATTAGCAATTGATTATTCAGCCGAAAGGGTCACATCTGGGACAATATGATTTGGAAATCTTGTGAAAATTCTCTTGACTGTCGAGCACACATAGAACACTAGCGTAAATTTGGGGCATTTGACTTCACCTCTGTAAGGCAGTGCAGATGTCCACCTGCTCTCTGAAATGTACGCAGTGCGATTTCCCCACCTTCTCCTAACTTACAGCGTTATTACTTAGAGCACAGAGTCTAAGAAAAAGGGTTTCAGTTTCTTTCAGAATAAAATTTATACAGCTTTATACCTAACCAATGTCCGAGCAAGGTTTACATCCAGGAATTAAAACATGCTGTTAAACACGCTATCAATACATTTAGCAATGTTTAAATACAACACTATAAGAAGTATTCAAAGAAGTCATTGAGTATTAGTAAGGAAGATAGGAAGATAGGAAGTACTGATTGAATGGAAAGAGACAACAAAATCCTGTCAACATTCTTATATTATTATACCAGGAAGCTTCCGATGATCTTTATCCAAAAATCTTGAACTACACATAGTTTGAGATCATTTTAAAATTAATTCACCTGAATTAGAAGAACTGGATTGTAGCCAACTCAGCTATATGTTTTAGCAATGCATTTGTTAAGATTTTTTTTTAATTGTAAAGACAGATTTACAGAAAGGAGATACAGAGGGAAAGATCTTCTGTTTGCTGGTTCAGTCCCCTAAGAGGCCACAACGGCTGAGCTGAGCCTACCTGAAACCAGGAGCCAGTAGTGTAGCAGTGTGGGTGCAGCATCTCAAGGCTCTTGGACCAAACTTTTACTGTTTTTCAGACCATATGCAGGGAGATGGATGGGAAGTAAAGCAGCCAGAACATGAACTGGCGTCCATGTGGGATCCTGGAACATGTAAGGAAAGGATATATACACTGGGCCCTTAGCAATGTATTTTTATAGATGAACAACAGAAATTTTATGTTGAAAAACTATAGGAAGTCCAGGTGGGAAGTAATGTGTTAAACATATGTGCTCATTTTCAACTTGTTGACATGCAATGTGGTTATTACATGTCAAATTACCCATACTAGTGGGGCCAAAGCAATAGGATGAAATATGACAAAGGTGGAGGCTAGGGCCCAGCGCTACAGCTGAACAGCTAAATCCTTACCTTCCATGCATACGGCTCCAATGTTGGCATTGATTCGTGTCCTAGCTACCCCATTTCCCATCCAGCCTCTTGATTGTGGCCTGGGAAAGCAGTAGAGGATGGCCCCAAAGCATTAGGACCCTGCACACATGTGGGACATCCTGGGAGGCTCCTGGCTCCTAGCTTTGGATCAGCTCAGCTCTGGCCATTGCGATCATTTGGGGAGTGAATCAGAAGACAGACATCTTTCTGTCTCTCCTTCTCTCTGTAAATCTGTGTTTCCAATAAAAATAAAATAAATCTTTTTTGTTGTTATTAGAGAGGAGACCGCCATTAAGGCAATGCTGAATGTATTCCCTATATTAAGGTAAGCATTAACTGTTGATGCCAACATCTGTCTGAAGTGTTGTATGACAGCATGAACATTATCATGTTTATGATAGAATGACCTTCCAGTTGGAGTTTTAGGAATCTTTTAGAGTAACAGGGATGGTGATAGTTCAATTCCATTACCTTCAGGAGTTTATGGACAGCATCTAGATGAGGAACTCCCAAGAAATTTTCTTTTGAAATCTACATTCTGTAAATGTGTAAATAATGAACAGGCAATGAGAAAGCATGCTTGAATACATGTGTTCTGTCTCTTGTGTTTATCTGAAAGACCTGCATATTATAAAATTAGCATGAAGTCAACAGACAGGGAGCCTCACACGACCAAGACTTAACACACTGGAGTGAGAAGGAAGAAGGTTCCACCTGAGAAGCTGAATGCGATGGAATTGTGGAGGAGCCCTACCTCCTTGCCCAAAACCTGGTCAACAGCAGAGGGTGCATCAGTGGGAGCAAAGTAAAAGCAGTTCCCTTGAGGTTAATGTTGGTCCTTTGCTCCACTCTCACAGGTAGAGGTCATGGAGGAAGGGGTCAGCTTCAAGGGGAGTCCGCACATTCACATGGTTGTTCAACCTCTGATGCCCTGCTCCATGTTTCTTTTCCCTGAGCCAAATCAGCCTGTTGAAATCACGATTTCAGTATATGAAACATTTCAGAGAATGTTCACACAAAAACTACGATTTGATTCTTCTGAAAATTTGATTAGCTCTCTGAAGCAATGAGCAAAAAATGTTGGAAAATATGTACATACATGCACATACATATCTCTCTAAAATATTTGTCAGATTTGATATTAAAAACAATTGCTTTTTGGGTTTTTTAAATCATTCCATTTGCAAGTAAAATATTTTTAAATTTGCAAACATATTTGTTTGAAGTATATTTAGATATTTTAAGGTGCATTGTTATAAACTGGCCACCATAAACTTGAATCAGGATTATTTAATGTGCATGTAAAAATATATAGGAAAATCGGAAAAAATATGATAAATTTGGATGAGCTTTCAATGCCTGCAGTGAGTCCTTATTTCATTTAGAAGAATTTCTCAATAATCTCCTAGCTGAATTCATAATAAATAAGTCAAACAAATTTGAAATGACAAAAATATTATAAACCACACTGCTTTTTCTCTACCTTTGTATCAAAGGAATATCTCAGTCCATTCGTATTGCTGTGACCAAGTGTCTCAGCCTAGCTGATCTCCCAAGAATGGATGTTTATTTTCTCACAATTTTGGACTCCAGGAATTCCAAGGTCACGGTGCTCACAGGCCCAGTTGTCTGGTGAGGGTTGCTTTGCGCTGAGACAGTATCTGGTTAGCTGCTTTGTGACCAGGAAGGATATTGAGTTCTCACGTGGCAGAACGGGAAAGGGCAAGGCAGCAGACTCCCTTCCACAAGCATGGAGCCTCTGCCATTCACAGGACAGAGCTCCTTGTGAAACTGGAATTGGACTCATGAGGGGTGCATCCCCATATCCGAGTCACTTCTGAAAGACCACACTGTACAATGCTATCATATTGGGGAGACTTAGTGTAAGAAGGGTTGCATCCAGGGTGCAGCCAGAATATGTAAAATATCATTTGAGTCTCACTGTATAGAACATTTATGATCTACAGCTCTAAGGAAAGAGCAATTTAGGTTGAAGATGAGCTGGGGAAGCAGGAGGTAGGGGTACAAGAGGCATTCGGACAAAGAACTAAGTGGAAAAAAGAACTTTGAGAACGGAGGAGGGGGCACTGGAAAGGGGCATAAACAGGAAGATACCAACCACAGATTCCTGCCACCTTTTCCAAGATAGTACCTTTGCACTGAAGAACTGTTCTACATTAAACTCTCGGGACAGGTATCAAACTGGTATTACAATTGGAAGACAGTTTTTAAGAAAGAATCAGAAAGTTGCGGGTGAGCTTTGAGACTATAATCATGTGAAAATTGTGCCAGGGACTAGAGTATTCTAGAAAACTAAGCTGATACCCATAAAACAGACTGCAAAGCATTCCAATCACGCAGTAAAGCCAAAGGTGGTTAGTACTTTTCATTCACTAAAACATTATTTAAAACTCAGTTTATTTCCTTCTCAGTACTGACTTTTTTTTTTTCGGTTGTTCAGTTTGAGAGATGGAAAGACAGAGCAAGCCACGAGTCTGTTTGCTTTCACTGGTTCTTTTCCCAAGTGCCTCAATGAGCAGGATAGGGTCAAGTTGAATGTGAGAGCCTAGAACTCAAATTGGAACTTCCACATAGGTGGCACATTCCCAATTATTTGAGCCATCAGCTGTATTCTCAGGAAGCTGCAATAGGGAGTGGAACTGGGGGGCTTGAAACCAGATACTCCAAAATGCAATGAAAGTGTTCCAACAGGCAACTTTAACTCCAAGCCAAATGTCTAACCCCCTCAGTGCAATGGCCTTTTGTAAAGCTAAAAACATCAGGAGCTAAATTATAATGAGAAACATGTACAGAAAGTAATACATAGAAAAGTTAGCTATAGCTAACCCAGTGGAATGAGAAAAATAAAACTGAGTGCTCCGTAATTAAGGTGAAAGACCAAACGCACTGGGCTTTGAATACACATTGTGTTCTCCCCAGAAGAACAGCCATTTATTACTTAGGCCAGATTTGAACAGACGAGTTCAGGGGTAAAGGCTTTGCTGCAGCATTAGGGATGTGGGATCTTAGCAGGGTGTCTGCCAGGACTTCAGTGCTGAGGACATTTTCAGATGAATTCAAATATGAACACCATGATTAGATGAAATTAGTTGCAAGCCAGACTCATTAAGCAAAGTTGCAACCTCTGACCTCAGACAACAGGTTGCCAAACATTCCCAGGCCCTATCAGGCAAGGAGGCAGGGACAAGTATCTGAAAATTCACAAATTAATATGACTTTTCATTACTCTTTGATTAAAACACTTTGTTATACAAGCGAACTGAGTAGATGAAGTTATCTCCAAGTAACTGCCAGGATATATAGTATCTTTCAGATTTAGATGACTTCAAATTTTAATTTATCATGAACCAGCATTGGAGGGAAGATAGTATCTTGCTAGTTAGCTGCTGATGAATAAAAAAATGACTCCAAAACTTAGCAACTACATACAACAATTTGCATCTATTGTCTCTCACGAGTTTTGCTCATTATGGGTTGAAGAGCATCTTAGTTAAGGCTGCAGTGTAGGGCCAGAGGATCCACTTCTGTAGTGTTGGCTGTTGGTGCAAAGCCTTGGTTCTTCTCCCTAGGAATCCCCCAAAAGCCTGCTTCAGTGGCCTCGTGACATGGTGGCTGGCTTGCTATAAAATGGATTATTCAAAAGAATAAGGCAGTAGCCGTAACGTGCTCTATCCCTTATCTGCCTCTGTTGACCATAGGAGCCCGGGAAGAGCAATACAGATATACAGAAATGCACTAAACAGCACAGACTGCCAAAAGGTAACACAGAGGCATGCATTCCGTGAGAGCAAGATGTCTCATTCTTTGCGTGAATTTAAAAGGTTGTAGAGTATGCTTTCAGGTAAATTCTACCACTTCTAGTATATTACAACTTTAATAATATTTTCTGGGAAAACAAAAACCAAAGCCACTGTTTTAAGAATGCTTTCAAATACTTAGGATGCTGTCACAGATACCTGTAGTGATACCAATGCAGTAATAGTGCTGATTCTATTTGCCTCTTCCCTTCCATGATAGACTCCTGAGTTTGTGCCATGCTATCATTGATAAAGCGCACGGTTTATCACCAAGGGTGCACTGATAAGTGCTTCATACCTGACTCTCCAGGAATAAGCAATGAGTGTAGGTATGTGTGTACATGATGAGATCTAGTTTGCAGGTATTTCCATGATGGAACTTTTTCCATCATGCCCACCTGCTCTATCGCTCCACTGTGAACAACACACATTTATTGCATATGGTCTTTTACTGCCTTCTAGTTTTTGACCATCTAAACTTGGATACTATCTTAGGTAGACATAGGCAACCTTTTCTTCAAACACCTTGGATTTTTTTGAACTCCACAATCTGTTGCAAGTATTTAGCTGTTTCTGTAGCCCCAAAGCAACCAGAGGCACTCTGTCAGTGGATGGAAAACAATACAGTTTTCCAATAAAACTTTACTGACTCAAGCAAGTGACTGACTTGCAGGCTGTAGTTTTCTGACTCGGGATCTGTATGAGTATATTCCTCAGACAATTTCGGTATTATGATGTGTGCAGCAGAAGGCTTTAAGGGAGTGAAGGAGAAAGAAAGGGGATGGATAGCAAGCTGAGCAGCGTGGAATCAGGCCACACTGTGGCATCAAGCAGGCAGTGTGTAACCTTGGGCTGACTTTGAAGTGGATGAATTATCCTGCTCCAAACAAGAGGTCCAGGCTTTTGTGTATCCATAGCAGTCAGTTGTTGATGAGACTTCACAGAGGTGACTACAGAGAGAGCTCCAAAAGATCTCTGGGCAGGATGGCTCAATGAAAGACAAGGGTTCATAGAAGATACAGTTGTGAGCTGGGGGGCTCTAACAACCGCATTAGCTGGCATGGAGATGGTAGCCTTCTCCCAGTAGTGTTTACCATAGCACAGTTTCTCAAATTTGATAGTGTAGAATTCCTTGGAGGGCTTGTTAAAACATTAGTTGATGGACTTCACCTCTGGAGATTTTGTCTCAATAAGTCTGGAGAGAGACTAAGAATTTGCATTTTTAAATTCCCAGGTGACACTAATGCTGTTCACCCAGGGAGGAGAGCTGTGAGAACTGCTGTGGCACAATCCCTGGGTGCAGGAAGTTATGGGTTTGTATGAGCCAACACTGTCATGGTGATTCCATCTTATCATCAGAAAAATAAGAAGGGAAGAGGAGGGGAAAGGAGTTTCCATTCTCTAGACTCCTAGTTCCTTTTATCCAATAAATCTGGCTTTTCTTTGAGATGCATTTGTACTGTACTGCCTGGACTTGGTAAACGGTTCACAATGCTCTCAAAAAAAATTTGAAGAATTTAATTCTCCTTGAATGATTAGTATCCTAGCAAGCTTCTGCCATTTTGACATACCAGAATACCACCTTAATTGGAAGTGTGACCAAATAATGTATTCCTGTTAACAGTAACATTTATAAATAATTAACTTTTTAAAATGTCACAGAGTGTATTTGAATTATAAATCAAGGTCATGGTCTTACATGCTAAGGTTTTCTTGAGCAAGCCAGAAAATCTTACACTCCAGGCAATGCTTCTGGAATTGTGCAGCTGGCATCACATGTTGCTCAAACTCTTCAGGGGACAGGTGGATGAAGGAATGCTGCAGTGACCAACACAGTCTGAAGGACATGTACTTATTTATATATGTATATGTGAATAAATGCTTGTGCGTATACATAGAGGAGACGGAGAATTCAGAAATGCAACTGGATCGTAAAAACTATAATGCTGTGACTAGTTTATAAAAACTATAAACTGCTACTAAAATTTTCCACATCTTTGCAGGCCCAAATTCCTGTGCTTCTCTCCAACAAGCCTGCACATAGGAGAAGGAAAGGTCTAGATGCCATCTCAAAATACTTACACCCTGAAGAATAGTACTTTTCAAGGCATTCTTCTATTTGATTTTTTTTTAAACTGTAATTTATTTGAAAGGCAGAATTCCAGAGAGAAGGAGACACAGAGAGAGAGAGCTTCCATCTACAGGTTTGCTCCCCAAATGGCTGTGACAGTCAGTGCGGGCTGGTCCTAAGCTGGGAGGCAGGGGCTTCTTGAGTCTCCTATATGGGCGCAGCGACCAAAGGCCGTAGGCCATCCTCTCTTGCTCTCTCAGGTCATCAGCAGGGAGCTGAATCAGAGGTGGAGCAGCCGGGTCTTGAACAGGACACACATGGGATGCCAACACTTCAGGAACATCCGTAGGCTGCTATTCCATAACACTGGCACTGAGCATTCTTGGGTTTTAAACATTGTGGTAAAATGAGTTCCTGACTGGTTTCATTTAGTCATAAATCTAAATCTAAACTTCACCTCCCTCTCATTATTTGTATTAATTAATGTGTTACTTATTGTTTTGCGGTGTTCTTTCCAATCTCCAAAAGGAATGTAAATGTATTCAGCTATCCTGTGCCATAGAGTTGTGCATAATTATCTTAAATCCAAATGAATGCACAAGAATCATGATTGCCTGGATTCAATTTGAATCAAAATCATCTCTTCACTGCCAAGTCAGTAAAAAATGAAGCCCACGGCCAAAAGAGACTCCAAAGTCTGTTTTATGGTGAGGCAGTCTAGTAAGATTTGCCTTTATGTTTTCTTTTTCTACCAATGTAGGTGAACAAAGTTCAAAAATTTTTATTGAAAAAAACACAGAGAATTGTTTTGTAAGATATGTCCTAAAAAGTAATAACATCCAATTACCAAAGAAGGTGACTTTATTTGTAAAAGGTTTTAAGCAGCTTCGGATGTTTCATGGGTAATTGTTATTTTAGTTTTGAAATGAGTTTGCAACCTCATAGCTTATTTTGTAAACTTTCCTATGCATAAATGAGATACAGAAATATATAATTTCATCTCAGGTGATAAATTTTTTTTCTTGAGATAAAAAAGGTTTTAATGTTCTAAAAGTTCAATTATTTCTCAGGGACTCTACAACTCTAAATTTATATGTAGTGTCTGTTCCCAGATGAAAGTAAAGCCCTTTTACATATCTGTAATGCTATGCTTTGAACTCACACAACCTTAACTTGTGGTGCTTTCCAGAATGGGGGTATTTGGGTTGATTTATGGATGTGCAGAAGTCTTTTTCCAAAGCCCACATTGCCAAAATATGTGGCTTGGTTATAACTGAGAATGCCAGTTTAGTTACCATTGCTCTCTGGGGCTCTTTCTGTAAAGAGTTCACAAATTCCATACACAAAAATAACAGTGATAACGAAGTGAACTGCACTGGTTGCTGTGTGATGGAATTTTCTTCCTCTGAATCTTAAACACATTTTATTCAATCACAATCATAATATAATCTTTATTATCATTCTTATGGCCACCTCAATGCAGCTCTTTTTTTCCTTCTGGATTCCAGTGCACATCAGGTTCACCTTGATGTAGACCCATGTAACTTACTAACGCCCATTGTCCCTGTCCAAAAAGACCATTAGGTGGTGCCACTGCAATGTTTGTTAGCTAACTGTCAACATTTTAAAGCCAAGCTAGAAATCACACTATTTTTTTTTCCACCAAAGACTCATAGAAGATTTGGAAAATCAATAGTTTATTTCCTTTCCAACTCAACTGAAGCAAAATAGCGAATTAGAAGCAATTTCACTCATAGTTGCAATTCAGGGATAGGTATAATGAGCATATTTTCAAGAGCTTATGTACAATAAGTGCCAAAACATGATAGTTTTCATTAACATCATGTAAGAAAGACTAGTAGATATAGCATCCATGGAGGTGGATACAATTTCTGTTTCCTCATTTACTGTCACTTTGCGAATTTGTGTGTGTGTGTGTGTGTGTGTGTGTGTGTGTGTGTGTGTGTGTTTTCTCATACATAAAAGAGGGCTTAGAACTTTAGTAAGGAACCCGTTTTGTTTCCCCAGCTAACTCCAGGCAGTAATCCATTTCTACCCATGTCACACAGGAGGCTGCATCCCTGATCATATCAGAATTAATGGGATGGCGTAGTCTAATAGCATTCCATTTCCCATATTTGAATCTTGAATGGAAACTAACAAAGAGTGAGCAAGCTAAACCACATTAATCATCTGGTGTATTCTGGTTAACTTACTGAGGGTTTTTAAAATCACAGACATTATTCCACATTTTATATAAACTACCCCTTTCTGTATAACTGCTCAGCCTGCAGGATCTATCTTTAAGATATGTGCAATATATTACCATCTGAAGTTGGCGCTCTCCAAAGCAGAACTCATGACAGAAGTTGGAAAGTACTGTCTTCAGAAGTGGATGCCAAAAGGTGTGGGATGTTTGCAGTGAGGCAGCAAAAGTAATAGAGCTGATGAGCTTGCGTTAGTAATCTAGACACAATTTTCATGATATGCAGTGTAAGGGCTGGCGTCAGTAGAGAAGGCCAAGCTACCATCTGCAACACCAACCCGGCTAATGGCCTCAGAAAAGTGGCAGAAGACGGCCCAAATTGTTGGGCCTCTGCCACTCATGTGGAAGACTATGAAGATGTTCTGGCTCCTGGCTTTGGCCTGAGCCAGCTCTGCCTCTTGGAACCACATGGGGAATGAACCTGCAGATGAAAGATCTGTGCCTGGTTCTTACTTTCTAAAACTCTGCCTTTCAGACAAAGTAAAATAAATCGTTATTTTAAAAAATAAGGTGTAGTGTTTGACTTAAGCTCCTCCAAAGTTCTGTGATGAGTAAAACTGTTTATGCTTCATGTCATGGATATTTGTATCATAAGCCTTAATGTTACAGAGTTTTACAGAAATAACAGATGTTTATGTCAGCCAAATACAGCATGATACAGAGTGGTGCAGACAGAAGCAAGAGCTCAAAGAGGATACTATCAGCCTTATAATTCATGGAAAATATGAAATTGGTGTTGGGGATGAGGCTCAACAGGCTAATTCTCTGCCTTCGGGCACTGGCATTTCATAGAGGCACCAGTTCATCCCCAGATGCTCTACTTCCATTGTAGCTCCCTTCTTATGGCTTGAGAAACCAAAGGAGGATGAATGGCTCAAGCCCTTGGATACCTACACCCATATGGGAGAACCAGAAGATGCTCTTGACTCCTGACTTCTAATTAGATAGGTTCAGCTCCAACCATTGTGCCCATCTGAGGAGTGAATCAGCAGATGGAAAATCTCTCTTTCTCTCTCTCTGTCTCCTTCACTTTGTAAAATCTGACTTTCCAATAAAAATAAATAGATATTTTCCTGAAGACAAGTTGGAGGCTTCACAAAATTTGAATTGCGAAGTTAAGATGAAAATGTATAATTGGAGGGTAATTTTATATTGGTTTGGATTTCCAAGATTTTCTAGAACCCAGATAATGTCTAACTTAAAGTTAGGCAAATAAAACAGTCACTTCTGAACACTTTTGTTAAATTTTCATTACTTACTATTGCTTAAACTGGTGCCCATAATAATTAATAACTTCTAGATTTATGTATATATTCAGTACAATATAATCTTGCCTCAAAGCCAACACTGGATATGCCTTCATCCTAAATGATAACCAGCAGCTGGCACCTCTATAATTTGTATTTTTGAATGTATGATGCCACCTAGTCATCCATAGTCTTGCCAAGGATTTGAGATCTTTCAAGAAATCTAAAATCAGAAATTCATATTCCATTTTATTTTTATATTGCAACTTGAAAGATGAATTCCAGGAAGAACAAAAACTGACTTCATTTTATTTCCACAGTGGGAAAAAAAGGGGGTGGAGGCGAGGGTTTATTCAGTACGGAGGCTGAATAAGTTCTGACTACATCATAACTTTTTCCAACAGCATCTTAAATCCAAGTTATTACTCTAAGTTGTTTATCTGGTACTTTGTATTGCTTAACACTTGCTGCTGGCAGATTTAGAAGAGGGTATAAGTCTTGCTTTGTGCTGGAATCCTTGGATAACCTGAAGATGGATAATGGTAAGGGAACTATTGGTTATGAGATGTTTTGCACATCTTCAATAACACAAAATAGGGTACATGTTTTAAGGGTGTGACCAAGATTTCAAATTTGGTTCCCATAGAATGTGACTACTATTTTTGTTGCTGTCAGAGATCGTGCATGCCTAGATCTAAAGTTTGTCTTTAGGGAATTGAAATTCAAGACAGAAAAATCAACAAGCATGTATTGAACTCTACTGCAACAAAGCTGTGGAAAGAGATGCCACTTATTGTATCTCACAACTCTACGGAGCTAGAAAAAAATGTCACGTTTCTCGTCTGTCCTCACTAGAAAATCAAAGTCTTTATCTTGGGCCAACTGTTGCTGTTTCTCATGTATTCCTTCATTGAAGTCTCGTTCCACCTTATGTATAACCATCCTCCTTCTCCCTCTACATGGACACGGAAGCTCGACAGGGATGGAATCTTCTCAAGGCGATCCCCACTCACAGGATTAGGGCTTGAATCTGTCTTCACCTGAGTCCGATGCTTGCCTTCCAGTCACACTGCGGCTCTCAGCCTACTGTGTCCTGCAATCTATCAGCGTTCAAACTGAACCCTCCAGTCTGCAGGGATGCTTATGATTCTTGGCCTAAAAGGGCCCTTTCATCCTTCCAACTCTGACTCAAGAACTTTCAGTGACTCCCTTAACGCTTACTCCAGTCCTGCCCCATCACCAGATAAAGCCCTACTCCAAGTCCAGCACTTCCTTGAATACCACCTAATTTGTTCAATTCACAAGAGTTTCTCCTTTTCGCCAGCACAGTTGTCAACCCAAACCTTACTAGTTGTTTGTCCTAAATCTGCTTTTCCAATGCAAAGAAATTTAAAGTCACTAGAAGGCAGTAAAAGTAGACTGATGTTTTGTTGCTTCTTTTGTTTTCTTCCCTTTTTCCTAGTGCTAAACAGGATATGCATCAGTTACAAAGCATTATATAGGGCCAAGTGCGATGGCTTAATTCACTAACTCCCCATGTGCAAGCACCAGAATCCTGTATGGATTCCAATTCATGTTCTGGTTATTGCACTTTCCATTCATGTCCCTGCTGACCGCCTGGGTAAGCAGTGGATGATGGCCACGGTATTAGGACCCTGCACCCATGTGGAAGACCCAGAAGAGGCTCCTGGTTGCTGGCTTTGAAACCAGCTCAGCTCTGGCTTTTTCAGCCATTTGGGGTATGAACCAGAGAATGATACATTCTTTCTGTCTCTCCTTTTCTCTGCAAGTCTATCCTTCTAATAAAAAATATATTTTTTTCAACAAACCCAATCACTTTTTATCTTACCACACAAAGCAATCATATTTAAAATCAGGACTGCCATACAAAACTATTCTGTCAGCTGTTCATGATCTGAATTCTGGTATAGGAGAATTAAATTATGGTGGACAATAAAAAAGTCATGAGACATTTCTGTTTTGTAATAAGTAAGGCAGTGGCCAAGCACTACTCATTAGTGGCTTTTTTGAGATAAGCTATCAGGTCTGCCCTCTCATCCTTCTTCTTAATGCCGGCGAAGATCATCTTGGTGCCCAGGATGTACTTGTTGGGATTCTCCAGGTACTCCATCCAGGTGATGCCAGGTGATGTCCTCCCCCAGGTGATGCCTTTGTTCTTGTTGGCATCTGTGTAGGAGAAGCTGGCGGCTTGCCCGGTCTTCCTCCCAAATAGACTGTGGAGATTGGGTCCGGTCTTGTGCTTGCCTCCTCTTTCCACGGTGTGACACTGGGCACACTTCTGAACAAAAATCTTCTTGTCTTTCTCAACATCACCCATTGTTGAAGTTTGCGCTGGTTGCCCTCTGCGGCCTAAAGGTAGGCCCTGAGAAGCTGGACGTCCCACTCTCAGCCAAAAAAAAATATTTTTTTTAAGAAAAAGAAAATATAAATGCTTATTAATTAACCAAAGATAAAACATTTTATTCTATTATCTTTGTTTATTTGTTTATTGCAAATAGAGAAAGGAAAGCAATGCAATCCAAGGATTTCAATTAAATTAGTTGAGGAGAGAGAAGGGCTCGGATTATGAGCTATTTTTGTTGCTAGCTGTTTATCCCAAGCAATGCTTTAGTTAGTGCAGTTTAGGCAACAGGTAATTCTTAAAGATGATTAATTCCAGGTGGAACAAACCTTAATATCCTTTTGAGGGTGATTCACTTCAATTTGCTGCATCATTACTTTTAGGAGACAGCAAACGGTACCAGACACTACACACTTTTTCCCATGCTTTCCAACTTTCCTCCCAAGTTGAAAATCATTTAAAAATAATTCAAGCTAGAGCTCAGTTAGCTAGTTACAGCCTTCTCTTAGGATAGCATTAGCATTCATTAGGTTTTGTGGATTGCTTTGATAACCGCAAATGCTCTGGAAGTGCTGAGTATTAATTTAGTAAATGCACAAGCCATGAATGCTGAAATTTAAGAGCAGTTGCACAGTGATGAAATGATTTAATATTAAAATGAACCAGCCTGAAGAAAGTCTCTGACATCTTATGCTTATAAATCAGTAGGGAAAAAGTCTGAAGCAGAGTCTTATTTTTCCCTTAATGGTTTAAGACAGAAGACTAAGGTAGAAATAAGAAAAGACCTCTTTCAGATGTTCAGAATAACGACGCCAGTGACACTGGCATATTTCCATTACAGATCCAGCTAAGGGGCTTTTGGATCACAACCAGGACTCCATAGGGAAGCAGTGCCCCGGGGCATCCTTCCTCAGTTCTCCGCTCTGTTCCTGACATGTCTGTCACCCCCAGGAGCAGCTCCTGAGCTCTGCTGGTGTGCATTTTGCAGTGGTTTTCTGACACAGAAGTGGCCTCTCTGGTCCCTCCTCGGTCTCACTCAGAGCTCCCAGCAAGACGCGTCGGAAGCACTGATCCTGCTGCATTCCACACGGCTCTAGCATGAGCGCTAATGAATCCTTCAGTGGCTCTGGATGTTCATTTTTCTCCACCGAAATCAGCAGTATTGGTCTCTTCTCCCCACTAACATGCTTTCTGCTCAACACGTGTCCTGCCCGAGGATAATTTCCACAACAGTGGGTTAACACGATTCTGAAGGTTGTTGGACAAGTCAACCTGTTCCATTGGTGGAACTTCCTATGAAATTTGTATTGGCAGTGTCATCAATTAAATGACTCTAGATTAACCTGTGATATTATTGAAAAAATCCTTCTCTCTCTCCTACCCTCCTTTTTTTTTATCTCACATTTCGTTGATTTATTTTAAAATTAAAGCATATCGTATATTTTGCATGATGTATAAAATTTTTTTTAAAGATTTATTTATTTTTATTACGAAGTCAGGTTTACAGAGAGGAGGAGGAGAGACAGAGAGAAAGATCTTCCCTCTGATGATTCACTCCCCAAGTGGCCGCGATGGCTGGTGCTGCGCCAATCCCAAGCCAGGAGAGAGGAACTTCTTCCAGGTCTCCCACACGGGTGCAGAATCCCAAGGCTTTAGGCCATCCCTGACTGCTTTCCCAGGCCACAAGCAGGGAGCTGGATGGGAAGTGGAGCTGCTGGGCAGGATTAGAACTGGCGTCCATATGGGATCCCGGCACCTACAAGGTGAGGACATTAGCCACTAGGCCACTGTGCCAGGCCCCCAAATTTTTAATTACATATATACATACATGCACATAAATTTGAGAGCACTTAACTTACAAACAAATGAAGCTAAATGGCACTAAATGAAATCCACGCATGGGTTTTTTGTAGTATATGAAAACCTGACCTTTTAAAAGACCTTAGTATACATGAAATTTAAACACTTTTTGTGAGAAAATAAACATCTTTTAATTACAGTTTGTTTGAACTCCTAAAAGCAATTTCTCATATAGTTCATCCTCCTAGATATAGCCATATTTGCCTTTATTTATAGTTTCTTATTTGGGCATCTTTGTTTTCTATATGATAGGAAGTTATTTTATGAGGATAGCTCAGTATATTATGTTTATGCTGAATATACATTATACACTTGGACATACATTACACACTCTAAGTATTTATATTTCTATTATTTATACTATGAAGTATTTCTATTGGTTTCTTTACAAGGCATATTTAATAAATTTTGTCTAATGGGTATACCATAACTTTAAATTTGGGATTATGTGACTTCACTGAATTTATCTATAGAAATGATGTTATAATAAATATCATTAAGGAATAATTTTTCATAGTATATGAAGTGAAGCAAGGTATGTATTTCAGCAAGGTCATTCAAATGCTATGCTTTCTAATTTTTTACATTGATTCTACAAACTGTCAAACACACAATTAAAAGGATTATTTTAGGCAGTTTAATCAAGTAATCTTTGCCAACGTAAAAGAGGAAAAGTGTTTTCCTTTAGATTCTGTGTCGGAGCTTGCAAATTAAACAAAGGACAGATAGATGACAGAAAAATTTCATGTGCACAAGGCCATTCGTGTAAGCAAAAGTTGAAGGATGTGTTTAAGCTTTGGGATGTTTGTGCTGTTTTTACGCAGGGTAATACCTTGTGGAGATGTAACAAGCGGCCTGAAAGAGCTGGGGCTTTTGCAGGGAGTGACTGACCAGACGGTAAATGCACCTACGGAACCAGTGAGCTGATGGGTTAGTGAGCAGAGCTGGTTACACAGGCCCATGCCAATGCCATCCTTGCTGTTGTTGCTGATGGGTTGTCTCTCAAGATCTGGTCCTCTAGTGTTGGGCAGAGTACACCTTTAAGGATAGAAATCTGGGGCAACTGGGAATCAAGAGAATTCTTCATGAGTTTGTCTTTTCTCAATCACCATTCGATTCAAACCGCATTCTGGTAAGGTAGTGTACTTTAGATCACCTTTACATGCTAATCATCACGTTTCCCAACAATGTGGATTCTGATCAGAAATCATACGCTAAAGTTAAGAGCTAAACAAAAGAAACTAAGTTGCTTTTTCCACACCTTTACGAAATACCCCAAATACTCCAGATGCTGTGACCACCAAGACACACAGAATACGGCCCTCTGTTGGGGAGTCTCTCTACACTTCCACTGGCTTATGTGGTCACCTAAAGGCCCTTCTCCTCAATGCTCCCCTATGCTCACAGTGCCGGCTGCGTAATGTTTAAGCATTTTCCATCTCTTTGCCAACCCCTGATTGACTTGAGAGGCTGAGACACTTGCCTTTGACAATGGAAGGTTAGTGGCAGTGAAGGTATGCTAGTTTTAGCCAGAGCCTCAGGACTCTGAGCACCCGAGGAACCCTGGCGACCCTGCTCCTGAAATATGAATAGGTCTGGGCTAGTCTTCCTTTCTACCCCTTTCACATACTGTACCTTGAGTTCTTGAAATGCCTTCATTCATTATCCCTGGCTTGCCTTTCCTGGGTTAGCATAGTGAGAGAGACAAATATGTCCATTCATTTGATAAACAGATTCATTTTAGCTTCAAATCAGTCTCAAGAAAACAAGGACTGTTTCTCTGGGAAATCTCAGACCATTCCCCAAAAGAGTCACAGTTGCTCTTTTTCAAATCATTTTAGATTCAAACTTGAAAAGCAGCCTGAGAATACATGCCACATCATCTGTTAGGTTGAATCGCATGACACTGCCAATCTATCACAATGTTCAACCCATAATAAGGGCAACATCAGGTGGCCCAAACCTAAGAGTTTGTGCTCTCTCATTTTGAAGAGATACTATACCTTGACATTTCCTATTCATTGCAGTATCAGAAAAATAGATTTTAAATAAACTAAAAAGCTATCTTACTCGGATTTTGGCATTATCTGTGTCACATAAATCAGAATCCTGAGAGTGACATTTTACCTAGCTGCTAAGCTATTACCACCTAGGACATTTGAACCCCATATTGGAGTACCAAGGTTCGAGTCCCAGCTCTTGCTCCTGAATCCAGCTTCTTGCTGTTGATGAAACTATGAGATAGTGGTGATGGCTCAAGGGCTCAGGTCCCTGCCACTCATGTGCAGGACCTGGGTAGAGTCGTAGCTTCCACTTTGGGGCTGATCCTTTTCCAGTTTTTGCAGGCCTTTAGGGACTAAACCATTAGATGAGAACTTTTTCTATTCGTTGCATTCTCACTTCTCACCTCATAAATGAGTGAACTACACACCATGTTCTAGGTATTAATAACTTCACAGTAGTCATGCAGCGAAATGCTCTAACCTCCTGATTAGAAAGGGAAAAAAGATACAAAAAAATGAAAAATTTCATTTGGAAAAATTGAAGTGTGCGCGTATTAAAACATTATGTTGTTCCTTACAAATGCATAAACTGATGATACATTACTTAGAATGCAATAAATCACAACGTTTAGAAATCATGTTCCTTCTGGTAAATATTTGGAACAGTTTATATTTGGAACAGTTATAATGAAAAAGCCTGAATAGCCGTTGAAGTTCTTAGCTGCCTCTTGAGGTTTAACAGTTGAATGATGAGTAAAATGTTTCAGAATGTTGCTCAAATAACCAGCTACAGTGTGTCACAGAATAAAGCAAAAGCGGTGCCTGCAACCGCCTTTCTGTTTGCAGTCCACCACCGAGAGAAGCGTTGTTTTTAATGATGGCACAGAGGGATAGAAAAACACCCAACTGCGTTCAAAGCCTTGGAGGAGATTCAGCCCTGTTAAGCAGAGCGTTAGACATCTCTGTGTGTCATTGCTCTCCGTTTCCTCAAAACTTGTGAATTGCTGATACTTACAGAAGATGGGCTACAGCTTTGGTTCAGGTGTGGGCTGCCCAGTATCTAGGTATGCTAACGTTGTCTAGAGAAGGCACCTGCTTCAAGTGATAAATCAAATCCTTGACCTTCAGGGCCAGTGTCTGTGCTCTGAAGTCTTACAAGCTGGGATGCATCATTAGAAAGTACTGAGACTCACCTGCCAACCTTGGAAGTAGTCCTAAAGCTACTTCACTGAAAAAGCAATGTTTTCAGCTTGGGTCAGTCCATTTTCTCATCTTCAGTGCCTGTTACACTGAGTGTTTGGAGCTAGAGGCTTGGTTCTCAGGTGAATGGGACAAGCAGGTAGGCAAGAAAACTGCTTCCAGACCTGCTACTTCATCTAAAGAGGGGACACACAAAATTCACTGCATCTAAATCGGGCTACTTTTTAAGTTGATACTTTTGAATGGCCTGCACAGGATATTATAAATATCAAATAACCTCGGTAGAAAGAAAAACATGCCCACTGCTAAACCTATCATTATGGATTGTAGCTGAAAGTTGATTTTCTCTTTCTTGTATTTTTTTTTCTCCCTGAAAGTTGGAGAAAAGCAAAATGATGAGCTGAATTTATCAAAGTTGCAGCTATTGGAAACCCAACTTCACATGAAACTAAGGAAGATACCCATTAACACTTGTTATTGCTTCTTTATTGAGTAATAAATCCTATCTTTTAAGCAATATAACGTTCTTCTGAGTTTATGAACATGGCAAATCACAGTGGGGACAGACGATACTTCTAAGGCAGCTGTAACTAAAGAATGAGCAGACACAAAGCTTGTTCAGAAAGTTAAAAAAAATACTTAGATGTTTTATCTGAACAAGTTATATACAGTATGTGCTGTGACGATCAGGTCTGGTGCTATGCCTTCGCTGTCACTAAATACCTTGAATAGGCTAGCAATGGAGGAAGGATCTTTATTTCAGCTCCAGGCTTTATTTGAGTTCAACATCAAGCAATCCATTGTTCTGGCATCTGATGAGGGTCATGCCTGGTGGAAAATGTATAGAAGGATCATATGGTGAAGTCGGAAGCAGAGGCAAGAAGAGCACTTGTGATTTAGGTCCATGTGTCCTCTTCTTACACAGCCACCATGATTTAGTTATGAGGGCTGTATCAAATGGCTTAATCTAATCTTACAAATTCTCTAAGTCTCTACTTCTAAACACTGTTTGAATTGAACTTCCACCCTCAATACCATTTCATGTAAGACTTAGGGACCCTTACTACCATGGGCCTTCAGGGTATACTGAAGATAAAACCTAAGACATAGCGATGTCCTGAAGCTTACATTAATAAATAATCCAACTGAAAAGCAGGTAAGGACTAACATCACATTAGTGGAAAGTTGCTCAACCACACTAATAAACAGGGAAATGTAAATCACAAAGAAACCCTGCTTCACATCTCTTGGTATGGATCTTATGAAAAGAAACAGAAAACACTGGAGTTGGTGAAGGGTGTAAGAGAATTGGTAAAGCCATTTCAGAAAACAAACAAAAAATAATGGGATTCATCAATAATATAAACATGCATAATTACATCATAATAACTCAAGTGTGTATAATCGCATCAGAGAGAATGCAGTCCTACTAGTTGCAACAATATGGATAAACCAGGAGAGCATCACGTTCAGTAAGATTAGCCACACACAGAAAGGAAACTGCTTTGCTTATTTAATCTGCTAGTAAGCAAATCAAATATTTCTTATAAGCAACATTTGAAAACAAACTGAGTGCTTAAAAACAGAGCCAGAGGGTGGAAGTCAGAGGCACGGGGAGACTGGACAAAAATTACGGACATATAGGTCAAAAGGTATAATTGTATGTAAGTACGGTGGCTTTAAGTCTAGGGATCCAGCATACAAAATGAGTATCGTAGTTAATTGTATTGAATTGTAGGCCAGAAATTTGCCAGCCAAGAAGACTTTAGGTGCTCTTACCATGACAGAAAAAGAAAGGTAACTATGTAAATTGATGAATATATTAATTAGCTGCATGGTGCTTATCATTAAATTGTGTATTTGTGCACATAAAAATATCTGTGTCCCTCAAATATATGCAATAAGCTTTTTTTTTTTTTAAGAATAGTGTTATCCAAAGCCCAGATGGGGTTCCCAATGCTGGAATGAGATGCACTCTTGCAAACAGGTCACCTTAAGGAACTGGTCTCTGTTTTAGAGGCAGGGAGCAGGTCTTGAAACACAGCTAAGAGCAACTGCTTTGTCATTCAGTCTTGATGTTAGGAGTCCTTGCCACTTTACCACCAGTAGAATCTCTCCTGTTGGTGGCAACTACAGTCATATACCATTTGACCCTAATTATGACAGCTCTTGTGTAACAGTGAACCCAGAGAGTTCACTAAACAAACAGCTTGTCATTTAAAATCCTTGTCAAACACATCACTCAGGCAAAGCGAGAGATTACATTTTGTTGGTGGATAACCAGAGTGTCCTGAATTTTGCAAGGAGGCAGGAAGCTGCTCAAGGGCCCAGATGGGATGTTCCTCACATATTTCCACTAGCACAAGAAATGATTCTGATATGTAACAGACTTTTTCATGTTTGGCCTGTGCATTTCCATATTGTTTTTTATTTAAAGATCATTAAAGTGTATCTGAAGGATAGAGATAAAGACAGAACAACTCTCATCAGTCGATGCACTCCCTGAGTTCCCATAAGAAGATGGACAGGGCAAAATCTGGCAGCAAAAAACTCAGTTCATTCCTCCTACATGGTTGGCAGGAACTCAGTTATTTGAGCCATCACTGTTGCTCACTCAGAGTCCACCTTGCAGGAAGCTAGCTGGAACCAGGAGCTAAAGTGAGTGATCAAATCCAGGTATGTGGATGTAGGATGAAGACAGCAAAACGGGCATGTTAACCGTGCATAATTTTAAAGATGTATTTATTTATTTCACAGGCAGAATTACAGAGAGAGAGGGACACACACACACACACACAATTCCATCACTGATTCACTTAATAATGGGCAGAGCTGTGTTGCTCCAAAGCTGGGAGCCGGGAACTTCCTCTGACTCATCCAAGTTGGTGCAGGGGTCCAAGCACTTGGGCTGTCCCGCATTTGCAGGTTCCTTAACAGGAAGCCAAATGGGAAATGGAACAGCTGGGATTTGAATGGGTACCCATATGGGTTACTGGCATTGCAGGCTGCAGTTTTACCCGTTATGGTCACAGTGCCAACCCAAATTGTATATTTCTTAACAATTTTCTATTTTTATTATTTTGACATATTTTGTTTTATTTTAAAACATTTGAATGTGAAATCTGCCTTATGAAAATGTATGGAATATGTAGATACAGTATTTTAAATATATATAGTACTTAACACCTAGCTTAAGAAATAGAACACTATTAGTCACTTCGAATTCACTCCTGTCTCCTTCCTTGTCACAATTACCTCCCCGCTCTATTGCAGAAGGATCTTTTGAATCTGTGTGCATCATTTACTATATTTAGGATTCCCCCACCCAAGCATAAAATAGGCCTGCATTGTGTCTAATTTTGTACATTTTGGAGTTGATATTAGTGGAATCATCTGCAATGTTTTTATAATTGATTTATTTTCAACAGTGTATTTTTGAAATTTATCCAGATTTGTGCATTTAACTCATTTTTGTTTTCACTGCTATAAATTCTTCTGATATATGAGTGTATTATGAAAAACCTAGTCATGCACTCTAATGATGTGGAGCATTTGTGCAATGTGGTGGGAACAATTCCAGGAGGGCCACTAAGATTCCCAGCCCATGCTGTACACAGCTCCCATCCACACAATCAGAAATGAGTCTGTTGCTTCTGGGATGAATTTGCAGACACAATTAGAAGGTGTTTTTTATTTGTTGAAGTGTTAACTCTTTGACTAGAATGCAAATTCAACATATACTATCTCAAAAATTTAGAAAGTAAAGGAGGGGAAGAAGGAAGGAAAGTGTTCTAGAAAGAGAACTGCCTTAATCATTGTGTCTCATAAGCACGGAATTCAGTTAGGATGAGCTTGGAATTCTGACTTATAGAGGAATGATTTAAAATGCATACATGTTTAAGCCATGTAAATATTAGCCTTTTTACAAGTAACAGCAGAAAATCAATGCCAGTTTCTTTGAGAATTAGAAGGGCCCAGCGCGGTGGCGCAAGTGCTTAAGGTCCTCGCCTTGCACGCCCAGGATCCCATATGGGCGCCAGTTCTAATCCCGGCAGCCCCGCTTCCCATCCAGCTCCCTGCCTGTGGCCCGGGAAAGCAGTCGAGGATGGCCCAAAGCTTTGGGACCCTGCACCCGCGTGGGAGACCCAGAAGAGGCTCCTGGCTTCGGATCGGTATAGTATTGGCCGTTGCGCTCACTTGGGCAGTGAATCATCGGACAGAAGATCATCCTCTCTGTCTCTCCTCTCTGTATATCCGCCTTTCCAATAAACAAAATAATAAAAATAAATCTTTAACAAAAAAAAAGAGAATTAGAAGATCATAGATATTGCTACTTTAAATATTTAATGTACATGTTACCTAGAGTACACATGCAAAAATTAGGCACACGTATAGAAATAGAATAAAATTGTTCAGTGACATAATCTAAATATCACTGGAGAATATCAAGTTACTTTTCAAAGTGGGGAACATATCAGCAATGGTGGTTGAAAGACAAGGTCCCATGTCAGAGTGCCTGGGTTAGTGACTGAGTTAGTACTGATACTCAATATTGATTCAGCGTTGACTCAGCTACACTCCTAACTAAACCACCTGCTATTGCAGAGCCTGGAAAGCAGCAGTCACGGTTCAAGCAACGGGGTTGGTGCAATCCACATAGCAAAGCCTTGCACCGAGTCTCAGTTCCAGCCAGGGATCATTGCAGGATTTGCAGAGTCAACCAAGGGATGAGAGGTCGATCTGCCTCTCTCTGTCACTCAATATATATATATATAATATATATTAATATATATAATGCTCAATATATAATCATGTGTATATATGATTATTTTCCACAATTATTTCAATGCATCTTTCTACTAGCAGCCATGAGAATTTCAATTGCTCTACATTCATCCCAAAGATTAGTACCAGAATCTAAATTTTGGCAGGCTAAAAACTACCAAGAAATATTTAATGGGGGGTTTTCATTTGTAGTTTTCTCGATTACTAATGACATGGAATTTTTCTTTGTGTGCCATTTTTGAGTTTTTTTCTCCTATGAATCACTTTTTGACATTCTTACCAATTCGCAAGAATGATCAATAATTGTCTCATCAATTTGCTAACCTAATTTTTGCCCTATAATCTTCCAAGATTTATGGAGTATGCTTTGGCTCCTTGTTATGTGTGGATGGTAAGCTGTTTGTCTCCTCTTTTGACAGTGCCAGATGGTATTTTCTATGCACTTACTAACCTACCTGTATTCCAAATTGTATTTATAGTTATTTCGAGATCTTTGAACTTCCTGATAAATTATAGAATGAGTTTGTCAAATCTCATTTTTAAAATTGTTTTTCACTTCAACCCTAGTGAATCTATGATTCAATTTAGAAAAAATATTGCATACATAATGCGGAGACAGTGCTAGTGTTTCTGATAAATGCATGACTATATATTTAGTTTTCCTTTATTTCCAGTTCTAAAGTTTTGTTCCTGGAGCCAGTGTTGTGATGTAGCAGGGTTGTCAGCATCGCATTTCTAAGTGCCAGCTTGATTCCACTGCACTCCCACTAAGGCACCTGGGAAACAGAAAATGATGGATCAAATACTTCCACCCCTGCAGCACCTGTTGGAGAACATCTGGTGTTCCTGGCTCCTGGCTGCAACCTAGCCCAGCGTTGGCCATTGTGGTCGTTTGGGGAGACAGTCAACAATGCAAGATTTCTTTCTCTCTCTATCCCTCCTCTTTCTCTGTCTCCCTATGTTTCAATAATCTTCAAATAATCTTTGAAATAAATAAAAATTAGTCTTTAGAAATTTAAATTTTGTAAATACATACATAAACATCCTTTTTTACTTCTGTGAATATTTTCCTATGTGCCAAATACATTTATTGCTGTTGGAAATAGTATTTTGTTAAATATATGAGAATAAAATTTCATCTTTTTAAAAAAGATTTATTTATTTTATTGGAAAGGCAGATGTACAGAGAGGAGGAGAGACAGAAAGGAAGATATTCCATCTGATGATTCACTCCCCAAGGGGCCTCAATGGCTGGTGCTACACTGATCTGAAGCCAGGAGCCAGGATCTTCTTTCCCGGGTCTCCCACACGGGTGCAGGGTCCAAAGGCTTTCTGCCGTCCTCGACTACTTTCCTGGGCCACACGCAGGGAGCTGGTTGGGAAGTGGAGCTTCCGGGGTTAGAACTGGCGCCCATATGGGATCCTGGTGCATTCAAGGCAAGGACTTTAACCATTATACTATTGACCCAGGCCCTAAAATTTCATCTTTTTAAAAAGGTGGGCCCAGTTCAGTGGCCTAATGGCTAAAGTCCTCGCCTTGCATGCTGCAGGATCGCATATGGGTGCTGATTCTTATCTTAGCTGCTCCACATCCCATCCAGCTCCCTGCTTGTGGCCTGGGAAAGCAGTCAGGGTGGCCCAAAGCCTTGAGACCCTGCACCTGTGTGGGAGGAGGCTCCTGGTTCCTGTCTTTATATTGGCTCAACTTCGGCCACTGAAGTCACTTGGGGAGTGAACCTGAGGATGGAAGATCTTTTTGTTTCTCCTTCTGTATGTAAATCTGACTTTCCAATAAAAATAAGTCCTTAAAAAAAAGATTTGCTTATTTGAAAGGCAGAAAGAGAGAGCTCTTCCATTCATTGGTTTGTGGCTCAAATGGCTGCAATAGCAGAAGCTGGTGAAGTTGATGCTTTTAAAATTGCTTTAATATCTAGAAAATGTTCTGAATATTACCATGGTTTCAATGTGTGTGTTTCCATAGAATCCAAGTGTTGCTTGAATCTTAATCTCCAAAGCAAACTACTGGATCCAATTGGACTTGTGCATATTTCTACCCTCATGAATGAATTAACACCATTCTCAGGAGAGTGAGTTGATTCTTGTGAGAGTAGGTTATCATGAAAAATAAATTTGCCTTTCTGTTTCTCTTCTATTTTCTTCCTCTTGCCTTCTGCCACAAAATGAAGCAGCAAGAAGACCTTTACTGAAAGCTACACAGGTAGCAGCCTCATGCTCCTGGACTTCCTAATATTCAGAGATGTGAGCCATGTTACACAGTCTGTGCAATGCCATAGAGATAAGAATGGACTAAGATACTTTCTGCAAAAATCTGAAAAGTTCCTAGCAGAAGATTTTCTTTGAGGCACTCACATTGTGGGAGATGGTGAGATTTAGCTTCTAATTTTTCAAACTTTGACATTTATTTACTTATTTTTGTCTCGTTAAACTGGCTAAATCATCTGACCCACGGTGAATAAATAGCTTAGTAATTTCATGACTGTGCTGGTTCATTTTACAGACCAACTTATCCAAAGAGTTGGTAAAGTATTATTCTGGATATTTCTCTCTGGGAGTTTTACAATGAGAGGAACATTTCAATTCAGCCTTTTGAATTGAATTTCCCTCCATGCTGTGTGGGTGGGCTACATAGAGTTGACAGAATACTTGATGACAGTAAGAGGGCTGACACCCTCTAAGCAGGAAAGACTTCTGCCAGCAGAGCTGGTAGTATCAGCTCAAGCTGCAATTCTCCATTCTCCAGCTTGGAAGCAAACCATGCAGATTTCAGACTTATCAAACTGTCTAATTGTATAAATCAGTCCTGTTACAAGCATATGCATGCAAGCGCGCGTGCGCACACACACACATCCGTATACAGAAATACACAGGAGGCAGGAGACCCTTGAAATGTTTTTTTCTGCATACCATGAAAACCATTCATGAGCTTTCAAATTCTATTTTTTTTAATATTTCCTTTTTAATGTGAAAGTCAGAATTACAGAAATGGGAGAGATAGGAAGAGAGAGATCTTCTCCATATTGGTTCATTCCCCAAGTGGCCACAACAATTGGAGCTGGGTTCATCCACAGTTTTCTCTGGGTCTCCCATGTGGGTTCAGGGGTCCAAGTAATTTGGTCATTGTTCACTGCCTTACCAAGCACATCTGCAGAGAATTGGCTCTGAAGTGGAGCAATTGGGACTCAAACTGGTACCAACGTAGGATGTCAGTAGCACCGGTTGAGGCCTAATCTGCTACACCAGGACATCAGCTCATCAAATTAATTTTACACCAAAATAAGCTTATCTTTGGATAAATAAAAAAGATGCTGAGCAGATAGGTAAGTAATAGATGATAAATGGAAAGAGGTACATAGAAAGAAAGAATGAAAAAGAAAGAAGGAAGGAAAGAAATAAAGGAAAGAAGGAAGGAAGAAAGAAAGAAAGAAAGAAAGAAAGAAAGAAAGAAAGAAAGAAAGAAAGAAAGAAAGAAGATATACATATATATATATATATATATATATATATAGAGAGAGAGAGAGAGAGAGAGATGGATCCCCTGCCATTACAGTGAATTGCATTGTATAGTAATGCTGCCTGCAGTAGTAAGTCAAAGTTTGTCAGGATGCTGTATTTTATATTTTGCTTTATGGTGCTAGGTTCAATTTTTTTTTTATTGATTTTGAGTGGGGGTTGAAAGGTTTTTGTTCAAGTCCCTGAGGGATTGAAGAGCAGCTTCCATTTATCCTACTGTGCTACACTGGTTGGATTTTATTAGTTTTACAATCTCAGATTCAGGGCAGGCATCTGGCCTGGTGGTTAAGCTTCTGATTAGGATGTCTGTGTCCTGTATCCCAGTACCAGGGTTCATGCCCCAAGTCCTGCTCCCAATTCCAGCTTCCTGTTAGCACAGACCCTGGGAAACAGCAGGTTAGGAGTTGTATTCCTGCCACTCACAAGAAACCTGAATGAGACCCCTGTTCCCAGCTGCAGCCAGCCCAATTCGTATTGCTATAGGCATCTGGGGTGTTAACCACCTGACTGTAATTTTTTATTGTGTCCCTGTCTGAGCTTTTCCATCTCTGTAGAATTTAAAAAATGAAGACATGTGTTTCAAGGTGTTCTGTCTTTGTATTCTCTGAACACATTCCGTTATGCTTAGAATGACCTATTCCTTCAATATTTCCCTTCACATGTTTGTAAAGCAAGAACAAGGTAACTCAAATTTTCTACTTTGGGAACATTCATTTTTAGGATTTTGTTTCACTTACTACATTTCCTCCTATTCAGGAACATATCTGTTTGTAAACTCCTTTTGTTTTATTGTCCACATTGTTGAGAATATTCCTGATGTTGTTCCGTGATGCTTTTGTATATCCGTTAGAGAGCCGCTAATGTATGGAATCTATTCAGAGTTGGCACTGCAGACATTAATCCATGCTAGATTTTTGTTTGTTTTTTTTTGTTTGCTTGTTTTTGTATCATTCCCGCCTCCTTCATTACAGAAGTAGAAAATTTGAGTTAATTTCCTTGTTTTATTTTTTAGTTGTATTTTCTGACAATACAATGTTAACTCTTTGATTTTCAGTCTTATTTCTTTTCTGGCACAAATATTTTAGACTACTGTTTTGGCCTTAGAACACCATTACCTGTACCCCACAAGTTTTAATGAATAGTAGATTTATTATTACTTAATACAAACGACTTGTACAGTACAGATAAAATATTTTTTTTGTATTCTATGGGTCTGCGCAATAATCAGCTAAATGAAATTGTTTCCCATCCTGCTTTTTATTATGTTGCCCTTGGTTTCTGCATCAATAATTCACCTTCTACATGAGACCAATGAGGGGATTCAAGGTTCCTTGACTACCAAACAAACATTTGATTAGTGCTCTGGCAGCACACATTTTCCTTCACCTCGCTAAGTCCGGTGATCACATTCATGTTAGTGCTTGCACTAAACACCTACCAGTTACTGGACAAAGAAAACACTGTTTGGACAAAGAAATGCTGTTTCACTGTTTGAATGCTTTGAGCTTAAAGCCTTTGAATTTTTCCTATAATCAGGATAGTTACTTTATTCCAGTGCTTTGGCTGAAGCATAGTGTCTTCTCAGCAAATAGGACTGCCCATTGATTTAGAGAAAAACAGACCCTCTCTGATCCTTGCCTTTCCACATCCTTCCCCCATACCATGTCTGCCTGAGAAGGATTTAACAGGCTCCTGTGAGAATATCAAAGGCTGCAGACAACTCAAAAAAGTGTCTTAATGCCTTTTAAATCCCCCTTTCTTTTTCAAATCTGCAATATATGGCTATTCATTATATGCAGCTTGCATTCAAATTTTTGCTGTCCAAGCAGAAAATTGTTTCTCATCAATTTAAAGTTTTTCATATAGTTACTAATCCTTTATTCGCAGGTTAGAGTGAGCAGCTCTTTAGAAGGCTGGTATACTCTCTCCTGATGTGTAGATAGGTCATTTCAACTATAAGTAACACACACATAACTACTGAGGCATAAGTACCAAAAGGGAAGTTCTTAGTAAGAGATAACGTTTTGTTGTTATTGTTGAATGCTGTGACCTGTTAGGTCTAAAATCGGTCTGGAAATAAGAGTTTGAAACTACTGGCTATTAGGTCCTGAAAATCACTTTAAATCCCAGTGATGAATTCTCTAGAAACAAGAGTTCAAAACTACTGGCTATTCGGTCCTGAAAATTACTTCAGACGCCAGTCATAAATCCTGTTAAAGGTAGCTTAGGTCACACAACCACCCATTGTCTAATCAGTGATGGTGTAGGATAAAGGCGAAAAATATTTTGGATATCAAATGTAAGCCAACAGTTCTGAGAGGGGAAAGGCTAGTTTTGTAAAGAAAAGAGTTGGTTCTTCATGAACGTTTTGGTAATTAGTGCCAGCAATTGGAAAGAAAGGGCATAAGCTAAAAATAATGGAAGAGAATACAACATATTTTTATAAAAGCAAATGGACATTCATGATATGGATGAGCAGTGCTTCTTTTTTTAAAAGAAAAATGAATAAAGAGTAAGTAGTTGATACCAACATAATTAAACACAATATCCTATAAGAAAGATGTCTTTTGGAAACAATAAATAAAGATCCTAACACATACAGCAGAAATCTTAAATGTATGGAAATAACATGAATGTTTCAAACATTCAACAGAAGCAATACAAATGTGAAAGGGGTTTTATGTAAACAGAGAAATTAGATTCACCTTTTAGCTCTTCTATAACGCATCAATGCCAAAACAACAATGAGAAACAGCCGAAGGTTTTCAGTTGAAATTTGAAGACTATTGGTAATGTAAAGCAAACCCAGGCCTCTTTCTTGTGTAGGAACCAATGAAAGGCACGCTCCTCTTAGTCAGGGGAAGGGGGGAAGCCTCTGCCAATGGAGGAAGCCTGATTCCCCAGACTGGAGAGCTCTTATCCCTGTATTCACCTGGCAACTCCTTTTTGTCCTTCATCCTGCAGAACCAACGCGAGGGCAGCCCTTTCTCTGAGCTCTATTGTTGCTACGTTGCAGGCTCTTTCCCTGAACAAAATCATCTTCCTTACAGTACATTGCTGGTTTATGTTTATTTGTTCAATGGTATCCAATGTTAAAAATAAATGTGCCATGTTCGTTTGTAAAACTCATGAGAAAGGTGTCATTTCTGTTTGGCTCACCACTGAAAGCATAGCACGTGGTGCTGTGCCTGATAAAATATTAGTTCTTCATATATGTGTTGGGTGGGTAAGAGAAGAGAGAGAAGGGACTTGTGCACTTTGGTGGTGAGGAAACAAGCAATCCATTTTTTTTAGGATTTATTTTATTTTTATTGGAAAGTCAGATATACAGAGAGGAGGAGAGACAGAAAGGAAGATCTTCTGTCCAATGATTCACTTCTCAAGTGGCCACAATGGCTGGAACTGAACCTATATGAAGCCAGGAGCCAGGAGCCTCTTCTTGGTCTCCCACACAGGTGCAGGGTCCCAAGATTTTGGTCCATTCTCGACTGCTTTCCCAGGCCACAAGCAGGGAGCTGGATGGTAATCAGGGCCGCCAGGATACAAATCATCACCCATATGGGATCCCGGCACATTCTAGGCAAGGACTTGAGCTGCTAGGTTACTGCACCAAGCCAAATAATGCATTTTTAAAAGACACTAAACTGCAGTGAGGTGGATTTCTAGGCACTGGGTCTGACAAGGAGAGCCAATAGGTTTAATATAGACTGTGTGAGTCATGTTTTGTCAGCCTCAAGGCCATGTTGAGGATTGTCTACATGTTCATGGTCGGTATGCTTCTTACTGGCAGATTTCACCATGTGTTTTAAGTGGTGATATCTACCTAATCTCCTACCTTCTTGTGAACACTGCTGAATCTACCTGCTGGAAGCAGCCAGAACTGGGGCTCTCCCTACGCCACGTGGGACATACAGCAGAGTCTTCCTTTGTTCACCCTCCGCTTGTACGATCCCACTCCTGGACTGTGGAAGTTTGTCTTTCTTCACCGAGCCAGGCACCTGTTTGTTCATGCATTTTCCCCTAAACATGCCATTTTGACATGAAGATTCTCTGTTGTGTCCTTAATTATATGATTGTGGTGTAAACCCTGTTCTATCTCTCCCACAGTATCTCTTTTGGGTCTCAAAAGATTGTTTCGGAAGTCAAAAAGCTGAACACAGCCTGCTTCTGTTACCATCTAGGGGACCAGGGTAGACATGGTCTCTAGTCTTCAACATGGCCCAGCCCTAGTTGTGAGCATCAAAACAAATGAACAAAGCTGAGATTGTTCATGATCGTATTTCAGAGGATCACAGCTAAAAAGCTAAATACAGTTACTGACCTTAGAGGAAAAAAAAAGTTGATATGTTTCCTCTGATTTGTTCATGAACACAGTTCATCTGCTCATAGCAAGCATGACCACTCACAGCGGCTCATGACAATAAGGCCCTCCTCTTTCTGAACTTGAGCTTCCTCGTGCATAAAAAGAGGTCAGAGCAGCTCTAGGAATTGAACTGCTGTTACATTACAGATATAATTCTGCATTGCTTAATTTATTTTGTAGCATATTTACCTTTTTTGGTTAAAAAAGATTACTGACCTATTTGAAAGTTAGAATTACAGATAGAGGAAGCACTAGAGCCGGAGGTGTTTCAGCTGACTGCAGTGCTAGGGTGCCAGACTGTGGGCAGGAGGCAGAATCTTGGGGCCTCCTACGGGGCTGCAGGGGCCCAAGCATTTGGGCCATCTTCGGCTGCCTCCCAAATGTGAGTTAGCAATGGCATAGCCAGAGAACCAGAGCCCCTTTGGGGATGCTGGAGTTGCAGACCACAGCTTTTTCCTTTATGCCACAGCGCTGGTATCCCTGCAGCAAAGTTGAATTCATCAGAGAGCAGTGGGTAGCAGCGGAGTAAAAGTCTATTCCTCCTTCGAACTCCAGAGGGCAGTATCTTCCCGGACAAGACAAGGTCAGTGAAGAATAGTAACTGGCTTTCCGGAGGTAAGGAGACCAAGTCACCAAAACGGAATTTTCTAAAGACGCATAAAAACTCTTTAAAATTATGTCTCAATTCCGAAGAAATGATGGCTCCTGGGAGACTTTGGTGTAACGGAAATATGTCTCCTGAAGGTTTCATTTTTGTTTTGCTGTTTTGTTTTGTTTTTTTTTTCACAGAGTTCCCTGTATGCATTTTGGGCCAGAACAGGTTTATTTTTAGCACATGCACACAGAGGTCATCCTTTTCCTGATGACAGAAAACAGGACTCAGAGGTCTGAAGTTGCACAACACACACGAGACAGAGCAGCAGACGAAGGTCTCCGGAGTCCTACTTCCTCCTGGATCAACAAAGCCATGTTGCATTAGCACCCAAGGGTGTCTAACTTAACATCTTTAGTTTTCCATTTTCCTTGGAAGGATGCAAGATAAAGGTGGAAAACTCAGCTTCTATTTTCTCCCTTTCCCTGCGGTTTTGAACGGAGTATAAGCCCTGAAAAAAATGCTCCTAGCTAGGAATTTGTGATTTCTAAAGGAATGGATATGCACAGCATATACAATCTACAATTCATTAGCCTGCCTCATTGGTCATTATTGAGATGTGATTGTAATGCTTAGTGGCACTAACATGTTCTCCCCATCTCCCTAACAACATTTATGGTCACTAATAATATTAGTTCAGTTCTCACATGGTACTCCGCAGAGTAGTTCTGCTTGGGCTCATCTTGCCTCATTACTTCTAACAGAACTCCTGCAGCCATGTCACACTCCAGTGCCGTGCCAGACCGAATGACATCTTTAAAATATTCTCTCTGGTTTATTTCATTCGAAATGCTAGCCTTTCTTTTCAGGGAACAAGAATTGTTTCACCTGACACGCAGAGTCATCATAAGGTGTCACAGTAGTATTGGGGAAGGGCCAAAAATGAGTCCATGGAATCTCCTTTGAAGTTGTTCCTTCATCTCTGGGTGGCACCATTGGTACCCATTCAGATGTCTGTTGACAGTATGCTCTCCTTCCCATCGATGCTTCACTACTATAGCCATGGATATTGCAGCTGCCTAGAACCTGAACATCAAAGAACTGCAAGCTCACACCTGACTAGTCTAGTAGCACAAATGCTCAGCTCCTTTGCTTAAAGGCTGTGCAAACTCTAAGGTGTCCGTTAACATGCAGAGTTCCCTGCAAGAATCAGGCTTATCTTTGGGGTTTCACTTAAAATCGCACCCTTCCTTGACTTTCTCCAGTTCATTTATTAGTTTCCCACAACCCATCACTGGCCTCTCCAGGGAACCCTTCCTTGTTAAATCACTTGCCAGGAATGTTTGGCTCTGGGTCTGCTTTGGGGAGAACAGGATCTCAGCTGGACTAGGCAGGCTCATGCGTCTCCAGCTGGATGCAAACCTCATAACCATTCGGTTTCTGCATCTACTCCATTCTGATGAAAAATGTGCTAGCAGCACCGCCCATGGATCTCCCCAAACACCTGTCTCCCTTCTGTACCACTGCTCAAGACCCAAGGTCCTCCAGCAGCTTGTGCCTTCTGTTCAAGACACCCTAAAAGGAAGCAATTCATTTATAACTGAACTCCAGCCCATCAGGCATGTTCACAGCCCCATCTTGTCTTCTCACTGTTTCAAGTACATATTACTAGGTCCATTCTATAGCGGGGGAAACTAAAGTTCAGAAAGGTTACACAAACTGAACAAGTTCCCACAACCAAAAGCTATGAGACTTGTGATCCAGGCGTTCAACTTCAACTCCAGTGAATTCCTCACATGCTTTGCCACCCATGGCCCCGCTGGCAGCCAACCATGATATTCCCAACTGACTGTGAATAAAGATTCGATCAAATCATGTCATGACTGTGTTTGTAACCAGACAAAGTCACTGCAAAAGCCATGCTACAGAGACCATTTCTTGGGACTCTGAGCACTGTAACTCTGAGGAGGCGGGGCATGCCTTTTTGCACCTCTTCATTGCCACGGCCATTTGCTAATGATGGTGGGTCCCTGCTTTGGGGGCAGAAAGAGAAGAACACAGTGTGTGTGGGAAAGCCAGCCTACCGTCAGAACAGCCGTAAACATCCGCTCCTCTGGGTAAGGTGTGTGTCTGTTACCAGGGATGACTCCGTCCTTGCCAGAGCCTTCCTGCCTCCTACATGAAACACAGCCTAACTCCTCAGCAGCACCGCTCCACAAGGAGCTTCCTGCTGCCCCAATTTCACCATAGATTTCCCCAAAGATCAAATTCTTTTCTGTAATTGTTTCAATCATTTTATATATGATTGAATAGATAATAACTACAAGAGAACTGGCAATATTGTCAACTTCAAAAAATTATTTATACTTTACTCACTAACTGTATTTCTTCAAATGGGAATATATACATTATTAAATCAACATAATGGTCATAGACAATTATGATTATTAGCACTGAAAAATAATATGGTGTCTTCTAAAATATGATAGATTAGTAGCTGGTTCAGTGGTTTAGCTTTTCCTCCTGTGTACTCAAAGCATAGTCCAAATTCAATCAAAAGTTCTTCCCATAGTCCTCCCCTACAAACTTTCCCAGGCTTCTACCGAATTGTATTCTTGTTTGCTGCAAGAAGCAAAATAAATCAAATTACATTGCCATCATCAGGTATGTTCCTGATAGTTTCATCATCCAAATTTCATGAGTCATTAAGTTATTTTCCAAATGTATTTCTTTTAAGAACAAATAAGCCCTTGCCCTGCACTGTCATTTGTGAAATGTTAGACTCTGCTCTGTTCATGGGAAAAATACACCCACTGATAAAAAGAAACAGCACACTGCAATTAAACTACAGCAGATTGCTTTTATGTTAGTCCTGGGCAAAGCACAAATCCATAACATCAACTTCTTATGGCTTTGTTTATCTTTTCACATATTCCAGGGGAGGTGGCCATTTGTCCTGACTCCAGTTGTGGTGGTTGGCATGGGATGAATAATGTTTTGCTTGTGCTTCAGTAATAAAACTTAATGACTTTCATTGTGAGTATCTTCATTTCTTTATTCACATAAAGCAGTTGATATTGCTCTGCAAGAAAATATCGAGTTGTGCTGATTTCACCATCAAATATTGGCTTCGTTAATATCAAAGTTATACCCTAGAGCTCTATTCTTGCCCATTTCTGCCTTCAAAATATTTTGTTTCAATGTCAAGTTATTGATGCCAATTGAATAGAACACATCTGGTGACAATGTTGTGCATGAAGTAAATGGAGGGGTGATGGAGTTTTCAGACACAGGTAATGCCTCTAGGTTCCCATTTCCATGTGACCTAAAATGATCATGCAAGGCAAGATACATCTGAAGGCCAGTGAGCTGCATATGTGAATGTATGAATCCAAGAAATGTTGATGTTTATGAATATCAATGGCAATGTTAGTAGGGCTCATTTTGAAAAGAACTTTGCAGAATATGCCTTTGCAAGTAAAAAACTGAACACACTTTTTAAGGAAGCAGAAATTAAAAAGCAGTTATCTCTCAAGTGAAGCAAAAATGTGAGAGTATACAGCTTTCATTCTTTCGGGAAAAAGAAAAATTGCATCGTTGATAGAAACTAAATATTCCATGGATCAATACATCTACGTGGTAACATAACACTTGCTACTTTTACGTGCCTATCAAATGATATTGCATTACTTAAAAATGTGCTCTCAATAAAAGATTTAATTCAAGAATTCTGTATATAGTCATACTTCAGCACCTTCAAGGGACCCTGAGGATTCCAAGTCTATATATACAACTATATATATATATCGAACAACTATAGACTTGGAATATATATAATATATAATATATATTGTGTATATATTATATATATATATATGGTTTTGCTTTTAACTTAGGTACTTCCTCTCATACACTTTCAATCATCTCTTGTTATCTATACTATCCAATGCAATAAAAAGCCTGTGCCTCTCCAATACTGATAAAAATGTTCTGAATATCTTTGATCCATGATTGAATCAGCTGATACAGAACTCACTGACTTTTAGGGCTAATGGTGCATACACAAGAGTAGGAGAGATGTAAAGTTAAATAGAAAAGGCTTTTTTTTTTAACCTGTTCTCATCTTGGGAGTCAACTGCTTATAAAATAGCTTTCATCCTTATCCCGTCCTAGAGACTTCCTCCCTGGTACTCAGCCATGGGTGGGTTATTCCACCTTGCATGTTGTTACCCTCCACATCGGTAGGAGCTACAGCTGGCCCTGCCTAGAAGCCCTCTCTAGGGCTGTTTAACCTAGTTCCCCACTGTACTGATTATCATCACCTCAGAACAGCCCCCTGCTTTAATTGACCTTGAGCAATTGAAGCCATTTCAAGGACTTCACTATGAAGGGAAGGAAGGGGAGTAGTAAATAGGTCATTTACCCATCCTCCAGCAATGGTCTGCCATCGATGACTTCAGCTATTGGCATTAGGGGACAGGCACAATCACAAATTGGCTGTCCTTTACCTGTGGCTGGGCATTATGCTGTGGGGCGATTCATATTTGAACACTCTCTGCAAGACCAGACCCCAAACTGGACTGAATTCATCCTCTGATGTCTTTCTCTGTCTCATCCCATTGACCTCATTTCCCATGTCCACATTTCCCACAAGACCAACCCTTTCCCTACACTCAACCTCTCCCCTGCCCCGATAAATTATCTGCATAGGAATCCTCATCTCCAGCTGTGGACCCAGAGGGAATCACACAGAAGGAAACCCCAGCCCAAGGGTTTTACATTTTCATACTGAGGTTGTTCCTCCTTCTCTGTCCTTGTGCTGTTTCTTCTGTTCACTGGTCCTGTATCTGGAAGGGCAATCTGGCTTCACCCTAACTATCCGTATTCCTTATCCCAGAGGGAAAAGAAAGAAAAACTATAATTGCGTCTTCCAGCCACTTTTCACGTAGAATAAAGACATGAAGAGGTGGAGACTCCTCAGCGACTGCTTAGGTACAATTTCAGAGCTTATAGGAAAGTCTTAAAGAAAAGTCACTTTTTAAACCATCAGCTCCCCTGATGCTTCCTTTTAGTAAATTTAGGGATTCAGTTTGACATGACTACGGCTGTCTTGATTGAAGACACCAATTTTTTCTTGATAATCATCTCCAATTTTATGAGATAAATGAAGCAATGAACATCACATACTGGCTGATTGAAACCCCTAATGTTTCAGGTAATACTTGGAATATTAATATTAATGGAATATAATGTATGAAAACTCTGGGTACCCATTGCCTCATTCATTGTTAATATGGGCACAGAGGCTAAGGTGTCTCATTGCTGCCTAAGACCACTTACTTGTCAGTAGGTCCCTGCCCCGACTCCCCATAAATGACACTCGATGAAATCTTGAATTTGTCCTCTTTCAACTACCATAGTTCTTACGGCCATAATTTTTCCAAAACTGTGAGCATCGCCATCAAACATGGTCCTAGAAACATGGTTCCTTTCGTCATTATATCTGCCATCTTCACTTTTAGCCTAGCAGTGCTTAGCCTGGCAGAATTACCTGGGTGTACCTCCAGGATCTTTATCATGGCTTCCCGCCTCACTGTGCTTGTTTATCCTGTCCCCCACCCTTGTTTTCCAGATTCATTCATGGAAACTTGATTGATTTTTTGGGGGGCAGCTATTCTGAAAATACAGCACCCAAAGGATCTGAATCAAAATGTCTTTGCGGTGGAGGAAAACATAATAAATACCCTTTTAAGTCAGCGACATGGAATTCCTCGGAACTAATATTTGTCAGAAGTTCTGCTTGCCTATGCTCTCCTTCAATACCTTATTTCCATCACAAAACATTGTTTTGTTGTTATTGTTTTTTGCTGGTGGCTGAATCATCATTGTATCACAGATATTTCATAAATAGATGTTCAGCTTAAGTTACTCTACATTTAATCCCTTAAGAATTTTCACTCTAAATTCTTTTCTGCTTCTTCAACATAGTTTGTGTTGGCATGTTTCTCTTTTTCTCATATCCAGTCCCTGATTTATAGTTTCCAAATTCTTTTAGAAGGTCTGTGTAATCTATAAATGTTTTCATGAAAAGAACAAAAGAAGCAATTTTTGTAAAACCCAATGGCTTTGAAATTCTTTTTTGATGCAACAAGTCTTATTCCTGGTTATATAAAAGGTCTAGATTTTATAAGAGCTAGACTGTCGAACATCTGCCTTCTTCCAAATCACCAAATGTCAAATTGAAATTATATGTGGGATTGAATCATCAGTCAAGTATTTTCTGTAAAAGGCACACAGCAAATTAGGCTTTGCTAGTCACATGATCTTTGTGATAACTGAGCAAATCTATTTTGTGGTGCAAAAGTGCCTACAGACACTATGTGAGTGTAGCTGTGTCTACATGTTGATGGGACTGTATTCAGCATGACATTACAGCATAATGCGTTAGGTTGCCGCTTGCTGCATCAGCATCCCATATGTGCACCAGTTCATATTTTGGCTTCTTCACTTCACATCCAGCAGCTTGTTGTTGTGCCTGGGAAAGCAACGGAAGATAGTGCAAGTGCTTGGGTACAGCCACTCAAGTGGGATACGTGGAAAAGTCTCGTAGCCCCTGGCTTCAGGCTAGACCAGAGTTAGGTGTTGCAGCTATCTGAGCAGTGAGCCAGCAGATGGACAATATCTCATTCTGTAATTCTGCCTTTCAAAGAAAATCCTTATTTAAAAAATTGGGTCACAGGTCATGGGTTAGATTTGACCCAAAGATCATAGTTTGCTGACTCCTGAGTTAAAAGATGGGGGGAAATTGATATTCAAAGATAATAATAATAATGACAATAATAATAAACCTCCCTTAACCACTGAAGTTATGTTTAGAGATCTCAGATATATAGGAATATGCAGAAATACAAAGACATACCCTAGAATTTATTCATAATTAAAAATTATTTTCAAAGTCTGTTTGATGCCTGTACACACAAACATGCTTTCTTTTAAGAGCTTCATGTAATGTTGCATGAAATAAATTAAATCCTCTGCACATTTTTGCAGGTCCTACTCTCTGCGGTTACATTGTTCCTGTCCAGAGAGAGTGTCTTCAGAAGCTTGACACGTCATGGAACCCTTGGATGCAGCCTGTTATCTCTGGTGGCATGAAGACACCAAACTATAGGATGGGAAACAGGAGGATAAGAGAAGTGTAAATCCATCCCAAAGTTTGCTTCTTGAATGTTTTTATTTGGTGTGCGTTTCATTGTGCCGTACCGTGGATTTCATGCTTTAGATCTCTATTTACAATTGCCATCATCCCAGGGATGGAGTAGGTGTCCTGGTCCACTACAAAGCCAAAATTGACTGGCTTTGCTGCATCTGTAGCAAAGAAAAGACCAAAACTAGTTAAGTAGATTGCCCAGGGCATCTGTTCTTAGCTACCTCCAAGTCTACAGACAGACAGAGTTATCTGTGTCCTATTCGGAAAACTTGTCAACCTCTGTAATGAATATTTATACTTTAAGCACCTCGTATTTGTACCGTATACATTGTCATCATTAAAAATCTGAACGTAAACATTTATAAATAGCTGTTAATGAGACTTAACTTCTGGGGGGGGGGAATTTTGAACTCAAATGGATTCTTGGAGGTTATCTTTCAAAAATAGAAGTAGGTAGATGGGCTCAAAATATAAACCCCCTTCCCACTGCCAACTCCTGCCTTCCACAGCCCAGCTAAAGCTCTGCTAGTGCTGAAAATGGCTGCCTTCAAACTGTTTTTGGTTGCAAAGAGATTCTAACTCCTCACCTGCTACAACGGAGGCTAAAGCACAAAGGCTGAGATGGCAATAACAGAAAATATGGAGCAACTGGAACTCTCAAACAGTGCTGCAGAGGGTGAAAAAGGATGCAAATCGTTTGGCAGCTCCCAATGATGCTAAATTCGTTACTTGCCTAATGATGCATTGGTATCACCCCTGTATACTTACAAGAGAAATGAAAACCTACAACAATCCAAAGCGAAGTTATATTACAGGCCCCAGCACAGAGCCTAGCAGCTAAAGTCATTGCCTTGTGTGTGCTGGGATCCCATATGGATGCTGATTTATGTCCCAGCGGCCCCACTTCCCATCCAGCTCCCTGCTTGTGACTTGGTAAAGCATTCGAGGATGGCCCAAAGCCTTGGGACCCTGTTCCCATGTGGGAGACCTGAAAGAAGTTCCTGGCTCCTGACTTTAGATTGGCTCAGCTATGGCTGTTGTGGCCACTTGGGGAGTGAACCAGGGTGTGGAAGATACTCCTCTCTGTTTCTCCTTCTCCCTGAAAATTGATCTTTCCAATAAAAAATAAATAAATCTTAAAGAAAGTTTAATTTCAGTTCTTTCATAAGAACAACAAACTAGAAGTAAGCCAAACATCTAACGAAGAATGAACACATAAACAGCGTTGCTACAGCCAATGTAATGGAAGGTAACTCAGCAACGAAACAAAATGAACTGCTCATACTTGCAACTAACTACCTGAATGATCCTGAAGACGTCATCCCAAGGAAACAAATCCAAACACAATGAAGGACGTATCTGCTTTCCTCATCTTAGATTTGTTTGCATTTGCTAGAGTACTGTGTTTTAAAATAAAACCATATCGGTGTGGAGTGATTTTATTTGGCTCCGTTTCCTTGGAGCGATATCTTTGAGGATCATTCAGGTAGCTGCATGTATGAGTGATACATTCTATTTTGTTTTTGAAGAACATTCCATTACTTAACTATACCAACATTTAAAACATGTAACATGGAGGCAAAGGGGCAGGAGGAAACTTGTTCAACTGATGGACAAGTGGGTGATGGGTTACATGTGCTTGTCCAAACTCATGAATCCATATACGTCAGAGTGCCTCTTAGAGCATGTAGAGCATACTTTAATAAAACTGGAAGAAAAACAACAATAAACACCAATCCTTGGAAGGGCTTGACTGGTGGCCCGGCTGTCCAAGACAGACTTCTGCCCACATTCACGGAGTATGACAGGTGCCTCTGCTGGCCCTCCACAGCTTGCAAGGAGTGTTTCTGTCAGACCCCTGATGTCTTGAAGCCCTACCGCCCCACCTATTGACTCTTTGAAGAAAGCAGGTAGGAAAGGCAAGCTCTGCATCCTTCCAAATTCCAAAGAATGACAATGATAGAAATGATCTATTTTCCCTTTTCTTAGATCCTTGCACCATACATCTGAGAAATTACAGGAAAACTCCAACCAAGGTGCATCCTTTCAGTGTCTTCAATTTCCTGTGACCCAGGCTGTATCAGAGGATTTCCCCTAATGCTGGGAGGAGGCAATGGGACCTACCACTCCCAAAAGGTACATCTGGGGCGTTCTCAGTGCGAGCTCACCCACAGAGAGGTCCCCTGCAGGTTCTTTCTGCCTCCTCCCCAAGGGAGTGTTCCAGAAGCAAGGACTGCAACAGTCTACAAAATGGAATTGCCTCTTACCCAATTTGATGCAGCTCTTTGGGTGAGTAATCTTCCAACCCACTTAATGAATTTAGAGACACATTTGCCTGGTTTTCATAATAATATTAAAAAAAAACATGATTGCTTTGGAAAATTAATTACCTTCCTTTTCTTTGTGTTCCTCAAACTGAATTGTGGACTTACAGTAAATCTCAGAAGAGGCACACTTGGCAGAGAGAGAGGAAAATAGAAAAATCCACGCCCTGCAAATGCCAAAGGGGAGAACAGTCAAATTAGCTGGCAAGGCCAGACATAACTGCATGACTGGGAGATAGAGCAAGGTCTTCAAACCAGTTGTGTCAGGGAAACAAACATTGTTCTCTCCCAGAGACCACAATTTGCATGTCCATTTAACTCAGCCTCCTGGAGACCATGAGCAGACCTGAGAAGGGACAGATGAATCTCTGTAGTGGCTGCATGGCTGGCTGGGCTGCCAAGAGGAGCTTGCCTGCAGCTCTGTGGCATGGCAGGCTGCCAGAGCCCTGGAGTAGCAGCAGCCTTCCTCGGAGAAGCACCTGTTCTTCCTTTTCTTGCATCGGGAATGTGCCATGTTGCTCCACCTCATGCTGCTTCCTCCTGCCTGGCTCCATTTTGTCTTTGTTGATGGCAGATGCTCACTGACTTGGTCCATGCACATACAGAGGGTGGGGAGAGAACCTAAGGCAGCCCTTTCCCTGACATGCTTCTGCAGCCCAGGTATCAGCAGGTGTGGTGACATTATGACAAACGCTCACAGTCTCTGTGGCTGAATGTATCACATGCTGCGTCCCAAAGTTGCTGACATCTCATTAATCAGACCTCTGATTATGCTGCCCCTGGTCCCAGGGCTCTACTTTGGGCTCCAATCAGAATTTATTGCAAAATGAACATCCTTATTTCCCAACCTAAGCGTGGTTGTCTTGTTTAGAATAGGATAATCGAGCTAGAATATCACATCAGCACTCTTAAATTGGCCAACCCTTTCTCCTGTCAATATTACACTTAGATGTGTGCTAGATAGGAGATATTTCTCTCATTGATTTCTCACTGTTTGCTACAATTGAAGGACACACTTCATGAAGCCTAAACATGATGCATGCATTTCTAATATTTTTTGTCTCTTTAATTTGTATTTCTTTCAAAGGCAGAGAGAAAGTAATAAGATATATCAACTGCTGTTTTAATCTGTTGGTCACAACAGCTGGAGCTAGGGACTTGATCCAGGTCTCTCAAAGGGTGCCAGGTATCCAAAGACAGGGCCATTATCTATTGCCTCCCATGGTGCCCATTAGCAGGAAGCTGGAATAGGGGACAGACTGGTACACATTAAATACCCACCCTAGAGTGCTATGTGGGGGGTGGTGGCTGTGACTGTCAGCATATGACAACTGAAACGGAGAAGGTGCTGGCGCTAATAGCTTTACCTGTATGATACGAGGCTGATTAAATGCTACTGGTGATAGTGTCAATTGTCTATAAGCACCAAATGTGAGACTCTACTGGCCCACAGTAGCTGAGGAGACCGTTATGTAAACACGTGTGTAGCAGAATCGAGTTGGCACCCCTTGCCTGGTAACAAAGGCATCCTGCAGCCTGGCTGTGGTACATGAGTCCTCATATGTCTCTCAGGTCGTTTCACTCTCTTCCCCCAAAGTTTTCCCCAGCAGTCTTCTCCTTTACACCAGGGCTCAAGACATTGGCCTGACTTTCTCTGAATTAGGAGTTAGCAAGATTTTTGTATAAAATTCAGAGAGTACGTATTTTAAGTTTTGTGGACCAAGATGTAAATTAAGCAACTGTAGTTGCTGAAAGGTCAATGGCCATTGTTACACTCTTGCATCCCAGAATGAAAAACCATTCTGTGCTCATGGGCCATAGAGGGCCTTAGTTTACTGACCCTGCTCTCATTCTGTTAGCCTTGGATGATCCAGCTCCAAACCCAGTGGCTATGTGATATGTATCTGATGCTCCCCAACCCAAATTCTCCTCTCTCATAGGGTATCTAATTTGAACGACTTATCTAGCCAGTATTGTTACATTTTTTTTCAGTGAATGTTTTAGGCATTGTGATAAGAGGAGTAAGACTAGACATTTTCAAATCAGGGCAAGTGTTGAGAAGTAGCAGGAAAAAGCCATGGGATGCAATGGTGGGAGCAGCCTTATCCATTCATGCCCCGACTGCTTCCACTTCCAGGCCAGCTTCCTGCTAATGGACTGAGAAAAACAATGACACAGTCTGGGCTATCAACTCCCTGCACATCTCCACACATACCCACGATTCTGGATCACATCCAAGTAGAGATTTATCATTCAACCTAATCTCTGACCATGAATTCTTCTCTAAGGTCTAGTTCAAAGATGCCATTCAAATATCCCTCAATGTGTCCATGACTTCCTCTGCTTTCAAATAAACCAGAAGCTTGGAGATTATTCTAAAAATGTGTTCTACCTTCATCCTGAAAGTTAGTATATTACCGAGTGAATTTTCTCTCTTAAGTAATTCCTTCTAGTTCATGGTCAATCCTACCACAAGTAGACGAGTAGACAAGGAGGCATCGCCTGAAACCCAGACGCTGCACTAGCTGATCTCCACATCCTTTGCTCCTGTCTGGTCTGCTTTCTATGCCACAGAGAGAAGTCCATTTGCCAAAATCCAACTCTGATCATATGGCTTGCACATTTACGACTCTCCCTCACCTTCACACTCACCTGTGTTTGCTTTCTGGTGGAGAGCACCCCTTATCTCCATTTTCAAGGATCCATTTTCAGAATAATCTTTCCTCCTTCAGAGTTCCTCTTTCAGCATGTAATGAATCTCTCATTAAGATTATTGTCTGATAGCTTTTCTCTACTGATAGATTCTAAGATCCTTAAGAACATCTAATACATGTGGATTTGCTGACTTTGGAAACCCAAACATGTGATTCAACACCTGGCAAAAATAAGCACTCAATTAGCATTTGCATAATGCATAAATGAAGGGACACACAAAAATTTGGTCACAAAATATCTCAGGAATATGCACAAATTCGATCCTTAACCAGAATCTCTGAGATATTATCTTCTCTTTTAAGTATTGGATTATTTTGACATTCTAAAATTCATCCTACATTTATATTGTAACTAAATGCTTTCTTCCAATGTACTTGTCACTTTAAACTGTCATTGGAGGCAGAGACCTATTCCCAAGAAACTGAATAATGATAACTGCAACAATTATATGAAAATAAAACATTTCCAGGGCTTTTCTCCAAGCCAACGTATAAGATACAAGCTTTCTGGAGTCCAGAATGGCAGGCTCCATGGCCTTGGATTACCTCTTATTCCTTCACTCGTGTGAGACCTGCTGGCTGTTTCTCCTCTGTTTATCAACTTACTGTTCTCTTATGCATCCTGACTTTTTTTTCTGAGGAAGCATAATATATCATGCAGCTACTGCCAGGCATCTGGACCGTTGGCCATTGGTTATACATGACAGGGGGTGAAGTAGAGGCATACAGGTGTAAAATGGGACTCCTGTGCTGGGGGGTGTCACTTCTCTCAACAAATGTTCTGGCCCACCTCCTACAGCTCTTATTCGAAGCCAGAACACCCATTTCCTAGCTGCTTTTGGTGTCAGCTGCTTGATTCAGACCTGCATCTTTCCACAAATAACTCGCTTAACTATTACATAGGACTTCTTATGCCTGGTGCGCTGGTTGATACAGACCCACATGTTCCTCAGTTCAGTTTGAAAGACTAACATCTCAACAAAACTAAAACATAAGCCGCAGACTGTGGTGGGGGGATATTTGCAACAGACACATCTAATAACATCTGATAAAGGGCCATTTCTTTTAAAAATATATTTATTTATTTTTATTAGAAAGGCAAATCAGATCTACAGAGAAAGGGAGAGACAGAGAGAAAGATCCTCCATCCACTGGTTCGCTCCCCAAGTAGCCAGAGCTGACCCAATCCAAAACCAAGAGCCAGGAGCTCTTTCTTGGTCTCCCACGTGGATACAATGTCCCAGGGCTTCAGGTCATCCTCCACTGTTTTCCCAGGCCATAGACAGGGAGCTGGATGGGAGGGAAGTAAATGATGTTCAATGTTGTATGTCTTGAAGAATTGAAAATGAATGACTTTGCCACAAGCCTATTAGAATAGTAAAAATCTAAAATGCTGATGTCACATGCTGGTGAGGATAGGAGCAACAGGAGCTGACATTCTTTACTGTTAAGAATACAAGCACTTTGGAAGAGCGTTTGGCAGTTTCTTTCAAGCTAAAGATAGTCTTACTATATCATCACACAATCGTGGTACTTACCAAAGTGAGTTCAAATCTCGTGCATTCATAGACTCCCGAATGGAGGCGTATGTGTTCAGCCTAGCTGCTCAGACACATTCCACATCAGAGCACCTAGGTTCAATTTCCAGCTCTGTCTTCTGGCTCCAGCTTCCTGTCAATGTGGATTTCTGGAGGCAGGGTGATGGCTGGAGTATTTGGGTGCCTGTCAACCATGTGGAAGCTCTGGATGTCTTTCCATGTTTCAGTTCTAGCCCTGGCAACCCCAGTTGTAGAAGGTACTTAGAGAGTGAATCAGCAGACGAGAGCTTTTTCCTTCTGTCTGCCTCTTAAATAAATAACAATAATACTAAATAAAAGGCATGCCATTTTTTCAAATATTTATTTACTTATTTGAAAGGCAGAGTGTAAAAGAGAAATCTACCTATTGGCTCACTCCCTTACTGTCTAAAACAGTAAGGGTGGAGCCAGGCTGAAGCCTGAAGCCAAAAACTTCTGATTGCCCACATGGATGGAAGGACCATCTTCTGATGCTTTTCAACGTGCATTAGCAGGGAGCTGGATTGTAAGAGGAGCATCCAGGATTCAATCAGGAACTCCTAAAGGATGTTGAAATTCACACTCTTTGTAAAACTTTCTGCATATGTACTTTTGCAGGAGTCTTGTTCATAGTTGTTTAACTTGGAGCAGTCTTCAGTGGATGAATAGTTAAACTTCACTATGTTAGGCAATGCAATATCATTCAACAGCAGAAATGAATGAACTATTAAATCATGAAAAGGCGTATAGGAAGAAAACTCAATTTCAAAGTACTATACCCTATGTATTTTCTACAATATGACATGCTGGAACAAACTGCTATGGAAATACTGAACGATTACAACTTCAATATCTGAGGAAATGAAGAATGAAGAGTGAGAGCTCAGGGTGTCCAGGGCAGAGGACCTATTCTCTATGAGATTATAGCAGTTGACGTGCAGCGTGATATATTTATGAAAACCCACAAAATGCACAAATCCGAGAGTGGATCCTCATGTAAACTATGCAATATGTGGGATAATGATGTGTCTGCACATCTTCATCAACTGGAACAAAAACAAACACTCTGATCATGTTGGAGATTTTGCATGCATTGCTGTACTTGCAGCTCAATTTTGCTGTGAATTAAAACTTGTCTAAAAAGTCAAGTCTATTTAGAAATGTAATCTCTCTAGATGGGATCAGGCTGAGGCCAGACTTCACAGAAACCCACGTTTTTTTCCTTAGCTGCTTCTCTGTCTGAGCCTACATCCTTTCTCTGGAGATCACTCCCTCAACAAATAATCACTGACATTCCCCACCTGAGGCTCTGTTTTTAAGGAATCAACCTAAGACATTGTTGTAGGCTGGCATACCTGATTGCTCGTCTATTCAAAAGCTTTCTTCTATGCAGAGAAGTGGGACAGAGCAAAAAGATTGTTGGCAGAAGAGGAAAAGGGTTAATAGAAGTCTGGAGTATAGGTGTGATAGAAATAACCTGGCCTGGAGTGAACAAGAAAGAAATTTTATCCACCGTACAGGCATTGCAACCAGGGAGATGGAAGTATGCCAAAGACAAATTTTGCCTACTTTAAAGATTTGTCCGGGTGCCAGCTCCTAATTCTTTGGGAAGGAAACAAGATGCTCTCAATTCCTTTCGCTCACTCGATTAGTTCCCTGTGGCTGCTGTAACAAATTACCAGAATCTGGGTACCTTGAAACCACAGCCACTTACTCCCTCACAGTTGCAAAGGTCAGAAGTCCAAAAGCAGGATGTTGACCAGGCTCACCCTCTTGAGGCTCTAGGGGAAAATCTGCACTTAAATCTCCCAGTCTCTTGTAGCTACAGATAATTTCCTTCCTTCCTTGGTTTGTAGCCATGCCACTCCAATCTCTACCTCTCTTTATTCTCTGTCTTCTCTTCATGTGTCTTAGATGGACACTTGTCATTGGCTGTAGGGTTTACCTGCATGGTCCAGGATGATTTCACTTCAAGAACCCTATTTACATTTGTAGAGACTTTTGTTCCAAGCAAGGATACAGCCACAGGTTTCAAGAACTAAGGGGTGAACATATATACTTGGGTCTGGCATTAAGCCCATTACACTCAGCTAATATTCTTTATATTTAACACCATATAGTAATATTCCTAGTGATTATATATTAGTTCAGAATTTGCAAAGTTCTTTTAAGTAACTAGCCTAAAGTCACCATAAGTAAGTATAATAAAAAGGATATCTGCTATCTTAATGTCCTTTTCCTGTGTTTCAAGTATTTTCAAATATGACTGTTATTATACAGTGAGGGAGCTGAGACTAGAGTAAGCTTTAACTTTTTACACTTGCTGTCTTACACTTGCCATCTTTACTTAGCGTCTGTCCCCTTTAAGAACATAATTTTAAGGTACTCCAGCTAATTCATTGTGAATCCTAGGTTTACTTCTATGAGTAGAAAGCGAATGGTAACATTCGCAGGAGCAGCATAGATTAAGAGGTGAGGATGGCATGGAGTGTCATTCATAAGTGCTGCTGAGCGGTTCAATGGAACAAGCAAGAACCTTGAGTCTGGAAGAGGGAGCTGGAATCTTCATTCTGTTCTATTAACAAATGCCTGAACTCAGGCCATTAAAATATGTTCTCTAAGGTTGATTCTAACCCATTAAAGTAAGACTTTTCCATATCGCTCGCACAGCTGATTGAGTTGAAAGTTAAATATTCATCAGACCCATTCCATATTAATACATACAGTTCTCATTTTGCATTTGCAGACTACAGTGTGAAGTTCCTAAAATAGCTTTAGATCTCTCCACACATTAATCCTTACCAAAGATTCCCCATCTACTCCTCCCTGTGGGCTCTCGCCTCTAGCACCCATTGAAAGAGGAAACTTGGATATCATGAGTTACAAATATTCTTATCTCTTCTCAACTCTCGTTTCTCACTTTCATACAAATTGTTTCCTTAATTACTCTCAAGCTATTGCTTTTGAAAGAATCGTGAACCTGCATGCACCTACCAAAGGGTCAAAATCGGATGGGTAAACCTCCTCCTCAAAAGAAAGCAATTCAACTGCTTTGCAGAAAAAAAAAGGAGTCGGTTAACAGATCAGTGGCCACTATTAAGAGACATCAATGCCCTCTTCACCCTTTCTCAAGCAACGTGGCGTCCTGATCCAGCAGCATCAGCATGGGAGCTTGGGAAGCACCTATACCCACAGTATACCCCAGGCCTGCAAACAAGAGCTATGCACTGGGACCTAGTAGCCCGCTTTTAGCAAAACATCTCTAGGTAATTGATGTCCACCAAAGTGTTAGAAGCATCCCACTATCACATTGGTTCCCCAAACGTTGACATTCATAAATATCCACCCAGTGATGGCTTGTCAAAACAGATTTCTGGCCTCTACCGCTAGACTGTTGGACTCGTGGGTTTGGGGCAGTGCCAGAGAATCTGTCAAATATGTGATCTTGTGTTACCTTGATACTTGTAAAGAGTTACCTCTCCCAAGGTCCTCACACAAGAATTCAGCAAGTGTCTTCATTGTCTCTCGAGGTGTCACTGAGGCAGGCTCCACTCCAAGTGACCTTTCTGCATCCAAGAGCATTCTGCTTCTGTCTGTCACAGTTGCACCAGGCATACCTTCCGTAAGCCACACTTGAGTTATATTTCTCCCTGTTTGTAGTTTTCATAGACCAGTTCCCACCATATCAATTCCAAACCAGCTACCTAGTATCTTTGCACACTCACTCTAGTACATCAATAAATTCCTCCCTAGTCTGCTCGGAATGTCGCTGCGATGCACCCCATACTTGCACATCCATTTTTCATCATGTTACTCTACTTCTTGGAATGCTCTTCTTCCACCATAAAACTTTAACTCGGGCCTGGTGCAATAGTCTAGCAGCTAAAGTCCTCGCCTTGAACACGCCACGATGCTATATGGGTGCCAGTTCTAATCCCGGCAGCCCCGCTTCCCATCCAGCTCCCTGCTTGTGTCCAGGGAAAACAGTCAAGGATGATCTAAAGCCTTGGGACCCTGCACCCACATGGGAGACCTGGAGGAAGTTCCTGGCTCCTGGCTTCGGGTCAGCGCAGCATCGACCGTTACGGTACTTGAGCAGTGAATCATTGGGCAGAAGATCTTCTCTGTCTCTCCTCCTTTCTGTATATCTGTATACCATGAGAAGATTTTCCACCTGCTGGTTCACTCCTCCAAATGTCCACAAAGACCAGAGCTAAGCAGATCAGAAGCTAGGAGCCAGAAGCTTCTCCCAGGTCTCTCACATGGGTGCAGGGTCCCAAGGACTTTGGGCCATCCTCTGCTGCTTTTCTGTGCAATAAGCAAGAAACTGGATGAGATGTGGAGCAGCTGGGACTCAAAGGAGCCAACAAACAGGAGATTGGCACCACAGGTGACGGCTTAGCGTGCTGTACAACTGCACTGGCTCCATGCTGAGTTCTTTTCAAGGAGAGCCAAATACACTCAGTTTTTCATTTGCTGTGGCTGGAGAATGATATTAGAAACTCATTTAATAAATTTCTTTGGCTGTTACAGAATTAAAATAGAAAGAATCATCATCATTTTAGTAGGAGGAAAGAACAGAGAGGTGACATTATTTCAACTTAAAACTTATCAGGCACCAAATAATTTGAAAACCAATATCTAACAAGAGAGAATAATAATGTAATACATAGTAGTTTGTAATGCAGAAAACTCATAGTTACTGATTTTTATCTCTGCCTATACTAACACTTATAGGAGTTATTTTGTAAAATTTGAAATAAAACCTTGACCTTTACTACACTTTTCTTTTTTGTTTGCTTTGTTTTGCTTTCCATATATTGACATACAAAATACTAAACCGAAATGAAATGTGGGGGAGGCACAAAGGGTGTGATTAAATATGCTCCTTGCCACCACTATCATCTCACTTTTCATTGTATTTATAGTACAATGTTCCTGAGAATGTTCAGAGTGTATTTAAACTGGAGTAGTTAATTGGGACTGTTCTAGCAGAAGTCAGCGTTTATACTATCGTCTTAAAGGGTACATCTTCTTTGCTTCTGAATAGCAATGTCGTTTTTCCACGTTAGTCTCATTCTCATTGCCATTGCTATGAACATTGTAACCTAAGGCTGCATGAGTTTAATAATGTTTTTAGTTGTAATAACATTACTTCTACTTGTGATCTTCACATCATGAATTCAGTATTTTCCTCCAGAATTTCCCACCTGTGTTAACATTGAAAATAAGTAAAGTGTAACATGAGACCAGAAAATAGTGTGACTTGGCAACTAAAAAAAAATTGAACACTGTATTTGCTATGCCTTAAGCATATATATATATGTGCTAAGAAAATAAGAAAGTAAGCAGAAACTATTTTCCAACTTCACAAAGAGTTGCTTGAGCTACATACTTTATAAGGATAGTCCCTTTCAAAATAGTGGAACAGAACCTTAAATACCTAGAAATAAATCTCACCAACAGTGTAAAATACCAATGAAAACTACAGAATATTTTTTAAAAGAAATAGAAGATGACATTATAAGACAGAGAAATTTACCATGTTCTTGGATTAGTAAAATCCACATTCTCCAAATGGCCACATTACCGTAATCTATAGATCCAGTGTGATTCCAATTAAATCCCAACAACATTCCTTTAGAAATAGAAAAGAAGAAGCAAAAATTCATCTGGAAACATAAGTGACCATTAACAGCTAAAGCTATCTTAAACAATAAACACAAAGCTGGAAGAATCACATGACCAGATTTTAAGACATACTACAGGGCAGTAGCAGTCAAAAAAAGCATGGAGCTGATAAAAAAAGAGAGAGAGAGAGAGAGAGAGAGAGAGAGAGAGAAGAGGATCAGTGGGAAATGGAACAGAACAAAACCCCTCAAGAGGATCCACACATGTACAGCCAAATACTCTTTGACAAGAGAACTGAAAATAACCCGGGGAAAAAGAATGGTCTCTTCAACAAATACTAATGGGACAACTGTATATTTGCGTGCAGAAGTAAGAAACACAATCCCCACCTCTCAGCTTATACAGAAATCAGTAGAAGTGGATCAAAGCTCTAAAATATGCAACCAGAAGCCATCAAACTATTAGAGGAAAGCATAGGAAGCACCCTACAAAATACGGGCAGAGGCAATCAAAGCCAAAACAAACAAATGGCACTACATCAAAGAGGTTTCTGTACAGCAAAGGAAACAATCAACAAAGAAGCAACGAACAGAATGGGAGAAAATTTTGCACACTCCACAATTGATAGGGGACTCAGATATTCACGGCTTACATACAGCTTCATAAACTTGATGCAGTAAAACAAACAACTCTATGAAGCAATGGGCGAAGGATATGAGCAGACATTTTTCAAAAGAACAAGTTCAAATGGCTAACAGACATGAAAAAATGCTCAGGCTCCCTAGCCATCAGGGAGATATCAAGGAAAAACCACACTGAGGTTCCACCTAACTCCAGTGCGATGGCCTACATTCAGAGCTCTACTAACAACTCCTGCTGGCTTGGAGTTGGGGATAATGGTACCCTCATTCACTCCTGGTGGGAGTGTAGGCTAGTACAACCACATGGAAGTCAGTCTGGAGAGCACGGGAACTGAAAATTGACCTACCATATAACCCAGCTATCCTACTGCTAGAAATAGGTCCAAAAATGAAATCTGCACATGAGAAAAGGGATCTATAATCCTATATTTACAGCAGCACAATATACAGTAGCAAAGACATGGAAACAATCCAGATGCCTGTCCAAAGAGGAGTGGATAAAGAAGCCATGGTATATCGAATCAGTGGAATACTATTCAGCCATTAAAAAGAATGAAATGATACCATTTGCAACCAGTTGGTCCCAAGTGGAGACCATTATGCTCAGTGAAATAAGTCAATTTCATTGAGGATAAATGCTATACGTTCTCTCTGACATAAGGCAACCTTCATGCAAAATACAAGCTCAACAATCCCTTTTAATACATTTTTTTTGCTACATTTCATGGGTTCTGATATTTTTATTTTATTTTCACTTCCTCAAGCATGTTTTTTCTTAATTTATTCACTGACTCTCAGGTTATGCAGTAGCATCGTTTACTTCAAGAAGGCTTTGATTTTCTTTTTCATTTCTTTAGTGATAGATTGGTCATTCAGTAGCATGTTATTTAAGTTCACGTTGTAAATTTTATATTTTTCTTCCTGTTGCTGATTTTGTTTAATGGCTTTCCATTTGGGGAATGTGTAGCAACTGTGCAATGTAGACGATCATATCCATATGTGAAAATACAATGCAGTATACATCTCTGCTCCTGGCTCCTGAATTTTGGCATTTTCTACACACACACACACACTGTTTTTCTGGCTTCCTTAACAATCAGATTAAAAAATAAAATGCAAATACAGTTTAAAAGTGTGTTTCTGGTAAACATCAAAAGTCGTCCTAGATGCATAAATTGTTGCTGATCCCTTGACTTCTCAAATGCGAAAAGGAAACTGTGTGGGAATACATTGACACCTGACCTTTCTAACCCCACCCTTGGACTCCTATCTCCTGCATGGTTCTTTTATTTATTATTATTGCCAATGTAGAACTCCACCCAGTTGTGCATACATATTTTGATAAGAATATGTATTACAAGGTATTAAGGAGATGTGTACATTATTAAGCATATTTTTTATATTTTTCTGTAACTTTGTACTTCTTGGCCAGCTTTCCTTGGAACCATTTTATCTTCAAAGTATATCCTTTAAAATAAATGAGAAAGTATCATCAGAAGAACAAAAGAGATCAACACAAATTCAATAAATAAACCTGAAAATAAGAAAAGCTATCTCAATTTTTCATTTTTTTTTTTTGTGCTGTGTCACAGAAAATAGAATCCTCACACTTTCATGCAAACCAGTCCTGTTGCCGCCTCTACTTTATGAGGGGAGGGGACGTAACTCAGAAGAACTTTGCCACTCACCCGAGATGACAGCGCCGCTGTTTGGGGCAGCAGGATTAGAAGATTAGCAATCAAGTTCCAGAATCCTTGCTACCTATTCATTCACGTGCAAACAGAACATACAAGTGTGAGTCAAGAAGTCAGAGACTCAACACACCATTCTGCTTGTGCACCTCTTAGCTTCGTGACCGTAAAGGAATAATTTTCTCTTTCTCAACCTCAGTGTCCCTTTCCGTGATAGAAATCCTAGCCTTAGTAACTGGCCTCTTTAGAGGATCAAATAAAACCACAGAAAAGGGAATGGCTTGTACACCAGCAACTGGTGTCTAAATAGGTGAATTCGTGAACTACTCTGTTTTATCACATCAGGATTTGGATAAGAAAACGAGTGGCTACCTTCTCCACTCCAGCGGGAAGGCCCAAATACGTTGTTTCTCTTACTTTCTAGCAATATTGGACTATTTCCCCTTGAAACTGAAAAGCTACAGTTCTTCCATGGCCATTTCCTGCCTTTTTCTTCTTACCTGTTTGAAATGCTACTACTAATTTTTCTCTCAGCCATGTAAGCCATTCTTTCATATTTCCAGATCCCACATCTTCCATAAAACACTTCTGGGGGCTCTTCAGTTGATAGGGAGCTCTGCTTTCACTGACCTACATTACATTTTATGCTCTTTAGATTCAGGTGCCATTGGGCCCAGCGCGGTGGCGCAAGTGGTTAAGGTCCTCGCCTTGCACGCCCAGGATCCCATATGGGCGCCGGTTCTAATCCCGGCAGCCCCGCTTCCCTTCCAGCTCCCTGCCTGTGGCCCGGGAAAGCAGTCGAGGACGGCCCAAAGCTTTGGGACCCTGCACCCGCGTGGGAGACCCGGAAGAGGCTCCTGGCTTCGGATCGGCATAGCATCGGCCGTTGCGCTCACTTGGGGAGTGAATCATCGGACGGAAGATCTTCCTCTCTGTCTCTCCTCTCTGTATATCCGCCTTTCCAATGAAAAAAAAAAAAAAATGCCAGTACCTAAAATGGGGCGGGGGTGGAGGATGTGGGAAGCCACACCGCCCAAGTACCGTATTACACATCATAGATTCTCAACGCCTTACAGGGGGTTTGTACACAGTAGACGGCAAATGAAACAAAGAGGAGGTTTATATTGGGACTAACTTTAAACACATCAAGATTATTTGTTTTCAGTTGATCCTCCAGTCGTCTTGGTAGATTTAGCCTTAGATATTTTGGTTAAGGGGCCAGTGTGATGCATAGCAAGCTATCCTCCAGCTATGATGCTGATATCCCATATGGGCACCTGTTCATGTTCAAGCTACTGCACTTCTCATCCAATTCCTTGCCTATGGACTGGAAAAACAGTGCAAAATGGCTTGAATCCTTGAGCCCCTTCTCCCAAATGGGAGACCAAGGGAGCTCCCGGCTCCTGGCTTCAGATCAGCTCAGTTCTGGCCTTTGTTGCCATTTGGGAGGTGAACCAGCAGATAGAAGACCTCTCTCTGGCTCTCATTCTCTCTGTAAAATCTGCCTTTCAAGTTAAAAAAAATAAATAAATAAAAGGCTTTGTATAAAAAAAGTGTGAAGTTTTGGTTAATACTAATGCTGGGCAAAAGGGCTAAGACTAGTCTTCCCAATTATTCTTTAAAAATATTTACTTTTTCCATAAAAGCCTTGACCTACAGAATTACATCAGAAATATTCAGCAAAAGATAAAAATGTTTAAAATTATGTCTGACTAATAAACTTGAGTTTCTTTTAGTTCTCAGCTTCAACACGCATTATTCCTAGTTATTATTAAGTTGTTTAAGTGTGCTAGTAGATATATGCCATATTACAATATAGTTAAATCTATTTTGTAATGATACATTGTAATTAATTTATGCTTTAAGGGCTATAAGTTGAATATAGATATTTTACAATTATAGTTCCTTGCACAATCTTTATTTTTGTTTGTACCCTGCTTTCCAAAAAAAGCAAACAGAGAAACCTTTCTGGAGTAACACTGAAGTAATGAGTCGTACCTGGAAAAACTTTTTTTTTTTTAAATAACTTCTCTCCATCTACCTCCACCCCATATCCTTTGGTTTGCTGTTGTTTTGATGTAATACAACTCAATTCTCTCTTCCTAGTGCTCGATTTTCCAGGGAGAAGCCTTACAAGCAGGACTCTAGGAATACATCTAGACTGGACAGGAGTAGGAACAAAGCAGAGACGTGGGATTAAGGGGTTAGGAATCTGCCTGGAAAAGAAACTCCATTACCAACGCCCTGGGAGCTGAGCTTCTTGGGTTACATTCAAGGATGAGGAGAAGGGTGGAAAAAAAAAATCTTCCAAATGGATTTCCTTTCATTTCCAGTTAGGTGCTCGGGTGTTCCGTGTACTGTAGACGCCAAGCGCCTTGCACGGGCTCGCCTGTGATTTCTGTGCATCTGTGGCTTCAACCCAAGCAGATCTGACAGAAGGCAGACGCCTCAACAGATGCTGTGTGCAGAGAAGGAGATTTTTTTTTTAACAAAAACTTGCTGATTTTTCTTCTTCTTAAAAAAAAAAAAAACCTGTTTTCCCCAATGAGATAAGTTTTAAAGTGTGAACGTTTTGACATTTTCCTTCGCACATCACAGGTTTGCTGTGTTTATTTTTATTTTCTGATTTCTTGTGGCTAACACGATCATCCCACAGTGCATCGTGGAGGCAGCATTCAGATGCTGTCACAACCCCTGGGCTATTGCCATGTTTTTGAAACTTCTAGCACTTCACAAAGCTTATCGGGGGTCCAGTTTCCCTGATGTGTGAATTGCTGCAAAAATTAAAATATGGCCAGTGCCGGACTCCCTGTTGACAGCTGATGAGGGCCACATCGCCAGAGCTGCTCTCAAGTCTTGCTGATTCTGTCAAAGAAATCACTACACCTGCTCCAAATTGCTACCCGAGGAGAAAATTAGAACCTACAAACATCAGAGAAAGAGAAGGAGAGGTGAAATGCCGGGCAGAGAACCAGTCGTCAGGGAAGAGACTATACTGAGCTAGTATAGAATGCTCTAGTAACCTCATATTCTCTATTTGATGAGAGATGTCATAGAAGAAGAGGTATGGAGACGATGCAGGCCAGTTATTGAAATGAGTATCTCTGCGGGCCCAAGACTGTTAGTTTGGAACAATAAGTCATACCACTTAAGTGAGTTAACTGATTGTCTACCTTCAGTGTAACTAACAAAAAAGTCAAGACCAAAAAAAGGCCTCATTCTCTAAGTTCTTCCTTGTTCTCAAGAACATCGCTGTAGCCTTTCTCTAGAGCAAAACTCCTCAAAGGATGGATCCACTGCAAGAGCAATACCTGTTGAAATTCAAATTCTAGGTCCCAGAGCTGCTTAATGAGACACTCCGGGCTAGAATTCAGCAATCTGCGTTTCAGTAAGCTTTCCATGATGCTCGCTGCTGCCTTAGAAGCACATCTGTCTCTCAGTCTGTGTTGGTTTATCCTCCTCTGCATGCAACATGCCCTAGGACCTGACAAACCGAAGAGCAAACCTTCCCTGCTCTCCATGTCTTCCATCTGTCGTCCTGCTCTCCTGCCTCTCTCAACACTAGTTCTTTTTTTTTTTAACATTGTCTATAGAGTAAACCAGTAGAATAGGAAGCCCAACACCACATTTCCTCAGAGAAATACTGACTTCAGCCGTAGATTCTCCAAAGAAAGCCTTCAAGAGAACTCCAGCAACCTGTGAAAAAGCTGCAATACCCCAGCCATACTAACAACAGACACATTGAAACATGGAAGAAAAATCACTTAATCCACAATGAGTTTTCCACCAATTTGACATGACATAGTGGGTAGTAGTCATGTAACTCATGGCTCTCCCATTGGGAGGACAAGTAAGCATGGAGCATGTGTCCTACTTTGCATTATTTTGGGGGGCCACCTGAAGAATTGGTTTATGTCTTACCTGAACCAAAATGCTGATTAGAACTGGCAATCTCAGGCCACAGACATGACATAGTAGGTTAAACCTCTGCCTGTGGTGCTGGCATTCCATTTGGGAGCCATTTTGAGTTTTAGCTGCTTCATTTCTCATCTAGCTTCTGGCTAATGTGCTTGGGAAAACAGCAGAGGATGGCCCAAGTGTTTGAGCTCCCGCACCCACAAGGAAGACCCAGAAGAAGCTCTTGGCTCCTAGTTTCAGACTGACCCAGCTCCAACCATAGCAGCAATTTCAGGAGTGAAACAGCTGATGGAACATTTCTCTCTCTCTCTCTTTTTACTTCTCTCCTTCTCTCTCTGTATATCTTCCTTTCAAATAAAATAAAATAAAATAAAATAAATATATATATTTTTTAAAATCTGGACTCAACACTGAAAAATCACTGACAAATTTCAAATTCTCAGGATTGCTCAGTGTGAGAATCCAGAATGCCTTTTGTAGAACAGACAGAAGCTGGGACAACTTAGAGCGATGAGGGGAGGATCAAGAGGAAGAGAAACACTGGAACACACCAGAACACACCGGAAGTGTTCTGGCATCGTCCTACCCGAGGGGCGGGCTGTTGTCTCTTCAGACTTACACCATGGATGGAATGTGTGTAATTTTGACACCGAGGAGTGAACGAGGACAAAATAGAGTTTGGTGGCTTGTCCCACTGCCAGAGTGCCTTACCGCCACAAAGAGATACTTAATAAAGAAGAAACAAAGTTTGATTATTTGAGAAATAATTCAAAATAACTGCAGCAGGTTAATGTGCTATGAAATGACACAGATAGAAAGCTAAGTGATACGAGCCAATGCATGAATAAAGCAAAACAAACAGGGCCCCAGTGCGGTAGCCTAGAGGCTAAATCCTCCTTGCCTTACCTGCGCCAGGATTCCTTATGGACACTAGTTCATGTCCAGGCTGCTCCACTTCCCATCCAGCTCCCTGTTTATGGCCTGGGAAAACAGCAGAGGACGGCTCAAAGCTTGGGACCTTGCATCCATGTGGGAGACTCAGAAGAAGCTCCTGATTCCTGGTCATGTAAAATGGGACCCATAAGACCATGAAGCCGGAAGAGGGTGGCAGGATATATTGAAAACATTGAGAACAAAAATAAACAAAGAGCTCTAATAGCAAAGAATGTTACATGAGACTGTTCTTCACAATGAAGAAAGAATTACATTCTTCCCCGAAACAGAAGGAATTTCTCACTAATAACCCATCTTACAGGAAAATTTAAAGAGACACTTCTGAGTTAAAATTTTAAAAAATGCCACAGAGCAACATAGTAGCATATAAAATATAAAGTTCAATAATTAAGCAAGTATAGAGTGATACTATTATAGTAATGATATTTTAACCGTTTTTAGTGTCACCGTGTAATTTTAAGTCAAAAGTATAATTGTAAAATTATGTTGATGACTGCAGAACAAAAAATATATATATACAATTTGTGACATCAATAACATGAAGTAGGGAAAGATATAGAGCAGCAGTTTTTTTTTATGTATTATTCAAGTCAAATTGCTGTTACTTTAACTTAGGCTTCTGTAACTGAGATCTCTGACATCTCCATGGTGAATACAGAGAAAATGCCCACAGATGCGTGAGCAGCATGAGAAACCAATCAAGCATCTCCTCTCTCTCTCTCTCTCTCTCTCTCTCTTTCTCTCTCTCTCTCTCTCTCACACACACACACACACACACACACACACACACACAATGAAGTGGGGGATAAAAACAACATAATTACGAGGCGGACATGAGAAAGCAATGAACAAAATGACAAGAATACATCTTTTCCTGTCACTAATGACTTGAAACGTAAATTTCCCAATCAAACGATAGAGAGTGACTGAATGGATATACAAATAATATTGAATTATGGGCTATCAACAAAAGACACAGTTTAAATATCAAAATACACATGAAGTGAAACTGAAAAGTTTGGAAATGTATCACATACCAGTGATAGCTAAAATAGAATAGGAGTAACTGTGCGTTTAACAACAAAATAGGTTTAAATGAAATGTCTAAAGAAATGAAGGATGATGAACCTGCTAATTAACCAGGAAAATATAACAAAGACTCAGATAGTCCAACAGGAAAACACTGAAATGCGTGAAGCGAACGCCAAGAGAACTGAAGTGAGAAATAGCAATGCAAGGATACCAGATTCTAACATCGCACTGTTGATAGATGATGTAGCCAGAGAGAAAGCGAATATGCGATCGCAAGCCCTGTTGAGTGCTATACACACACTGAACCTAACACAAGCAGCATTCTCTGGGATAGATCACGTTAGGCCACAGACAGCCTTAACAATTGTTAGAAGACTGGAATTTTACAAAATATCTCTTCTAACCACAACACAATGAAATCATAAAATGGTAGCTGAAAGAAAAACTAGAAAATTCAGATAGGAAAAAATTTAAACAACACATTCTTAGATAACTACTGAGTTAAAGAATAAAAATCATGGGCCCGGCACAAAGCATAGTGGCTTAAGTCCTTTTCTTTAATGTGCCAGGATCCCCTATGGGTGCTGGTTCTAATCCTGGCAACCCCGCATCCCATCCAGCCCCTTGCTTTTGTCCTGGGAAAAGCAGTTAAGGATGGTCAAAAGCCTTGGGACCCTACACCTGCGTGGGAAGAAGCTCCTGGCTCCTGGCTTCTGATTGGCTCAGCTCCAGCCATTGTGGCGCTTGGGGAGTGAACCATCAGGCAGAAGATCTTCCTCTCCATCACTCTTCTTCTCTGTATGTCTGCCTTTCCAGTAAAAATAAATATTTTTTAAAAAGAATAAAATCACAAAGAAATTAGCAATCCATTCAAGTAAATATAAGTGAAAACATGGCATATCAAAACTTAAATAACAATCTCCAGTCAGCAAGTGAAATTTATACCTCAGCATGGGAGTGAAAAAGCAGAAACTACACTCAAAGTTAGCAGAGGTAGGAAATCATCAATATTACAGACAAAATTTATGAAAGAGAAACATGCAGCCGAAAATCAAAGGAAATGGAAAAAGATCAATGATTGTCATCTGTTTCGGTTTCTGTCGCCTGTGTGGGACTCAGAATGAGTTTCAGGTTCTTGGTTTTGACCTGGCCCAGACCTGCTTGTTGATGGCATTTTGTGAGTGAACCAGAAAACGAAATATTTCCCTTTTCTGTCTGTCTGTCTGTCTGTCTGCCTGTCTGTCTGTCTGCCTGTCTGTCTCTCTCTCTTGCTCTCTCTCTCTGCTTTTCCAAATAAATGAATAGTGAAAGGAAAGTACATACCAATGCTTCTGATGAAGATACTCACCAAATGTGCAAATGTGTCCAAGGCAATTTCAACGGTGCCGTGACCAAGGGTGCCGGCGATGGACCAGCTACCAAAAACAAGCCAAAGAACATGCCACGGGGTGGATCTCAATACGGGGCATCTCATGCCTGGATCCCAGACGACAGCCACCATGTGCACGTGGTGAGCTGTCCCCGGGTGGCCAGTGCGCCATTTGGTGCCAGGCTCTGCCTGCTGGCTGCCCGGCCGGGAAGCTCTAGGGTTTTGGTTCTTTGAATCGCTGCTTAGGTAGATCCAGGTGGAACCCACTCTGCTTCTAGGACGTGAAGCAATCGTAAAGATCAATGAAACTACAAAACACTTCTGAATGAAATTAAAGCTATAAAAAGTAAACATGTTAAAAGTGTAGAAGACTTAATATGATTAAAATGCTCATACTATTCATTGATTCAATGCCATTTATATGAAAATTCCAATAAATTTTTCTGCAAAACAGAAAAAAAAAATCTTGATGATTGAGGAAATTTCCAAAGGATCTTGAGACGCCAAAACAATGTTGATAAAGAAACAAAGCTGGATGTGTCACAGTTTCTGGCTCCCAAACATTTTACAAAGCTACTGGAATAAAGACAGACATAGACATTAATGAAAACATAACAGAGAGCCCAGAAATAAATCCTCTGCACATGGTCCAAGAGATCCTGATCATGTTTCCATGGCGACACAATAGGAACATGATGCTCTCTTCAACACATAGGACTCTATTTTATTTTCTTCCATTCATAGTAGAAATGGTAGTCATGATCCACTCTCAGTGTCCTGTCTTAAGACACTTTGGCAGTTGGCACTATGTGAAGCCATATCATTTATTTTCAATTTTGTGACTATTGAACTTTTTTAGAAATTGCATTTCCATATGCGCATTGCAGAACATAAATGCCATTAAAATAGGAAACTCATTGCTGATCCATCAGATTACCTGGTATATCCCTGTTTCTGGAACATTAGTATCGAAGATTAATTAGTTAATTTATTAATGTAAGGATGGAAACAAATGAGTAGATGTATTCCCAGTCATTTATATGTATTTCAAGCAAAAATGGCTTTTCCTTAGTCTTTCACCTGGTCTGGTTTTAACTTGTTCTTTGGGTCTTTTTTTTTTAATTCGTGCATTATTATTTATTTTTTGTTTCCACATTCTTTTTTTTCTGTATCTGGGAGCAGGGGGAGGAGATAAAGGGAAAAGCCCCATCCAACCTCCCACCCATTTCAGGGTCCCCCATGTGGGGCATGCTCTGAGGTCACTACTCAAGTGGTTTTGATAGTTCAAAAGTTCTGAATTGTTGCCAATCTCCCAGCAGAATCCACTGGCTGTCATAGCCCACCTTAGGGTCTCCATTTGCTAAGATTTTCACTGCCAACATGTGGCTGGGGCAGTTGATTGATTTGTTCTGTCCTCTGTCTTCTGTTGTGGTACCAGGTGTCCTCTGCAGGCTCCAATGGACTGCCATATCCTCCATGTGCACCTGGATATGCTGTCCACTGTTGTGCTCTGGCTCAGCTCTGATACATGCACTCCAAGGTCACACCATGGAAGCTGCAATTTTCTCCAAGGTTGGAATTCTGAGTTCAGTTGGGGGATCCCCAAAGTAACTTCATCTGAGGTTATCCCAGACCTGATTCTTGTGTGTGAATGCCAGTACAGAATCCGGCACAGTTTGTCACCCCAGTCAGCTTAAGCACTTGCTGGTGGTTGCAATTGCTGGGTCAGTTCTGTCTTCTGCACAAACCAATGGGTGTTGCAGTCCAGCCCGACCCTACCCACCACACACTCGACCCTCAGGCAAACCAGTGGGAGCTGCAGCCTAGTCGGAGCAACCCACATAACCCCCACTAGTCCTGCCCTCGGCCCTGGTTGCCGTGCTTGCCAGTATGTACAGCAGACTGGTCCAGTCGGCCCCACATCCCATTCAGCTCTTATACTTGTCAAGGGGCACTGAAGCCTAGTTCAATCCAACCAGCACCACTATCCATCCCACACACGTGCCAGTGGGTACCACTCTCTGTTTGGCCATGCCTGCCCCAGTCCTGGTTCTCATGCTCACCAGTGGGAGTGGTAACGCGCGCGAGAGGTACCCACTATCTCCAGTATTTCTTATTCCAAGAATGTTTTTCCTAATTTTGTTAAATTCCCCTGCCAGAAGCCCATAGACATTGGGTTTGGCAGCACTTAACATTTCTCCTGTATTTATGAGATTATGTTTGGTTCCTTTCTGCTTCTCTAACAACAGTGATTTTCCCTTTGCATCACCTCTCACTGGCACTTCAAATCACACAGCAGCTTCTGCACAGCTGCTTCCTGACATAGATGTCTAGTAGCTTGTAGTAGCATGCATACGCCTCCTAGTTTTTCCTAAGAGCCCTAGTGAATGGCTGTTGCACAGGTGCAATTATGTCTGAAGGAATCTCAGTTTGGATGATCAATTATAATATTACTCCAATTGTGTGATGTTGGTGGTTTTACCAAAAGCCTATCAGGATTAAACATGCCACTTAAATATAATTAGTTTCAAATAGCACATACATAAAAATCAATGCTTTTTGGGCCCGGAACAATAGCTTAATGGTTAAAGTCCTCGCTTTGAACGCACGAAGATCCCATGTGGGCGCTGGTTCTAATCCCAGCAACTCCACTTCCCATCCAGCTCCCTGCTTGTGGCCTGGGAAAGCAGTCGAGGATGGACCAAAGCCTTGGGGCCCTGCACCCACGTGGGAGACCTGGAAAGAAGTTCCTGGCTCCTGGATTCGAATTGGCGCAGCACCGGTCGTTTCGTCTACTTGGGAAGTGAATCATTGAACGGAAGATCTTCCTCTCTGTCTCTTCTCCTCTCTGTATATCTGACTTTGTAATAAAAACAAATAAACCTTTAAAACAAACATTTGTAAATAAATTAATTAAATAAATCTTTTTTAAAAAATCAATGCTTTTGAAAGCATTTTACTAACAATGAACCATAACTACCCCTCTTTTTTTACTATGGATTAATGTATCCTAGAAGAAAACTGAAATTATCCAAATGGAACAAAGGAGTAAACAGGTATTATAAGTGAATACTTTCACCGTGGCTGTATATGTGTGTGTGCACTTCTATCAGTTACACACGAAGGACTCAGCTTTATACTGGGCCTGGTCAGACCCTGCTGACCAGGCGGGTCTAGTTGCCCTCAGTGTTTGCTGCTAACATCTCACAGCTGACCCCATCACTGATCATTATTCTTTGAAAAGCCCCCCACATCCCTAGAGATGCCTGGAAGCTTTCTCCTCTCCTCAAGGTCAGATGTCGGCAACAAAAATGCAAGCAGAGACTAGCACCTGAGTTTAAGGGGGTCGACTACACTTTTGCTGTTCTAGGTCTTTCTGCTGTGAATATGGCAAAGCTGAAGTCCAGCTGGCTCTATGTCCTTAGTCATCATATCTTTCCTCTTCCATTCCTAAACAGCACAGACTCCTCCCAAGAAACCTTGCTGTACGTCATCTGCACAAAATTTCATATACCTCTCTTTTGTGTCTAAACACTCGAAGGAAATTTGTCTAAAGCAGCAGCAAACACTATGGGCTGTATAATTTCGTCAGTCAATAGAAATGTAGTGTTTTAAAATTGTATTTGTTTTTGGAAGTTCTCTGTTTCTGCATGATCTCTAGGAAAGGTACCCCCAGCAATCCTGAGCAAGTCCAACTCTGCCTTGTTGTCTGGATAGAGACTTGGGGGAACAGGTGGGCCACCATCTGCCAGTGTGCTGGGCATGCTCTTCCCCGAAGTGCGTCAGTCCAGACTGCAATTCACGTTAACACTTGAGCCCTACAATGCACTGCAGGTGATAGCAACAAAGTGCAGCCTGGTTTCTCTCTGTAAACCAAGGCAGGTAAACGCAGTTGAATGTCATGGCCGCTTTGGAAAATGTCACCATGGAGCCGGCTATGCTTCCCTCATTGAATAGTCCTCTTGTTTTATCCCCCAGGCAGAGGTGGACAGGCAAGAAACGCAGGTCTCAAACTCCCCCAAGTCAACAGAGCTGCCGGAGAGTCAGCTATCCAGCACTTTCCCTGCTCCTGCTGGGTGCTTGGCTGTCACCTCAGAATTGCTCATTGTTTGACAAATGCCAAGGCTTCTGCAATGACGCATCTCTCCTGGGGTTCATGGACCAGCATCCAGACGAGAGAAAATAAAAACCACAGGCTCTGAACAAGAACAAATGGAAGATTTTTTTTTTCGTACCAGCCGAAATAGACGCTGGGTAACAAAATCTATGGAAACAAGCATAGCTTGGCTAAACAATCATGTTGCATCTGGAAATTTGCTTATTGGTGGAGAGCTCACCTTCACAAGATATTCCAAATGATTCTCACTGAAACTATTAGGCAAAAGGCACCTGAAGTTGCTGAAAAATTTAACAGAAGGGGAGGGGAATAAGAAGTACAGAAAGGAAGGAGATTATGGTTGAATTAATATCAAAGTTTCTGGAAATTCTAGCCACCCTAAGCACAAAGCAGTGACACCAATTGCATCCCTCCTCTCTGCCTCAGAAACCACCAAATTGCTCTTGGATGCTGTGGATCCACCTGTTCTAGATACTCTGTGTAATGGCATCACGCGTTCTGTGACATCCTCTGTCTGCCTTCTTTCATTTGTCAGGATGCTTGGAAGGTCATTCCTGTTGTAGCAACCACCAGTACTTCATCCTTCTATGTGGCTGAATACAACTCCATGTTCGTATATACATTGTACAATTACTTTACTTATCACCTGATGATTATTTGGTAGTATTAGGTAGTTTCCATTTTTCAGACACTATAATGAACAAAACTACTCTGTACATTTCTGTGTAGGTAAAACAATAAACAAACAAACAAACAAACAAACAAATAAATAAATAAAAGAATTTCTGGAAATTAAAAGAAAAAAACAGCCATTAAGTAATCCAGAAAGAATTAACTCAAAATCATGCACAAAAGAAAGCATAATCTTATCATTCTCCTTGTATTTCCTGTTGTTCAGAGACCAGTTAACTTTGTGAAATACATTCTGGTTTCCCTTGAGAATGGAGCACTGAGATAGCAAATTATGAAAAGGAGAATGACATATTTTGTGGGATATGGAATTCCTTCCAAGAAACAACATTTATAGAAGAAAATATTTGTGATGAAACAACAGAAAAATAGTTTTTATATGTGCCTATATAAAATCATGTGCATGTACAGTCTGCAGTATATAATGTATACATACATAAGTATATGTAGAGGATTCTGAAAAAGGTTTACAAGGGCGGCTCATTTTACTGCAGGTAGAGAGGTCCAACATGGCCAAAGAGATGGGCGTTTAGCTCCACCCTAGGGGAGTTCCCGGGCGTCAGGGGGAAGATACCCTCTTTCTTCAGAGCATGGATAAGTTCAGAAACAAAGCGGCAGGAACTACTATAAATGAAAAAGAAGGAAGAAAATTTATGAGACAGCTAAGATGTCGTGAAGTGAACTAATTCACTTTATACAGTTATTGAAACGAGAAGAAAATGAAGAAGTCACTGATACTTTCCTAAAGAAAAGAGTGGTTGAAGGCATCTTGAGTCTTGAGAGAGATCTGGCCATGCAGGTTCATAAAGCTGCCAAGATCTCAACTCTTTTCAACCAAATGACTTCAAGCGTATGAACAGATGAAAAGCAAAAATCACTACATTGCAATAGATGCAGAAAAATAATTTGACATCTGTTCTTCATAAAAAAGAACTTCTCCATAAGTCAAGAATAGAAGCAATCTATGTGAAAATTATAAAGTCTATCTATGGCAACCACAGCTAACCTCATGAATCAGAAAACGTTGAAATAATTGCCCCTCAATTCTGGCACAGGCCAAGGATATCCACTTTCACCACTTCCATTCAATATAATACTGAACATGTTAGCAAGGGCAATTAGACAATAGAGAGAAAGAAACTGCTCTAAGACAAGAAGTAAAACTATCCCATCTTTTCAGTCGACATCTTCTTGTACATAAAAAACAAATACTCCACCAAATATTTGTTAGAACTTGTTCATAAAAATTTGTTAACCTATTAGTAAAAGTTCCAGGATAAAAAAACCCCAACACAACCAATTTTTTAAAAGCAACATTTAATGCACCAAAACTGAAAGAAAAGTCAAGAGATAAATTTCACTGACTGTAGACATAAAAGTTAAATATTTAGGAATAAATTTATATAATGAATTGAGAGATTTCTGTGATGATAATTATGAAACACCGATGGAAATCATGGAGGGCAATAACAATTGTAAAGATAGTCTTTGTTCTTGGACTGGATGTGTTGATATTATTTAAATGTCCATACTGTCTAAAACAGTCTACAGAATGAACTCAATGCTTGTTAGAACACCCGTGATAGTCTATGAGCAGTTGTGGCTATTCAGAGTGATGAGCCACCAAATGGATGATATTTCTGTTTTCTGTCTCTGCTGCTCTGTCTTTCAAGCAGATGAAAATAAATTAAAAACAAAGATTTGAAATAATTCTGAAAGTCACTTGAAATCAGGAAAGGATGATGTTGACAAGGCTGGACATACACATTTAGAAGAATCAAGCTAGAACTCTACCTCCCACCAAACACAAGAGTCACCTCAAGATGGATCAGAGACGTGGGTGGGACCTGAACCTATGGAACTGATGGAAGCTAAGCTAAGGAAAACATTTGAGATGTTGGTACAGGCAATGATCCTCTGGGTTAGATACCTAAACTGTAGGCCACAAAGGAAAGACTAGACAATTGGGATTCATCAAAATCAGAAACTTTTGCACAGCAAATAGGAATGAATGGGAGAAATATTAGAATATGTCTCCTTATCTGAAAAGAGTTTTATATTTAAAATATATCTGGTACTCAACGAATTAACAACATAAAACCAACTAATCTGATTAAGAAATGAGCCAAAGACCCCCAAAAAAAGTTTTCAAAAAAAAATACAAAAATAAAACAAATGAGTAAAAAAAAATGCTTTCTATTAGTAGGCAGGAAACAGAGAAACGCAAAGAAAACTACAAGGAGAAAATAATTCATTCCTGTTACATGCAGAAGGGATGAAATCACTTCATCGAGGAGACACCTGCTCCACCATGTTTATTTCAGCACTGTTCACAATAGCCAACATAGGGATTTAAATGAATGGTTAAAAATGTGTATGTATCGCAATGGAATATTATTTAGCCATAAAAAATCAATGAGAGTGATAGAACTGGAGAACAGCGTGTTAAGTTAAATAACCCACCCACAGAAAGGCAATACCACATGTTCTTTCTCACATATGGAACTTTAACCATTATCTCAGAGTTATAGTTGGGCTAGCATCACACACAGATGCCAGCTCAAGTGTTATTGTTCCACTTTGGAGCCAACTCCCTGTTAATGTACCTATGAAGATGGTCCACGTTCTTGGGCTCTGCTACTCAACTTGAGACTCTCGGACGGAGTTCCTAGGCTCTTGACTCTGGCTGAAGTTGCAGCCATTTGGGAACTGAACCAGCAATTGGAACATAACATTCTCTCTCTTTTTCTATCTCTGTATCTCCCCCTTTCTCTGCCTCTCCTCTGAAAGATCTGGATAGTGGAAATCAGAAAGAATGAGATCAAAGGAGTGAGTTCTTCATATTACACATTGTAGTAGGAGAATTGGTTCACAATAATCTGGTATATACTATTCAAATAGAAGATATATGCTCCAAACTAACAATCATAAAGCAGTATCAGAAAGCTGGACATGTTGATTATATTTCTTCATCAGTACACACTGTGTGGCTGTATTGAAATATTACACTGTAACCCATAATTACACATAATTGTCAATAAAAATGTACGTAAGGTTTTAGGGCAGATGTTTGGAACAGAGATTAAAATGTTGCTTTGGAAAATTGCATCCCATATGGGCATGCCCAGGTTCACGTCTCATCTTTGCTGCCCCTTCCAACTACCTGCTAACGCTTCTGAGGACTTAGCAGGTAATGGAACAACTAGTTGAGCTCCTCCTGTCCATGGGGGAGATTTGGTTTGAGTTCCTACCTCCAGGATTTGGTCTGGTCCAGCCCTAGCTATTGTAGCAAAAGTCTCTGCCTTCCTCTGAAGTAAATAAATAATTTTAGATACATATTTTGAAAAGGCTATCACTTGCAGATTGAAACAGCTAATAATATGCTAAGCGATTGTAGAAAGTGGGTAATTAATATTGCTGTGCCTTGATTTGCTAAGCCAAATTCTTGTTATAAATGAATATATGTCATTTCTTAGAATGTCTATAGGTGCTTTAAAAATACTCTGATGATTGTAGCTTTCTGAGATACCCTGTCAAGCTCTTAAGCCATAACTGTTAAGTCCCAGCACAGTGATCTTAAAAGGATGTCTGTATTGACTGACTTGAAATGTGAACCTTTAGGAAAAATGTTTGCAGTGAGAAAGGCCAAAACTTTCCAACTTCATTATAATTCCCAAAGCTGCCTCGCAGAGAGATGACCTGAAACAATGGGTCCAAGTCACTCTCTATCCACAGGAGGAAAAGACAAAATACCTTGAAGAAACTGAGCTGTTGTTGTTGCTTTTTAATAATCTCTTTATAAGAAACAGGAGTACATAGTCCATGACGGATTTTAATTCCAGATTGTTTCCTTATTGATACTGACCAGCAGGGAGGGAAAGCATTCTTAATCTTTTTGGAATTACTACTAAAGAAAGCCCAGATCCCCAAAATGTTTACTTGAGAGCAAAGTTATTTTCAAGGAGGTAGCTGCTGAGTGCTAAAAATATCCTCTGGGGGCGGGGGGACTGTGCAGATGGGGTGCTGAGAGAAAAGGGTGTGCAGAAAACCCCCAGCAGCAGCCATCTGAGCAGATTTCACGCGATTAATAAGGAGTTTACTGGCTGCTGGACTTTAAAAATAGAGCCTCATTTCTGAGGGTTGGGTGCCCTGCTCCAGAGCTCCAGAGAGCCCGCTGAGAGGGATGATTAAAAAAGAAAGATCGTGCGGCTTTAAGGAAATGTTGGCATAAAGAAATGGCACCGATTACCGATGCTCCAGCCACCTTCTAAAAGGTTTCTGTAAATTGCTTTCCTGGGATGAAATACCAAATATCTGTTCCCAAAATGTTATGAAGCAAAATAAATCACATCCCATTGACACATCCAATATGTCGTATCAGGGACCCTGAGTCCAAACAAAGCAGAGCTGCCATTATCTTTGAGCTATTACATTTCTTTCTCTTGTTTTTGGATTAAGGCTGCAAGATGAAACCTTGTTCTTTGTAAACAAAAATAAAATTATCTCTCCGTCTGAAAAGAGAAATCAAACCAGCAAAGGACAAGCTCTCCAAGTTCAAAAGCAACAGTGAGATCACATACTCCCACTCCTGCCATTTGGCCATGAAGATGGCGAAGTGCACACAGGTCAGATTGCTTATTCAAGGAACAATGTACTGAGAGCAACCTGGGAAGAACTAGAATCCAAATTTCTCAACTCTTGGTTTTCCAATAAATACCCCTTATGTTAAATAGAGGTATATTAAAAAGTTCAAGATGACATTCCTCTTCAGGTTTTCACACTTTTACTAGCATCAATTTTAAGAATTAAAAAAAAAATTATTTTTCTTTCAACCAATAACCAGTGCATGGAGATTTTTTAAGGCCCGAACAGATAGGCAAGAAATGGGCTTTAAGTTTTGGAGCAACAAAATGATTCAGTTAATTAGATGTACTATGCAACTATCATTAGTTGCATCTGAATAAATGCAACCAGCAGCATTTATTCAGGTGCGGAATGAACTAATTGGAGGCACCCTCTTTCTAGCCACCTTGAGGTCACCCCCTTCATGGGAGAATTCGTTTGTCCTTCTAAACATGGCAGATTTTTTTGATGCACAATTGATACAGGGGTGCAAAAGACCAGTCTGGCTTGTTGAGCTGTGTGGTTTTCTTCCTGCTCCACAGTGGCTGGTGGGTCAGATGGATTTGGACTCCAGCTGTGAGCACACTCTCCATCAGCTCATCCCCTTGTCTTCTCCCTCAGCTGGAGGCCTTCCCAAGGAGCTTGCCATCCATAAATCAATACTTCTGGGGAACCTGACCTGAAACACCAATCCAGCGTGTGGGAGGCTGAACCGATGCCAGTCAGCAGCTCTCGAGGCGTGATCGAGACAGAGAGTTCTGCACATCTTTGCTGTGAGCAGAGGCTTATATTCTTCTCATCCAGTTCTGCGGAATACTTCTCCCAGGTTTTCTGCCTCATCATTGGCTTTCAAGGCTGGTTCACCTAATTATGCAGCACCTTTTTGATCATCTTTGCAGCTTTCCTCAAAACAAATCACTTTTTTGTTGTTTGAATAGAATTAGTAATGACTAAATATGCTAAGGCAAAGATTTGGTAGGACAAATGTGAATTTTGAGTCACTAACCTCTAAAGGCTCTTGGAGGGTTCTCTTGCCTTCTGTCTTCCAAGTGTTCCTTCTGCATGGAAAAGAACACAGTGCTAGTAGCTGAGACCCTTAGCAGTTACAGACTGAACATTCCAATCCGACAAGCAAAAACCCCCAAAATATTCCCTATTCTACATCATGAAACACTATTTTACCCACAGTTATTTTAAATATTACGTAAAATTATTTTTATGATTGTATGTGTAAGATGCATATGAAATGTAAGTGGACATTTTTTGTTTAGACGTGGGTCCCATCTCCACCATTATCACATTTATGCGTATGCAACAATTCCAAAATTGAAAACATTTCTGGCCCAAAGCATTTCAGATTAGGAATACTCAACCTGAATACAGAAGGATGAAAAGTTCATGGGTTCCCTTAGTTGAGATTTGCTGACTACGAGTGCCAGAAAAAGATTGTGCCCACCTACGATGTTATTCATTGCTATGGTGTGAGGAAGCTCACAGGTCTATCTTGGCAGATGCAAAGAGAATGCAGAGTGAAGAACACGGCATGGACTTGTATGAATGCTCTATGTGCCATCAAGACAAATTTCTGGCCAAGCTGAGGTCATAACCTCACTGTGCATATGGACTCGTTGGCCTAAAGGACTACATATTAGGATCACTAGTGGGGAGCTTCATAAAAACCGGATACTGACACCATGCCATAGATCAATTAAATCAAAGTATCCAAAATCAATTCATATACATATATGTATATATAGAGAGAAAGAGTCTCTCAAACCAATACCAAGTGACATCATTGTGTAGCGAAGGTTGCACAAAAGGGGCCCACATGGAAAAAACTTTCAGAGAACACTTCAAGTTACTTTGTAGGTGGAGAGAATACACAACTTACTACTAAGACATACATATTCGATTTGCAAATTTCATTTGAATAATGTTATTACTCTGAAAGTTTCCTCAAAAGCAAATGCTGGTGCTATATTTATTTTTGACCCATGATTCCTAATGTCACTTCAAATGCCTTCGTCAACCAACAAACAGGTGCTTTTATGACTACACACAACCACTGCTAAGAAGAGAACCCAAGGTGGTCAGCTGAGTCCACTAGAGCAGGGTGAAGCCAGCTGCTCCTGTCTGGAGTGCATCTTGCACATAACACTATGCAAACCACCCTTTGGGAACAAATGAAGCTTACCCTGAGAGGCCTCCCAGGATGGTGCTTCTAGAAAATTTGCTGAGGACAATATACCTGCTTCAGTTACTCTGGGAACTGACCTGAAAGTACCTGAAGATTGAGGAATCTATTATCAGACAAATCATATAAGCTAATGTAGTTTTCTATGTTAATCTCCTGCTTGTGACACATTGAAACCCTTGGTTCCTGATCATACTTGTAAAACTAACACTTGTCTCAAAGAAAAGAGATCGTAAACAGGTCAGCCAGAGTCACCACTGCCTAGAAAAGACAACCACTCGCATTACGATGATGGAGGAACAAAGCTCTCTAATATAAGATGATGTTTTGAATAAGAATAATAACTATGGTGTTCTTTGATCTAAGATGATTGGAGCATCAAAGGGGGCAATGTGGCAGGAACTCCTAGGAACAATTACCCAAAGGTAGTAAAACAAACAAATAAACAAACAAACAAAAACCTGACTTAAGGCAAACAATGTAGACTTTCAAGCAGGGGCTTTAGGAGAACAAAGGATGGAGGATGTTTTTGAGAAATATCACAGCGCAACCGACTCAACTGAAATAATTTCATTATTTCAAATATAGCAACTCAGCTACAAGCAGCTGTGACTTCACAAAAAAATATTGTATCGAAATTTGTTGTAACTGAATATGTATTAGGGAACTTAAAGTTGTTTGTGCTAGGGTAAATAAGAATACTCTCCTTGTTCAAAGCCCAGAATTTGAAGAGAAAACTCTTTCTCCAGCCCTGCCAACATAAAGAGATAAAGTTGCTTGCTTAGAAAAAAAGACATGTATACTCAAAACTGCAAAAAAGGAAACATTCCAAAAAGAAATTTGGGTAACATTTAAGTAGACAGCATATGGAAAAGGATAATGAATGTCAAATTAATTATCAGACATCAATCAAAAATAGACAAAGATCCCTTGCCCATAAAATATAAATACTGAAACATTTAGAATAAGGTCTGACACATAATAGATGTCCAATAGATATTTGCTGAATAAATAAGTAAGTATATAAGGTTTTTGAAGCGCCACCAGAAAAATCACTTAAATTCATAAAGTCCCTTAGCGCAGGTTTAGACAAGTAAGTCTTTAGCTTCACAGTTAAGATGCTGGATGCTTCATGACCACATCAAATACCCTGTTAGACAACTCCATGTCCACTTTCAGCTCCTGATAAGGGTCTCTGGCGGATACAGTCAGGCAGCTCTCAAGCGGCAGCTAGGATGGGTCAACCACTTTGGTCGCTGCCACCCACACGTAAGATACGGTTGCGTTCCTGACTCTGGCTGTGGTTCCACTCCAGCATCAGTCACCGGAAGCAGTTAGGAAGTAAGCCAGCAGGTGGGAGTTCTCTGACCCTCTGTCCTGAAAATAAACAAATGCGTACGCAGGTTGATAATTAAATAACATAAGAATACATAAATGAGAGCCCTTAGCATGAGAAAATGAATATAAAGAAATGGAAAAAAATAGTGGTACATTTATGCTATTATGAAATTTCAGCAGTCTTATTGATGATCAGATTCTAATGATGCCAATTTGTTCTATTTTCTTCTTTCATGTTCACATTGTCAATGCATCCATCTGCCCTGATAGTTCAAATAACAGCCATCTGCTTCACGGCTGTAATACCTTGATTTCCAAAATGTGATTGGAGAATCAGCAATACTGAAAGCGTTAGAAATGCAGAATTTGGTACATTCACACTGATGATGAAGATGAAACAGATAAAGAGGCATCTGCTTCAGTCATATGCACATTGGAGTTAAAAAAAAAAACTGATCTAATACATATGGCCTCAGAAGCCTAAAATGACTTTCTGTACCTGTCATTGAAATTGGAAGAAGCCTGGATGATAGCTTCATGAACACAGCACCAGCTTGTTGTTCCCAAATCCAATCCATCTGTCTCAGCAAGTGAAATGGAGATCAACAGTAGGGCCTAATAGAAGACCTAAAAACAAACGATGTTGGGCGGAAAGCATGGCATACAATCAAGGTCCATTATAGAAACGTCAATTCCAATTCGGTGTGAATGTGCCAAATCTCCAAAGGCCAAGAGAAAGATGAGCAAGTAAACTGCCTGTTTCCTTCCTGGGAGTGAGAGGTGGTAAGAAGATGCGACAAATGGCAGCTGCCAGCATGGCACAGCAGTGCATCAGCTTAGACAATTCTCTGCTTCCCACTTTCTGTGCAATCCCTTGTGAGACTGCAAGGATGGTCCAGCCGGCATTGATTCCAATGAGTCAAGAGAAGAAAATCATAGCCAGTGTGTGAGCCATGGGCTAGAGATCTAGGCGCTTTAGAAACTTACCACAGTGAGAACAGTCCTTACAGCAGAATAAAAGATACCTTGATCATGAACGCAAGTGAAAACTCTTTTCAGAATACTTGGGCACATTACAATAGGTATTGTTATTCAGACAAAAAGGTTAGCTCAGAGATCAAGTTAATAGACCAGAAGCCGAAGAATGAGGGTTTTTCAGGCAGACGGCAACATGAAGAGATTGTTGTCCTGAGAAAGAGGAGATGCCATGGATTGAAACGCAAGCAATGGCAGTTACAGAAGAGCAAAAGGAAATATATGAGGGCCTGGCATGATAGCCATTTCATAGCTACATCCTCACCTTGCATCCATCAGGATCCCTTATGGGCACCAGTTCATACCCTGGCTGCTCCACTTTCCATCCAGCTCCGTATCTGTAGCCTGGAAAAGCAGTCCAGGACAGCCCAAAGCCTTGGGGGGCCGCACCTGCGTGGAAGAAACTCCTGGCTCCTGACTTCAATCTGACTTCAAGCTTTGGCTGCTGCAGCCATTGGGGACTGAACCAGAAGGTGGGAAATCTTTCTCTCTGTATCTCCTTCTCTCTGTAAATATGCCTTTCCTATAAAAATAAATCCTTTTTAAAAATCTGAGCCTGCCTCAAAATCATGTAGGAAAAATTGTGATTCAAAGATACACATATTTTGGTGCAAAATCTTGAAATCTATGAGTAGTTTCTTCATACTGATTTTTCACAAACTTGTAAAAGAATAAAAATATGGAAAGAAAAAAACAGACCTAAAAGGATGATTACTAGATCTGATGAATACCCAAAGCAGTAAACACAAAATGTTTAGCAAGATTCAAGTTGAATAAGTCAACAAGGATCCGTGGCCAGAAACACAGCATGGGGAAATCCTGTTTTCTAAACAAAGAGAATGTCTAGCATCCCTAATGTCTGACAAAATGCAATATAAAACAAAATCTTTTCACAAACAGTGGGAGAGAGAGGAAAGTTAGTGGCTGGCATTGTGATTCAGAGAATCAAGATATTGCTCATGATGTCACCATCCCTTACTGGGGTATGGTTGGGGTCCTAGCGGTCCTACTTTTGTTCTGGGTTCTATTAACATACCTGGAAAACCAGTGGATTGTGGATCAAGCCCTTGAGTTTCTTTCCACAGTGGTGGTGTTCCTTGCTCTTGGCTTCATCCTGGCCCAGCAATTTGAGCAGTAAGCCGACAGATAGAGTGTGTGTGTGTGTGTGTGTGTGTGTGTTCTTGCTTTACCAGTCTGTCTAAATAAATCTTTAAAATAAAGAGTGGTACAATAATATTAGCTTATCTCCACCAACCTATCATAGTCAATGAAAGCAAACATTGGCTATTTGAGAAGAGGAAACAATCCAGAAAAAATATCACTGAAGAATCTTCCACATTACCTGGGAAAAGAAATGAGAAAATTCAACAACTGATATAAAGTTCAGAAAGCTAAAAGGCAACCAGAAAAAATTTTGGGTACATGATATATGGATTGCATGCCTCATCTACTGTGTATGTATTCACTTGTATATGCAAGTATATACATATATATAGACAAGTGTATATATATGTGTGTTTATTGAGTTATATCTATCTATCTATATAGGCAAGTTTATATGTAGTTCCTATGTATATGGATAAATATAGGCAAAATTCAAAATTACGAATAAGTTATATAATACCATGAAAAATCAGAAATTAATGATAACAATTAAGCACCTAAAGGGATAAAACTGAAGAAATTATTTTTAATGAATAAATGACTAGATTTTGCCTGTCAGGTCTATGAGAAACAGCTACTAACAGAGCTGTGAGCACACTTTCACATCTCATTAGAAGAGTTCAAAAAAGAGGGTATGGAATTGAAGTAACTTTATAAAGTCCATGTTATTAGACTAAAGCAGAGAAAATCTTTCTCCTTGTTGGGGAATAACAGACATTGGAATCATATCATTTAGAATGAAGCAGACTTTCCCAAGTTAGCAAAAGGAGAAAGAAAATAAGCAGCCAAATGAGAAAAATAAAAATACACTGAGCAGTAAACCTAAAGCAAAAGTATTGGGGCCGTTGTGATGGTGCTTCAGGCTAATCCTTCGGCTGCAGCGCTGGCATCCTGTGTGGGCGCCAGTTCGTGTCTCTGCTGCTCCACTTCCCATTCAGCTCCCTGCTAATGGCCTGGGAAAGTCACAGAGGATGACCCAAGGCTTTGGGCCCCTGTACTCGCACAGGAAACCTTGAAAAGTGCCTGACTCCAACATTCAGACAGGGAGAGAAGAATTTTCCATTTGTTAGTTCACTCCCCTCCCCCTCTGTAACTATGACTTTCAAGTAAATAAATATAGTAAGTAAGTAAGCAGATTTTAAGCACGTAATGGATTAGGTTATAGGCCTCACTATACAAATGTAGAAGAGCAAGATCCCATCATAACAGCAGAGCCAAAATAAAACACAGCCAGATGATATTCACATGACACTTAACATAATTTTAAAATAACATAAATAGAAATTGATTGGTTAACGACTGGCATGATGGTATAGCAAGCTAATCCTCCGCATGCAATGCCAACATCCCATACAGGCATTGATTCAAGTCCAGGTGCTCTCCTTCAAGTCCCGTTTCCTGCTGCTGGTCTGGGAAAGTAGTGTTAGAGGCCAAAACGTTTGACCCCTGTGTGCATGTGGGAGGCCCAGAAGAACGTCCTGACTCCCAAAACTGAAGAGAGAAGCAACCAAACGGCATTTCCAGGCACCACGCTGCAAAGAATACAGGGGTTATCGGTGTCAACACATACAGGAGCCAATCATGGCACCTGTCACAACTTAATGTGACTTAGACAACTTGCTACAAAGATAATTATGGACGAGTCATCAGTATACTTCTCCCAGAACGGAAAACCTGAGGTCAAAAGATGGAAAAACTGAAATATACAAGCTGACATGTGCATATTTGTGGTTACTAAGAAAACAAAAAGTAAACTGGAAAAATGTTGGAAAGTGCAGGTTTTACAAGCTGCATTCTTGATGACACAGAAACAAAATTTGAAATAGATAATTTAATGGGAACAAAAAGCTTAATGAACTTGACAACAAGAAAGTGGCTTCTAATAATCTTTGATCAGAAAGGAAATTAGAAGGGAAATTAAAACCTGCATAAAAGGCAGTGGAAAATAACATTTCATAATAAAATTTACAGAACTCATCAGAAGCTTTACTCAGAGAAAAATGTATAGCTTTAATCACTTCTAATATTAAAGAAGACAAGAGGGTGAAGAAGCAATTTTTCATCTAAAAGGCAAAGATAAAATATGTGAAGAGAAAGAAATTTAAAATATTTTAAAATTAAAAAACAAAAGACAAATGATTCTAATAAATTATTCTAAAAAGAATAGCAATAAAATAAAATACTATGCTTTGGACAAGGAATAGAATTAATGCAAAAATACATGGAAGAGAGGATGAGAGATAAATATAGACACTGATACAAAAGAAAAAATAAAATAATACTGAGAAAATACTATGTCCAACTATGAAAAAAAAGCTGGAAAAGGAAAACCTATCAGGCTCAACGGATTTCTAGGATTTTCAGCCTTATTTCACCGTTTCATTCTCCTTTTTATAAATATCACTTTGTGTACTTTTTTTAAGGTTGTAATTTAATTTAAGATAAATTAAGATTATCTTTATTAGAAAGGCAGATTTACAGAGAGAAAGCGATACAAAGATCTTCCATCTGCTGGTTCACTACCTAATTGACTGTAATGGCCAGAACTGAGTTGATCCCAAACTAGGAGCCAGAAGCTTCTTCGATATATCCCACACAGGTGCAGGGTGCCAAGGGTTTGGGCCATCCTGGACTGCTTTCCCAGGGCACAAGCAGGGAGATAGATGGAAAGTGGAGCAGCCAAGACCTGAACTGATACACATGTGGGAATTCCAGCACAAGTGAAGCAAGGATTTAGCCATTGAGCCATCATACCAGACCCTATAAATATCATTTTCAAAATGTTTATCCATTTAATTATCCATTCATTTAGCTGGGACACACACACACACACACACACAGAAAGACAGAGACAGAACTCCCATGCTCTCCTTACTCCCTCAAATGCCCTCAATGGCTGGAGCTGAGAGTGGCTTCAGCCAGCACCCAGGAACTCACACTGTTGGCAGGAGCCCAGATTCTTCAGTCATTGCCTGCTGCTCTCCAAGGTCAGCATTAGCAGGAAGCTAGAGGCAACAGCCTGAGCCTCAGTCACTGTGACATGGGCTGCAGCACCTCAACTCCTGGGTGAAGTGACTGCCCATTTGTCTCCTTTGAGCAGCCTTCTCCACTCCCAGCGCCTCTTCTGCTAGCTGGGACACAATTCTGCCAGTGTAGTGTAATTTTCATTTGAGTGGTCTAGTGTGTGTTTGAAAGAACCCAAGTCAGTTTGGGTAGGTTTGATCTGTTGTTGCCATACCTGACATCCAAGTGGGGAAGCATCTCCAACAGGGCCCCTCGTCAGCCCATGTATGGCAGTTGTCTTGCCTCTGTCTGTACTTCAGAGCATTTTCATGTTTATTATAGTACATTCACGCACGGTTTGATTTTCAATTTCTAAGTAACAATTTTGAAATTTTTATTTTACAAAGAAAATGTTATTGCCCTAGGAAAGCATTTTATGTGTTCAGTAAAATGAGTTATTTTGACAAGCTGAATGAAGGTAAGTTTTTCACTACTTTTTAATTAGCAGAGATTTTTTTCACACAAACACAGAACAAGGGAGAAGGAGAGTGTAGCTTATTGTCTTAGTAAAAGAGACATTAACATCATCTGAGCTTCCAAAGAGTTATGACAGAGTAGCAGGATTTAGACCTTAGTAAGACTTTAGAAATTATATGATGTCTTTTATAACTAATAAAGGCATAACTGGTAGAGGTGGGAGTTTAGCTTAGACATTCCCATCGTCCCTCAACTTCAAAACAGTTTGGAAGATCATATTCTTTTTCAGATCATTCTCAAAGTGTTAGAGATAATCGTTTTTTCCAGCTTGGAGAAATCGAATGTCAAGGTTACATGTGGACTCCATCAGTAAGCATTTGCTGTGTAACAAACCACCCCCAAGTCAGTAGTTGATAATAATAAAATGGATTATAGTTCTATGTAGTAACCATATAAGCTGGGTTTGGTGGGGAGGCAACTGGCTGACTCAACTCAGAGTAATCTTGAACTTTCATCAGACTAACTCATGTTCATATGCCAACTAGGCAAGGCTCCAAGAAACAGCGTGTGAAATCCCTTAAGGCACAAGATGGGAACTGGCATGTGGGCACTCGCCACCAATTCTTATTGGCTACATGAAGCTGCAGATCCTGAGCAGATGTAAGGTTTAGGGACACAAACTATCACTCCACGTGAGAAGCTGCACAAACATATTACAAAAGCATAGCTAGGTTATAGATGGTGATCACTGAGCAACCCCATACACATGCATCTTCTTTCCTTCCTGTAGATGCATTTTCCAAGTGTACTCACATGTTCCCACCCAATTTCTTGTCAGCTGGTAGTCAGGAAGTGCCCCTCCAACTTTACACTTCGTGGGCAGATGCCAGACTTTACAAGGAGAGTGTCTAACCTCATTTCCTTTATCCTTTTTCTCCTACAGGATGGAAAAGTAATGTTGCTCACCCAAATTCTCACTATCCTCATTTATTTGTGGCTGGTAAGTTGAAGGTTGAAAAAAAAAATGGCTTCATCTGTTTCTTGATTTAGATTTCCTAAGAACAGGAAGGGACGTAGAATATTGGTCAAGCAAGTTCCCAAGCAACACAGAATGGGAAAAGAGATAAGAGAGACAACACTTCTAGAAATCAGAGTACAGCACAGACCCTGGAGTTGCGCCACATGGGTGTACCTGGGGATTTATGTCCCTGTCCATCTATGTACATAGGCACCATTTATTCAATTGACCAACATTGACTGAGGGTTGCTCTAGGTGATAAGCGGTTGATTCTTTAGTTGGTCCAGCCTAGTATGAAAATGTGCAGGTACAACTGGCATTGCTAGCCAGACAAAACCATCATACCTGACAGCAGGTGCTGGCCGTTTGGAAGTCTGGTTCATTTACAAAAGTCTTAAGGGTGAGTGATGGATGAATTTGTGGCAACTCCTTCAAATTCCAAAAAATATAAAACCTTTTAAAGTTTAACATTCTGCTACAGATGCAACATTCTCAGAATGTCATTCTTTTAATGTTATCCTCTCTCAAAAATGTGATTTATCCCTCTCGCCAGGCTCTCCACTATTTTTTTTGCCAGTTACACACATTTGCATTCCTGTGGTTCAGAAAATCTTTCACACTAAAATTGATATTCATCCTTTTCCTCCTTTTTCCTTTACCAACATTCTCAAGGACCATAAATTCTCTGCTGCTAACATCTTCTTCTTCGGTATGTATCTTTGCATCTGCTGCAGGATCTGCCTCATAAGTGAATTTTTAAAGGAAATTCATGATTTTGTGCAATTCAAGCATCAAGAATATTATCCATGACAACAGAAGTTACCCATTATGTTGTAGACGTTGTTCTCGGCTCCCTTGGGAGGTGAGGCTCTCGTTATCTGGAAGTTGGTTTTAGTTTTTAACCAGAAGTGTATCATGGAAGAAATGTAATCTGACACCTCCCATTTGTCATAGTCATTCTAGTTCCTGTAACCTTAAACAATTTTTCTGAACGTCCGTGCCTATCATTTTTCATTTGGTAAGCCCAGAATACTGTGAATTTTATGTATTATGCTCTAGGAGCATGGAATTTCATTTATCTATCCTCTTTCTCTCTCTCTTTCCCCCTTTTCTGTTCCTTTTCCTCCCTTTCTTCCCCTTTCCTCTCCCAACACATATGCTCCAAAATGCTGATGCAAAAGTGGCACTAAATGATCTGCCATTTTGGTTCAGAATTTGAAATCCAGTTGTTTTATTACATGGCTTTTTCATGAATTTTTGAGATTCCCCTTGTTGCAGGTGCATCACACTTTCCTGGGGTGTTCTTGTTGCCAACAATCTCCTTCCTTTCTTACAATAACCTGACCACTTCAGTAGTGTCTAGGAAAGCTCTAAGGTGAGAGTCACACACTAAAGGTCCATGCAGCAGAAAGACACAACTTGGAGAACTTGTAAGTGAAGACACGGGTCTTATTCTCTGCCCGGGACACCCCTCTCTGTTGAAGGTTCCTCCCATTTCTTTGTCAGCCCAGTAAATCTTTCTCCCCCGTGGTCCAGTAAGGGCTTTTGGAGAGCCCAGGATTACCTTGTCCCCTACCGAAGACTCCTTCCTTGCCTCTGTTCTACTTATCTTTCTCAGCATGCTGTTTCTACTTCCCAGGAAGGTGTTTTGTGGAGAGTGAGGGGCACTCAGGGGGGTGAGTGCATGCAGGAGCAGCAGCCAAACTCTTTACCGCAAGCTCACCTTATACAGTTATAACATCTGTCCCACACATGGAGCGTCGTGCACAATTCAGATGAAAAGGAAACGTTTTGTAAATAAGAAGTGTAAGAATGTCTACCCCCAAATGATGTCAACACACCATAATAAAATCCCCAGCTTATTGATGCATGCAGTACACACGTGGAGCAATTTTATTACACCTTTCCCTTCATCTTCTTCCATCAATGCATTGAGTCAAATCAATGACCTCCTCTCTCCGTTCTAGAATTTGGGTGCCAGAAAAGGACTTACTTTTCCCTTCAGGCACATACAAAGGTTATTCAAACAGTTCATGGAAAATGCATATTACATATTTTGCATGGTTTTCATTTGGGACTCTAAAATAAATTTATCTTTAATGCTATGCTTCCCCGGACTTTCTGAAATATCCCTATGCCTGAGTGAAAGAAGACTAGGAATGGGGAAGGATGTTTGCTGGCTATAGTTTTGGGGGCAAAATGGTATCCCCACCCAGGGGACACATTGGCAGCTCTTGGCCAGAATTACTGTGGGCTGCACAATGATTCAGAAAATACTCAGGCTAGTCGGAAAGGTATCTTTGGACAGCCTCCCAGAACCCATCGCGGAGGTCAGAACATAGACATCTAAACATTCAAGCTTCAACACTTGCTTTCATAGGCTCTGTGCGGCCTCAGAAATTTTAACTATCCTTGTAAACATCCTACATGTAATATCATTGACTGTCACTAGTTATTCTTCTAAATGAAAATATCAATAGCACTTGTAGGTTTCAACAGAAGCATGAAAATATTCCTTGAAAAAAAGCTAAATATTACGTAATAATCGCATGACCTACAATTAGTTTCATAATGGTAATAAAAAGACTTGAAATATATGTCATTAGCTGGAGTGCAATATATATTTTTAATTGGGGACTGGGACATATGTATGGATGTGAGCGGTTATCTTGGCTATTAAACTTAATTTGGTGCTCACTGAATTGTAAAATAAATGAGGAATCACTCTGTACTTTTTATATCAGCTAAATACTGCAAGACTGCAAAATGTCCCAAGAGTCATTCAAAAAGGCTGGAGCGGGGGTGGGGTTTCCTGCCAAGAAGATGATTTTGACAGCAACAAAATCGCTGTTCTTTCCACCAGTTCTAGCTAAAGAGTCCATATTGGTTGCATCTTGACTTCAGCTCAAAAGCAAGTGTGGGTTTTTTGAGACTAGATGTCTAAAGGGAAAGAGCTGGCTCAGAAAGATGCACACATTCATGGATACATATACAAGAGGCATCTGGGGATAAATCAGGTGTCACCTCAAAAGACCTCAGTTCTCCCCTCTTATTTTTAGTTATATAAAGGAAGAATGAGGGAAAAAAAGGAAAAGCAGCCTCGTTTCCTGTAATCTACTTCAAATAGAGCAGCAAATTCTTAAACACAGTGGAAGGACATCCTTAAATAATGCCTTTGTTTGTGGTGTGCAGCTTCCTTGGGCATAGTCACACAAAAATAGTATCCATTATTTCTGTGCTTTTTATTTCTGTGAATATGCAAAAATATTTTGAAAATCAGTCCTGTATTCATTTTCAGAATAAGAAAAAAACTGGACACACCTCTGGTTTTTAAGGTCCCATGATGTCAAACTATAAAAGACAGAATGGAACTTCATATTTTAGCTTAGCCCGGAAAGAATACACAACTCTCAATTATCCTGGAGAGAACTCTAGATCCACAGTGGAAGTACCAGAAGGAGTTTCCCCAGCGAAGTTAGGAGGTATCAAGGAGAACCAGAACATCCTTGTTAAAAGGCACCAAAGTTCTACCTTTGCTGCACGATTCCAGGGCCACCTTTACGCCAATATTTGAAGCACTAACTACTCTATTTCTTGGGTGAATCTCTTCAAATAGCTGTGCCCCCCCCCCACAGACACACACACACACAGTGTTCTTTTAAAGTGCAAATGCTCATAAGAAAACAATGAATCAAGGCACAATTTAGTTTGATAAACCCACTTTCTTCCTTCCAGAGGGTCAGTGGAAGGCTGAAATCAAAAGCAGAAGATGTTAGCAGACAGGAATGAGAGCAATGCAATAACAATTCTGTGGTCACTTCAGGTTTACCTAAGTGACCGTTATCCAACCAGAGCTATTTGAATGCAACTATCTAACAATGAATGGACAACTGAGTTCATAGCCGGGATGAACATGCTAGCTTAATCTACTTCTTCCAACTCCCACCTAAACCTTCCTTTTGAAGTTATCATCAGTTCACTGCAGCCTCCCAAAAGGCTATCCCCTACATATATTTTTCGCAATACAATTGGTGATTTTTGTAGAAAAGCATAAATCTGATCACATCAAGTCACTATGTAAAACTCATGAATGGTTTGCATTGTCCAGAGAGTAGGGTTCTGGCTCCTCCATGAGCCACAGATCCTGCAGGGCAGAGTGCATCCTTCCTCCTCTGACATCTGACTTGTAACATCTTGAGCCACCTGCTGTCCACAAATCTGCACAAGGACTCTGCACTGCTGCTGCCTTTCAACGGATGCCTTCTTGAGTCCCTAGACTCGCATCCTAGTTCCCCATCTCTAATTAGATCAAAGCCAACTGTAAATGCTACACTTTTTTTTTTTCAAACACATTCCTCTCCTTAATAATAACTGCTATAGATGACATTGCCCATTGATTTTACACACTAGGTAATTCCCACCCATCTCCTAAACTGTATTGTGAGGGGCAAAGGAGCAAGAAACCAATCTATTTTACTAATTGGAAGGATATCAGCCTGTGTTTACCCAGTCTCCCTTTTATTTAAGTGTGGGTTTATAACTGAGTTATGACCAAATAGTAGTGAGCACAAATAATATGTACAATTTCAAGAATTGGCCTAGGCTGGGGAGCATTGATTGAGCTCCTGCCTATTTCAGAATCTGGGAAGCAGTGGTAAAGACTGGCTGTCACTTCCATGAGACCTGAATTGACATTCTAGTTTTTGGATTCAAATTGTCATGCCCTTTTGGATAATGAGTCAAAAAGGTGGAAGTCAGTCTGCCCCTCTTTCTGTCTTTTTTTTTTTTTTTACTTTTTTCTTCTCCATCTTTATTATTGTTGTTATTTTATGACACAGTTCTATAGACTCTGGGATTTCCCTTCCCTCCCTCCCCCAATCACTCCCCACCACTGAGTTCCCCTATATTATTACAACAATATATTTTCTCATAAGCAGTCATAAGTTTGTCATTGCAGGCACTCTCCACGGCAGAAAGTCCAGCATCCTATTGTCAGGATATATATTTAGTAGTTTCAGTGGGAGTCTATCTTTGATCTGGAAGCAGAGCTATATATATACTGCATTGCATCCTCCCACTGGATATAATAATCTCCATTACACAGTTACTATACATCCCTTTAAGTAAAAAGCCACAAAACATAATCAACCCACAGGGAAAAAAATAGAAATTAACATCATGAAGTTAAATAATATGCTACTGAATGGCTAATGTGCCGCTGAAGAAATGAAAAAGAAAATCAAGAACCTTCTTGAAGAAAATGATGCTACTGTATGGTCTAAGAGTCAGTGAAGAATTTAATATGAGGGGAAAAACTGTTTTGAAGAAATGAAAATAAAAACAAAAACAGCAAGATCCATGAGATATAGTTTACACTGATCTTTGCTGCTGGGATGTGTCTCCTGTAGGAAATAGATGGATTTTGTTTTTTGATCCAGTCTGCTAATCTATGATATTTGATTGATGAATTCAAGCCACTTACATTCAGGGTTAATATGAACTGACATATACTTGATCCTGTCATTTTAGCAATGGGTTATTCATTGTTTTATTTAGTCTTCTGTTGTTATTTTACAGGGGTGTTCTTCATATTTGCCTTTGGTTTCGATGGGTGCTATTACTTTTTCTCTGTAATGAGAAAATCTTTAATTATCACTTGTTGGGCAAGTCTGGAATAGGTGTATTCTTTGAGCTTTGCTATTGGTTTATTCTTTGAGCTTTGCTTTACTGTGGAAGATCTGTATTTCATTTTCAAAGACAAATGAAAGCTTTGCTGTGTACATTATTCTGGACCAACAATTTTGTACTCTTAGAATCTGGAATATGTCACTCAATTCTCTTCTGGCCTGTAGAATTTCCTGTGAGAGGTCCCAGCTTCTCTTTCTCTTTCTGAAACTCCCATAATGCTTATATTTGTTCTTTCAATAATATCCCTTAATTCTTGAATACTTTCCTTAGTTTGGCTCAGTTCCTCCTCCATCTTTTTGATTATTTTACCATTGTGGCAAGAAATATCTTCCAATGTTGAGATTCTTTCTTCTGCTTTCTTCATTCTATTATGGAGACTTTCCACTGAATTTTTAATTAGTTCCATTGTGTCCTTCATTTCCATTCATTCTGCTTGACTTTGTTTCAGTGTTGCTATTTCCTGTGTGACACATTCCTTGAATTTCTTTAACTCCTGTATGTGCGTCCTGTTGTTGGTAAGCAGCATTACAATGACTTTTCTGAATTCTGTTTCTCCCATTTCCTTGATGTACTCCTCAGTTAACTTTGAAGTTGATAACACTTTTGCTCCTTTGCAGCAGAGTCTTCAGTAATATCCATTGTGCTTCTGTCTCTTGCTTGAGGTCATTGTACTTCTGGCTAGCAGATTCTTCTCCTTAGGGAAGATTTCTAAGCTGTTTCACTCACAAGTCTACAGTTCAATTTTATTTATTGTGGCTCCTAGTTCTTTGTTTGTAGTCACTTGTGCCACTTTCTCCATTGAGTTTCAAGTTTGGATTATTTTGTTTGGCTTCCACTATGGTCTCCGTAGCCCCAGTTCCTGGCTCACCAGTCTGCACCTCCTCTAAGCCTGAGCTATGGTTGCTCTGTTGTCTATATAACCTTTCTACCACTTTCTGTTTGAGCAGTTCCCAGAATTAGGGAGACACCAGAGGTTCTAAATAACTAGGTTATTGGTGGTGCTAATCTTGAAGGAACCTGCTGGCTATTAGGTCTGAGGGCCACACAGACCAGGCTGCTGGTGGAGCTCTGTCCACTGATTGAGCTTAGATTGCTGCTGGCTGACTGCCACTGGAGTATCTGGTCACTGCAACACCACACCGTTGTCTCTGCTGCTTCCCCGTGTCTGTCAGTCTCCAGGTGCCCCTCTGCCAATAGCCTTTATCTCCTATTTCCTGGGATGAGTCCTCTGTGCTATCTGTTTAAATGTGTCCTTACCCTATTCCACCATTTTGCTTCTCCCCTCTTTTAAACAAACAAAATTTAAACAATTTTTGAAATCCAAAGTCTTTTCTTATTACATGTTTCCATGAGTTTTTTTTTAACTACTTCTGGTACTTGAACAGGATAATTACATGTCTATTGAGATTTAATGAGAAGCAGGTACATATAAAAAGCCTAGTTTTAGATTAGGAGATTTCCATCTGAAAGCAATTGGAAATGTCTCTGAGACAGACAATTGAAGAATAGCATTGCAACCCACAGTGTTGGCCAAACTGGACGTGACATAATCTATTCCATGCAGGAACTGTGCCACCTTGGGCACCATCTGTAACCACTCCAAGCATCAGTTCACCCAGTGTGAAGTAGACATAACAACAGAAGGAATTCTGGATGTAACATATAAAGCATGTTCCAGAGTTGGGATACTTGGGACACCCAGGATATGATGTAATGGCTATCTCAAAAACTAGTGTCTCACACAGTCGCTATGGAAATAAGCAAGTGTTAAATTCTTAGGCTGGAAGACCTGTTTGGTAGATTATTCAAAGTATTCACTAAATGGAAATTACTAGATTGAGATAAACTTTTAAAAGTGCAATTCTATTTTTTATAATAACTATGTTATCCACATAATTTTTAAACTTTTGGATAAGTAAAATTCTCACTTCCAAAAGAAGAAATAATACTAATATTTGAGTGTATCTATGTCAGTATTTGCAATTGTTTTTAGAAAAATTTATAAACAATCCAGATGCCCCTTAAAAGAGGAGTGGATAAAGAAACTGTGGTACATCTACCCAGCCATTAAAAAGAATGAAATTCTACAATCTGCAACCAAATGGTCCCAACTAGAGATCATTATGCTCAATGAAATAAGTCAATCCCCAAAGAACAAACATCATATGTTCTCACTAATATAAGGCAGCCTCCTTGCAAAATACAAGATCAACAGCTCTTTCAATACTGTTTTTGCTATATCTCATGGGTTTTGATATTTTGTTTTCATTTTTATTTCTTCAAAGTATTTCTTTTATTAAATTTTTCATTGACTCATAGATCATACAGTGAAGTTTTTTATTTTCTTTTTCATTTCTTCAGAGACACATTGGTCATTCAGTAGCATGTTATTTAACTTCATGTTGTTGTAAATTTTCTATAATTCTTTTTGTTGATTTCATTTTATGGCTTTTCATTTAAGGGGATGTATAATAACTGTGCAATAATGACTATCATTTCCAGTTGTGAAGATTCAGTATGCATCTCTACTTCCAAATCAAAGATGGACTCCTGATGAAACTATAAAATATATCTTGACAATAGGATGCTGGACTTTTACCATTGCTCTTACCTACAATGTCAGAGTACACTAAATAGCAGGAAACAAAGAAATACTTATAAAATATAAACTGTATTTACACATAACATTACAATGTATATATCTTATAAACCTGGCTTTATCATCAGACTGCCTGTATGTACAGCCTGGCCTCAACATGACTAAGTAGAAGTGGATGACTGTGGCTTGCCCAGAAACCTTTTGTGTAAATTGTAGTGCATTGTGGTATCGCATTCATGAAATTATTGACTCAATTAATTAAGGAGATACATACTTAGAACAGTTTCTGACATAACTCAAGAATTAAATAAATGTTAGCTATAATTTCAATTGCATTAATTATTGTTCCAATGCTTTATATATCTGTTTCTTTATAGGAAATGAAAGCCAAAAAAAAAAAACCACAAAAGAGGATCTGCAAGCATTTTATTTTTAACAAGGATGATATTCCAATAAACTGATCTAAACTGATAGACAGTCACTTGATTCTTTCACAGATTCAAATTTGTAGTCTAGTCTTTTCCTTCCAACTTCATTGATTTTCTATACCTCTCCCTGAGACCAATAGCATACTACTGTAATATTTTACTTTAACTATTCATCTAATTACATTTACTATTTAATTTTTCCTGCTATTAATTTTTAATATTTTTGGAATTCCTATATTTTCTCTCTTGCAAGTGAATGATAGGATTCTTTGCCCCTAATTTGGTTTAATACAATTTGAAGTTGTATTAGACTTTAGAAGTCAATTTCGAGGAATTTAATACTATATGATATCATCCTTTCTTGTAAAATCTGTATGTATGTTCATTGATTCAATTGCTTTTGCTTGTATGTCTTAGGTTTTGTCATTTTGTTTTTTTAAACACGGAGCCTTCTTATGTCTTGTTCTTACCTGGATGCCTTCCATTCCTGTTCACATTGTGAATGGTTTTCCTTTGTCAGTTCATTCACTAACTAGTGCTTTGCTAAAGGAGAAAGCAATATATTTTGGTAACTGATTTTGTCTTTGCTATTGGACAGCTGGATTACATCACTGTTTGCTAATAATCAAATATAATACCATTCCTGGAATTAAAAACACCTAATCGGGTCCGGCGTGATGGCGCAGTGGTTAAGGTCCTCGCCTTCCACGCCCAGGATCCCATATGGGCGCCGGTTCTAATCCCAGCAGCCCCGCTTCCCTTCCAGCTCCCTGCCTGTGGCCCAGGAAAGCAGTTGAGGACAGCCCAGAGCTTTGGGACCCTGCAGCCGCGTGGGAGACCCGGAAGAGGCTCCTGGCTCTGGATCGGCATAGCATCGGCCGTTGTGCTCACTTGGGGAGTGAATCATCGGAGGGAAGATCTTCCTCTCTGTCTCTCCTCTCTGTATATCTGCCTTTCCAATAAAAAATAATAAAAAATAAATCTTTAAAAACACCTAATCAATCTCTAAATTCATCTTTACCTAGGTTATATTATAAATATTCACATTAACCACGATTTAATCTCTTGCAGTTATACATTTGGTATCTTTGTTTTTAGGTGTAATATATATTGTATATATAATATACATGTAATATAATATAATTGTATATTATAATGTAATATAATGATGTAATATATATTGTATACCTGTGTCATGTATATTTACTAAGACTTTCGAATAAAACCTGTGTACAGTACATAAAATATGAAGGAACATTGCTTCCAGTTTTTCTCTGACAGTCTTACTCACATGATATTGTTACATCTAATTCATTCTACACATCAATCTCTTCAGAATTTGCACCTTTCTAAGGAACAATCAGATCACACATAATTACCTAGGTAATCACATTTCTTGCTAAGATACTTAAGTTTATTAGCAAAACTTTGCTTGTTATTATAACATAATACAATGCTCTGCTTATTCTATCATCATCTGAATGTGTTTTACTATCAAGTTAATAATTTCTCATTATAAATCTTCATTTAATCTCCCACACATACTGTTAGTTGCATATTTTTCCAATAATGAGTTAGTGAATATGTTTTCTAGCCTACCTTTCACTCCTTTTTAAACTATGCTTCTATATTTATTATTTCATTATCTCACTTTCAGGATTTTTTTGTAGTTTCCTCAAATGAAAGACATCTTGATTTGGTTTATATATATATGTATGTATATATATACATATATATATGTAATCAATTAGATTAACTCTTTAATACTCCAATACTCTCCTTGAAAACAAACATTTCTTTTTATTGGAAAAACAGAATTCCAGAGAGGAGACATGGAGAGAGTTCTCCCCCGCATCGATTCACTTCTGAATTAGCCGCAATGGCTTGAGATGAAGCCAATCTGAGCCAAGAACCAGGATCTTGGTCCAAGTCTCCATGAAGGTGAAGAGACTTAAGCCACCTGACAGTCTGGGATGCTGGTGTAGCAAGCAGAGGCACAAACCACTATGCTAGGATGGCCGTGAGGACACCACTGCCTATTTCAAAGAACTGTTGGAAGCCGAAGCGTGCGTGTGAAGATATGTCAGATCAGGTTCAACATCTAGCACTTCCTCAGCTACAGAGCATCACTGCTGAGTGTTTCCTCTAAGCAGCTGCTGTTTATGTATCTTAGATCCTGGTACCTTTCTCTTGTAATTGTAGAAGCACTTTCACTCGTGTCTTTTGTTATTTTGATTCTCTGCTTTAAAATGAACCTTTTGTTTGATCAGAGTTAAAAATTTACAAAGAAATATGTGGAAAAAAGAAACATTTCAACCACCAACTGTACACTCATTATAACCAAGGTAGCTTATTTCCCTGGGATCAAAGAAAACCTTAGTGTACTTTTCAATTTAATCACTTTCCATCCATGCAATAATTAACTATGCTTTAACTTACAAAAATGCAAATGGACGCACTAATGGTACTTCTTTCACAAGGTTGATGTGAGAATTAAGAAAATAAATAGGAATTTGCCTGTCATCCAGGAAGAACTCAATAAATGATACTTCTTGCTTTGTGCAAAAAGTAAAGAGAGGAGTTCTCCTTTGCTTGACCTTCAAGGACTACAAGTGTGAGAACTGTAAGTAAGAGGATTTATGCAAAGTGTGAAACCAACAATTATTAATATTCATTTTTCCTTTCTTTGCTCAGTGAATAAGCCATTTCAATACATTGATGTGAACACTTTAAAAAAAAATCATTATTATTGGAAAGTTGGATTTACAAAGAAGACCAGATAGAGACGAAGAAGACCAGATAGAGACGAAGATCTTCCATCCTCTGATTCAAATATAGAAACCCTTCAAAACACAAGCAACAAAAGCAAAACTAAACAAATGGGATTATGTAAAACTCATAAGTTTCTGTAGAGCAAAGGAAACAACAGAGAGAAGCGCCATCCAACAGAATGGGGGGAATGTTTTGTAAGCTGCCTATCCAACAAAAGCTTGAGATCTAGGACAAGTCAGTAGCCGAAAAACTCAACGAGAAAAACAACAATCTGGGTAAGAAAATGACTAAAGGACCTCAACAGACAGCTAGAAGAAGAAATACAAATGTTTGGCAAATATATGAAAATAGGCTCAACGTCTCCACCCGTAGGAGAAATGCAAACCAATATCACAATGATTGAAATCCTAAAGACAGAGAACAGCGGACGCTGTGGGAATGTAGAGACAGTTCAACACGTGTACACTGTGTTTGGGAATGTGAGTCAGCGCCACCACTGTGAAAAGTAGTAAGGAGATTTCTCTATGAACTAGAAATGGATTGACCCACTTCTGGGTAAAACCCAGATGACAGGAGCATATCATATCAAAGAAATTCCCACACCAGCATGCTTACAGTGGCACTGCTCTCAAACACCAAAATGCAGAATCAGCCAACCTGTCAGCAATAAATGAATGTATAAAGAAAATGTGGAACATACACAGAGTGGGTTATTCAGCTACAGAAAGAGGGGATTCTGCAGCAAAATGGATGCAACTGAAGGACACAAGTTGAGTAAAATAGGCGAGACACACAAAAAGAAATGCTGCATATTCTCCCTAAATTTAAAAACCAAAACTAACTAGTATAAAATCATAAAAACTAAAAATGAAATGAATGCATGCGTATATCAGTATTGCTGCAGATAATTTTGTCACTCTTTGTTTCATGCCTTTGTCAAACCTTGGTTAAGAATGTTATTCTGGGCCTGGCATGATAGCATAGTGGTTAAAGTCCTCGCCTTGCATGCCCGGGATCCCATATGGGTGCTGGTTCCAATCCCGGCAGTCTGCTTCACATCCAGCTCCCTGTTTGTGGCCTGGGAAACTAGTCGAGGACAGCCCAAAGCCTTGGGACCCTGCACCCGTGTGGAGACCCGGAGGAGCTCCTGGCTCATAGCTTCGGATTGGCTCAGCTCCGGCCGTTATGGCGGCTTGGGGAGTGGACCATTGGACGGGGGATCTTCCTCTCTGCCTCTCCTCCTCTCTGTGTATCTGCCTTTCCAATTTAAAAGAAAAGAGAATATTATACTGATTACTGTAAATGAGTGAAATGGTCGTTTTTGCATTTGACTGTTGTTTTTGCCTATATTCCGCATAAATTAGGATCTTCTTTCTTCAGGTTTTTCATTTGTTTGTTTGTTTGTTTGTTTTGTTTGTTGATTCCTTTATTTAGTGGAGAATTAAGCCTTTGAAATGTAAATAAAAATTACATTGGGATGGCCATCTGGAGATAAACCAGTAGATGAAAGTTCTCTCTCTGTCCACCCCTCTCTGTGTTTCTGATTTCAAATAATAAGTCTTTGTTTTTTAATGTTGTCCCAAGAATGAGAAAGAGAGAGAGGAGGGGGGAAGACAGTGAGAGGAAAGAAAACAGAAAAGAAGAAATGAGGGAAGGAAAAGAGAAGGGAGGTATGTTTCAAAACCAGATGTATGAACTACATTGCACCTGGTAAAACTAAAAACTAAAAATAAATTTAAAAGAAAAAGAAAGAAACTGATGACTCAGAAATGGGTGATCCTGGTTCTTCAGTTTTTTATTTTGGGTTACATCTATAGGAAATTTATAGCAGGAATGATAAGATCAAAACACATTCTTAACCAAACACACATAGTTTAAGAAGTTCTAAAATGAGGGTCAGGCATGATAAAGCAATTGGTTTATCCTTCTCCTGCGAGTGAAATGATTTATACAGACAATGGTTCAAATCCCAACTGCTCTACTTCCCGTCTAGCGTATGGGCTGGGAAAGCCGAGGAGAATGACTATCTCTCCAAGAACTGATCAAGAAAATAAAAAAGATGCTCCCAACATGATGGCTCACTTGCGAAATCCTCCCCCTTCAAGTACCAGGATCCCATATCCGCACCAGTTTGTGCCCCAGCTGCTCTACTTCCCACCCAGCTCCCTGCTTGTGGCTTGGGAAAACAATAGAGGATGGTCCAGAAACTTGGGATCTTATGCCCACAGGAGAGAGCTAGAAGATGCTCCTAGCTCCTGATTTCAGATTGGCTGTGCTCAGCTGTTGTGGCCACTTGAGGAATGATTAATAAATAATTCTTTTATTGAAAAGGGACATATGCTTAATTTTATAAAATGTTTTGAGTAATTATAGCAAAGACAATAAAATTTTTGTATGTTTTAAAATTTTAGCTAATGACATGTGTACATTGCATATTGCCCAGATAAATATATCTTCTCAAATATTTAATATTCTTTCATGGTAAAAATCTGAAAACTCGAGGGAGAGAAGATGGCCGACGTAGGAGGAAGGCTGTGAGAGAGCGTCCAGTGAAAGAGGGATAGAAAGTTACAGAAGCAGCAAAGTGGAACAGCAGGGAATCGCAGGGAGAGGTCCGTGAGGCTCCCTGGGACAGTGTGGAGCCAAAAAGATCCACACAACTCGGAAGAACAGCGAGAACGGAGCAGGGCAAAGGTAGAGAAACCGACATCCCACTCCAGACCTGCTGAGTCACTTTTGAAAGCGGCCTGACGGGAGACGCGGACAGCCCGGAGGCGGGGAGATCGGGCGGACCGTCGCCGGCGGGAGGCGGAGGCAGACTGCAGCGGCCGGACGTTTGGTGAGCCGGGGGGTTGACGTGGTAGCCTCCGCATTCCTTGACCCCCTACTGAGGGTCCAGCCTCTGAGAACGCGGGGCAGAGAGACTGAAGCTGTCGGGTTTATGCCTTGGGAACTACGCACAGTGGTGTTGGTGGCTGAGGGGGCACCAGGAAGGCGCCTCGGATGTTCCTACACTGAGAGGGCCAGTGCGTCTCAGTGCGCAGAGGCTGCTGGTGAGGATCTGGAGTCCTCCACATCCTGCCTGGTGGAAGCGCGATAACATCGGGAAGACCCTGGTCGCTGCGCCGAGCGGACTAGGCGGCCCCGCCTGCAGCAGCCGAGCGGATTAGGCGGCCCCGCCTGCAGCAGCCGAGCGGATTAGGCGGCCCCGCCTGCAGCAGCCGAGCAGACTAGGCGGCCCCGCCTGCAGCAGCCGCCTCCACAGCGCAGGTGTCAGATGTCAGGGGAGCTTTGAGACTTGGGAAGTGTAGCGCTGTGTGTCCCCGACACGCAGGTACCACTCCCATAGGGTGAACTGCTCACCCCTCGCCTCCCACCCCGCAGTTCTGAGCGTGGGCGACCCACCAGGAGAGCTCTGAAAACTCCTGCATCACACTGACACGGTGCGAACCTGCCGTGAAATAATAACAGGGCGCCTGGGCCACTCCCCCGCTAAGGGCCGGTGTGAGAGAGCCACACAGGAGCAGGGGCTCTGAACACCCACACACCACGAGTGGTGGATTCACTGCACAAGAGCCACGCCTGGAAAGTGCCTCACCCACAGTCCCGTGTGTGGGAGACGCACCAGGTGGGCTCTGAAAAACCTTGCAGTCCCTGACACGGAGAACGCAGGGAGAAAGCACATAAAACCTTCTAAGTCCTGTGGATTCCCGTGCAGGGGGCACACCCAGAGAGCGCCTCCATCCCTCCACGCCCTGGGGTGTCACACCTGTTGAAGAGGTGCCCAGAGTGTGCCTGGAATCCACTGGGCCCCCAAGGTGGTGCTCTTCAGCCCCGGGCCCTGAGAACGCACCAACGGTGCCTTGAAAATTACCACGCCCGGCAACACCACGCCTGCAGGCTCCAATCTCTACAGGAAAGCACCTGACAGCCCCTCAACACACGGGTTCATTTGCCCCACCAGAATACACCAACGCAATGGGAAAAACCACCAGAAAGAGCTGTGCTCCAGATGAAAGAGCCAGCACCCCACCAAACATGGGCCAAAAGCCATTATCAATATCGGCGATGCGAGATGAAGACATGGACGTGTTACCAGCAAAGGAATTGATGAAAATAATGCTAAAATTTCTCAGAGACGTGGACACAAAGCTGGAAGACTACCAGAACCGCATAATCACCGAAATACAACAAATCAAAACCAAACTGGATGCCCAAGAGAATAAGATTGAAAGCCTCATCAACAGAATAAATGCGGCAGAGGAAAGGATCTCTGAAACAGAAGACACACAAAATGAAAGTGCCCAGCGAATTAAACAGCTGGAGACAAACCTCAGCAAAACTAATAAAATGATGCAAGAGATGAAGGATTACCTTAGAAAACTGAATATTCGGATCATCGGCCTCCCTGAGGGAGTAGAAAGAGAATCTGGGATGCAAGCAGTGCTTGATGAAATTATACAGGAAAACTTCCAAAACACTTGGAACACGAATCCACCCCGCATACAGGATGGACAGAGAACTCCCAACAGACATGATCCAAAGAGATCCTCACCCAGACACACGGTGCTCAGGTTCTACTCCAATGAAGACAAAGAAGGAATCCTGAGACAAGCACGAAGTAGAGAAAAGATCACATACAGGGGAAAACCCATCAGAATCACTGCTGACTTCTCCGAAGAGACCCTACAAGCAAGGAGAGAATGGACAAAGATCTTCCAAGTCCTGAAACAAAACAACTGTCAACCAAAAATAATCTACCCAGCAAAGATCTCATTTGTATATGAGAACGAAATCAGATACTTCAATAGCAAAGAAAAACTAGAAGAATATGTCTACACAAAACCAGCTCTGCAAAGTCTCCTTAGAAATGCACTAGTCCCGGACAAAAAGGAGGCAAATCACAAACAAAGCTGGCAAATAAGAAGGTCTCCAAACTAAAAGCTGCACAAACAAGACAACTACATTGGCAACAACACACACACAACACAATCACATGGCAGGGCAAAATTGCAAACTCTCAATTTTAACTCTCAACACAAATGGTCTAAATTCACCAATCAAAAGACAGAGATTAATAGAATGGATCATCAAACAAGACCCAACCATCTGTTGCCTACAAGAAACGCATCTAACCAGAAAGGATGCAAAGAAACTGAAAGTGAAGGGATGGAAAAAGATATTTCACGCCAATAGACGAGAAAAAAAAGCTGGGGTAGCTATCCTAATTTCAGATGAAATAGATTTCATTCTAACTAATATCAAAAGAGACAGGGAAGGCCATTTTATACTGGTGAAAGGAATGATCCATCAAGAAGCAATCACCATCATTAATGTTTATGCACCGAATCTTAATGCACCTAGTTACGTAAAGCAATTACTTACAGACTTAAAGGAAGACATAGACACCCGCACAATTCTTGTAGGCGATCTCAACACACCTCTAACAACAATGGACCGGTCCACGAAACAAAAACTCAACAAAGAAACAACAGAGCTCACACAAACAATAGAACAACTAGACTTAGTAGACATATATAGAACTTTTTATCCTAAGGCCACAGACTATACATTCTTCTCAGCGGTGCATGGCACCTTCTCCAGAATCGATCACATGATAGGACATAAAGCGAATCTAAACAACTTCCAAAACATTAGTATCATACCATGTACCCTCTCAGACCACCATGGGATGAAACTGGAAATCAACAACTCAAAACTCCCCAGGAAGTATAGGCACTCTTGGAAATTGAACAATATGCTATTAAACGAACAATGGGTCAGAGAAGAAATTAAAGATGAGATCAAAAAATTCATGGAAACCAACGAAAACTCTGATACAACATTCCAAAACTTGTGGGACACCGCCAAAGCAGTGCTAAGAGGTAGATTCATTGCAATCGGAGCGCATGTCAAGGCCCAAGAAAGACGCCAAATACAGGAACTAACCACACACCTCCAGGATCTGGAAAAACAGCAGCAGAAGAGTCCCACGCACAATAGGAAACAAGAAATCATCAAAACAAGGGAGGAGATAAACCAAATAGAAATCAAAAAAACTATACATAAAATCAACAAATCAAAAAGTTGGTTTTTTGAGAAAATAAACAAAATAGACACTCCACTGGCCCGATTGACCAAAAAAAAACAAGAGAAAGTGAGAATCAATAGCATTAAAGATGAAAAAGGCAACATAACAACAGACACTGCAATCATTAAGAAAATAATTAGAAATTACTACAAAGAACTGTACTCCCACAAATTTGAGGACCACCAAGAAATAGAAAAGTTCCTGGACTCCCACCACTTACCAAAACTCAGTCCGGAGGCAACTGCAGAATTAAATAAACCCATAACCGAGGTAGAGATTGAAACAGTCATCAAGGATCTCCCAACGAAAAAAAGCCCAGGCCCAGACGGCTTCACTACAGAATTCTACAAAACATTCCGAACAGAACTAACCCCAATCCTCTACAAGCTCTTCAAAACAATAGAGGAGGAAGCAACCCTCCCAAACTCATTCTATGAAGCCAACATCACCTTAATCCCAAAACCGGACAGAGAACCATCAGAGAAGGAAAACTACAGACCTATCTCTCTGATGAACATTGATGCTAAAATTCTCAACAAAATCCTAGCCAATAGAATTCAAAAAATCATCAGACAGATCATTCATCCGGATCAAGTAGGATTCATCCCTGGAATGCAGGGATGGTTCAACATTCGGAAATCCATAAATGTTATAAACCATATCCAAAAACTGCAAAACAAGAACCACATAATAGTTTCAATAGATGCAGAAAAAGCTTTCGACAAAATCCAACACCTCTTCATGCTAAAAACTCTAGCCAAAGTAGGCATAGATGGGAAAATCCACAACATAATTAAAGCAATTTATGAAAAACCCAACGCCAGTATCATACTGAATGGAGAAAAGCTAGAACCCTTCCCACTGAGATCTGGAACAAGACAAGGGTGCCCGCTATCACCACTGCTATTCAACATAGTCCTAGAGGTACTTGCAGAGGCCATAAGACAAGAAAAAGAAATCAAAGGCATACGTATAGGAAACGAAGAAGTCAAGCTTTCACTATATGCAGATGACATAATCCTATACATAGAAAAACCAGGAGAATCAATACAGAAACTGCTAGAACTTATACGAGAGTTTGGCAGAGTGGCGGGGTACAAAATTAACGAACGAAAATCAACAGCCATAGTGTACGCAAATAACACCAAGATGGAAGAAGATCTAACCAACAGGATACCATTCAAAATAGCAGAGAGAAGTATGAAGTATTTGGGAATAAATCTAACCAAAAGCGTAGGAGACCTATTCGAAGAAAACTACAAACTATTTAAAAAGGAAATTGAACAAGACCTCAAAAGATGGAATAACATCCCGTGCTCCTGGATAGGCAAAATCAATATCATTAAAATGTCTATACTACCACAAGCAATATACATTTTCAACGCAATTCCAGTCAAATTGCCCAAAACATTCTTCACGGAACTGGATACAATGATTCAAAAGTTCATCTGGAAACACAAAAAACCACGAATAGCTAGAACCATCCTGAAAAATAAGAGATTAGCAGGGGGAATCACAATCCCGGACCTCTGGACATACTATAGAGCAGTGGTTATCAAAACAGCCTGGTACTGGCACAAAGACAGAAAAGAAGATCAATGGAATAGAATAGAAGCACCAAAAGGGAACCCACACAAATACAGCCAATTAATCTTTGACAAAAAGACCAATGATAGCTCAAGCAAGTGGGAAGGCCTCTTTAGTAAATGTTGTTGGGACAACTGGCTGATAGCCTGTAGAAACAAAAGGATAGACCCACATCTATCACCATACACTAAGATCCAATCTACATGGATAAAAGACCTAAACCTACATCCAGAAACCTTCAAACTCTTGCAAGAAAATGTAGGAAATACACTGCAAGACCTAGGAGTAGGTTCCGACTTTCTAAGAAGGACACCAAAAGCAATAGCAGTTGAGAACAGAATAAACAAATGGGACCTCATCAAACTAAGAAGCTTCTGTACAGCAAGGGAAACAATCAACAAAGTAAAAAAGCAACCCACAGAGTGGGAGAAGATCTTTGCACACGATATAGGCGATAGGGGGCTAATTTCCAGGATATACAAAGAACTTCAAAACAACCAAAAAACCAAAACAAACAAGCCACTCAAGAAATGGGCAAGGGAAATGGGCAAACATTTCACAAAGGAGCAAGTCCAAATGGCAAACAAACATATGAAAAAATGTTCCAGCTCCCTAGCAATAAGGGAAATCCAAATTAAAACATCGATGAGGTACCACCTAACACCAGTAAGATTGGCCCACATAAACAAGAACACCAACGACGCTTGCTGGCGAGGATGCGGGGAAAAGGGAACCCTACTCCACTGCTGGTGGAGCTGCAAATTGGTACAGCCTTTATGGAAATCAGTCTGGAGAACACTCAAACAACTCGGAATCTGCATGCCATATGACCCAGCAATAGCACTCCTAGGAATATATCCAAAACACCTGTTTTACGACAAACCAACATGCATCCCCATGTTCATTGCAGCACAATCAGTAATTGCAAAAACATGGAAGCAACCGAAATGCCCATCAATAGAAGATTGGATAAGAAAGCTTTGGTTCATCTACTCCATGGAATACTACTCAGCTGTTAAAAAAAACAAAATGCAGTTCTTTGTGGCTAAATGGGCACAACTGGAAACTATAATGCTAAGGGAAATGAGTGAATCCCAAAAGATTAGATACCACATGTTCGCCTTGATTTAACCTGTAATTTATTGTTTGGTTGTTTGTTATTTTTTGAACGTGTCATTGATGCTGTCTCAACCCAGATGTTTCGAAGAATGGAACTTGCATTATTTTTAACATATTGTTTACCCAATACTATGTCAATTAATTCCATAATGTTGTATATTGATACTGAGGCCTTGTTGGGGCTTTTAACCGACCGGATCTTTACTCTGTTAGACCTATCTTCAGACCATAGAAGGTCTCCCCAGGAGGCCACTGAACTTATCTGGACAATAAGACGCTGAACTTTATGCTAGGCATGTGTTTGCAAGCAATGAATCTCAACTGAACTTGAACTATGGTTATGCAGCAAGGTGGAGGAATCCACCATGGGGGGAGGGGTATGGGGAGGGGTGGGGGGAATCTCCAGCGCCTATAAAACTGTACTACACAATACAGTGTAAACAACAATAAAAAAAAAAAAATCTGAAAACTCTTCCAGTTTTTTTTTTGATAAATAATTGCTACATCAGCATTATCTAAAGCTGCCCTAATTTTCAATAGAACATCAGAACTTCTAACTTAATCTGTCTTTAACTTTCCTCGCTTGAATCATCTATCTCCCCGCTTTCCTACTGCCAGATTCCTGGTAACCACCACTTTACTTTCAACTTCAACACAAGTGACCATTATCAGATTCCAAAGGAGTAAGATCATGGATTTGTCTCAGTACTTGCTTTAGTCACTTACTTGAAATGGCTTGCATCTATGTTATTTCAAATGACACGAACTCTGCCTTTTCGGGTTGAGGAATATTCTGGTGTGTAGACGTACCACGCTGTGTATCTGTTCGTCAGCTGATGGACATTTGGGAAATTCGTTTCTCAGCAAGTGTGAAGAGTGCGGCAATGAAATCAGGAGTGTCCGTGTCTCTTTGAAATGTAATTCCATTTAATATATATATATTGCCAAATGCTGTGGGGATTGTGTTTTTAATTTTTGAAGAAATTCCGCAGTATTCTCTACAGCGGCTGTTCTAATTTATATCTTCACCAGCAAAGTGAGAAGTTTGCCTTTCCTCCGTCACCATGCCACCATTTACCTCTTGTCGTTGTGATCACAGCCGATCTAACAGGGTGGCGCTGTGGTTCTGGTTTGCCTTTCCCTGATGGCTGACGGTGATAAGGCGATGTGATGAGCTAGTTGTAGGACCTGCTCACACATTCTGCCAGTGCGCATGTGACGACATCATAACACTATGACACTACGTAACCAGCAACGAAAAGCAGGTCCCTTCAGATGGCTTCGGCTATACAGGAGGATGGTTGTGCTCTTTCTTACAGTGCAAGACACTTCACTCCAAACAGGAACACTTCCCTTGTTCCACACACCCACGTGGTTGTAACATCCTCAGAGCACAGCGGTTAACGGCTCAGACAGTGCTGAGTGAGATCTTGCATCTGCCGCATTTCAGCCATCCCTTCGGTTGCTGCCTGTTCCTGAAATCCCATTGCCACACTCCGTGTCTCCGAGGGATCACTTTCAAAGCATCTCATTGCCTCTGACAAGACAAAGCGGAGTGTTGATGAGTTTGGATTTGCTTCCCAGTCTCTCAGTTTTTCTGTCTCACAGTTTGGCATCTCATTCCTCTATGACATCGGAAGCCTTAGAAAATTCTGCTTGATCCTGAGATGTGTCAAAGGTGCTAACTGATGACCCTTTATCTGCAGCTTCATTTCAGGCATTGCATTTAGCAATATAATCAGAAAAACTCCAAAAACAAACCTCCCAAAAACCCCTTGAAAACCTCACATAATGACCAATCCAGATTATAACAAGACTGTCAGATGTCGCAGTCCCAATCCCAGTATCAGAAGGCTAACACGATTTCTTCAGTTTATTCAGAAATAATATTTCAAATTAAAGTATGAGCTCAATGGCCTGTGTTTCTCTATTTTCTCCAATGCTTCCATGTTCCCTTCTTTCCAAAGGTGCCATTGCATTTTCAAAGATGACAATTATATTCACCAACTCACTTGGAAGTGATGGTATCACATATTGTGGTCTGGATGAAAATCTTTGGAAAAGGAAGCCATATCCAAGATGAAAACATTACGTTTTGTTTAAGGAACTGTTCAATCTGGAATGAACAGAACTTTGTCTTACGATCCTAAAGCTAGATCAACAAATCTTCAGGTACCCCAACGTGTTTCATGAATATGAATGTCCCAAATAATAGTTCTATAAAGACGAGGTAACACTGGGCACGTACTTATTTCTCAACCAGACTACACAATTGGGAAAGGTTATGCCATTATTTTTCACTTTATTACCAAATCAGAACATGTTCATTAAGTGTATGGATTACATATTAAACTGTATTAATACAATTATATTCCCTCATTAACTACAATGGTTTGTCTACAAACTGACAGGGGTTCAGTGCCTACTTTCAAAAACAATTATGTGCTTGCTATGATATGTTTTTTTACCTCTTCTACAAATCTATATTACTTTAAAATAGATGCCGATTCTATATTGCTGCAAGGAGAAAGCCTGAATTCACAAAGAAACATCTGATATGGGATGCATTCTAGATATTTTGAAAATAGAATATGCCGGAGTTAGCAAGAAGTCTGCTTTGGGGAAAACTTCTACTATGAATAAAATTGTTTGTCACTTTCTTTTGCCAAAGGGCATATTAGTCATTGCATAGGCTGTTCTATTTTTTTCTTGAAATCAGGTCACTTAATCCCTTTTGGGATGTATTCAGAATAAGAGCCTATATTTTTTTCCCAGATTAATCTTGGAAGAATTTCAAGTGGCAGGTCTTCACAGACTAGGACATAGGGAATAGAGTCTAAAGTGGCTAACACTGTTAATGGTATGGTTTCATTCACAATGGCATTACTTGTGAATATAATTTAAATGAAACTGTAAGCACTCAAAAATCCCAACAAGATCTCAACAACTGTAAAATTATAGTTCTGTGCACTTCATACCTCCAGTACCGAAAATACACAGCTGAAAACCTCAAAATGCCAGTCAGCATTTGTGGCTGGAAGTATATTTATGAGTATAATATCATAATATTACATTTATAGTGATGTAACAGTTACTACCCATTTTTCTTGAGCAATAATCCATATTTAATAATTTTGCAGTTTAAAATTAGCATTAATAAGATGTAAGAAATCCAAACCTTCTGGTGAACAATTCTTTGTTTATTACCTATTCAGCTTCTGCATGTTTCTGGGAACAGTGACATTCTAAGCTAGAGAGGGAGCTTGTTTTTAATTCCTTACTTGAAAACAAAACAACCACTGGATATGTACGATCATATTTAATGTATTATTAAACCTCTGATTTCCATAAAAAAATCAAAATTTGAATTTGAGCATGTTGAAACCCTAAAATATGAAGGGAAGACATTAAGAAAAAAATCAATGTGGAAATGGATAAGTAGGTAGATAAATAGAGAAATATAGACAAAGCCATAATTCTCAAATTCTTGATAGTGAAAGACCAATTTATTCTTTTGGTTTTTTATCAATGATGCATATTTTGGTGAGCATAAAATAAAAATGATTAATAGAGGGTCTGGGGCAGTGGCTCAGTTAGCTAAATACTCCTCCTTCGAGATCTCATAATGAAGAACGGTTCTTGTCCCAGCTGCTCCACTTCCTGTCCCACTGCCTGCTTGTAGCCTGGGAAAGCAGTAGAGGATGGCCCCGGGGCCCTTGGGACCCTGCAACCACGTAGGAGACCCAGAAGAAGCTCCTGGCCTCTGACTTTTGATTGCCTCAGCTCCAGCCATTACGCCTACTTGGGGAATGAAGCTGCAGGCAAAAGATCTTTCTGCATGTCCTCCTCTCCTTAAATCTGCCTTTCCAATAACAATAAATGAACCTTTTAAAAAGTGATTAATAGAAAGTGAAAATACAGACATACCAAATACAAGTAGAGATTGTTATTATTTGATTAAACAAATAAAAGACACTGTAATAAACAGGAAAAGAAAGGTGCAACAGAGGAAGATTGCTACAAAAGTTTCCAACTGTTTCATCTGAACTCCTACACTTTCTCATCACAGTTTGGCACCAATCCATGAGCTACACTTGGTGAAGCTTTGGGATAGTACGATCACTCTTGGGTTGTCTTTCTCCATATGCATTAGGTATTTGGTACAAATCCCAGCAATTCTACATGGTGTGCTAGCAGAACATTAGCAAAGCAAATCTGACTGCTTTTCCTGCCCTGATTTGTAGCTCAGGGTGATGTCAGAGCACTGCTGTCAGCTACAGAAAACAAAATAGAACTTTGTATCTCAAGGAAATATGACACTAGAAAAAGGCAAACTTGAGCTTTTGACAAAGTGTTTCCTCACTGTGAGCACAGATTAGGCTTGTGTGGTAGATTTCTTTCAAGGTATGATTTCTTATGTGCAGCAAATATTGTCAGCAGAAAAAAAAAAAAACAGTTTAGGAAAATGGGTTCCCTGTATTTTCAGCTAGTGACTGTTTTTGTCACAATTAAAAACCCACCTACATTGCTATTAACTATATACTAGTATCACTTTAGTCTATCAGAACATTCCAGAAAGAAAGGAACAATCACAGATTGGGTGACATTGAGAAATAGACACTTCCTTGTAAGAAACTGTTGGAGCGAGGTAACCACAAGGAAAGTTAAGGTAACTGGAGCAGGCATTGGATTTGATAGAAACTTGATTTTGTTCTGAAGGAATTGGTACAACTTTTTTTTCAATGAAATCATTCTATGTAAATTAAACAAACACAAATGAGTACATAATGCCAGAACAAACACTCCTGCCAAAATCAGGGTTGCGTTGAGAAGAAAATGTGTACCTTTACTGTAGAGGACTTGGAAGAGTCAGTAAAGAAAAAAAAAAAGGATTCATAATCCATTAATCCAGGGAGGGCAAAAACATTTCAGCATAAGCTGAAATCCCCAATTATGTGTTGTGAATGTCTGAAGCTGACCTACATCAAAATGGGAATGTATGATACTGATGTTTGCCCTAAGTATCAGATAAAGAAACATGATAAAGCTTATAGTTTCTGCTCCAAAGGTGTGGTTTCTGAGCTTGGATAAGAGCTGAAGAAAACTTGTGGGTTTAAAAAAATGTAGAGCCACAGACTGTACAGCATTTAATAACTTGTCTATACAGTGGAGGGAAATGAAAATCTTAAAGTTGATGCAAGTGAGGGATGAGATATTAAGCTATGTATCGGGTACAAAAGGGACAACCCCAAACAAGCACTGATGGTGGATTGTGACAAAACCATCATATGTTATAAAAAAAACGCACAAAAACCTTACTATTTCAAAAAGCCAATGAATACGAAAGCTGAACATTCAATTTGAAACATCCTAGCCCAACTTTTTCATAAAAAAAGTGTAGAACAGAGATGTGTAATAAGACCTTTGCTCCAAATTATGTGAGTGACTTAATGAAGATTAAGAACCACCTTCTCAGCACCTCCTATCCTTCCTATTTTATGATATTCCTCCCTCAGGTAGATTAGTTGGAGCCTCTCCATTTGGTGAGAAGGAACCACTCACTACAGGCTGCAGTAACAAAGATCTCTCCAAGTCTCAACAACTTAACACAAAGTACGCTTACACGCCAAGCTGACTGTGAAGGGCTGCTCTCAGGACACTCCTCAGTATTCCAGTTCGTTATTCAGGCAGTTAAACGCTTCTGCCCAAAAATGGCTAAACCAAATCATGTGGGCATGCCAATTTCATTGCACTGAGGTGGATATATCCATCCTGTGTGTGTAAAAGAAGCCAACTGTTCAATGGAGTCAGAATGTGACCACCAATGAATAATACACACAATGCACATTAAAGGACGCTTGTAATGACGTGAACGTGTTCTGCTGACTTTGGTAAACTGGAAGTTTTATGCACTTTCTGCACGGTCCCTGAAGGGCTTCTCGTCCACGAGAATGTAAATAATCGGGAAAGCTGTGTTTTTCTACTTCTCCATATGGCGCGCAGCTCAAGGGGGAATGCTGTGAAGGAAAAATGAGTTTCAGATCAAGAGGAGGATACATTTTATGACAACATTATGCCAAATGAACAAACATAAATTTAAAATACATCCACTTTAAAAAATAAAATTCTGATTTACCTGTGTAACAGAAATATACTGATTTTCTAAGTTTGGGAATCAGACATTTTCTGTGCTTTATTTCCCTAGTTGACCATACAAACTCACGGTGACAACTTGCTGTCCGCGCAACGAAGCAGAACTTGAGAAGTGTTCACCTGCTCTGAGTGCTGCCTCAGTCAGGAATGTTCCCTTGCTCAAATATTGTTCAGTTGAACTTCCGTAAAGTTATTTCGTTAACTGCCTAATTGATATCAAGGTATGTAAATCTTTGAAAGTTATTCCTTGTCATACTATTAATCTCCATACATTTTCCATGTGCTATTGGTAACAGTACCATTTTTAAAAAGATTTATTTTTAAACTTTTTATTGCAAAGTCAGATATACAAAGAGGAAGAGAGACAGAAAGGAAGATCTTCCAATCACTGATTCACTCCCCAAACACCCACAACGGTCGGCGCTGAGTCGATCCGAAGCCAGGAACCCAGAGCCTCTTCTGTTGCAGGGTCTCAAGGCTTTGGGCTCTCCTGGACTGCTTTCCCAGGCCACCAGCAGGGAACTGGATGGGAAGCAGGGCACGTGGGATTAGAACCAAAGCCCATATGGGATCCCGGTGTGTGCAATGTGAGGAATTTGGCTATTAGGCTCCTGGGCCACGTAACAATGTCTTAAATGTGGCCATTATTTCAAATTTTTTTTCATGTTGTTGTAGGTCTAATTTGCTTGATAACCTCTGAGGGAAGAATATCTTCATCGTGCATTATGCTGGTGCATATTTTAGCTTCCTATGTGCGGTCTTAGGAATTCTCGATTTACTAATTTTAGTTCTATTTTTCAAGATGCACACAAGTTTTAAAATATTTTTCTGTCGAAACTATTATCAATATGCACATAATACTAGATTTTTGGGGGGGAGGGGGAAAATTTGTTTCTTCAAAAGGCAGAGAGATGGAGATAAAACGGAGAAGGAGAGCTTCCATCTGATGTCCTTCCCCAGTGGTTCGCCATGGTGGAGAGTGGACCACACTGAAGCCAGGAACCTGAACTCCAGCCAGGTCTCCCACCTGGTGGCTGGGAGGCCAGTACTTGGTCCTCGCGGGCTGCCGCAATGCGAACGCCCACACTGGCACCTTAAACTCAGCACCACGCAGCCTGTATGCAGTCCTCTTAAGTACTTAAAATGTTTTTTACTTAAAATCAATTTTAATGTTTTTTTCTTTAACCGGCTTCAATTAGCATTTGCTAGATATGTATTTTACTTTAAATTCAAGGTTTCTGCCACCTGTATGTCACGTGAATGGTTTTTCAAAAACCTTCATTTTTGATTTTTTTTTCTACAGATAAGAAAAATAAGAGGACATTTGAATTTTAGCGAAAAGTTTAGCAATTTACTGATGGTGGGTGCACAATTCTTTTCAGCATTTTGTCCCCATTTGTGTGTGTGTGTGTGTGTGTGTGTGTGTGTGTGTGTGTGTGTGTGTGTTCACTGGTTCTCAATGCCATCAGAACTGTATTTTCCTATTCCACTTTTAACATCTGCTGGTTCTGCGTTTACTTTCTAGCATTTTCCAAATTCTTCTAGAATTTTAAACACACCCTCTCAGCTTAGGCGGCCTGAAGTTAATCAATAGCTTAACACTTCCCCCCGTAAGACATGAACTTTAGAAAAATGATCTTCAATCACCGCTTCTTTCAAGTTAGATTCTGTTGTTTCCTGGCATTTGCCTGTCTTAATATTTTTCTTATCTCACAAGTTCGATATTATCACTGCTACAGCAGGTCAACTTTTTATTATTATTATTATTATTATTATTGTTCCCAAAGTGCTCATCACTTGGCTTTGTGTCCTCTTCAGCTCGGCCATGTCTTCTGGAAGTATTTTCTTTCTGCTTGAACTTGCTGCTGCTCCCTCCTCTTGGTGAGACCTGGCTGCCTGTAAGTGCTCTGTGTCTGAAAAGTCTTTGTTTCGCCTTTGCTCCGTTTCGAGGCAACCTGTAGAGACTGACAGCTCTTTTCCGCTGACACTTTATTGATCTCACTCCCTGAGCCCCGTCTCCTGCTATTGCTGAGAGGAGCTAGGCATCGATCTAATACTTATTCAGTTATGTGTGATTCTTGTCTTTTTGCCCTAAAACTTATTTGATTGTGCTGGGAGTCCACCGCAACATGCACAGAAGAGTTTCTTTTCGTGTCGTTTTTTTTGGGCTTCATTGGCATTCTTAATCCAAAGATAAGTATCCTTGGATAATTCTAGAAACAGTGAAGATAGTAACTTTATGAAAGTTCCTGAACTCTGTTTTGCTTTTTTCTGTATTTAAACATTTACAATTATCTTCTTCATGTGCCTTAAACACTCTTTCATATTTCTCATTCATTTGTTTCTGCACTGCTTTTGGGAACATTGCTTTCTATCTCCTTTCACTAAGCAGCCCCCATCCATTGCACGGTAAGTCCTTCATGAAAGCCCTATGCTTTAATAGTTATATAAGTGGTATTCCCTCAGCCTTGTTGGAAATGCAAAAAAAAAAAAAAAGGAAGAAGAGTAGATACTTTGCTATAGAGACATAATTCAATAAACTGCACACAATTGTTATGTTAAGCTGATATGACATAGACAAGAGGCTGCCTAAATCATGAATGTTGTGTTTATATTACAGCTTGAGCCAACTACCATTTATACACAAACAGATTTCAAAAGATATAGAGAAGCTTCCAGGGCTCTGTGTGTGTGTGTGTGTGTGCGTGTGTGTGTGTGTGTGTGTGTGTGTGTGTGCATACAGAATGCTCTAAATGTAACTACCCCAAGTGCTTAAGGATAAACTGTATCCAATATCTCAAAGACTTATAAACATTTTTCATTGATTGTATGTTAAAATAGTAATGTTTTAGATATGTTGGTTTGAAATAAATGTTAAAATAATAATACTTTGGATATGCTGGTTTAATACATGCTTTAAATAAAATGCATTAAGCTTAATTCCACATTTTTCTGCTTTTTCATGTTGCTAGTAGACATTTTTAAATTACGTATTATTTAAAAAACTTGATCTTGTAATTTAAAATATGTTTTAGGCCTGGCATAGTAGCCTAGTGGCTAAAGTCCTCACCTTGCACACACTGCAATCCCATATAGGCTTCGGCTCTAATCCTGGCGGCCTCACTTCCCATCCAGCTCCCTGTTTGTGGCCTGGGAAAGCAGTCGAGGACAACCCAAAGCCTCGGGACCCTGCACTCACATGGGAGACCCAGAAGAGGCTCCGAGCTGCTGGCTGTGGATTGGCTCAGCTCTGGACATTGCAGCCACTTGGGGAGTGAATTAGCCAATGGAAGATATCCTCTCTGTCTCTCCTCTTCTCTATATGTTTGCATTCCCAATAATAATAAATAATTATTTTAAAAAATGCTTTGTATCTAAAGTATTGCGATTTAGTTCTTTAACTGGCAGGGACAATTTTGATATTCATTATTCTTTTGTCACAGTTTCATTGCTCTATTTATTTCCTTATTTTGTGTTCCTTACCAGGCAATTTCAATATTGAGTATCCTTAGCAGTGTGGTTCTGATCTGCATTACTTCTGCTGGTTCTCTCCTTTAATAGCCTGTTTCCTTTTGTGTTTGTTCATCTTGGCAACTTCGCTGTTAAATGTCTGAGTTTTATTTGCAGTTACCTGAAGAAAATTTGCAGTTTCCTCTGCCAGGATTATGAATGTCTAGCCCTATAAGACCAAATTAAGATTAATATTAACCTTCTACATTTGGGGTGAAGCCACAGAGTTATTTTATCTTAGTTTTTCGTAAAGTAGAATAAATGTGCCCAGAGATGTGTATATATCATTGGTGAAAGTACTCCGAATTTGCACAAACACAATTATGAAACCAGCATCCAAATCAAAAATCAGGTGATGGAATACGACCTGCCAGCCTTCCGTGGGTCCTGTAATAGAATACTGTAGTATGTTTGAGTGTGTGTGTTTCTTTCTTTTTTTTTTTTCTGTCCACTAGAGAAAAATCTAAGTTCTTGGATCCTCGGTGTCCCCCGTTTCAGTTCCTCTTTCCTCGGGTGTGGCCCTGTCTTCTCCCATTTTGGGGTACTGAATGTGGTTCTCCCTTCCCCTTACAATTGCCCTGTTGAAACGTGGGCGACCAGCAATGAAGGATGTGTGACTATGTCAGGGCAAACGTCATTTCCAGCACTTTAACATTCTCCAGATTTGAATGATCTTCTTTTCCCACAAGCTTAGAAATGTGTAAGACAGAAAGACAGAAAGAAAGAAAGAGTTGAACATCTGTCTCAGAAACAGGGGCTTAGTGTGAAAATCATCATAATGGTAAAGATGTGACTCAAAACATTCAAATTCCTGTGATTAGGAGTATTTAATGACATGGGAGCTATCCACAATGTTATTTAACAGAAAGAAATTATTCACACTTACAAAAATATAATCCCAACTCTGAAAGATCAGATGTAGCTTCGTCTAGACCTAAAAACACAGAGAGAAATTAATTAAAATACTAATGTGATTTACTCTGGGAAATGCCAATGCATTATTTTGTTCTTTCTTTTAAATATTATTTTATTTGTTTATTGGAAAGTCAGATATACAGAGAGGAAGAGAGACTGCAAGGAAGATCTTCCATCTGCTGGTTCACCCCCCAAGTGAGTGCAATGGCCAGAGCTGAGCAAACCCGAAGCCAGAAACCCGGAGCCTCTTCCAGGTCTCCCACACGGGTACAAGGTCCCAAGACTTTGGCCCATCTTTGACTGCTTTCCCAGGCCACAGGCAGGGTGCTGGATGGGAAGTGGGTACACCAGGATTAGAACCGGAACCCATACAGGATCCCAGTGTGTGCACGGTGAGGACTTTAACCACTAGGCTACCGCATAGGGCTCCATTCTTTTATTCTTATGCTTTCTCTTATTGTCTGCAACACACTCATCTTTTAAAAAACAAACCAAAGTTATATTAAGAATGAGAATAATGATCAAGAGCCAGGAAAGACTTTTCTTCAACCGCCTTCACTGTCACACACTCAATCTATGCCAGTGACGCAAAAGTGGAAAAATGGAATAGCCCTGGCAACACTCAACAAGAGAAGTGCAGCAAAGTGGGCATGACCCTTTTCTGCCTTCTGCTCATGCCAGCTGCCATCAAACAGAATAGGAGACTTGGTCCCAGAGAACGTTGGCAAGTGTTTCTCCTTCATGGCTTTGCTTTCCCCGTGCAGCATTAATGTGTCTTTCCGCAAGCAGCAAATTGCAGGTGAGGGAGGGATGTATCAAAATGTGTCCCGTCTTCTAATTTAGATTCCCGATTTGGGGTTTTTCAGCTTGCTTGACTTTGTGAAGTGCCAGAAGGCTGGGGATGTGATGACAGAAACAAAAGTAACTGCACATTCCTGTGAGGTTACATTGTTTGTAAAAGAGCATCTTGGAAACAAATGTGCCCCTTTTTGTTTCTACTGTAACATGGTCATTGCAGTCATGGTTTCTCTTTTTAAAAGATTTATTTATTTTTATTAGAAAGGCTGATTGACATAGATGGGGTGACAGAGAGAAAGAATTCAATGATTCACTCCCCAAATGGCTGCAGAGCTGGAGCTGAACTGATCCGAAGCTAGGATCCAAGAGCTTCTTCCACCTGTCTTTTGCAGGTGCGGAATCCCAAGGCTTTAGGCGTTCTTTAGCTTCTTTTCCAAGCCACAATCCATCCCGGACTGGATGGGAAGTGGAACAGCCAGGATAATGAATCGATGCCCATGTGAGATGCCAGCGCTTGCAAGGTGAGGACTAGCCAACTGAGCCATTTCATTGGGCTCTCCACAGTAATTTCAAAGTGGCATCAGTTAGTCATTCGAAAGCATTTTTAGGACAAGACAAAATAAGCAAAAGACCCACAAAGATGGAAATAATTTGCCTGCCAGAATGTTTTTGTCATTCTCCCTCTTTGGAGTTGTAAGCAGGGACCCGTCTTTCTCTTAGGTTTTGCAAATGAAAATGTGCGATGCAAACCTCCTGCAGCAGTATGACCTGGAAGCTTGCTAGCAGTAGAGACTCTCAGGCCCTTTTTCAGAGCTGCAGAATCAGATTCTCCATGAAGTTGCAGTTGAATAACCTCTTAGATGATTCTTACATGCACTAACAGTTCAAAGCCATTTCAAGACCATTCCGAAATAATATCAAGCCACCACTGTTCAAATCAAAAGAAAAGGAGACAATTTGATTCCTGAGTATCGGTTTCTCATCTGGGGAGAAATTTGATATAAATCGTCACTCCAGCAGCCACAATTAAATGTGAAAACTCTTCAGCGTATCAATAAACAGAGGTCAAGGCTCCGTTCAAACAGCCTGCTTCTCGCCTGCCTCCCTTCCACGGTCCAGCCCCAGGAACAGACTTTGTGTTCAATCTTTCTTTGATCTTCTTTGAAGACATGCAGCTTTGAACTGACAGTGTCGCGGCTGGAAACTGTTTTGTGCTCACCATCAATTGCATCTTCTCTACGACTCTCTGGTGAGACACTGCAAAAAATAAGAACAAATCCAACACAAAAATGCAAGGCAACAGGAAACTGCCAGGCGCAATGTGAGGGTTTACCAGCTCACTGGCTCGGTTTCTGTCATTGTATTGCGTTGCCATGCTACACGATTTTCTAACCTTTCTTTAAAAAATCTTGGATGATCTAACACAGAAATGTTGACTAGAATGTGACCAATTATTAAAAAAAATAGAAAAGATCTACACTAAGACTTTGGAATCTCCTTTTCCAATATCATTCATTAGTAATGATCAACACTTTCATTAATCTAACTTTTGGCAAAGGTTGACTAATCGCTAATGATTTTCACCCATATTTACCATTCCCATAGAACTCTTCATTTTGAAAATAAATGCTGCCATAACAGCAATAGTGTGTTGATGATGGCTTCATTTGGGTTATGTGTGGCAAAGCCCATTTATTGTATCATCTATACAATACACACTGATTTGTTTCTCCGCATTTATGGAGACTGGGAAGTTCAAGGCAGTGTCTGACAAGAGTATTTTCTCATTATGTCTTTATGTAGTTCAGAGAAAAATCATTTCTCTCAAACTTTTCCTTTTAAGAGCAGTGATCCACTCACAAGAATTCCATTCCATACCCATCTCCCAAGGACCCCGCCTACAAATACCATCCCATCATGGGTTGGAATTTCAACATATGATTCCAGAAAGGACACAAACATTGAGTCCATAATATGGGAATACATTCCCATTATTTTTCTCCCTTGTCCCCATATCACTTTACTACCACAAGTATGTTGCATAACAAGCAGTTAAATAATCTCCATGACACGGCACAACAGAATGTATTGCTTACACATAAAGGGCCAGCTTGACATTGACTGGGAGACTCCATATCTTTTTAGCTGGGGTTACTTACCCAGTTGTGTACTAAATTATAGCCTGGACCAGGCTTCCTTGAATATCCAAGCACTTTCAGATCTGCCTTATGTGTCCATCAACTTCCTGCAGGCTACCCCATTCCTCACCGATAGAACACACAGAAAGTAGAAAAGAAGGCCGCTTGGATTGTAGACTGGGAACCACCACACTGGTACTTCTGTCTCCTCCACTGGACAAGTCCAGTGCTCAACTACAGACATGGGTCACTTCAGAGCTTCATAGTAAGGGGAGTGGGCACAGGCAAGCAGAAAGGCGTCCATGTTTGAAACCAATCTCCCCCACTGCATCATCTAATCTGACCTTAGAGTTTCTTTTATCATTTTACCAACATCACTTCTGGGTGCTATTCCTTTTCACTTGCTGCCCCCTAATGATCCTGTCCCCATATTCCTTATTCATTTCTCCTGAGACTATTCTCAACAAAATGTTCAGAATAATCATTTTTAAAACATGATCTGACCACTCCTTTGCTTAAATGAACCTGCTCAGCAGTTTCTATTTGTCTCAGGATAAAAGTAGAAATCAGATGGTGACGTGGGAGAGCCCAGGTTATATATGGAGCCTGTCCCTCCCACCAGCACCCACCTGTCCTCTGGTCTATGGTCACACTGAGCGTCCTGCACTTCTTTCAATGTGTGCTTTCTCATCCCTCATGACGTGTATGTATGTGGGTCTCTACCTCAAGAAAGCTTTACCTGGTTCAGTTCCAGGAATCCATCAAATCACCATTCAAATCAATTCCTCACCACGCTGTCCCTGTAATAGAATGACCTAGTTTGATGCTCTAAAAACTGCTTATAATTTTCCATCACTGTTCTTACCACAGTTTGTAATGAACAGTACTCTGAGTCATTAATCAACATCAGCTTCCACTAAACTATAAAACTCCGTGCTGTCAAAAATCATGTCTCTAAGTTTAACAAGATTGGCTAGCATGCTTATCAAACTAAAAAAGGAAAACAAATTGTTCTTCCCATAATTTCCAATACAAGAGTTAACTGAAACGAAATGATTATATGCAATGATGCTGAGTACAAGGGTTCCTTAGAAAGGACAAATGTATTTAGCAAAATATCAATGATTTCTCTGCCTTCCAAATTTATTAGGCAAAACGGCTCTCCATTTTGGGCACATATGCCTTGCCCATGGGAATAAAACCAAGAAACAGAATGGTGGTAAAATAATCCCTGAGGAGGTTATGTTTACTTCTCAGATATTTTTCTAATAATTCCCTACACCTCTGTCGGGTGAAAGCATAAATTAAATCCTGTGCCCGAAAGGTGTGAAGCAGGTGTTCAATTTGTATTTTGATTGCTGAGATGTGCTACCTATGTATCCTACCAAATAGCATTTCACTCCTTGATAAAAAAAACATCCGTACAGAAAACTACATAAACAGACATATGCAGTTATTTCTTTGAAGCCTTTGACCAATATCTTCCTTTTTTTCATACCTCCAGTGATATACATTTTTCTGCTTCTATTAGGTTACCCTTTTGCCCTTTTTAGATTCCAAGACATTCTATGGTATCTGCCTTATTTCTCACTTTTTTATTTAGCATAATGCTCACGAATTACATCAAGGTTGTCACAAATGTTAAGATTTGCTCCTTTACAACAAAATAGCACTGGTGTGTGTGTGTGTGTGTGTGTGTGTGTGTGTGTGTGTGTGTGTGTGTTGTGTGTTGTGTGTGTTTGTGGTGTGTGTGTACAATTAGGGAATTCATTGTCAGTTAACTATTACTATGTAAGAAACAACTCCCAAAATTCAATGGCTTAAAGCAAAATTATTACTTATGAGTCTTAGGGCCAACTGAAAAACTCCTATGATCTGGGCTGCATCCATGTAGTCACACCAGGTCACAATGCTCTCCTGCTGTCATAGCTGGACTTCGTCTCACATTTCAGTTTGGCAGGTTGGCTCATCCAGAATTATTTGGGTCCCAGATTACTGTGCCTTCTACCTGAAGCTTTTCTTAATACAACAGGCAGCATAGCCCTCCAACAAAGGGCAGAACTATGCAAAGCGTTAGACAGAAAGCTCAAAACTGGAAAGATGCCCCCCTCTTCTGAGTTCTATTGATCATAGCCAACCACAAAACCAAGTTAGACTACACAAGTAGAGACACGGACTTTATTTCGGGACAGGAGGGACCATGTAGTCTTGCAAGTGATGTAGCTACAGGGAAGGGTGAAACACTATGACCAGTTTTTGCAATCAATCTGCCAGAGTGCTAGAGAGAGTTGAACGAAGCCCAACTTCCCAAAACAAGGATGCACATTCCATACTAAATTGAGTGCTTTTCTGCTACCCATGCCACAGATCCTGTCAACAGATTATAAATATGGGTTTTCCTTTCCAGCTTCCCTTGGACAAACACCTCAGAGTCCTATTGGCAATGGTTGGCTTCCATTCTCTTCTGTTGCCGGCTTTATGTCAGCTTCTATCAGTTAGCACTGCCTGCGGAATATCACAAGCTGCCAGGTGGCTTCGAAGGACTCGGAGCATGAAGCCAAGAGTGCTGCTCAAGTTGAGCCTAAGTGACTCAGTCACTGCCATTAGGATGAATGCATCTTGGGAGAGTGCAAATTATGAAGATTTCATTCTATTTTCAAATGCAATTCGTGGGAGTGATCGCTGTGGCTGCTAAGCAGACAAGCAAGCTTATTTCAGCAAAGGCATAACTGGATCCCAATCAAGTGAAAACGAGATGCAGGTAGAGGGCGGAGTGCTAACAATAAGAAGAGAGTGGAAAAATACATCAGAACAAGCAGTCGCTTACATGACAGCCTTACAGCTGGGCGCTAAGGTATGGAGGGACTAGGACCACAGTTACTATTCCTCCTCTTTTGATGCCAGTGTGCATGTATCAAGGGCCATTTCCAGCATCTAAAATTCTATATCATAACGGTGCAACTGTATGTAAAGCAGAACCAGAAAATAGTAAAAATTGTCTCCCACAAAGCAGGGCTTCAAGGCTCTGGTGGCCAAGAACAATCATTTAGCAAGCTTTGAAAAGAAGGAATCCTTGGGCCTGGTGCAAAGTCTTACTTGGCTAATCCACCCCCTTCAAGTGTTGACATCCCATATGGGTGACAGTTCCTGTCCCGGCTGCTACACTTCCCATCCAGCTCCCTGCTTGTGGCCTGGAAAAGCAGTGAAGAATGGCCCAAAGCCTTGGGACCCTGCTACCACGTGGAAGACCTGGAAGAAGCTCCTGTTTCCTAGCTTTGGATCAACTCAGCTCCAGCTGTAATAGCCATTTGGGGAGTAAACCAGCAGATGGAAACTTCTTGTCTCTGTCTCTCCCTCTCTCTAAATCTGCCTTTTTAAAATAAAAGTAAATACGTCGTTAAAAACTATGAAATCCTCATCCACCATCAGTGACACTCATTCACCTCAGGCCAAGTGTAACTTAAATATTGAGACATTTTTCAAAATCCCCAGGTGATTTAATATGGATCTACAAATGGGGATTTTTTGCAGTGCCTGAGTAACTCTTCACTGGAATAACCAATATGTTGCCTTAAGCTTGTGTTGTTTGCAGGGTATTTTCCCAGATGCCGTGATTCAAAGAGATCACTGACTCAAAGGAGAAGAAAGATACCTGCATGTTTGAAACCACCATAATTTGAAACCACCATAATGACATACCTGGTGTAAAAGAAGATCAATTATCCTTCCCCTGTTGACTGTGCTTGAACTTGTTCAGAATTATTCCTGGGTTTCCACAAGGTCAAAAACTATCCATTAAAATAAGGAATCATTCAGGACCCAGAGCCCAGGATCCCTGTTGGAAACCCTCATTCCATCTGATGCCAAACAAGTGTCCCTGGGTAACTGATGTATATCCTCAAAGCCTCAAATTCCTCAATTGTGATATGAATACAGTCACTTCTAATGCCAAACCATCGCTGCAAGGCTCAGCCGAGATCATCTATGTCATGCAGTAAACATAATACCTGACATGTAGCAAATGTCCGATAAAGGTTAATGAGCAATTGATAACCTGCCAACATTAATCAAAGACTAACAAACCACAATATATTATCTTCAATTCCTGTCCTGTGGGCATATTTTTGATCAGGGAAATGAAATTTAAAACAATAAAAAAAAATACAAATCCCCATAGATAGCAAGAGTATGTGGCAAAGTGGGACTGGGAGGCAGAAGAGAAAAGCACACATAAGTAAACTGAGACTCAGTGAGGCGCCTTTGGTCTCTAACCTCTGAGGCCGCATGAAGAAACATGGGCCCACCTCCCTCTGCGTCCACAGATTTTAAGGAGACCACCTCGCCGGTTCTCCATCACACCTGAAGAACCCCTCTTCTACTCCTTCCCACTCAAGGGATGAGAAAATAAAATCAGTCAAAATCAGAAAATATAGCAAAAGAAAGATGAAAGAAAATAAATTACAATGAATATGACAATTATGATCCTATGAATGTTAGCTGAACTTATAAAAAAATCCATTTAAATAAGAAATTCACCAATTAAAAGAAAGACAAGCTACCGGGCTGGATTTTTTTTTTTTTTTGAAAAGGCTTAACTCTGTATTGTCTATAAGAAGCACAATTTAAGTTTAAAGACACCAAGCCATTAAAAATAAAAGCATGGCACAATTTAAGTGTAAAGACACCAAGCCATTAAAAATAAAAGCATGGGGGAAATATACCATCTTAGCACTAATCCCAAAGAATGGTGGCGTAACTGTGTATTAATTTCAGCTGAAATGTCCTTTAGCAAAAGGAAATTTATTAAGCTTAAAGAAGAAATTAGTTCTCTAAGAAAACAGCAACCCTAAGCATGTAAGTTTGTACCAAGCATCTCAAAATAAATGAGGAAGAACATTTATGTTAGCTAGAATTAACAAGAAAGCATAGACACCTGTGCTTTATTCACCATTATAACCAGAGATTTTGAACACTCTCTTCCGAAAAAACGATAGATCCAGCAGAGATGGATCAGTAAGGATATAGCTGGTCCTACCAGTGCTGTCAGGAGAATAAACAGTTATCTTAAGCACATACGGATCAGTCACCAAGAGAGACCACTTCACGGACTGTAAAAGAATAGAAAGTTACAGAGTGTGTTCTCAGATCACAGTGAGATTGACTGTAAATCAACAGGAAAAAGATAGTTGAAAACTCCAAAATACTTGCAGTTTTAACACCTTTCATCTAAATAATTCATGGGCCATAAAAAAGATGAGAGAAACTTTAAAATATTTTGAACTAAACAAAAGAGAAACATAGTTTATCAGTATTTATTGGCTAAAGATAAAAAAATCGGTTGGAGAGAAATATTTAACATTGGATTCACATATTAGAAGAAAAAAATATCAAATCAATACTATGAAATTCCACCTCAGGAAACCTAGAGAAAGAAAAGCAAATTTAGCCTAAAACAAAAAGAAATTAGGGGTTGGCATGTTGGCATAGCAAAATAATCCTCCATCTGCAATATCAACAACTCATGTGACTGGTTCGTGTCCCAGAGTCTCCACTTCTGATATAGCTCCCTGCTTATGTCCTGGGAAAGCAGCAGAGGCTCGTCCAAGACCTTGGACTCCAAGAGCCACAGGTGAGACTCAGAAAAAAACTCTTAACTTCAGGCTTTGAATCAGCTCAGCTTCAGCCGTTGCTGCATCCATTTGGGAGTGAACCTTACACTTGGAGATTTCTCTCTCTCTCTCTTTAACTTTGCTTTCCAATAAAAATACCTTTTTAGAGCCCAGTGGAATAGCCTAGCAGCTGAGGTCTTCACCAGGAACGCGCCGGGATCCCAAATGGACACCGGTTCTAATCCCAGCAGCCCCACTTCCCATCCAGCTCCCTGCTTGTGGCCTGGGAAAGCAGTCAAGGACAGCCCAAAGCCTTGGGACCCTGTACCCTGTGGAAGACCCAGAAGAGGCTCTGGGCTCCTGGCTTTGGATCAGCTCAGCTCCAGCTACTGCGCCTGCTTGGGGAGTGAATCAGTGGATGATCTTCCTCTCTATCTTTCCTTCTCTCTGCAAAAGTAACCTGCCTATACTTCTTTAGTAAGATAAGTTATCCTTCAAACAAACAAAAAAAAGCCTTTCCCAGGCAAATAAAAATAAAAATTAAAGACATTCGTTTTTAATAGATTTGCCATGTTCAGAGCAATCCTTCAGACACAAAGACCAGAAACTCAAGTCTATATAAAGGAATTGAGCCATAGGTAATAGCCAGTGTTATGTAAAATATTTTAATTTTCTTATTCTTAATTAAGCTAATAAATAATTGGCCAAAGTGAAAATAGTTGCAACATATTGAATTATTGTAGCATATGCTCAAGTGTAACAAATTGCACCATTTTTGTAAGAAAAGAGAAAGAAGAATTGGAAATATTTGAGTGCAACTTCATGAGCCATCTAAAACCTGAAGACTCATTCTATGAGGTCAGCAATACTTTAATGCCAATACCATATAAAAACATTACAAGAAGGAAACCACATTCCAATAACTCTCATGAATATAGATGCAAAAAATAACCCAGTGAGTTATAAACAAAATCCAATCCAGCAATGTATAAAAAGAACTAAATGGTACAGCCAGTGAGATTTATTCCAACTGCTGTTCAACAGTAAACATCCATTAATGTAAAGTATCATACCAGTAGGATAAAGACAAAAATCATAGGATCATATTAGTTGGTGCAGAAAAGTGCTTGACAAATCTAAGATCCTTTCTGGATGAAGCTATTTTCCAAAGTGGTTGAACCATTTCATATTTTAACACATGTCATTCACATGAGCGTTTGGGCACAACCCAATTCCTAACATTACGTAGTTTTGTGTCTTCCAGGATGCCATGATCTTGAAGGCATAGACTGGCTTTTTTGATTTGTAACATGCATTTGAGGACTTCCCAGGAATTTTTGTACTTACAACATGGTTCAAAAATTCTATCCCTAGCTGTACGTCCAAGAGAAGCAAAAATACTTACCCATACATTTTCACATATTCATAGCAGCATTATTTATTATAGCCGAAAAGTGGAAATGGCCCAAATGCTCAGCAACAAATGAATAAACAAAAGAAACGTGATACATCTTTACATGGAAATTTCCTTTTCAGTAGAAGATGATACTGGTAGAAGATACTGGTAGGAGATGAAGCATGAAATCGTTATGCTGAACTGGAAACCAGATAGAAAATGCAGCATGCTATATGTCTTACATATATGAAATGTCCGGATTTAACAAACCTTTGAAGAAAGACAATAAATCCATGTCACTGGAAACAGTGATTAAATTTGAGCAAGTGAGAACTAATAACTGTTAGATTTATCTCTGGTGTAATGCCAATACCCTCAGATTAGATAATGATGATGGATGGCATCTGAGTGCTTGAGCTTTGATGTGCCTTGTACAGTTACAAGAAGTCTCCGTTCAGAACAGCACGTTCTCCGGTAGCTGTCCCCTTCTGTAGTACAACTCCAGAGGCATGCTATTTGAGGACAAGCAGCATCAACAACCCTGGGAAGCTCATCAGAAAGAATGGATTTTCAGGCCCCAGACCAGATTCACTATATTAGAATCTGCATTTTCCCAATATCCCCAGGTGATTTTTTTAAATGCACTCTGCAGTTTGAGAACTGACTGTGATAAGACAGCTGGCACCTGGCCCTGCTGGGTACCTCTGACTGCTCAGCAAAGGAGAAATCATTCCTCAGTTGGATCTAAATTATCTTCTACTCACCGCTAACCCTGCAAGCCACAATCCAATGTTGTTATCTGCCCCAAATGTTGCTTAGACTTTTGTCCCTCGTCCCCCGCTACCTCCTGCTCCTCACTCCCAGCCCCCGCTGCGAGCACCAGCTCAGGATTATTCTAAGCTCAAGGTCACTGACTAAATTTAATGACAGTCTCTTGGTGGCTTTAAATCTGCGAGGGATGACAGTTTTGAAAACCATCCAAGTTTGCTTATCCAGAGTTCTCCCCTCCGTCCATCAGGATGCAGGGGACAGAACTTTATCTGTGGTAGATGCATCAGTGTTGAACAAACAAGGGGAACTGTGGACCAGATGTTTCCCATGCTAATGAAATGAATGTGTGCTAATTTTACAAACAGTTGCTGAGATTCTTCATCTCCTTTCTCCTAACGGAAAAAAAATAGGAGAAATTGAGAGTGCACCACATCTGTTTTTTACTTATATTTTAGCCCCACTTAGAACAAATTACAGTGTGTTTTTCAAGGGCATTCACTACTCTTTACAATCTATTCTAAAGAAACTCAGAATATATAATTCTCAAGTTTTCTGAGCAGCAATTCCAGCTCTAAAGAACATTGGGCTCTTATTGTGTCCCAGGTATGTGGTTAAGCAATTTCAAACAAGGCTGATGCGGTGTTGGAGAGCTTCTGTGTTCCATCTGTGTGTTGAGGACTCGTTTTCTCTGTCAGCAGAATCTCTGTCTTTTTCACACATCCTGGAAAGTACACCATAGTAACACTATGTTACACATCATGGTTCTAATAAAAAAAATCTTGGTATGGATCTTGTATTTATCCTCAGTGTACTGGAATACGTAAAGTAAAAATATATCTCAAGTTCTGAAACTACATTCGTGCTTTGTTCACATACAGATAGCTTCCTTTATACGATTAACCTTGCCAAAGGGAGTGAAGTACACCTAAATGCATGAAACGTGTGTGGTGTCTTCCAAGGGGGTATATTAAGAATACACACATAGTGCATTATGGCCAAAAATAGGGAAGAAAGGGAGAGGTGCAGAAAAGCACTGTTGAAATGATGGACTGAATGATTTGGGAGTCACAGAGCCAGACAGATGGGACCTCCCATCCACTGGTGCATACTCTACCCAGCTCCAACTGAAGTGTAGAACCAGAAAAGCAGTCTGGATTTCTGTGCTAACACAAACTCAATCTCCCGATTCATCACCAGTGCCTCTCAGGGTCTGAATTAGCAGGGACTTTCAGACTCACGGGAAGTGACGGCAAGTATTAGAAACAAGTGTTTGAATATCAGATGCAAGTGACCCAGGTAATGGTCACGACCAGGCTAAAGTTACCAGGTTAAAGCACTATCAGCAATGATGTCTAAGGGAAAGAGAGGGAGAGACGTGGAGAGAGAGAAAGAAAAGGAGAAGTTAGCAAGGTGGAATTAAAAACTAACCATACCCAACTTTTAACGGACAGTTACGGTTCCGATAAGTCACACTCATTGCAAAGCTTTCTAGAATCTGAAGACCTTTGCACATCTCCCAGGAGAAAATAACTTCTGATGAAGGAGAAACTCAGGAACTGAACTAAACCAGCCAGTTCTATTTTAATGCATGTCTTTGTGGTTCGTGTAAACAGCACAAGCAGGTCTTTCAATTTCTTTGTTTAGTTTTGTTTCTTTGTAAAAAAAAAAAAAAAATGCCATGCTGAAACAAATTGATTTTTTTCAAGCCTTTGAATGCATTTATTCCCTTTTTTGTTGTTGTTCTTATAATATTGGCCATTATTTTGGCAGATAATGAAAACAGAAAATGCTCCCTTTACCATTTAGGGAGCTGTGGGTTCTTTGCTTTGCCTTCCCGTTAATGAATAAATACTTCCTTCAGCAAAGAATGAGATTGAAGTTAGCATTTAACTGATAAAATAGAAATCTTGAATTAAAAAAAAAAAACATAGTGGGAAGAAAAATGCCTTCAAGAAGTCTATGATAATTATGCATCTCATGTCGATCCAGCCTTCTGCGCACCTGTTTTCAGAAGGAAAGAATCCCAGGTCATCCACAATGAATAAACTTCACTTCCCCACTTGATTGTTTCTAAAGGTAGCACAACAGTATGCATCTTAGGAATGTGTATTTTTCTTTTTGACAAAACACCAAAAGTCAAAAAAAAAAAAAAACCACCTTGCGTCTGTTTTGTTTTCTGTGTACAGTCAGTTCAGAATATGTGCATGTAGTTTTGTTAGGTTTCATTATTGGCCTAGCTTTTCTCTGTCTTGTTCTCTCACCTCTACTCTTTCTCTCTCCCCTCACCCCCTTTAATGAACTCTGGTCACGATCATTTCTTGTTGAAACCAGTAGTGGCTTTCTTAAAGGTGTGTGTGGGATGAGAGAAGGGGAAGTGCTCCCTATCCCTTAATTCAAATTTGAGTATGATTTTCAAGGTTACCCTCACCCTGTTCCGCAGCAACCTAGTTTGAAGTCTCTTTGCATCTGCAGAATGCTGCATCCGCGAAACGGTGTCAAGAGGAAAACTACCTTATTTGTCTAAAACCTTGGTTAGTTGAAATGTCTGCGTTGGCAGTTTGAAAGATGTCACCAATAAGGGAAGAGTTCTAGGCTCTACTCTGAGACATGCCTGCAGCCCAAAACTTTTAATATTTGTGGGGCATGACCCCCCAACTGTCAATGATTGCTTATTTCCCACAAAGCTATTTTTGGGGGCAAATGCCAATTGCCTGAGGAGCCAGGAGCACAATGGGCTGTGGATTCAATATTGTGTTGGCAGTAAGTGGGGATTTTTACCTGCACAGGGATATACATCACTGTGGATCACTGACGGACAGCTCAGGACATGGTCACACACTGATGATGCTACCAAGACATGATAGCCCTCCATCAGTAATCACAATTTATTCTAAGTAACACTTCTGGAAATATTGGAACAATCACGCTTTGCAGTTATGTAAGTGGTTCAAAAATGTAACTGAAGAAGAGTATTCATAATGGAATATTTTATGGGCCTTTGGGGTTTTACTTCCTTTTTTAAGATGAAGGAATACCAAAGTTTCAAGAAAACTTTTGTACTTTAAAATTGAGGAATGACCTGTGAAGAGAACTGAAATTTATGTTCAATTAAGCACAAAGTGTTCCGGAAGAGATATGTATCAGAAATGAGTTAACAATTCCTCAGTGTTCTGCTCCTCAGAAAAACATGATATTTTGGTATTTTTTTCTAATTTTCTTCTTAGTATGCAAATGCATGTGTGTGTTTTTTAGGGAGACAAATAGATAGGTTATGGTACAACTTATTCCCAGTAATTAGAAATTAGGCAAGCAAAATGTAAATAGGTCATTAGTAAGTTAGTCCTGGGGGAATGTGAATGGTGTAGTAGCTTCATTTGGGGTAGAGAGGACAAAATGTCCTTTGATAGTGTCACAGTCTAAATGTGTTCTCCCAAAAGCGCATGTTGGAAAATTAGTACTCAGTGCATCAATGTAGAGAGAGACCTAACACCCTCAGGAACACATTAATACTAACTGTAAAAGGATCTGAGCCTGTGAATTTGATTCTTACTCTGTTATGTACATGGTCTTTGCCATTCTATCTACCATCATATGATGGCACAAGTGACTCTTGGTAATGTTAGAAAACCTGAGATTTTATCGCCCATTCTTCCATGTACCAGCCAGATTATCGTTGACCGTTTTCCAGCTCTTGAGATGTTCCATAATTCTAACAACAAAATGGATGTTTAAGTTCATTTTCCGGGAAGCATAACTCAAGAGCGGCAATTCTGTGTGAAGGTTTCATTGCATGTGTCTTAGGAAGTGCAGCAGAAAAGGAAGCAAGATAGGGCAGGCAGGTATGAAGGAAGGAAATGGTTCCAGCTGAAACAGGGCTTGTGCCTGACGATGCACAGTTCAAGAACTGGAGTGCTACTGACAGCCAGCCCCATTCTGCAACAAGGAAGCCAACAGCAGCTCTTCCATGAGAGCAGTCACAATGATCAGTCAGGTTTGCAGTGAAGTGAACAGTACATGAGTGACACTCATATAATTGGACTCTCATCAAAGTTTCTGATCTTCCCTGGCTACAGCTTTGCATCAACTCTGTATGCTTGACAGGTTAACTGCTTTCTCTCTTGCTCAGTGAATGCTTTGCTGGATTCAATTCTGACTGTGCAAGAACACTTCAAAATGTTTGTGGAACATGGGAATAAAAGATTTTTTTGGTGCAAAAAATATTGTTGAAACCTATTCATACTTTTCTCATAATATGCATTTTCCAAGATGCTTTAAAGGCTCCTTGCATACAAACTTAATGTCATATCCTCCCTTCTAGAATTTCCTTAGCGATCTAATTATTCATATAGTTTAAACACAACACATCTCTTTGCTAGTGAAGTTACAACTATTTTTGTCTTAGACACTGCAAGAGCCAAGACTGGCAAAATGTTCTACTGAGAAGAACACTTTCATTCCAAAAACAAATACCTGATATACAACAACAAAAAATGGGTTTTCTTATAAGATGCCTGTCAGTAAAGAAAGAAAAAAAAACAGATCAGGAAATCAGGGAATAAATTCTAAAACAGCTTTACGTCTATTGCTAATCTAGTAACACAGGCATTAAATTGTCAAATCAGAAAAGGACCCAGTGGACTATGGTGACAGTCAAGAAGTAAGTAGAAAGTAAGGTTAGCCTTGATTTCCCAAATGTCATAATGCCTGAGACTGACATTGTATTTTATTGCATGTTCTGCCTACCTAGAAGTGAGCATTAATTAGAACATATTTTTTTTCTCTCCCCATCATTGTTATCAAAAATTATCCTACAATTGTCAAAAATTGTCAAATGCATACAGTATTTTATTTCCCTCTTTCTTTTGGTGAAACTTAGGTCCTACTGCACTTAGAATTTCCAGAGCAGTGACTTTCTTGTACTAACAAGATGACTGATAGCTGGGGACTTCTAGAAAGTTTCAGATCGCGGCTGGTCATCAAGACCAAGGCTGATTAGAACATGAGGACTCCCAGTCCCACTAATCAATCGCCAAGGAGGAGAGAGACTCTGAAGTTTATCATCAATGTTCAATGTTGTAATCAATCGTGCCTGTCCTAAAACAGCAAGCAAACTGAGCTGTTGAAGGGAAGGATCTTTGGGACAGCTGATGATAGGAAGGTTCCTAGAGGGGGACACACATGGAGAGAATGAGGAAACTCTGCATTCTTTCCCATGGGCCTTTGTCTATTCAACTGTTTATCTGTGGCCTTTGTCACAGCTCGTTAAATAAACCAACAAATGAAAGTAATTGGCTTTCCTGGATTTTGTAATTCACCCTTGCAAATTAGTCAGACCCCAAGAGAGGGTTACAGGAATTTCGGTTGACAGCCTGTAGCTAGGAAGTTCTGAAAACCTGGGCTGGTGACTGGCTTCTGAAGTGAGGAACCAAGCCCTCAACCTGTGCTATCTGTTGTCTCCAGTGTTAGGACTTCACTGAATTAGCAGACACTACACTAAGTAAATCGAATTTCTTGCTTGGTGTATGCAAGGGAAAAACCCCATACACTGGGACAAAGGAGAATTCCATGGGAAACTAATTTCATTTTTCCTATATCTCCTGAATAGGAATTCAGTGATATTCTGGGTGAATAGCGACCAAAGTACCTGGCACCAAATAGAAATTTTATAAAGAATCTGTTATGTAAATGACTCAGAAACCCAAGAATCAGATACTGTACAAAAAGATATTCACACAGAAGAATAAAGAAATCAAATTGCACACTATTGGGCCCAGTGCAATGGCCCAGTGGCTAAATCCTTTCTTTGCATGTGCCAGGATCCCACACGGCTGCTGGTTCATGTTCTTCCCAGCTGCCCCACTTCCTATCCACCTCGCTGTTTGTGAACTGGGAAAGCAATAGAGGATGGTCCAAAGCCATGACACTATACCCATTTGGGAAACCTGGAAGAAGCTCCTGGTTGCAAATCAGCCTGGCTCTGGCTATTGCGGCCACTTGGGGAATGAATTAGCAAATAGAAGATGTTTTTCTTCATCCTTCCTTCTCTGTAGATCTGCCTTTCCAATAAAAATAACTAAATCTTACTTTAAAATTGCACACTATTAGGAATTATTTACATAATGTACTTCATGAAGGAAGTAAGGAAAAAATGAAGGACAAGGAAATCACACAAGCTCTTTATATTATAGGAATTTGCCTTCATTGAGATATGCAATAAAATCTTGTGGTTTAAAAGTGTGCAAAGTCCTTATGATAATTGGCTGGTTTTCCTTTACAAAAGATAAAGGACCCTTACTGGCAGGGTACTGACAAGATCATAAAATCGAGTGGTATTCTAAGAACTACATTTCAATAAGACAACAACAGATTCAGCCACATTCTCTCCTTAATGCAGTTGGAAATTGTATTTGAAATTTATTTGGAAGAGTTTCAGCGATTCAACCTGGTTTTTGTTCTTAACCTCTGACTAGGTTGAGTTCATCTAAACCCATAGGAAGACACTGAACAGCAGTAGAGAGAAAATCAACACGCAAACAGTGGCTGTTATTAGATATATTGTGGAGGATATATAGGGCAATTAAAATCAGTAGGTAAGGGAGGGCATTTGATCCAGCAGATAAGACACTAATTAAAATGCCCACCTCCCAAATTGGAGTGCTTGCTTCACATCCTGATTGTAACTCCTGGTTGTGGTTTTCTATTAACGCAGACCCTGAGAGGCACCCACATAGGGTTCCTAACACACATGGGAGAGCTGAAGTTGCCATGTCTCAGTCTCAGCACAACCAAGCCTGTCAGTGCAAGCGTGCAGGGAGTCAACAGGCAGGCAAAAGTGCTCTCGATTCCTTTTTTCTCTCTTTCTCTCCATCCCTCTCTCTGTCCTCCATCTCAAGTAAATAAAACATGCTTTCAAAAAGAAAAGGATGGTAATTCAGAGAAAGAGTTGGCTTTTGGATTAAACAAATAAGCATTAAATGGTAACTTCCTCAGTGTCTCTTGTATTTTATGACTTAGATATGAAGGGTTAAGTAGGATTTCCTCAGGGGTAGATAGAAGGAGAGCATAACATGTTTATTTTCTTTTAATTCAATATTTATTTGAGAGACAAATAGAGAGTTCCTATCTGCTGGTCTACTTTCCCAATTGCTGGACCTGGGTTGGGACCAGGTCAGTGCCAAAGCTGTGAGCCAGGAATGCAATCCAGCCTTCCATATGACAGGACACCAATTACTTGGGCCATCCCCATCACCTGCACTGGCAGAAGGCTGAAGTCAGGAACTGGACAAGTATTAACCCATGTACTCTAATGAGTCCCACCCACTAGGCTAAGTGCCCACCCTTACATCTTTCTTTTTGAAAAGATGAATTTTCACTTGAAATTTGCTATGGCTTTTTTTATATATCTAACATCTTAAACAAATATTTGGTCCCTTCATCTGTAACTGAAAATGGATTCAACAGAAACATGATTTTTTCTTAATATGGCAAGGATCAAGACCAGAGTTACAATTTTGGAAAGGCAATTATATTTCCAGCGAATAGAGTAACACTCTATATCAAACACCTACATCGCCCTCAGAACCTGTTGAATGAAAATGTGCATATTTTATTCATAAAGGTCAACTAATTAACAAGACTGAATTTTTACAAAACAAAATTTAAAAGCCAATTATTCTAAGTGGTTGAAGGCCAGCTGTCATATATTTAATATATGGGGTTAAGCAGCCAAATAACAAAAAAAAAAAAAAAGAAGGGGAAAAAAGATGGGGAGTGGGGGAAGGAGGAAGCCTTACAGCATTGATGTAGCATTCCCTAGAACGGTTTCTGGTTATCATAATTTTTACTGGATCATAATTAATTATTGGAGTTCTAGCTCTACTAATAGAGCTAGAAATAGCGAGTCCTGGGATAAGAAACATAATAAAATCACTACTGGAAAACAAATAAAGGAGAAAATTTCCAAGTGCAAAATAAACAAATGAGGAGAACCTGCAATGGAGAGGGCAACGGGACTGAAGAGACATGGACAACCGCGGGAGTAAGCAGAGACTTTAGCAGTCACAAGGCAGTTGGGCACCCACGTGTTAGGAAGTGATTCATTTACTAAGCTAGACCAAGGTGGTCTCAAGGCCCCACGTAGTGTCCCAGACAGACTCAAGAAATATTAACAGGTCAGGCGTCAGTTAAAAGTTTCCAGGCATCAGCTCCCAGTCCAGGATGCTTGGTAGACTGCCTTAATGATTTTGTTTATCCTGTGGCTCTTGGATAAGTGCCAGTGTCACCTAGTGGGCAAGAAAATGGTTACATTGGCTGGTACCATCAAGTCAAGTTGAATCCCTACTGATAGCCTCTCCTAACCAGCTCTCACCACGTGTGTGTCCCTTTCTTTTGTGTTATTTTCTGAGCATATGTGCTGCTTTAACCTTGTTTCTACAGCATGCACAGGTAGAATATCTTTGCAGGGGAAGGGGAATGTCTATTGTCCCGGCCAGAGGTGGGTGCCAAGGTGGTAAGAGAGCACCATCTTCACCAGTGAGTGTAGCGCCACCGACACAGTGACACCAATCACAACAGACAGGAAACAAGCACAAGGTGGGGGTCCCCAACTCCCAGCTCATGACAATGGACCATACAAACACCCTTGGGTCAGATAAAAAATCTGTCTGCCATGTCACATTCAGGTAAACTGATCTGTTTCTCTGCCTAAATAGAGATACTAGGCAGGGGTGGGTGGAAAGAACATTAGTTCTGATTGGTCAGATGGGGCCACTCCAGCACTGTGGGCTGATTGTATTATTCCAACTCTGTGGAATATAACAGTGCTGTTTCCTAAATCTGCGTGGCCTCTTGGGGGTGGGGGGGTCTTTACTGCCTCTATGTCCTACAAGCCAGGGGGCAGGAAGGTTAACAATCTCATTTTGCCTCTTCTTCACCATCGCGTTGGTCACCCTGACATTTAGCCTAAATTATCCCACAAGCAAATGCAGTTTCTTTCACAAAAACAGGAAAAATAAATAGCAGGTATGGGGCAGTAGCCACTGCCCCATACCTGTTCCATCTTAATATTCTTGCCCATATATCCACCTGTGATTGATCTTGGGCTTGGAAAGTTCTCCAGGTTGCCATGGGTTAGAGTGCATTCTGCACATTTGGCTTTTAGGGTAACTGTTTTTCCCTGTTGTTGGGAAGCTAACAAATAGTGAGAAGTATTAAGTTCCAGAGGAGGCCTCCAGTTACCCAGCTTTGCCTCACACTCAGCCACTTTGGTCCCATCTCTAACCTCGAGTGGAAGGGATACATCCTGGGTAACCTGCAACACCTGGTTAATACTTCTGCTTATGGATATTTTCAATTTCTTCCACAGAGGGAGTAAATGGGAGGGGTAAGAATGGTTCTACAGGCTTTAAAGTCTTTCAAGGAAGTTGGTTGCGTATTTTTTTCCTCAAGAAATGTCAGCATCAAGGAAGTCATGCTTCATTTGCTTTCTAGTTACCTAGACTGGTCCCTTATTTTTATTTTCTCTCTCTTGCCATTTCTTGACCTGTTTAGTGAGAAAGCACACTCCATTCACTCTCTCAAATCAGCTATGGCTTCTCCAACATCGTGTACATCCTGCCCACCAACCAGAACAAGGCAAGAGAGAGGCAGATGGTACCATTCTAGGGGAAGGGACTTGTGCCTTCCAACAGCTTCTTTTTTCATATCAGCATTGGGAATGGTCTTATTGTATCCTTCGAAATCTGGGCGGTAGTACCCTTCTATACCTCTGATTCCCATATAATGCATGGTGCTTCCACTATGTGCCGCCAAGAGGTTATCTACTCTGGCAAGTACTCCTCATGTGGCTGCAGCTCAGCTATCTCCATTATAATCTGGGCCATAAAGGAATAATTCCTTGCCTTTGGCAAGCAATGTGCAAATGCCGGCCAAGCACTGAGTAAGTTGTGATATTACCGCTCAAGTTTCAGTTTTCATTTCTTGCCAAAGAAATATTATCTCCCCCAGGATCGCAGAGGTCCACAACCCAGGCTGTCAGAGGGTCACAGGGCAGTTGCTTGAGAGTTGTTCCAATGTCTACCAATCACGCTGAGGAGTTTTCTTGGCTCGGTGAGGACTTCTGAATGGGAGTGTCCAGACTTGAGCCACTGGCCGTGTCTAGTAGCCTTTTGCTGCTGTGCAAGTAGAAAGTAGAGAAGCATTGCTCATGGGCCTGAGGTTGCCTTTCCATAACTCCAACAACGTCTACTTCTTCACTCCTTTCCTCGTAGGGAGTCAGTATTTCTGTATCCCACTTATGTCATAAGAAAATAGTCCTTATCTATGGCCTTTCACATTTCCTCCCCACTGGCTAGACAACCTAACAGGCTGGTGTCTCCTATCTAGACTTATTCTTCAGTCCTCTCTGCCAAGCTGGGAGCCAGGAGGGAAGAAAATATGTACATTTCCTTTTCTAATTACATATCTTTCTCCAGTCACATTGTTCACATCTCTGCTTACATTATCCATCAGTAGCTCACTCAGTAACTCACAATGACCATCTTACTGCAGTAATGACATGACACTCTTTTGTAGAGTGTAAGATGACATTCAGCTAATACTTATCCCAAATCCACAGCCATTTTGTGATTGGTTGGTTCTTACATGCATGTGCTGGACCTCAAATGTACATGGGCCATCTTTCCCCACATAAAAGTAGATGGCCAGTCTGCTGTTTTTTTCCTTTGAAAGCTTCATTTCCCTTGATATTTTCTTGATCTTCTGGTTGGCCCATCAATTATGTCAGGAAAATTTAGTGCATGAACCAGCCAGCAAAGCCTGGAGAAAAGGTCACACAGATCCAGGATTGTATAGTGTGTAATTTATTGGGCAAATTAATGGGCAGAGGGAGAAACTGGGACAGCCACAAGGGATGAATTTTCACACCCCAGGATGGTAGGAATGGGATTGTATTCTAAAAGAGGCAAAGGTAGACCTTGGCCAACCAGAGTATTCCTAAACTTTCTTAAGAAACAATGACATGCTAAGCTTGATTATAAAGTAAGTTGAAAGTATGTCATTGTAAAAAGTTAACAGAAAAACAAGAATGAGAGGAGGAGGGAAAATAGAAGGGAGGAAGATAGGCAAAATAAGATGGGGGGATCATTATGCTTTTAAAATTGTGTGTATGAAATACAAAGAATTCCCTCTACATACTTTTTAAGTCGAAAAATAAAGTAAGATTTGCATAGAAAACTCAAAAAAATAAGAAACATTAACATCAGTCATCAGCTAAGGACTATTCTGGGCCAACACTTCCTGGCACGAGATGCTTGGTAGACTGGCTTAATGACTTTGTTTATCCTGTAGGTTTGCAATGAGCACCAGGTCACCTAGGAGGCAAATGATCCAACAAGAGGATGCCCATGATGGCTGAGCCCACATCAAGCTGCAGCCCAACAAAGAACATTTGACTACTTTTCCTAAAGGAGATCACATTCTCCTCTCAAAATTACTCTCTCTGTTTCTCTCTTTCTCTCTCTCTCTCTCTCTCTCTCTCTCTCTCTCTCTCACACACACACACACTCATTAACAATCAAGGCATGCATCCTTGGCTGAAACTGGCATTGTGTCACAGTGAATTACCAAAACACTTGTAATCCTGACATCTCATGTTGAAGTTCCATCCACTATGCTTCTGATCCACCTGCCTGATAAGGCACCTGGTGGAATGGCAGTAGATGATGGCCCAAACATTTAAACCTTCGGGCCTTAACCACCCATGTGGGAAACCCAGATGGAGTTCCAAGCTTGTTGGCTTCAGCTTGGCTCAGCCCCAGCCATTGCAGCCATTTAGGGAGTAAGCCAAAAGATAGTAGTCTCTCTCTCTCTCTCTCTCTCTTTTTCCTCCCTCTCTCCATATCACTCAACCCCCCAAAAGTTAAAGCAACCTTTTCTCAAACTCACATTTAAAATCACGGTGTCATTACACTTGCATAACCTAGTTCTGATAGAATCATTTTGCTGATTTGAAATACTTAATGCCTCTTGTTATTATAGAATCCATGCTGATGCCTTAGGTGACTTTCCTTCCAATTATGGATCTGAGATAAGAACTCTTGTGCATGCAGTTTGCTGAGGTGCAAGATGAGGGGGAGTGAGGGAAGCAGAGTGGAACAGGTGGAAAGAGCTAGGAATGCAAGCTCAGCTAAAGTCCAGCCTCAGCCTGATTTCTCAGGGACTGCTGGACCCTGTGCAGCCTCAAACACTGAGCTTTTCTGTCCCCTGCCCAAGCTACTTGCTGTCCTTCACTAGCCTTCTGTCTCCAAACACCCATACGTTGACCAGGGATCAATGTACTGCAACAGAGTATACCTGCTTACGGTGATGACGGTAGAGTTTGTTTTCTCAGCCCAGACGCCCCATACCCCTCCTCCACTTTGGACATTTAATTCATCACAAACAAGCTCAGTTGTTTATCTCTCACTCAAGCCTTCTTTCATCCTTAGACAAGGTCAACCTTCATTGCTTTTTCCTGCTGTTTAAAAGCTTTCACATATTTGTCCCTATGGTACAGTGTACCACTTCAGATATTTGTAAAACGAGTTAGCTTCCTGGTTACATTATTAGACTCATAGGAACAGGGATTGCATGTGGCGTTCCCTGTTTCCAGCATTTAAAACGGGGCCTGGAGGACAGAGGGTGCTATGTGAGTGATTCCTGATTAAATCCATTCCTATGTGAGAACAACACTTCTCTTTTCAGAGAACAAAGTTGTCCTTTCTGGGTCTGCGTTCAGTTTACATTAGCCCATCTCAGTGAGCTGTGCCACTGAGTCAGTCTGGGCATGCTACTTTTAGCTAAAATGTTTATTGTCCATTGAGGGACATCAAGCATGTAAATAATTGGGAGAGGACAATTGAAGGATTGTGATCAAGCAATGCTGTTTCAAATATTAGAATTCCCTAGCATTAGCCTCTGGATTTAATGTTCTTCAAAAATAATTAAGAGATTGAAAGAAGACTTTACTGTGGAAGCACAGGGGTCACTCCGTCTGCCTCTCAAATCTTTCTGGGTACAATGGTCTTAATGCAACAAACATCCTTAAGGCCCTTTCATCCATTATGAGGGAAATCTAAAATGTTTAGCAATTTTTTTTGATGTATAGTGTATGTGCTCAAAAATGTAAATCACAACTAATAATTTATCAATTAATCATAAATTAATTTTTGTAAAGTGAGCCCACCATTGTATTCATCCATATTCTATTGGTACAACAAAATATCCAAGGTGGTGAATATTTTAGCTATTGTGGAATTCAAAAAGCCACATTTTTAATACTCAACCTGCTGTACAATAGATCTCAGAACATCTTTCTTCTGGCTGAAACCTCGTAAGGGAGGAATACTTTTTCTTTTTTCATTCAAAATTGTGTTGCTGGGATTCACCTACAATTTAATGTAAAGTTGTAGGTCATTTACTCTCATTACCCAGTTTTTGAATATGCTACAGATTTATAAAATTACTGCTGGTGAGTATTTAGATGGTTTACAGCTTGGGACCAATGAAAGTTGTAAAGCAGTGACAATTCTTACATATACCATCTAATGAATACAATACATTCATCACTTGAATTCAGATATTGTAGTATAATTACCAGGTCAGGGTAATATTCACATTAATTTTCTACAGACATTATCAAAACATTTTCCAAGATACCAATCTATACCTAGATATTTACAACTGAGAATTTCATTGCCCACACCTACTTAAGCATTCATGCTAATAATCCAGCTTGAATGATTATGTAAAGAGACAAAATGATAATGCATGGACTGCTTCATTCTCTGCCACTAAAGGTAAACTGATCAGTACAGATACTGAGAATACACCTTGGGCAGATCATCAGCTAGATACACCTTCCCTGGATCAACTGGGCCACATGAACTTCCATTACCCTTTTCCTTTGCTCACAAACATTCACTCCACTTGCTAAATTTGTTGGAAGAATACTACAGCCTGATAGAACTCCCCGGTCTCAAAGCGTCATCGCGTTAGCAAGAAGTAGCTTGTGCCTTAGAATAAGGCTGTGAGAAAATTAATGAGTAGTTTTAAGTTTCCATGATTATAAATAAAAAATACAAGCATGAGGGGGACTTTAAAAAGTATTTTTAAATGTATGTCTTCTCTGTGCTATCAAATTTCTTTTTTAAAAGATGTATTTATTTTTATTACAAAGTCAGATATACAGAGAGGAGGAGAGATAGAGAAGAAAATCTTCCGTCCGATGATTCACTCCCCAAGTGAGCGCAACGGCCAGTGCTGTGCCGATCCAGAGCCAGGAGCCAGGAATTTTCTCCAGGTCTTCCACACAGGTGCAGGGTCCCAAGGCTTTGGGCTGTCCTCGGCTGCTTTCCCAGGCCACACGCAGGGAGCTGGATGGGAAGTAGAGCTGCTAGGATTAGAACCAGCGCCCATATGGGATCCTGGCGCATTCTAGGTGAGGACTTCAGCCGCTAGGCCACACCCCTGGGCGCATCTATCATAAATTTCAATAAGTCCCAGATTATCATTCATACTTTCTATCAAAGCATATTTTAATGCATCTGACATAAATTAGTCTGCAGAAGTGTTTTTGGACTTCATTGTTTATGAAATTCGTCAGAGTAACCCCTGTGCCTTTCAGGGAGAAGTCTCAGGAGGAGGACCTGGTGGGTGAATTGTCTTGTCTTGATCTTCTCGGAGCTTGGTGTTGGTTTCTTCTGAATTAGAACCAAGATGAAGATGTCTAACAATGTTTCTTTTTTAATATGCCTTGATCCAAACTGATTTGGATTTACGTGGAAGCAATAATAAAATTGAAGCTGTGTCTCATTCCTGAGAAACTGCAACCAGGGGACAGACTGGCCAATTCCATGTCAAAACTGAATACTGATCAATGAGTACCAGTGTATGCCAGATACAGTATCTAGGTTAAATACACTATCTCTAAACTCCGAAAAGCAATCACAAGCAGGCATCATTATTCTTACCACTCAGGTGAGAAAGAAAGCAACCACGTATCTGTCTAGTTAGTGAACGTCAAAGTCGAATACCAACTTGAGAATGATTCCAAACTGCCTGCTCTTTCTGCTCTGTCTCTATGCCTCAGAATTAGTCCTTTGGTGTCAAGATTAAAAATCAGTGAAAAATATAATGCATGGCAAAATGTTAAGCTTCACAAGAATGAAAGGTTTAGAAGATGTGATGTAGGCTTCTCCCTCGCACCCAACCAAATGGCAATCCCTTGTGGTGCGAAGGGAGAAGGCAGTACCTTTACTGGACGTACATTGATGCCTGGCGTCTGTTTATTTTGGGACAGGTGCACATATGCATACAAACTTGTGCACGCAGCTCATTCTAATCAGATATCTAAGAGAATTTTTTTATTATTATTACCTGTGTCTTCATTTGAAAACTACTCTGCTCAGACATCTTTAGGGAAATGTTGCTCCATCTTTCAAAAGCCAATTTCCATTTTTACTTATACTAAAGGGTTTTGACATGTGTGTGCCTGTGTGTGACTTGGTTTTCAATGGGAGGTCTCCAAAGCCCCTTCCTTATTTCAACTTTTAAAATGCTGTGATTCTACATCTCATCAAATGTAATAGAAAAGTTTAACTTTAATATATCTTACAAAAATTGTCCTCCTTTAGATTATGCCCTTCAGCTATCATTTGAAACTGTAATTTGCAGTTTTGAAATTCTCCCATAAAAGAAGATGTTGTCTTTAGTCAAAATAGAAGTGACTTAATTTTCATTGTCTTGCTAAATTGATCCATTTTCTCCTCTTTTTTGATGGATTCAGTCATGAATTTGTCCAGTTGCACTGTTTATCAGTGAAATATATGTCCTCTTTAGGTTTTAGCAAGATGCATTAAAGGTAAAATAGATATAGCTGTTATTGATTTCTTATTGAATCTGGTTTTTAATGGACAAAAAGTATTAATTAGTTCAGGCATGTTAAAATTCAACTCAACTTATGCTGTTGCCTGATAACTGAGTGTGATGCACTGGAGACACTGAGATAAGACAAGTTTTCTCTTCCCTTAAAGACTTTACAGAGGACCAGGTTTGGAGGAGGTAAGGAGCCTACATCGGTAGGCTTAGGACTGATTGAATACCTTGGGAAAGGCATAAGCTGCCTGCTGCGTTGCTTTTGATTCAGTTCAATACCAATACTCACAAACTGCATTGAAAGGATGAATAACCCTTGGTAATAGATACCTGGGGACAATTTTGTTTTATCCATGTCTTCAGCAGGCTCGGGAAAATTTGAAAACTGCATCTTTCATCTGTACCTCCTTCAGATCACCTCTTCTTCCTGAATGAATGTAAAAGGCACCTGGCTTTAAAAGGCTGAAGCTTTTCCCGCAATATTGCAAAGTCCTTGTAAAACTACTTTTAAGTGATATATAAATGACAACTTTAAAGGCAACAAAAATTACTATGCCTGAAAGGAAAGGGAGGCAGATGAAAAGCATACAGATCAGTGTAACTGACATGCGTTGGAATGCAATGGAGGTGAGAGGTGCAAACTTGTCAGACATCGTGCATGCCACTTATTTAAAAATACACCCAAGGGGAATTGGAACCACTTGGGAGTCCCTGCCCTTAGCCCTTGCCTTGAAACATTTCATATTGATTAACAGAAGAACACCAGATGATACTGACAAAATACAATAAGGCTCGTGAACTGGCCATGCTCACATCGAAGAACTACTGCCTTGAGAGCATATGGATTTGCTTGAACTGCCATAACAAATGCCGTAGGCTGAGTTTCCACCTCAGTTCCAGGGGTTAGAGGCCTAAGACGGAGGTCAACAAGATCAAGACAAAGCAGAGTGGCTGTCTGGTGAAAGCTTTGCCTAGTTTGTAAAGAAAAATTGTCTCGATGCTTCACATGACTCTTATGTGTAGGAGAGAGAAAGTGAAAGCTCTGTCACCCATGTTTGCTCTTACAAAGACAATAGACCCTTCATGCAGCACCTCACCCTTTAGAGCTCACTTAACTTTGATGACCTCCGCATCGCTCTATCTCCAATAGCAACCTTGGGAGTTTAAGGAAACAGAGACAATTCAGCAGTTCTTGACGGTGGCCTTCACTATCATTCCCCGTATGAAAAACATCAACATCTTAGAAAATCAACTCCATAAGTTAGCACAGAGATGTGGGCCCACACTCTTGAAAAAGGAACTGCTTCTTTCAAAATGATTGACCCGCAAGATTAGCTCCTGCTTTCATCCATGTCTCCCATTTGGATGAAGTGAGCCCAAACACTTGGGCCGTGTTTTGTGGCTTTAACCAGGCCATTGGCAGGGAGTTTGATTAAAAGTGGATGATCCTATATGGGATGCTGGCATTGCAGGTGAGGATGTAACACACTACACCAGAATGCATTTCCCATACAGAATGCTTTACAACACTGTTTATTTTTGCATCAGTTTTTTTTTCTTTTCTTTTTTTTAATTTTTATTTTAAATTTTGAATTTTATGGTACATTTCTGTAGAGTCTGGGATTTCCCTCTTTTGTGTCAATTTAATGATAGTCCTTTAAATGTCATAGCAATCAAAATGAAAAAAATTCAGATATGGTGCTCATCACAATGAATAGAAATCTAAAGCCTTGTCATACAAAATAAGAAAGATATTTTAATACAAATTTGTTGGACAATTATGAATGTAAATAAATTTAGTAAAATATCAAAAAAAAAAGGATTAGCCCCTCTTCCATCATGTCAAGCATGATCTTGGTTGGAATGGTGGCATCCTGCTAGCTAGTTTATTAATTATACATTTGTTCTATCTCGGGAGAATTGATTTAACATTTATATAATGTTGGAGAAATAACTGGTCTCATCCTCCTCCTCCTTCCTCTTCCTCTCCTTATTCTTTACCAATTCGTAAATTTCATGCAAATTGTTCCAGCATTGACCATAGCTGTACTGAAACAGCCATCACTTCAGCTGCTTTTCTCTTTACAATGGAAGCTCACGTAGCAATGCTCAGCACTTCAGATTCTGAAAATCACTTTCTCTTCCAAATGGGCAAATAGGAAGCAGTTGTAACTTCAGCCACGCATTGTAGATTGGCCATTGATTACCAGTATAAGTTAAGTTTTATTTGTATTCTTGCTCCCTTTCCATACAAGCTATTTTCTATTTTCTAGGTTTTTTTTTTATTTTGATAGTGGAACATGTGTAACGTGGTAACAATAGAAGCTGCTTTTATCATTTTTTACCTTTTTCCTTTGAAGTAAGATTTTGTTTTTGTGTTGCCTTTTTTTTTTACACTCTCAAAATTGATATTCAAACATTTTGAAGTCACAAATAACAGATATAACTTCACATGTCTCTACAGACAGAATGTACTGGAATGAAAACAACCTTGGTTGAACATCTGCATTTTACTTCTTGTTCTGTCACATACTAGGAGTATGTTTGGGGAAAGTTGCCTTCTGCTGTCTTAGTTCTCTCATTTATTAAATAGAGAAAATGGACTCAACCTTGAAGAACTACTGTAAGCATCATAGATTAAGAACCTATTGGGCACAAAGCAGAGGCTCAATACACGGAGCTATCAGTGTCTAATCTACATTAGTTTGTACCTTATTGGTTTCTATGGGCAGCCTTGGATGTCTTCCAGAAGCTCCACATAGTTATTTGCAGGGTTCCCTATGGATGAATGTCACTTAACTCCACATGTCATCCCAGATAATCTCCCTGGTGGACAGTCTCTAGGTGAGAAGCAACCTGTGCTCTCAAACACTGCAGTTCAGGGACAAGTCAGCTGGCGGGTGTCCTATGTAAACAGCTCAGGACACTAGCAGCAGTGTTAAAGACAGATGGTAATCAGTAATAAGTATTGCAATAGGGAGAAAAGTCCACTGAGAACATAGCTCAGGTTTGGTTTGCATAGATGTTTATAGTGTTTGCAAGGGAGAAATAAGCTGTTAGGAGGGGAGGAGGGTCAGAGACCTCAGAGTTCCAAAGATAAGCCATCTGAATATGAGTGGTTCAGCAAGTCTGCCAGCTGGTGATCACTGAGGTTGAGAGTACCTCCTCCTACCAAGACAGGAGACAGAGGCCTTTTCCTCAGGTATGCCTGGGCCAAACAGTGCCTTCTTTGAGCAACCTTGATTTTTCTCACCAAAAGTATGTAAAGGGTGTAGGGTTGTCTTAAGGATGTGGTCTTAAGGTTTTGTGGGCCAAAGTTGAGGAGAGAACTCGCAGGAGCCTGGTTAAAATTTGGTCAAGGACAGAGTCCTGGTCAGGGGCCACTCCTTGTACCTCTAGTATGTCCAGCCATGGAGGCACATGATCTTCCCTGCAGACTCCACAACACACAGAGGGAGAGGCATGGTACTCTTTCATCTGAGCACCTGTACAGGGCAGGCAGGTCAGGAAAACTCCTGTGTCCACCTCTTCTCTCTGGGTACTGCTGAACTATACTCCCAAGTACTTAGAGAGTGTTACTCCAGAACCTCCCAACTGGACGTGCTTGCCCAACACACAGAAAGCCAATCACAGACATCCAGGTGGTAGAAGAAGAACAAGGAGCCGGGCTGCTATTTCTGAATTACATGATTTCCCAAGGAGTTAGGGGTAAAGGTTCTTACCGACTGAAGCTGGGGCCAAGGGGCACATGATCAGCCTGTGTCCATTTTCCTGGTTTCTCGGTGGTATTCGTGGTCTTCCTTTGATGGGTCAGCGATGCTGTGCTCTTTGGAATTTGTAACGACGGTGTGGGCTTCAGCAAATCCATAAATTACATATGGATGGTAGTTACAGTCTACTCAGACCTGGACTTGTACACAATCCATCCAGGAAAAAGCTGGGCATCAAGGCTTTTATCTTCTTATGTGTTGGAGAATCCTTAAGTCTGGTGGTTAGAACCATGCAGAGCAAACCATATCATTTCCTCAACTAGATGATTTTGTTTGGTAAAGGACAGGCATGAACACCTTGGGCTGTGGGAGGCAGAGCAGAGGCTGGGTGGCACCTTTCTTTTGTAAGGATTCAGTCTTATGAGCATCCTCATGACAGGCCACTTTTAAAGTTTTTCTCCAAAAATAAAATTAAACTTGACCATCTGAATTGGCTCCTGATACCAGAGCCCACCATTTCTTCAGATTTGCTTCAGGTCTAAATACTAGTCTCAGTCAAATGTGGAGTTTCCACATCTATGACCAACATAGGCACCCAGCATACTCTTACTTAATCTTTACTGTGAGCTCTATTCACTACAAAGTTTACGTCAATTTATTGGTGATTATCCAGATTTGCTGATATTTTAGGTGAATTTTATCTTTAAGAACATTTAGCAAAACGTGCAGTGGATATTTGTCACAGCAATTAAAACACCGCTTAGCACCCCCATATTCCAAATCAGAGTGAATGCCCAGGCCCCTGTCCCTGCTTTTGTTCTGACCCACTGTCAGCTAATGTGCATCCTGGAAGGCAGCAGGTGGCGGCTCAAGTACTTAACTCCCTACCATCCAAGTGGGAGAGCCAGATGGAGCTCTGAGCTCTTTGTGGGCATTTAGAAAATAAACCAACATGTGCAACATCTACGTGTGTGTGTGTGTGTGTGTGTGTGTGTGTGTGTGTGTGTGTGTGCATCACTCTACTTTACAAATAAAATAAAAATAAATCACAAAACTGTTTTCCTAAAGCTTAGGGAATTCTGTTTCTACATCCTGCTCCAAATGTCCACTGCTCAGGATCTCCCACAAGGCATTTTCCCTGCAGGGATCATGATAGTCCATCCCAAACTCCCCTTTGCTCTATAGGCTCAGAGTCATTTTCCAATTAGACAATGCCAATAAAATGATGTCACCTAGGGGGCTGTCCGTTTCCTCCTGTGGATTTCCCATCTATGCACAACCTGCTGAATAGAACTTCAATATGGACAGTCTCCAAAAATGGAAGTCATAAATAAAAGCAGAAGGAGAAATTTCTTATTTGGTTAGATTTTTGAAGTAAATTGACTGATTTTTCTTACATGGCAAAAGGTAACACTGAAGACACTAGCACACTCTGAGTGACGCTTTGCCTCTAGTATTACGATAAATTACTCAGCAGTCATTTCTTACACTTTCACTCCCCCCTTTTACATCTTGGCGTGAGCAAAAGTTACAAACCCATAGTATGATCACTTGGAGCTTTCAGTTCTCTGCGTTGGCTGTGATTACTGTGTGAAAATACACTTAAATGCTTCCTTATGCTATCAATGACTGTGTGACTATCCCAGCTTCACATGGCCTACTCACTTGCGCCCCAAACCGAAGCAGAAGAGAGAGCCACTATTGGGAAATGAACAAGCACCACAATGCTCGTGGCTAACACTGACAACTCTGTTTGACCCTCTGGCTTTGAGTGCCAGCACTTCCTATTAAATTTATATTCGATAAGTCAATCACTAACCAAGCACAGGAATTCAAAGTATGCCGATTAAGACTTTGGTTGAAATGATGAAACGAGGTCCTCATTGTATTGACTCCTCACCCCAAAAAAACCCCGCTGAAAAAACCAACAGTGAAAATGCAGGCAAAACAACCCAATCAACCACTTCCTAAAGACAGTTGGTCTGTGTCATTTACGTTGGAGGCTACTCCCATTTCTCCTAACTTCACAACTCAGTGGTCAGGTAAACAGCAGCCCGGCAGCCAGTGGAAGAAGCTGACCTCCTTGGCTCTCCAGAGGGTGGTCAATGTGTTGTGCAAAGTAACAACACGGTGGAAAATCTCCATTCCCGAAGGTTGCTGTTGCTATTGGATTTGAAACTCAGGTCACACAAAAATACCTATCCCCAGGGCCCGAGTGAAAGCAATAGTCTACTGGCAGCACTGTCACACCGGAGCTGCCTAGGGCTGTAACATCATTTGGCACCACCAGGAATCTACACAAAACTTTAAAGGAGAGACTTGCAGGTTGGGAACTTTGAGAAGCTCAAACATATTCCTGAGGCAGTCAATGATTGCATATAAGTGCGTGACTGTGTGTGTGACCAGGGCATGCCCTGGAAAGAACAAAGGAACAAAGCTCCCCTCACTCCCCTCTGACTGGACTGCAAAGCTATGTACAAACAGGACATGAAGGGCTGCAAACATAAAGCCCTTTGCAAAAAGGTAGGACCTTTATTAGTCCCAGACAGTTAAGGAAAGTTGATCCGTTAGTACAGATTCCCTAATTTATAGTAATCCAGGAGTAACTTGTAGATTCCAGAGTTAAAAACCAAGTTTTTTTTTTTTAAACCCAGTGACTGCATATTTCAGGAACACAAAATCTACAGACTTTATCCTGCAAAGGTACTGAATAAATAACAACAACAAAAAACTAGCAATAACAAAACAAGGGGGGGGGATGAATATAATCACGGAATCACTCCAATATATTATCTACAAAGATCACATGTTGGGACATGTGTTATGGTTTTGATAGGATTTCTCCCCCAAAGATGCTGATGCAGGAAGCTTGGTACCCAATGCAGTGGTGCAGCAGAACCTGTTAGAAGTAGGGCCTAGTAAGAGAATTGGGGCCTAGGCAGGGAATTGGGTCCCAATGGCTCTACTGCCATGAGTGGCTTACTGTTATCTATACAAGTAGACTAACTCTGTTAGGGATGGGTTATTTTTATTGAAAATAGGTTTGTTATAAATACGAACAAAAAATAAACCCATATACTCTCTGATCTCTTGCCTGTGTCCCACCATGTGTTCTCTCTCTGTCTCTCTCTCTCTCTCTCTCTGTCTCTCTCTCCATTTTTTTGTACAAGTACCTCAACTCATGTCTTCCACCAGGTTGCAGTATTGCCAGAAGACCCACACTGGAGGCCAAAGTCACTCAGTCTTAGCCTCACAGACACCAACACCAAGAGTCTAAATAAATGACCTGTTTATAAAGTACCTACCTTAGACATCTCATTGTAGCAACAGAAAAAGCACTAAGATCACGGGCAAAGAGAAAGGAATGTATGGTGCATGTAAAAGAAAATCAAAAAGCAGCCCATAAAGCATGTTTGCCACAAAGACCCAGATGTTGGCTGAACCAACAAAGACATGAAAAGAGATGTTATGAAAAGCGAAGAGGCAACCAACAGAAAGGGAGAAAAATCTTTGCACACTACATGACAGGTAGAAGATTAACATCAGGCTTTACAAAGAGCTCCAAAAACATAACAGCAAAACAAACCAGTTAAGAAATGGGTGTGGGAAAAGAGCAGACATTTTCAAAGGAACAAATTCAAATGGCTAATAGACATATGAAAAAATGTTCTGGCTCCCTAGCAACAAGAGAAATACAAATAAAAACTACATTGAGATTGCACTTTAACCCTAGTGAGAATGTCTAATAACACAGACAGGCCAGCATGTAGGGAAAAGATACCCTGCTCCACTGTTTGGAGCAATTGTAGACCTGTGCAGCCACTATGCAAGTCAGTACGGAGAGTGCTCAGACAATTGAAATTGTATCTATCATATAATCCAGTTATCCCTTTCCTGGGAATATATCCAAAGTGACACCTACATATGAGAAAGCAACATGTATCCCTATATTGATAGCGGCACAACCCACAATAGCAAAAACGTGGAAACAACCTAGATGTCCATCAAAAGAGAATTGGAAAAAGAAAACTGTACATCTACTCTATGGAACACTACTCAGCCATTAAAAAGAATGAATTTCTACCAATTGCAACAGTGGTCCCAACTGGAAACCTTCATGGTCAGCGAAATGAGCCAATCTCCGAAGGACAAACACATGTTCTCTATGATATAAGACAATGTTCGTGCAAAAGGCAAAACAAAAAGATATATAGGTAAATAAGCACACACTCATAATCCCATAATTAAATGGTGTAATAGAGACTAAAGTACCAGGAAATAAAGAAGAATTAGATTCATTACCATTACCTATTCTTGCAATTTCATGACACGTGCAAGGAGCAGAGAGCTGCTGTCATGACTACAGCCGAAGGACTGACTACATTCTTGTAAAATACAGGGGGCAATTGGGAGGGAGAAGGAGTGCAGAAAAGAGCGGAAACCCCATACTTACAAAATGGCATGATGGAAAATAAGAATGGAATACAGCAAAAAATAAAATAAAATGAAATAAAAAGATCTATTATGAATCCAAAAAACTAAAGAAAATTATACTATCAAAAACCACTCAAGTAACGCCCTCAGAACATTCTTCCCCATGTCAAGGTCTCTAAGGGATCATCAAGTGACAGTTCCCTCATGTTCCTCTCATCTCAGCCCTCCCCATCTTAGTCAGAGGTTCACTTGGGTATGCATCCTTCTCAACTAGGTAACTAACATTAAACAATTTAAATTTTAAAAAAACTAGGCTTAGCAAGTGTATGTTTTCTGTTTTCAAAAGAGCAAACTATGCTTTCTTTGACTGAGATAGTGACAACTATACATAAAACGTTTTGACTATTAATTCAGGAATACAGAAAAATGGATGAAATCGTAAAGGCTGCTCATTTCCATGGCAACAGATTCCATGGTTTAAGGATATTCTTAACCTTTCGGAACATTTTTTCAAAATCATGGTTTACTTCTGCTGGGTCAAGTTTACTAATTTACCTCAGTTATTGAATTTTCAACCCTGATTTTTTTTTAACTTTCTTTAAATTATTTACCCTATTTTAAGAAACATTATTGGGACACTTTTCATTCTTTAAGTATGATTTTCTTTAAAAAGTTGTGATTCGGGCCCGGCGGCATGGCCTAGTGGCTAAGGTCCTCACCTTGAACACGCTGCGATCCCATAGGGATGCCGGTTCTAATCCTGGCGGCTCCACTTCCCATCCAGCTCCCTGCTTGTGGCCTGGGAAAGCAGTCGAGGACGGCCCAGGGCTTTGGGACCCTGCACCCACATGGGAGACCCAGAAGAGGCTCCTGGCTTCAGATCGGCATAGTATCGGCCGTTGTGCTCACTTGGGGAGTGAATCATTGGACAGAAGATCTTCCCCTCTGTCTCTCTTCCTCTCTGTATATCTGACTTTCCAATAAATAAATAAATCTTTAAAAAAAAAAAAGTTGTGACTCACAGGTCTGTGTAAGCAAAAGCAATGAGAAACAGAAAGATCAACATGGATTTGCAAACTTTAGAAAACAACTGTTGCTTTACTGAGTCCTCCTGACGGGAAAGACAGAACCGCTGTTGAGGTTTGGGAGTGCTGAATCAGCACCCCGCGGCTACGGATTCCTGAAGTGATGGCGCTGGGTAAGGTTGGGAGGGAGGAGAGAAATAGGTGGACCATTCCACTCACAATCTCCAGCATCCAGAGCTCTCCTTTAGTAAGTTTCAAGCAAGAAGGGAACTTACCCTGAAATTTCTGCCTCCAAAACCTGCTTATACAACTAGGGTTCAGTCCAGCCTTGGAACAAAATTAGTAGCCAAAAAAGGAAAATTTAAAAACAAACCTGAAGCTGACCTCCAAAACCCAGTCCTCTACTCTAACATACGGGTCATTGTTTTTCATTACTTACACTTTCGCTTCAATAACCAATGTACTTTCTGTCGTTATGTTTCAGAGCCCTCAGTTTAATATTCTGTTCAGAATGTTTAGTTGTAACAAGTAGGAAAAGCAGATTGTCACAGGCTTACACATCTTAACCAGCTGATATATGTAATCTTAGACTCTCTAGTCACAGCCTTAAGCAAGTAATAAAGACCAGGAAGTTTTGATGGTATAAAATACAACTTACATAACCCAACATATCCATAAGATGACCAGTTTTTAACATCGAATTGATATAAACATTATTGTTATATTTTACATCGTTGTCCTAATACTAAGTCTTTGAATTTGGTGCATAGTTTTCATTTATAGCATTTCTATTTATAATAGTCACATTTCAGGTATCCGAAAGTCACCTGTACTTGGTGGTCATGGTATTAGGTGGCAGAGGTCTACACCCCAGGATAAGGCTTAGCAAACATTGGATGCACGGATTCTCTGGTTTAAATGCTCATGATCAATTAGCTCTTTGGCACAGCCCAAGGTGATTCAAATATTACTGTTTGAACATTTTGTGCCATAAGGCTCTAGAGGTGATCCTGTCTCTTGAAATGAGTCTATATTCCATCTACTCATGTAGGGACATAGGAAATATTCTGTATGACATCATTTCTGCGTCCCCACCCACTCTCTGCCTCTGTCCCTTTTCTACCTTCTAACTACTCAAGGCCTTTTCCATCACAGGAAATGTACCGCGCTGCTCAAATTTACCTTTGTACATGTATGCCACAGTAGTCACTTCTTTTTTAAAAAAAAAGATTTATTTATTTTTATTGGAAAGGTGCATATGCAGAGAGGAGGAGAGACAGGAAGATCTCTGTCCAATGGTTCGCGCCCCAGGTGGCCGCAGTGGCTGGAGCTGAGCCAATTTGAAGCCAGGAGCCAGGAGTTTCTTCCAGGTCTCCCACGTGGGTGCAGGGTCCCAAGGCTTTGGGCCATCCTCCACTGCTTTCCCAGGCCACAGGCAGGCAACTGGATGGGAAGCAGAACTGCAGTGATTAGAACTGGAGCCCATAGGGGGTTCTGATGTGTTCAAGGTGAGGACTGTAACCACCACGCTATCGTGCCGGGGCCCCGCAGCCTGCTTCTGAAGAGACAAATTAGAGAAATGCACTTCATAGGTACCCTACCTTAATCTTTAGCATTTTCATCTCTGTGACCTTGGCAACCGTTGAACATTTGGCAGAAATAACAGACAAGCTAATTTCGGGGTTTTAGGACCTGTAAACCTTGCCTTGATTGTGAAAACATTTCTATAAAGGATGAGTTAATTATCTTACTTAATTTTCTCTCTGGTAGCTAATCATCAAGAATAACTTGGGATTGCTCCCAGGGATACTCTGTATATGACGGAACTACAAAGTGAGACGATTGAATAAGCTGTATTTGGAGAAGAGCTCAGACTCGCTGTGCATCCTGCGCCTACACTCCCTACGCGTCCCTTACTTCAGGAGGCCGATGACTTCTGCTACTCCACAACGCCCACAAACAGGGAGAGCATCCTTTCCAAGGGTGCGATACTCCAGCCCTGAGCAACAATAGAGCTCTTCCGTGGTTTGGAGCAGAGGGGGGACAATTTTTTTTGCAGTATATATAGTAAAGTATCAAAAATTTTCTCTAAAAAAAAAAAGACCCATACCATCATGTTATGTCTGTATATAGACCTGTTCTTTAAAAAAAAAAAAATGTAGTTATTCGCTCAATAGCAATTTTTATGTCTCCATATCCTGGATGTTTTAGGTCACACAAAACTTTCTGAATTTCTTGCAGATGTGACATCTTCACTTCTTAAGGCTTTATGATGCTCCTTTCTAGAATTATAAAAGAGTACATTTTTGTGATACTCTTGTAGATCTTTTTGGGCAATGATAGAATGTTTCCAAGAAAAATGTGAACTGGGGGCGAATATTGCTTTGAGGAAAGAAAGAAGTGTGATGAAAATAACCAGAACGTTCCTTTATTCCTAAAACAATAAAATCTTTAGAGGACAACAACACTGGTATGAGAGTACAAGCATGTCATTTGGGGTGATTCCAGGAAAAAAAATCAAAGGTGACAGATCAAGCAAGGAAGCCAGCCCTGTCGTATGCACAGGCATGCAGGTTCCCAATGTGAGCAACCAAGACCTCGTCTGCCAGGACACTGCCAGACAACAGCAGAGAATCTGCGTCTTTCAGAGATGCTTCACCCAATGCCAGCTGGTTGAGGAATGCTTCATGAATATCATACCTCCCTCCTGCCTGGTACATGGCTATTCCTGGATCCCATTGCTATGGCAAGCACTCATGAAGTCACCCATGACTTAAGGTCTACAGCACCTGGCATCCCATATTCAAGTCATGCCTGCTCTCAATCCAAACCCCTGCTAATGCACCTGGGAAAGTAGAAGCTCAAATAATCAGGTTCCTGCACCCACAAGGGAGATCAGGATTGAGGCCTGGCTTCTAGTTTCAGGCTATCCCAACCCTGATCATTGCAGCCATTTAGGGGGTGAAAAGCAGATGCATGGAAGATCTTTCTCCCTCCCCTTCTCTGTGTGTGTGCGCGCGCGTGCACCCTTCTCTGTAACTCTGCTTTGCAAATAAATATCTTTGAAAAAAGAAAAAAGATCATCTTCCAAGAGACAGTGAGGGACGTTGGTTTGCTCATATCCTCTTTTTCTTTGAGCACACATGACGGTTGGAGTGCCGGGTGGGATGGGGGATACAGGTTGGTCTTCAACACAAAGGATGAAAATTGCTGGAAAGAAGGGCAAGAGGGGACAATCACTTAAATGACTCTTTACTCTGTAATCTTATTGAGTCTGAAATCAACCCTGCAGAATGGAGTTGCTTGTCTCTTCTGTTTTAACATATGCGTTGTCAATAATTTACACAGTTAACCAAAATTCCTTATTGTTTGTGGATGTGTTTATGTGGTTCCCTTGTTCGAGAGTATCATTTACAGTGTTTCAATTGTAAGTGAAGCAAGAAAAGAGCAATCTGTTCTTTTGTGTCCATTGTGTGGACTTAAAGGATCATCCATCTCTAAGCTCTACAGATGCTCTTAGTTCTACATTTATCAGAAGCCACCAACCCCAGTGGTGGCCTATTTAACACAGGTACAAAATGTAGAAAGTCCAATTGAAAGCACTGGCATTCAAACTGTGCTTAGCAGCTTAAAAAAAAAAAAAACTGTGTATTTAAACCAGTATTGAGGGGAACCCCATGGGTTCAAGTCCAAGAAGCAGGATCTGAAAAAGCTGGGGGAATGTCCAGTCATCAATAACCACAATGGGCGACTTAACCCAATAATATAAAGAAATTGTGAGCAATTTGGGTAAGGAACTGTCAAAATAGGATTAAACAGTCTCTCTTCCCATTAGCAACAAAAACAGATTACAGCGCTGACCTGTTCCTTTTTCTTAACTGGCAATTATGTGACGAAACAAAGGAGATTAGCAAGGGCATTTTTCTGTCACAGTACTGCTTGACAACACCTCTCAATTATTCCTCATTGTTTAGGATTAAATCATTTTCTCCCCCTTAACACACATTTAAAAGGTTTTTATAGCTATAAATTCTACCACTGTGAAACTGAAACAAAGCCAGTGCATTTGAATGTAATTATACCTTTGGTACATAAAACAGATATTTCTGGGTTACTAAAGAGATATTGTGCACTAAAAATAGAAGAATTATCAAAGAAGAGTCTCAGTGGATGGGCAGAGGGCGGTGTCACCATGTCTGCCTTCGGGAAGCTGGCTGATAGCCTCTGTGTTGACTTTCTACTTTCAGGATAATGTTTCATAAAACTACTTTTCAAAGACCGGTGTACTTGTGGGTTCCACATCCAATGGATTCAACCAAAAACATGAAAACATAATGGCATTTGAATGGAAGCTGTACAGACTTTTTCTTGTCATTACTCCCTGAACAGTATAATGTAACCACTACTTACACAGCATTTACATTTTATTAAGTATTTTAATTCTTCTAGAGGTGATTTATACTGTATGAGGGAATGTTCATGGGCTATATGGAAATACTACATCATTTTATACAGAGCACTTGAGCATCGGCCAATTTTGAATTTTGGCCTAAAATGGAGCCAACCTCTTTCATATACTGAGAGAAGACTGTGTCACATATTACTTTTATAAATATATGCTTACAAATATATATATTTAATTATCTAATCCTATAAAACTTTTAGAAACTTTATAAATATTTATAAAGGATATATTTGTAAGTATACATTTTAATATGTATCTTAACCTTTCGCTTTTGAAATAACTCTCAAGAAGCATTACAGACTGTAAATGACTAATCACTTTCCTGACATTCATTTTCTTCATTCTATCCTGCGGAGAAGCGGGATAAGCCACTGCCTTGGGCGCCCACATCCTGTAAGGATACGAGTCATAGCTCTTCCTTTCCCAATCCAGATTCCGGTTCACACATCCTGGAAGGCAGCACATGCTGGTTGAGGAATGTGGGTTTCAATCACCCATAGGAATATCCCAGGTGGATTTCCTGGTTTCGGACATTCTCAGCCTGGCCCAGCCCATCTCCTTTTCTCTCCAGTGAGTAAATGAACAAATCATTTAGCTAAAATAAGACAAAGACTCTCCCCAGTGACCCAGTACTACCATGGGGTGATCACTGATGGATGCTAGACACCCGTCATCATGAACGCTTCACGTCGTGCGCATTTATTTCTTTACTCCTAGTTCTCCTCCTGCTTGAGCAGACACGACATTAGATGTCATCAGCACCTCCACTTTCACGCCCTTTGAGGGACCCGGTTGCAGGTCCCACAGAATGGACTGAATTCCTAGCTCGCAGAGTCTCAGCATGTAAACTAACTAGAAATAAAATCTACATAGCTAATGAAGTTAATGTGAGGTCATAACATGTCGGTCCCCATTCAAAATGTCTGATATCAGTAAAAGAAAGGAAAATGCTGACCAGTGAAAGCCATACATGAAAAGCAAAGCCAGAAAAGGACATCATGTGGAGCTGGATAATTAGAATAACCTGTATTGAGGAACATGGAAGATTACTGATACCCATCAGAAGGTGAGAAAAGTCTAAGGAAGTTTCTGCTTCAGGTGTAATAAGAGCATGACCTGGAAACACGTGGATATGAGACTTCAAGCCTGCAGACCGTGGGTCATTCGATTTCTGTACTCCCTGTGTTCCTGGGAAAATGAACACATCCCTTCAGTGTTATTGGTTGAGACTACACTGGGTCACCTTTTGTCTCACACAGTTAGTGCACACAGGGCCTTCCCAGCTGCTCTAACCCACATGAACAGGAATGCCTGAGTATTGTTGTGATTCCATGCTTATGAGCAACCCTGATGGGAGTTGGGGAGAACATAAGCTTCCCAAATTCCTCACCCCTAGTGGGGTAACTCTGAGAAAAATGAGTTTGATATTGTCTAGGGCTTCCAGAGAGACTTAAGTTCCAATTACTCAGAGTAATTTTACATGCTACAGAACATCCTGTGCTTTACTGTCTCCTGTTTGGGCTGTTACATTTCCCTGCACCTCTGCTGGTGTCTCCTGACATCACCTTGTAGACAAGTTCTTTGAAGATGAACTTGTCTCCAGGTTTGCTTCTGAAAGAGTCTGGCCCAAGACATGGAGTTTCTGGATTTCTAGACGTGAGCACAGTGCCAGCCAGGCGGAGGGTGGGAAGTATATGCTGACAGTCCTTGACCTATAATGGTTACAATTATGAAATTTTTGATTTTACAATTGTGTAAAACTCATTCACTGGAAACTGCGGTGAACAGTGGAAGGAACGGGAGCAGGGGGCATTTGCAGCCCATGGGTTTTACCGAAGGCCAAGGGTCTTCTACTGGAGGACAGAAGCAGCAGGTGTACACCCACAGAAGCAGCAGGCTTTCGCTGATCACCCTAGCCCACGGTCTACAATTGAAGAGGACCATTCTAAATCCATGTGAGATCTCTGAAAAATACAGAAAGCTTACTGAGTCCAAGTTCCACAAGGATTAAATGGCTGAATCAAGAACAGAACTGAGGTATTATTTTTAGAAAGAACTTTGATTTGATTCTGTTTAACTCAAATCAATATGCATTCATCAGCTATGCATGAATTTCAAAGCACTAATGCTTAAGGAGCCTGGGTGGTGTAAATTTCAAATGAGCCTATTTATTATGGAATTTAGGGAAGCAGTAGAAGAATGTCTATTTAGATGATTCACAAAAGAAGTTGTTTAATTATCTCACAGTTACTACCAATTTCTCTTTCCATCACCACTACTCCCCAACTAACACCAATAGCCAGAGGAGTGTGATATTCTGTTCAGACTTTACATGAATTATCTCATTGGCTTTCTGACACTGCCATGAAATAAGAATTATCTTTTACACATGGAAAAACCTGAGCTGAAGACAGGAGGATAGACATTCAAACTCAGTTTCAAGTCCAATGCAATGCCCATGTGGCATGAAATTTGAGCATTCTCTGTATTTTTATCATTTGCAGTTGTTCTGTTCAAGAAACCATACTCAGACCCTGAGAGCAGTGGACTCTTTATCTACCAGGTTAGGAAAAGAGAACTCAACAAGTCTGCACTAGAGCACGTATTAACCAACGCAAAATAGGGCAGGTGATTGCTTTCCAAAAGTAGTGCAGATGCTCATCCTACAATGTGATATTGACACTCTTACATTCAGAGTTGGAGTCTAGGTCTCCTCCCCTTGCACTCGCAATTGCTTTGGTCAATAGACTATAGCCAGCTGAGGCCAGGTAATAAAAAGCAGTGAAAATTTCCCTGGCATCGTCCTTTGGGGTATGAAAGCACTGATTACAGGTGAGAAATTCAGCCACGATGAAGCCACATCATGTTGGACAACCACATGAGACTTCCCCCCGAAGCTATTTTTCCTAAAAATCCCTGTAAGGAAGATGCCACGATGGGCTTACTGTATTTATCTTTCGTTTGGTTGTTCATGGCATAACTTAAATTCTCGAAGTCTGCCTTCCATCAGAAATGAAATGGATTTGCAGACCTCTCAATACAGCCTCCACAGGACCTTCTCCCCCTCGAAGCCACTGCTTTTAGACTTTGATCAATTCGGAGATAGATGGCAATGTCTCAGGTCAAGAATGAAATTATTTATTTTATCTCTTAGAAAAGGTTCGTGACCCCTGGACACAGATAGAGCTGGTTATGGTTAATGCTCCTATCTCTTGGTGCTGGGAGGGTTTGTGTCAAGATTCACCTTGATTTATCTTTGAGATTAACAATATGAGAATGCAACACAAGTAAGATTTAAGCAAACCTTGATGATGGATAGATATACTCTATACTGGAAACAGATAGTAAGTCTCCCCAACTGACAGTCATTTTTAGCCTTCCACACTATCTAATCCAACAACAGGAACTGCCATAACAACTGCCGAATGCATGCATCTGTAATCTGGAACAGTGTTCATCAATCCAATTTTTAACTTTTTTTAAAGACTTATTTTATTTTTATTGAAAGGCAGATTTACAGAGAGAATGAGAGACAGAGAGGAAGATCTTCCATCTGTTGCTTCATTCCCTAAATGGTTGCAATGACCACATCTGAGCTGATCTGAAGCCAGGAGCCAGGAACTTCCTCCAGATACCCCATGTGAGTCCAGGGTCCCAGGGCTTTGGGCCATCCTCTACTGTATTCCCAGGCCACAAACAGGGAGCTGGATGGGAAAAGGAGTAGCCACGATACAAACCAATGCCCACATAGGATCCCAGCACATGCAAAGCAAGGGGTTTAGCCACTGAGCCATCGTGCTGGGCCCCAATTTTCCATGTAACCAGAAGATTCTAAGGTTCCAGTTAGCTTGATTTCTATATTAATGTAATTAAAATACCAGTGCTACTGGCCTATGTGCTCTGGTAAACTATTTAAATTCATTTAAACACTGATAACATTAATGGGAAATATTACATCTCCACAATCTCTGAGCCACCCAGTTTTTATTCAATCCATTTGTTCTCATTTTTACTTGCCTAGCTGGTCTAAGTCTAGAACAAAGGAATGTCCCTCCATGAGCTCATCCCCAGTTCCAGTCTTTATTGTTCTTCCACGCTTCAATCCACTCCTGTTGATTGCTTGGATCCCTGAACACTCCAAGGATATGCTTGCTTTCTGGCCTCCCCCAAGTTCTTCTCTTGACTAAAAGAAGAACTTTGTTTTTTGTCCTCAGTTCCTTTTTTGCTTAGAGCCTTCTGTTTAGTCAGAAAAGACTGTGGGCTAGGTGAGAAATGTTGTGGGTTTAGTAGGAAAGACAGTGGGTTTGTGGGTTAGTGTTCATCATGCTAGAAGGGAACATTTGCTACCTACTTGGAACTCTCTACAAGTAAAGCCTAGAATAGTTGGCTTTGCTTAGAGAATATCAAGGGAAAACTGTGGCAGAAGACCGAAGGCAGCCAACGAAGGAAGGATTAGAAGGCTTGGTTTCTACTGTCAACAACTGAGACTGGATCCCACTTGGGAGACATGGGAAGTTATCTCATACAAGGAAGCCCTGGTGTTTATTCAGCACTGGCTGAGGGCTCCTCCCAGAGCTTCTGTCCAGACAGAGCAGCCTCAGGAAGCCAGACAAGACCCCGGGCGGGGAGGAGGAGCTGCTTGCTCAGAAGTCAGGCCGGTATGCAAGGAAATGCCACGTGTTGCATGGACAGCAGCACATTGACAACATCGGCCAGGTGCTGCGGGAAACTATTTTTAAAAGTATTATGGCAGCTTAAAGAAGCAGTGGTTATGTCTATTTGTTAGGAAATGTCAAGGCTTCCTGGAAAAGCTGTCATTTGATATCTGATACATGCCTTCAGTTTCCACCTGTAGCCACAGCAGGAGGATGGCACAGAGGGCAGCAGGCAACTTTCCAAGGAGGTAATCAGTATAAGAAGGGTGGGAAACTAGAACACCCCAGAAGTAAGTGGGAAGAATTGCTAGCTGGAAAAGTGACATACTGGGATTCCATTCATGGAACATCCTGTCAAAAAAGATTATGGAGGTAGAAAACAGATTTACGGTTCCCAAGGGGTCAAGACTGTGAGGAGCAGGGAGTTCAGCGCGATCATGAAAAAGACTTTTTGGTACCAGAACAATTCAGGCAGGTGATCCTTGGGAGAGTCAAGCCAAGTAATTAAAATGACCTGAGGCCATGCATAAGACTGATGCCCATTCCCAGTTCAACTATTACAATATAGTCATGTAAGATGTACCCACTGGGGCAGAAGTCAGTATGGGAACTTTCTGTATGATATTTGTAAGTTCCAGTGAATCTACTATTATTATTATTTTTTTAAATCAGAGGCCTGAAAAATAATGCTAAGGACCATTGGTCCCTGGGCAGAACCATAACTACCTTCTTCTCCTGTTCCTGAGTAGAAAGTCTCCAAGAAAAGCTGATAAGAGGTGCAGCTCTTGGTGAGTGCCTTGTTATACAGCATGCCTGGGTGCCCAAACCCCCAGCAGGAAACACATCCCTTGCTGTCCTTGATCTCCACCCCGAAGGTCACTCAGTTCACCGCTACCCTCTAACAGCATACGTGGTTTTTTAAAAAGACGTGTCTTTTTATTTTCGGTAAATAAACCAATTAATGTTTTGATAAGATTCCAGTTCCTTCCATGTATGCATTATATTTTTACATGCACTAGTGAACATCCCTCCTGATCTTAAACCCACACTTTAATAAAGAAACGAGTGCTTATTCCAACACTCAGTATGAAGTGACACATTGGTACATGGTGATGTAAAAATCCTTCGCATCCCTTAGTGCTGTGGATGCTTCTTCCATTTGTGGCCTCAGAGATTTGGGAGGGACACGAGACCCTCATGGATCAGAGGAGGAGGAATTCTGTGAGTCTGGGTTCGAGAAATGACTTCCAACTTTGCGAAATGCTGCTTTCTGAGGCATCTGTGTGGGGGGGTTGTTTATTTATGCCTTCACTCTTTCAGTCTGGTGATGGGAAGTAACTCATTGAAGCTGTTGTGATTGCCTCACCAAGATCCAATTTCAGGCACATCTGGGTAACAAGTGTATTCTACATGCACACGGAATTTTTTTTTTTATTTTTTGAGAAATGACTGTTAATGCAGGCTCCCCAGACTGACAGAAGGGAATATTTGATACATCTCTCAAAGAGAACCTGAGGCTCAAAGAGAACCTGAGGCTCATGGCAACCGCTGGGCTGACCTAGGGACCTGGGATTTTAACCACTCCCTTGAGGTCTCTTTCAGCTTCCACGAGGTCCAGGTGCAACACCTGGAGAGAAAAGACCATTTAGGCATCTTCATGATGTAAAAACTGGTGTGATTCTACACAAAAGATCCCTTCCCTCAGGGCACAGAAGAAACCAGGAGAGCTTATAAGACAGTGTGATGAGAAGGCATTTCCAACCACGCTGCAGGATTTCACAAAGGATTCCATGTTTTACTGCTGCATGCAAATAAACAGTGGTGACACAGAATGAGTGGTTTCAATAGGTTTTTCTGCCATAGCCTATAATGAGAGATGTATTTTATATCCAGTATAACTCCGTTCTATATTTAGCCACTTTTGTTTTACAAGAATGAAGAATAACAGGAAATTGCACTCCAGGTATGTGACCATATGCTATAGCATGTGCCTTAGGGAGATAAGCTTCCATTTGAATCCGAGTCTTGAAATCAAAGCATCTTTGATGAGTCACTTCCTCTCCCTGCCCCCATAGCATTCATGCTATAATTAAACACATTTATATATAACTACTGAAAAAGAAAAAGCTGACCCTAATATCAACCTTATGTTTAATTTTAATTTTTACATTACCATTTTGGTGTAACATATAAAATAATTAGAACTTCCCTTTGGTTATTTACAGCCTTTGTTAAAATGTATAATAGCTTAATAGATTTTGTCTACATTCCAGAAAATAACTTTTGGTCCTTCCTTCTCTTACCCAGTTAAAAAAAAAAACCATCGTTTTTATTAAGCCACTATAGTGACAAGGCAGATATCATAGAGAAGCCTAGATTTCCGTTTTTGCATTTCTCTTATATTTCTTATTTTAAAATAAGTTGGATACAAGTATGCAAACAGAAATTCCATAGCCATAGACCACTTTGATCCTAAACTTCCCACATGGCCAAGGGTTCATTAGCAACAGCCTTACAAAGCCTAAGGAAAGATAATTGTATAGAATACAGTTCTTTCCTTTGCTGATCAGGAGAAAAAAAATCCATTTTCAAAAAAAAAAAAGAGAGAAAGGAAAATCAATCTTGGTTTCTCTTTTTACTTCTGGAGTTCAACTGGAGCGGCAGAGAAAAGAAATGAGGTGTCCTTTTAAAACCATTGATTCCTTTCACACGTATTCAGCATGGACCGTATCAGCAACCTCCTGAATTTAAGTAAAACACGATAGTCAGTGCGATGATTCTGTCATTCAGAATGTTTTCAAATGAGAACACACAGTGGTGGTTTTTATTATCATCAGATCTGTGACTGTTGTATGTTTGTTTCATCATTGTCTTGCAAAGGGAAAAAAAACAATCTCACACCAGTTGAACATCTGCGGCTCTCTAATGCAGTTCATTGGAAGACAAAGGCTTCCTTTCAGAAGAAAGTAACTTGGACAGACAATCACGTACAATTTGGGACAATCTCCAGATGCATTTTTCAATTAAATGCAGCAATAGGAATTTCAGATGAAATTGTATCAAAAAGATGCTAATGATTCCATTGTGTTTCTGACAAGTTAGGAGAATTTTTCACTGTATTTTCAATTCAATTAAACATTTCTGAGTTCCTTAATCTTCTTTATAGCATGTTGGGCACACACTTTGGTTTCATTATCTTTTTTGGGAAAAAAAAATCTTTGCAAAGGTTTGCATTTTTATAAGCTTCTAAGAAAAAAAAATATGGTAACTTAGAGATCACTGGAGAATGTGTGCATTGTGGTGTGTGTGTGTGTGTTAGAGAGAAAAGAAGAAAATTTGTATGGATGAAATTTTTTATGATGGGAAGCTAGGGTATTTTTAGCAAATGACAGTTATGCCTCAGGGCTCCATCTCAAAGTATTAAGGTTTCAGAAGCCTTATTTTAATCCATTCGATCTTACAGCTTGTTTACACTGCTTAAGACTTTTTTCTTTTCCTTTCCTTATGCAGAGCTGTGAGAACAAAAGACCCTTCAATGTAAATAGGTCTCTGGGGCCAGTGATGGTTGTCTTCTGTTTAAAGAAAGCTATAGCCCTTACGCGTGCCCTGAAAGATGACTGGACGCACACCCAAACTGCATTTTGAGGCTGCTTGAAAGAGTTATTAATGTTTTGGTAACTTTTCAACTTTCCTTTCCACTTCCTTCCATTTCAACCTTTATTACTGAACTATTCAGTTTAGTGACATGAAAGAAATCGAAGTCTTGAACTTGGTGACATGACACACAGCTTGGCTTAAAATAGCTCTTCTGCTTCTAAACCATATATACAGGTTTATCTTATTTTTGACAAGGTGTTGCAAACATTCTTGCTTCTATCTGACTATGTGACATTGGGCTTGAGGTCTTTCTTCTGTAGGTCCTATTTGATAACAGACAAAAGGTGAAGTTGAATTTGAATGAAGATTTTATGCCCTAGCCTTTTACTATACTCTAACAACTTTGTTAACATTTAACAATATTCCATAAGGACGCTGACTATGCTTAGCAAGTTTGGTTTCTTTTTTTTTTTTTTTTTTGAGGATTTATTTTATTTTTATTGGAAAGGCAGATATACAGAGAGGAGAGACAGAGAGGAAGATCTTCCGTCCGATGGCAACAGCCGATGCTATACCGATCCAGAGCCAGGAGCCTCTTCGGGGTCTCCCACGGGGGTGCAGGGTCCCAAAGCTTTGGGCCGTTCTCGACTGCTTTCCCAGGCCACAGGCAGGGAGCTGGAAAGGAAGCGGGGCTGCCAGGATAGAACCGGCGCCCATATGGGATCCTGGGGTGTGCAAGGCAAGGACCTTAACCACTGCGCCACCGCGCTGGGCCCAAATTTTTTTTTTTTTTTTACCATTTATCACCAGATCATATTTTAAATTTTTAAAAAATTTTTTCCTATAAAATTATAATGTTTTAGTTCACTTTTCCACAAAGGAGTTGGGAAATACAATCTTGATTGTGACTCATTTAACAGAGATAGTTCATTAACTACTTAATAATGCCAATAATTATTTGTGCATAAGGATCTCTTTTTAAGGAAAAATTGATTCCATGTATTACACGATGGTGTTATGATTTACTTATTGAGTGATAAAATCAAGAATGACAAAAAGTTATTGCTCAATTAATTCAAAAAATAATTTGTGTTTTATTTATCATAAAAGTATACATTTAAACCCTAACATGTACGCAATATTATTTATTCTTTTTCCAAATAATGTATCAATCAAATACTTACAAATTCCTAGTGAAGATTTTTTTTTTTTGCTGTGAGTAACCACTGTTTTGCCAACTCCATAAAAGCACGAAATCAAATTAATAACCAATACACAAGGATACATTAAAAACGCCCATGGGAAATTGAATTAAAAGATTTTTTGCTTCAAAAAGTTTTGAAATCTGTGGATATGAAGGACCTTCAAAAAGTTAATGAAAAGTATGCATTATGAAGAATTATGCATAAATTCAAAAATTTAAATTTTAAATGGTATCTTTTAGTGCCATTTTTGCCAAATGTTTTGAAGTACACTTAGATATATAATTTAAAGGTTATAAATGAGTATTCTTCAAAACGTTTGCAAAAGAATAGAATGAAAAGTTAATTTTGTTGCCAATCTTTCAAAGCTATGCATAGATTTCCATAGCATGCATTTTCCTTTATCAATTGAAAAACTATTGTATATGTTAAACAAGACAACTTTCAACGGCCCGTCAGTGGTCATTTTAACTTCGTTCTTGCCCTTTTAAATGTACACAGAGCTCCTTGACTGAGCAGTTTGAAGACACGAGGCGTGTCTTCGTTAAGAACCTGGGAGCGCTGTGAGAGCTATCCCTGAGGGAAGATGGTGCCTCTCTCCCAGTCTTAGTAGGAGATTAGGAACCTAACTTCAGTTTTGTTCCAAGTTGTGAAACTATTACTTCCAGTCAGGAAGAGTCAATCCAACATACGTTCCTAATGAACAGTCACAGTTCCCATTCTAGTGTGAGTATGGAGAGCCCTAGGGTGTGTTTTTGGAAAGAGAGAGAGAGAGAGAGAGAGAGAGAGAGAGAGAGACATGTCAAGAGAGGGGCCCAGAATCAGGGAACCCAAAAGGTTTTCTCCTTGATGGAGTAAGCGGTAGTGCCCTAATGGAATGTACAAACAAGGTGGAGTTCAGGCGGGGGGGGGGATAACGTGCTTGTTTTCTGGGAGTTTCACTGAGCTTATCTTCTAAGCGTTCATCACAGCCTCTCTTCCCAGTAACCAATGGGACCCATGGTACGTCATGGGAGAACGGGTGTATCAGACTGGGATGCAAGAGAGCGGAGTTAAGTTACAGGGCTGCCAGGACAGCAATTGTGCGGCTATCTTGTAGCTCATTTTTTTTCCCCTAAACTCCTGCCCACTCCCCTTACCAAGGGAATGCCTCGTGGTTCCACTTCGCACTGAACCCCAACTGAATCAGTCAGGAGTTCAACTGTAATTAAAAATACCTCTGAGAAGGGATCTTAGCTTTCAGCAGTCCAATTCAGGGACTCACGGCTCCAGCAAATTCCTGCCTCAGAGAACATGGTCAGTCCAACTACGCCCGGACTTCTCTCGTTCCATTTTGTCTAGGCTCCACCCTGCTTTATGGCTCGAGTGTGTTACTGCAGACACCAGATACATTCAAAGCCAGATCAGTCAGAAACAGCAGACTGCACAAACCGAAAAGACAGTTTGAGACCTTGAAAGGTCAGTTGAACGGAAAGAGAATGAGGATCCATCGCTTTTTCTTTTCAAGTCAGTATCACAGTGCTCTTAAAGGACTCAGCCAAATTTTCTCAAATATTCTCAATTTCAAGGAACTAGTTCTAATCAATTACTTGTTCATAAGAAATGTAAATCCTTAAGAATGTGATTCAGTCTCTGTACTCTAAATGTCGAGCAGGAGGTATTTCTCAATTCAACAGACAAACTGCGTTTACTTGGGTTGAGGCTAACTGTTTAGCAGCTACATTGAAACATTTCCTGGCTGAGCAAACACTTCAGCAACTTCTCACTTTTCTAAAAGCAGAGATGTTCACAGTATTGAAAAGCAGTTTCAGAGGAACGCTAGAAGGCCAGAACAGTTTCTATGGATCTTTCATAGGAAAGGAAAAGAGAGTGACAGACTTTTCTAGAAAGCTAAAAATAAAGGGTAACTTCATTTTTCAGAATTGTAGGACTTGAAAATGGAATGTATTGTGTGAATCAGCCCCAGAGCCTGATCATGGGGGAAAATTCAAATCATAGAATTATTCACTGGAGACATTTATATAAAATCTGTTGATCACATGTTTGTTAGATTTCTTTCATTTTACAACTTAGCGTGGTTAGTAAAATGAGTGGCTTGGGTCTTAGGAAGTATACATTGAAGAAATAGAGGTTAAAAAAAAAAGGCATAATTTCTGCAATTCCCCCTCAGTCAGTGGTTTAGAAAAATAATGTGGTGTGTGTGTGTGTGTGTGTGTGTGTGTGTGTGTACACGCCTGCCAAGAGATAAAGAGCAATAAAATCAACCTGAGAAAAAGTTAGCAGTCTGCGCATCTGGATAACGGGTCAAGGCATTTCTCTTTATGGCAGTCCTGATTTATTTACAGATGTTATTCCTCGAGCAGTACTAAACCTTATGTATATTATAGTTTTTCCCCAAATACATTCCCTAAATAAAGCTTCTTTGATAAATTTCAAATAATAAGGAGTTAATAACATCAACCATTAATAAAATAAAAAAGTTGTAACAAGATTAATTATAAAATGAATTATGTAAATATGGCTTCTCTCTCTCTCTCTCTCTCCAACTCTCTCCTTATCAACATGCGTCACTGTTTGTGTGACCCGGTGGTGACACAGTGACATAGTGAGATGATTCTCCTATCATCTATGACGGTGTTCAATTTTGTGCCTTAGCTGCTTTGCTGGTTCCCGCTTCGTGCTAAGATACGCTCTGGGAGACAGTAGTAGGTGATAGCCCACGTTACTTGAGTTGCTGCTACCCACATTGGAGCCCTTTAAATAAAATCCTCATATAAAACCAGGCTTCTGGCTTTGACCTGGGCCACACCTGGCAGTTGTAGGCATTTGGAGGTTGATCTAGCAAGTGGAAGACTCTCTCTCTTCTCTCTCTCTCTCTCTCTCTCTCTCTCTCTCTCTCAAACCCTCCCTCAGTCTCTGGGAGGCGAAAGCCTGATCACTTGAATAGCACTGCTGCTTGGTGACCTCCATGTGTATATGTAAGTTCCATGTGGCCCATGAAAAAGAGAGCATGAGCAGGCCCTGACACTGCTTGAAAGAAAGATGCAACACAGCCCCGAAACCAGTCTCCAGTTGCTTTAGCCCCTCACTGTTCCAGAAACTCAAGCTGGAAATGTCCCAGCAAGTGCTTCCTGAGTTTTTGCCTACACAAGCACCAAAAAACAAACAAACAAAATAAAAATACATCAGTTGTGGGGGGGACACTACATTTTAAGGTAGATCGTCATGAACTGTAACAAAAGTGACTGTTCCTTCGCTTGGCTCCCTGCTGGCGACAACCAGACTTATTATGTATAGTCCATCTTATCTCTTAGTGTGAAACGATAGGACAGGCATGCAGCTCAGCTCGGAAACAATTATTTTCTATACATATCTTTATAATTTGGAGATAATGTGGGTGTTCTTAACAATTGTAGCAGCTACGTAGTAGAGTATGTAGTGAGGATGGTGTTTTAAGTTGTAGCGGTGCTCTTTTTTAAGTTTCAGAATCAGAGACTTAACAGAACACTTGAGAAAACACTATAGCAGTCCCCCTTATTTGTGGTCTTGCATTCTCTGAACATTTTAATTGTAAAATTATGGAAATATGCACTTCAAAGGCAACACGAGTAGCAAGATGAAATCTGGCACTGCTCCATCTCACCCAGGACATGAGTCAACTCTTCATCTAGCCTATTTGTGCTCTTTTCATTATCCACTCATCCATTAGTCAGTAGCTGTGAAGCAGGTAAGCCTTCATGAGTCCAACTGTGGCTTGGGATAGACATACCCCGATCTGGAGAGTCAGGCTGAGTCCCAGTCACTTCCTTTCCAATCCAACTTCCTGCCAAGGTGCGGCAGCTCTATGGCGCTGTGTCAAAGGGCCTCAGAAATCCACAGAATGTCTCTACATAATCACAAACCTGTTCAAATCAAGGGAAGGAAACACAGCGCTGCCTGATATAGGCTGAAGGTCTATGATCTCCCAATAGAGAAAAATGATGATGCATCACCCTCTTCTAAAGTGAAGGGGTGTCCAGACACCACACTTCCACATTAGAACAAAAAGCAAAAGGCCAAATCAGTGAACTTGATGTAAACAGTGCCTCCTACGCAGGTCTGAAAGAATGTGAGGTAGGGCTCACAGGCATCCAAAGCAAGTGTTTCCTAAATAATGATGCATTCAGCACCCCAAACAATAACACTCATTTTCTTTTGTGTCAGAAAGACAGTTATAATGATTGTCTTAAAATACTAACAATGGTGCTGTATTGAGACTCCATTGTTGAGTTTTCAAGAAATTTTTAACCAGTAACACAAAATCATGGTTAAAACTTAAACTAGAGGGATAAACATTTTGCTGAAGAGTTAAGACATCTGTGTGCCATGTTGCACAGAACCAGGGTTTGACCCGCCATTCTGGCTTCTGACTCCAGCTTTCTCTTAATACTAGCCATTGCGGGCAGTTAGGATGGACTCAAATGATTTGGTTCTTTCCACCAACACAAGGCTTGTGACTTGTGTTGCTAACTCCTAACTTTGGTCCCCGCTCAGCCCCACCCACTCTGGGAATTAAAAGAATAAAATAATAAGTAGGTGGGGTTTCTCTCTATTTCTTGATGTGTGTCTCTCTGACACTCAAACTTTAATAAAATTAATTATATAACCTCATCATAGAAAAGGTTTATGAAAAATTAAGCAATCACATCAATCATGCTTTGATTTTATTACATCTATGCTGTTGGAGTTATTCAAGTTTCTTGTTTCTATCTGGTGAAATATTGCAGAAAGACACCTTATGTTCCACCTCTTTCCAAATCTGTGTTCAATGATGCCACATTAGTTATGATAGGGGTATTTACACTCCAAAAGTCAACAAACTTTACACATCAATGTTTTTGTCTTGTTCTTTTGGAAATTTTTAAACATTTACTCAACACCAATAATCATTCTTAGTTTTTGTAATTTTAAATTCCTGCTACTTCCTGTAGACTCCTATTTCCTCCACTCATCCCATGAACACATTGCCTCCAGGAATGAGACAGAATAAAGACAGAGCAACAGCTACAGTTTTCCAGACTTGTGAGTTTTAAAGTGCTGAACCCTATGGGAAGAACCTCAGCTCATTTACCCAGACCATAAAAGGGATTTACAAGAAGATACACTGAAGCAAAGTTTACCAGCCTATTCAGCTCTCAAATAAAGTAAAAGACTGGATAGCAAGGTGGAACCTGGGAATGGCTCCTAAGACAGGAAAATCTTGGTTCACAGGCAACCAGGATACGTTTGGAGAAATAAAGTGACAAAGGGTGATGGCCCCTTAGTGAAACTTCAGGTTATCAAAAAAAAAACATCCCAAATGTCAATGAAAGCAGATTGCGTCTAGACAATGGTTCGTGATCAACATCACATAGGCCTTTGCCTTTATCTCAGAACTGCAAAGGGCTGAAGAATGTCTGAGAGATCCAGGACAGTGTACAGTAGTCCAGGAAGTATGATATCTGCTTTCTGAGGTCCATTGCTAATGCAGCACAGCCCCTCTGTGTCCACTGCACTAAGCGAGGGAAGAGACGCCCAGGTGGGATCTTGCAGACAGAAGCTTAGGATCATGTATCTATGCTCTCTAAGATCAAAGATAAAATCAGCACAAAGAATGACTCATAAATGTCAATGTGACAGAAAATTCCAGATCCATGATCCCACCCCATACACAACATGACCCAAAGAAAACCTCACAGATAACATCCAGCTCTGGAAAAGAAAAAAGAAAAAAAAAAAAAAAACTTATGGAAACCTTGAAGTAACTGAAATCAAACTTATGCTTTATTGTGGCAGAATGTCTTACAACTGTGGTTGTAAAAAAATAAAGTTAGGTTTCTTATACATCTAATTTGTGAACTTGGATTGGGATGTGTTATAGCTTTGCTATTGTGAAAAAAAAAATACCTATTTCAAAGGTTCGTCTTCTGTTCATTGTACCATCTGCTGTGTCAGGCACAGGACGTGGGCCTGCTGCTTCCAAGGATCAGATGGATAATAAGCTGTGCCAATTGAACTAGCAATTATGACAGAGGTCCCTAAATGTTCCAAGAACATTTTTAATATCTGCTTATTTTTTTAAACTTCTTATCTTTAGACAAATGTCGATTCACATGCAATTATTTTTAAAACGCACACCCATTTTGTGTATCTTTTTCTGTTTTACCTTGTAGTGGTAACATCTTGTCAAACTATGCTGTAATATTACTACAGGGATATTGAACATTGATGATGTCAATCTAGAGGGTATTTGGATCACCAAGGGACTTTGAATTGGAAATATGACACCATACTTCTAACTTTCTCATATCTTATCTAACATATGAGAAACATGCTCATGGCATGAAAGTATCTATCCAAGGCACTACACACTTGAAGAAACCTAATTGTTTTCTTTGGGAGTTTATACTATTTATAAAAATATTCATTGCCCATCTGTGAGAGAGGATTCTGTTTTTCTGCCCTATTGACATCCTTGCTTGGCCAGGTTGTTTGCACTGACAATAAAGCATAAGAGAAGTGATATGCTTCATCTTACCTTTCCCATCATAAAATGAGGAAATTGATTGTAAAGATGATTGAAACTTATCATTTCCCCCATACTGATATGATTTTGCAATAATCATAGGAATAACTGAAGGAAGAGTTTCTCATCTATAGAACCTGGGCAGGCTTCTGAAATGATCGGATGGATAGAATGTAACGGGAGCCATGAATTGCCTTTTTATAACCTAATATGCAGGAGAGCTTCCACTCACACACATTTTGGAGTTGAGAATAAGCTTGGGTGGGCCTGATAAATGATGGCAGATCAGTGGATCAGAAAGGCATTGTCCTCGCTGAGGTCATCCTGGACCAGCCTCCTGCCAGTCAATCCCCAGATAGGTGAGTAAGCCCAGCAGAAATCAGTTAAGCCAAACCCAGATCAGTGGAATGCTCTGGCAGGCACGTAGACCAGGAAGGAAAAACAAAACAAAACAAACCAAAAAAAAAAAAAACCTAGCATTAAAAACTTATTTCTGAACGATGTAGAAGTTTGTGGTGGTTTGAAATTGCAGCATTAATATTTCAAGAGAAAACTAATACCCAGTTTGAGGCTGCCCTGCCAGCCTGCATCTGAGGGTACCAAAAATGTGGGACACAGTGACAGCCAGCTTGCTAAGAGCTCGAAGCATTACAAGAAAGAAACCATTTTTGGAGTAAGCAGCTGAGAGACGGGATTCATTTGTTACTCAACAAAGCCTGACCTACGATGATTAATCCACCAGTCAGTGGTTCCTAACTGGGCTTGGTTTCTCAGCTCCCCATTTCTTCCTTCCCACTGGCTGGTGTCTCATTTTTGTATCACAAGGAGACCACATTTGCAAAAATCCTCCAGCTGTTTCTGTCTCAATTTTATTCTGAAATTTTCCTGTTTTTTTTTTCTGGCTTAAGCCTCAAGATATATTCCCTCCCTTTGTATTTGAGAGTCTGGGACTCACAAGACTGGGATTTATCACATTGGAAATTTGTGTACTTGGTTTAGTATCAAAAGCTTCAAGATACAGGCTAAGATCATCCTTTGAGGGATCAAATATCCATTTTGGAAATCACTTACTTTCATTCTTACTCACATGACCTTTTAAGGTATAGTGACAAACAACTAATAGAAGATGGCTTTTCTTCTACTTTTCAAGCTGCTGGATAACTGTGGAACCTTCCTATGACAGTTCAAATAATAATGGAGTAAACTTGAGCAGCTCTCATCTGCCTTCTCCATGGGAATACAAAGGTCATATGAGCATCTGAGCTCCATACAATGCCTTTTATTTCTACCATTGAAGAGACATATGAAGGTGGAACAGAACTATAGAAAAGAGGAATTTTAAAAGGAATTGATGCCCCACTGCATTTATTAACGTGAAATAGTATTGCCGAGAGCTGTTGTCACGACATAGTAGGTTATGCCAGTACTTGCAAGGCTGGCATCCCATACCAGAGTACCAGTTCTATTGCTGCTTTTACTGCTTGCAGTAGAGGTTCCGGATAATGTTCCTCGGCACATTACCGTGTTCCAGCAGAAGATGATCAGGTTCCTGGGATTCTGCCACCCATATGCGAGACACGGACAGAGTTCCTCCCACTTGCCTTTGGTTTGATCCAGGCTTCACAGCTGCAGCCATTTGAGGGGTTAACCAACGGATGTAAGAGTCTCTCTCTCACTCTCTCACCCTCTCTCTCTCCCAATTCCCTTCTGCCCTTCAGCTAAATAAATCTTTAAATACACATGCCCATCACTTTGGAAAGACTACTTCTCATTGTCTTTAAATTCACTATACTTCAAGTTGGAGAAAAGAATCCATTCTCATTTGAGTTCCCCTACCTCATTTTCCACACTCAAGAGGACGATAAGAGGCAGAGTTCCTCTTTCAGCTTCTAGTGCTGAGCAGAAGATCCAGTCTGAACGTTGGAATGGCTCTGGTTAGAAACTGTTGCTCCCTACAACTCCACGTATCGATGGTGGGAGTGGAAATTGCCACAGACATTTGGGCAAAATAAGACTCTTTCTGAAAGCTCAGCATGTGCATATACTCCTTATCTCCATGACTCTATCATCTTATGCCCAGGTATATCTGCAGTAGAAATAAAGCACCAAATGTCATTGAGTAGGATATTTATAGCAGCATTCTTCATTATAGTTTCCAGATGGAAGCAACCCAAATTTCCAACAGAAACAGAGTGGAAAACATTCATTATGGCATTTTCATATAACAGAATACTGCCCGGCAATTTTCATGAATAACCTATGACTACTACATGTAAAACACCATGAATCAATCTTACAAATAGAATGTTGAGGGGAAGGAACGGGAAACATATGTGAAGGAGTTTATACTGAAGAGCTTATTTTTATGAAGCTTGAAAAGATGCAAGACTAATCTATGGAGCTAGAAGTCAGGATGTTTGCTGCTTCCAGGAGTCAGTGACGTGGAAGAGGCACTGTGAGAAGTCCAGTGTTGATGGTGATGTTTCGCAGTCTGATCTGGGTGTTGGCAACATGGGCGTGTTCACATGTAAAAATCCCTTGATGTTACCATCCTTCATTGAAAACTAAGCAAAGGACAAGATAAGAATCAAATCATACAAAAATTGCTATAAATGCTTACTTCCTCTTGATCCTATTCTGTAATTTTCCCAACTGTACCCATCGCGATGTCTCTTAATGTCATTCTCTGCTGTATTTATTTTAGCCAAATTTTTATTTCCATTTGTGTTACCTATCCTTATATATGCCAAGAATATCATCTTCCATGGAGTCAATATTCAATAAATCCCTTCTGAGTGAGTGAGTAGATGGATAGATAGATGGCTATTCCTCTGTGTTCCCAGCTACTCAGCACCATAAAGTCAGTTGCTGAATTTTGTCTTGCTTACCAGTGGACCACATACCTGGTAAAATGCCTGACATGCAGTGGGCCCTCAGTATACTTTTCAAATCCTAAAAGATAAGAGAGGAGAAAAGGAGTTATGAAAGAGCAAGACCAGTTTCCTACTTTAGAGGGGCAGTTTGTGTGGTCAAAGGATGCCACTTCCACCATGCTATCCAAGACTGAGGATAAACCCATGCTTTGTCATGGTAACTCCTCTGCCAATGTTTCATGCTCATTGAGTTCCCAAGTCAAGAACAATGAACTGGCCAAGAAATTCTCAGATTTCTGAAGGGAGAGAGCATTCACATAGAAGCCAACTGGATACTCCCTAGCACACTCTTGCCTCCATCCCAAAGGAGAAGTCGGCCCTTGTGTCTGCAAACAGTCCCACACAGGGCTGCATCGAGCAGAAATCATTTTATAGCCTGAGTGTATAGAAGATGGAAATATACTGCTACAGAATATTCCGCTATGGGCTCAAGGATGACTTTGAGCTAAAAGCTACTGAGAAGAAGCACATACAAGAAAATTTCTCAGCTCCCCCATCTGCCTAAAAGTGACACTAATCTATGGCAACATTCCTCTTCCCTTATCAACAGGTAGGGTGAAGGTTGATCACTGAAGACACTCTGAGACCCCTGTCATCCTTGAGAGAGCCCAGCGACGTCACTAACTGATCTTTATCGGCTGTTAGTTTCCTATGTTGCTGTTCCTAGCGACCCATACTTCTTTTCCTTTGTCTTATCACTTCTCTAAAGTGTCATGTTCTTGCTTGAAAAAGCTGTGTAGGCTGGACTTCTAATCAACTGCTTAGAGGATTAATTGTTCCATGGGGATCTACCACATATATACAAAACAGAGATGATGATGAACTGTATTGCTACTCTGTTGTTAATCTGTCTTTTATTACAAGACTCTCAAGTAAGAACTCGGAATTGGGGGGCGGGGATTGTTTCTCCTTCACTACAAATAGGTTGGCTAACATTATTGGATTCTTATTTCTAGAGCACCAATCTAAGCAATGTCTTATACGCTCACAACAGCCCCCGTATGCAATCTATGCTATCAGGCCATTTTAGACAAGCAGAAACTAAACACTTAGGCATTTTGCTTGAGGCTTTCAAGCCAAAACAGATTAGATTCTGCATTTTGGACCCAAAGCTCTTAAGTCCTTTGGTTAAGCGACCACACCTACCAGAAAACTCCCATATTTACCAAGGCAAGTATTGTATTAATCATAACTGGTAATGGTTCTGTTTTTTAAAAGACAGATTTATTACCTCTGCACTGCGTTAAATCTGTTCTTTTCTATTAATTTTAAAAAGCAAATTAAAATTATTTTAAAGATTTACTTATTTGAAAGGCAAGGTGATGATCAGAAAAATGGGGAGAGAAAGGGAGAGAAATGGAGGAAAGAGGGAGAGATTATATGTGCTGGTTTACTCCCCCAAAGCATGGTAATAACATAGGATGTGCCAGGAGGAAACCAGGAACCCAGAACAACATCTGGATTCCTCATGTGGGTGAAAGGAACCCAAATACTTTGACCATCACTAAATGCTTTCTTAACTACACAAATACTGAGTTGGAATGGAAACAGAGCCACAGGAATGGACCCTGTGCCATCAATGGGGGAATGGCAGTATTACACATGGCAGCTTTTTAAAAATAATTTTATTTATTCTTTTTGGAAAGGCGGACATACAGAGAGGAGAAGAAACAGAGAGGAAGATCTTCCATCTGCTGATTCACACCCTAAGTGGCTGCAATGGTCGGAGCTGAGCCAATCCAAAGCCAGAAGCCAGGAGCTTCTTCTGGGTCTTCCATGCAGGTGCAGGGTCCCAAGGCTTTGGGTCATCCTCAACTGCTTTTCCCAGGTCACAAGCAGGGAGCTGGATTGGAAAGTAGGGCTGCAGGGACATGAATTGATGCCCAAATGGGATCCCAGTGGGATCCCAGCACACGCTAAGGCGAGGACTTTAGCCATCAGGCTATTGCTCTGAGCCCTGTACACGGCAGCTTAGCTAGAACCACTCTGTACATTCCTACAAGGAAACTGAGACATAGAGGCTTAGGATGGTCCCGATTTTGTACAACTTTCCCATGGGAAGACAGCCTCGTTCCAGCTTCTGTGCTACGCTGTGTTACATTATAGATGTTGTCTTATTTAATTCAGTGCTATTCAAACTTGAGCCAGTATCAGAATTACTGGGAAGTCGCTTTTCCTTCAGCAGATCTGGCATGAAGTTACCAATCTGCATTCCCAGCAAGCACTTCGATCATGTAGATGGTGCTGGTATAAAGACACCCCCAACAAGTGAAATGCTATAAACTCCCATTTTTACAGGAGCATCAACAGCATTGTATCATCTGCACTTTGCTTTGCCATGTCTATCACCAAATGTTGAGTAAAGCCAAGAAATTTTGGGTAAAGTAAAGCAAAGCCCAATGACACTTTGAGAATATTTTTCTGAATTTTTAATTTATTTGTCTTCATCTTATAGGAAAACAGAAGAGAGAGTGAAACAAAGAAATTTTACTCATGCTGGTTCACTTCCCCCACATACCCACCAACGCCAACACTGGGCCAGTTCTAAACTCATTCCAGTGACTCACACACTTGAACCACTGTCTGCTGCCTACCCGTGTGCAGACGTGTTAGCAAGAAGCAGGAACTGGATTGTAAGCATGCATTCTGGTATTCCAGGAAGTAGGCATTCCAAGCTATGACTTAACCACTAGGCCAAACGCCCATCCTCATTAAGTGTACACTGTCTCATTCCAGAAAAAAAGTGGAGAGACAGTTCAAAGAGCCAAGGATCTCATAGGCTCCAACTCACACCAAATCAAGATTAGCTACCTGAATACACCTAACAGTTAATGCACTACAATGGACCAAAATTGGAACATAACTGAAAGTTAAGATTCAACTAACTACGTTAGATTAGCAAATAGTCACTCATTTCCCTCATTTATCACAATCCAGTTTGCTGCTGCAGATTGTTTTTGTGTACATTTTAACAAATAGCAGGTATATATATATATATATTAGGTATTCATTTAGACTAACCCTGGAGGCCAGAAAAAATGCGTAATGTTGTCTTGTTTGACTTGAAGAATGTGATCAATATCCAGTTCAGCTCTCAGTGTGAGTAACAATAAAATGTTGCCAATCAATTATGTGTTTCCTCGGAGTAAGTGAAAGTATTTAATAATATTTTGTTTTGATCACCTTCGTGTGTGAAAATTAGATAGGCAGTTTTGGAAAAGGAAAAATGAAAAATGAAACCAGAACACTGAGTTAAGAAAGGGTGATATTACAGGACTTTCAGGTTTATACAACTGGTCAGGTTTTAGGGCCTTTGCAAATTTACTCCTGGAAATTGAACTGAGTTCTGGTGTTCTAAATGTTGAGCTCATGGAAAAATGCAATTTTATTATATTTGATGTTCCAAAAGATCCCGATCACCCTCTCTGTCTTTCTTCACTTGGCCTAATTTCTTCTCTGCTGTCACTATTTCTCATCTCAGCACCACCATTTTCCCAAAGCAAAGAGCTCAGGAATTGGTGTTTTTCTCACTTCCTTTGCACCTTACTCATCTTTGCAACCCATCCACGACTTGGCACCCAAGTTGCATCATTGCTGTTGGTGCCTCCCAGCCCTCTGAGTCTTCTTCCCATGAGCTGCTGGTGATGGCAACCTGCAGCCTTCTTTGGAGAGCTCTTGCCATAGACAGCCTTTAAGTGTTTGGGATTTTGCATCGCTCCGTTGTGGCCAAGAGTCAGTGACTCACTGAACAAAGATAGGAAAGTCTAGTTCCCTTCCCTGCAAACCGTGATGTAATTCATGCTCTAAGGTTCTTGGTGGGATCAATCAAGGCTGGGACGTGCCCTGAAAATCACTCTTGACTGAGCCTCTTCTTATTGCCTGTCCCACTGCCCACAGTCCCAGATTTCTCCAGAAAATGGTGCTTTCATATCTGGCTGCCATGTACTCTCACCTCAGGGTGTGTGTCCAGCCTCTTGGAGTGTCTGCTTGTATGACTGATGGTCACTCTGATCCACCCACTCGACTCTATCTTCAAAGTCCTTGGCTAGAAGTTTCAAGCCCTCCACATAAGAATCACACTAATGTCTAATCTTTGATCCCTGTGTGCAAATCCCTAAATCTGGATGGAACTCCATTTTGTCAGCCCCCCAACCCACATTTCAAGCCCCTTTTTGTTCCTTAGAGTCTTTCCTCTCATCTGAAATGTTCTCCCACTTTCAGTAACAAGCCTCTGTCAGCCAACTCCCTCCGGAGTGCCTTTTCTTTCATGAATACTTTATTCATCTTCTATCTTATTACTTTCCTATTGCTGCTGCCATAGCAAATCACTGTGAACTTAGTAGCTCAGCAAGTTCACATCTGTTTATACTGTCTTGTGGTTCTGTAGTTTAGAAATCCACACAGGGTCCTGGAGCAATAGCCTAGTAGTTAAAGTTCTCGCCTTGCACATGCCAGGATCCCATATCGGCGCCGGTTCTAATCCTGGTGGCTCCACTTCCCATCCAGCTCCCTGCTTGTGGCGTGGGAAAGCAGTTGAGGACGGTCCAAAGCTTTGGGACTCTGCACCCGCATGGGAGACCTGGAAGAGCTCCTGGCTCCTGGTTTCAGATTGGCTCAGCTCCAGCCATTGCAGCCACTTGGGGTGTGAATCATCAGACAGAGGATCTTCCTCTCTGTCTCTCCTCCTCTCTGTATATCTGACTTTGTAATAAAAATAAATCTTTTAAAAAGAAGATAAAAGAAATCCACACAGACTTGTTTGAGTCTTCTCTTGACTAGATTCTCACAAGTGCCAATTCCAGATGCTGCTTTGTTGGGATCTTTTTAAAAAGATGAATTTATTTTTATTATTTTATTGGAAAGGCAGATTTACAGAGAGAAGGAGAGACAGAGAGAAAGATCTTCCATCACAGATTCACATTCCAAATGGCCACAATGGCCAAAGCTGACCTGATCCGAATCCAGGAGCCAGGAACTTCCTCCAGGTCTCCCACACGGGTGCAGGGTCCCAAGACTTTGGGCCGTCCTTGACTGCTTTCCCAGGCTGCAAGCAGGGAGCTGGATGGGAAGTGGGGCTGCAAGAGCATAAACTGACACTCATGCAGGATCCCGACAGATGAAAGGTAAAGGTTTAGCTGCTACGCTATTGAGCAGGAACCCATTTTAAAATATTTATTTAAAAGGCAGGCTCTCTTTTCTCCCCCACTGCCTATCCCCACTAGTCCGAACTGGGCCAAGTCAAAACCAGGAACCTGAAACTCCATTTGAGTCTCCCTGGGCACCAGGGGTTCAGTTACTTGGGCCATCTTCTGCTGCTTTCTCCACTACATTAGCAGAGAACTCAATTGGAAATGGTGCAACCAGGACAAACCTGTACTCAGAGAGGGATGCCAGGCTCTGGCAGATAGCAATCTAACGTGCTGTGCCCCAGTGCAAGCCCTCCCGCAGGGGTCTCACCTGCAGGTTCTTGGGGAAAGAAACTGTCCTCCAGATGGTGCTCCCTGACCAAGACCACATTTCTAAAGTGTCAATGCTTTTTTGATTTTCCCTTCCATTGCGTCCTTTCTTCTCTCCAGCTAAGAAAGCTCTCAGTTTTTCTGGGAGAGACAGCTACATCAAGCTTTCCCAGATTGTGAAGGAAATGAGTCCATTTCAAGGTCCGTAATCTCAATCAGATCAGCAAAGTCCCTTTTCTGGCGTGCCACAACACATTCATCAGTTGTATGCTGAGGGTCTGGACACGTTTGGGGGCTGTCGGGCCTCCTGCAGAGTGGCCTCTGAATCTTTCACTGTTACAGTCCTTACACTTAAAGAAGAGCTAGCCTTCTTCAACAGTGTATGTGGCAGGTGCTCTCATGAGCACTGTGCGTATATTCACTCCATCTTCATTATTACCCTGTGAGAATATTACTATGCTGGACTCCAGATGAAGAAAAAGGAGCATGCTTTGATTGGAAGAGCTCCTCTCCCCCCAGGATATTAAAATCCGTAAAGCCTTAAATCCTTGTGTAAAATGACATAGTGTTGGGTTTCTCGTTTTTATTTTTTTAAATTCTTTCACAGGCCATTAGGTAACAACATCAACACATGACAATTAGAAAAGAAGAATAGTAACAAAGAAGATTTTTTTTTAAATGACACTGCATTTTTTTTAAAGATTTATTTTTATTATTTTTTCATTGGAAAGGCGGATATACAGAGAGGAGAGACAGAGAGGAAGATCTTCCGTCCGATGATTCACTCCCCAAGTGAGCGCAACGGGCCGATACTATGCCGATCCGAAGCCAGGAGCCTCTTCCGGGTCTCCCACGCGGGTGCAGGTTCCCAGGGCCGTCCTCGACTGCTTTCCCAGGCCACAGGCAGGGAGCTGGAAGGGAAGTGGGGCTGCCGGGATTAGAACCGGCGCCCATATGGGATCCCGGGCGTGCAAGGCGAGGACCTTTAACCACTTGCGCCACCGCGCCGGGCCCGACAAAGAAGATTTTAAAAAGCAAAAAGAAGCCAACGAAAATGCAAAAAAGAAAAAAAAAACCATGCTGTTGCTTTGGAGAATGAAATATTTTATCATACCCTATCCTTTTAATCGTTTCTAGAGGTTTTACAATGCCTCGCAAGTATTTGCTGGGCTGTATTGTTTAGAGTGATGACATGGACAGATGTCTGCACCTGCTTGGTACACGTGTGGCCATCAGAGGCGTAACTACACAGGGGACAAGCTAGATGAGAGGGGAACGAGGCCCCAGCAGCAAGTACTACAGGAGACTACAGCAGGGGGCGCTAGGAATGAGTCCAATGTAAGTCCTGCTGTTTGGAACTTTCCGGAATGTTTTTTAAAGATTTTTTTTTTAATCATCTCCACTTCCAGATATGGAATTCATAGATTTGGAGGAGTGGGCTGGGTAACAGTGCTTGGAAAACAGTGTGTTTACAGACTCTTGGTGTGACTCATTTCCATTTGAGGTCTAGGCGACAGGGTCTGGGACCGCGTGTTTTCCACTCCTCTCTCACACTGCACAGGCAACAAACACTCACTGAAGCAAATGCAGCAAAATAAAATTTCCAAGCAAATGAATAATATTTAATACGCTTCAAGAAAAAGTTCAATACATTTTTAAATTACTTTCAGATATTAAGAAAACATCATATTGACCTAGAATATGTACATAGGAAGGAGTCCTCACCTGTCTGTGCTTGTCAGGCCATAGCTCCTAAGCACAAGTTCTGAGTCATTTTGTAGCACAGCACATGAAGTTGCTTCTTGGGGCAATTAAGTTGCCACCTGGGACAATTTATGTATTTAAACAAATAGAGAGATAAATAACAATAAATAAAACATTCAAACAAACAAACAAAAAAGAAAAAGTGAAAAATGGAACAGTTCTCACAAAGTTGTATTATCTTGAAAATATCAAATTAAAGATCTGGGATGAAGCGTCTTAGGTAAGGGTGGTTGTGTAGTGGACTTACACATTCAATATTCTCTCAAAGCAAGAAGATAAGGGCAGTCCCTGCTGTAAGGGACTTTCAGTGTAGGAAGGGGAATCCCTTTGCTCTGCCCTGAGAGCACTGACATTGAGTGTGTGTGTTTGTTCTCTTTGGGCTTGCCATCAGCTTACACATGATCTTGCGAGATTTACTGGGCAGAAAACAGTGGCACTTCTGCCTTTATTTTCCTTGGTTTAAAGCTACAGATTCTCAGAAGAACCAAGAAACGGACAGACAACCAAAGAAATAAAAATACAACTTCCTTATCGCAATGTCAGATGCTAGAAATGAGGCACGAATACATTCTAGAACTGATCGGGAAGCAATATGTTTCTAAAATGATTTCTAGTGATTCTAAAAGAACAAAATCACTTTTTTTTTCTATTTGGCTTACATGTGCTTGCTATCATCTAACAGTGCAAATTCCTGTTACAGTTTTAGTTATGAAATGTAAATGAATTCATTATACCCATGAATACATGCTAATTTTTATTTGTAAATATAAATCATGACATACAAATGTAAATCTGACATTGTATCTATGAACATTTCAGTTTTGTTTCTAAATATCTGTAATATCACAGATGGTCTAGTTATTAAGATTCCCACGAGTATAAAGATGACGGTGGACATTTTCTCTTTCAGCATGACTTCATACTAGATCTATTCAGTGTACGTGCTGCCGAAGCGAGCACAACACTAGATCTATTTAGAGTTTCAGCCGTGATTCTTGTCTCGTAACTCCTTCACCAGGCACAGAAACTCACTCAGCCAGTCATATGGTCTGCTTCGCTCCAGAGGGGTCTTGCCTCATACCCTTGAGGAAGACAAGCCGAGGAATCTGAACAGACCGCCGTTACTGCATTTTCCCTTCCCGTCTATCAGGAACGAAATCTCCAGAAAAAAATCCAAAAGATAGGGACCGGAGTGTTTCCATGGAGATGAACACACGGAGACCCATACAGAGCGATGCACTCAGATAGCTTGGAGGCTCCCACCTCTTCCCATCCACCCTCGTCTGCACTCCTCTTCGTAAGCTCCTTGCCATATCCTTCACAAGAAACCGCTAAATGCCATTCTAGCAAATGAATTGGATCCAAAGAGGATCTGTGGGAGCCAGTTGGTCAAAAACACAAGGAAAACAACACTGGGTTTGCCCTGGCATCTGAAGTCAGGGTGTGTGTTGGAGTTGGGGGACATGTCTTAAAGACTGAGCCCTCATCTAAAGGCTCTGATGCTATTTGCAGCCAGATAGTGTCACAGTCAAGTAGAATCAGAGAACATCAGCTGCTGCTACTCTGATTGCTTGCTGCCCAGGGAGAAGAAACCCACATACGGTGTCCAGGACATGATCAGGAGTGATCCTGAGTTGAGAGTGCAGTAGGAGCAACTGAGTCTGGTGGCACTGTTTTCAGACCTCTTCTGCAATATCCAGTCAAATGTTTCCTGTGCAAAGAACCCCTCCCCAGGTACCCAGTAGTACATTAGAGGCCAACCACCCAAAATCCGTTTTGTTATCTTCTCTCCAAAATATAGCTTCCAAAATGAAAACAGTCATGAGACAGCTGAATAGTTCCCTATAGCCATTTTAAGGTGTATATCAGCCAGTTCTGTGTATAAACCAAAATTGAAATGTCAATGAAGTAGTCAGAGGATGTGGTTAAGAACTTGCATTTTTTAACATATTTGTTACTCAATACCATGTCAATCAATTCCATAATGTTGTAAATTGATGTTGATGTTATGTTGTGGCTTTTAATTGATCGGGATGATATCCTGCCAGCTCTGCTTTCAGACCAGGGGTGGTCTCCCCAAGAAACCGTTGAATTTATCTGGACAATAAGATGCTGGACTCTATGCTTGCAAATGAAAGAGTCTTAACTGAACTTGAACTGTAATTCTGCAACAAGGTGGAGGAATCCACCATGAGGGGAGCATAAGGGAAAGGTTGGGGGAATCCCAGAGCCTATGAGACAGTGTCACATAATGCAGTGCAATCAATAAAAAAAATAACATAAAAAAATAAAAAATAAAACAGCAAAAAACAACCAAAAAAAACAAAATACAGCTTCTGAGGATGGGCTGATCTAGTTGATGGTGTGGTCATTCACGCACTGTCCATAAATAGTTTCATCTTTACAAGAACTCTAGGAATTATCCTTGCTTTCCAATTTTTCATATGCCCAAAATTGCTTTTATCCAAAGCCCACCTCGGAAATGTCCATGCAACGTTTCTACATCCCTGCAAAAACTGCTCACCGAGTGAGTGTTGGGTATCTGACCTCGTTTTCTGTAGATTCCTTGATGCTAAACGCAGCCAGAAAATACACAAGAACAGGGAAGAGGGGAGGAAAAGGAGAAGAGGGGCAGGGGAGTGGACTGAAGGGGAGAGGAGAGGAGTGGAATGGAGAAGGGAGAAGAGGAGATGAAGGTATTCAAAGGTGGGGTCTTTGAAAGACCAATCGATTGGATCGGGTCATTAGGGTGAAATCCCATGATTAGATTCTGCAGGCTTTGTGAGGGACCACACGCAGGTAGATATGTGTACTCCCTCTTGCTGTGTGATGTTCAGCACACCTTCGGTTCTGAAAGCAAGCAGGCCATGGACAGATGTCCTGCCAATGCCTGCCTGGCTGGGGACCATGAACTTCCCAAACTGTGAGCACAGTAAACTTTCTCTTTATAAAATTAGGCTTCCTCATGCTTGTTTTTTTTTTTTTTAAGATTTATTTATTTCCATTGGAAAGTCAGATATACAAAGAGGAGAGACAAGGAGGAAGATCTTCCATCTGCTGATTCACTCCCCAAGCAGCCACAATGGTAGGAGCTGAACCGATCCCAATCCAGGAGCCAGGAGCCTCTTCAGGTCTCCCACACAGGTGCAGCGTCCCAAGGCTCTGGTCCATCCTCCACTGCTTTCTCAGGCCACAAGCAGGGAGCTGAATGGGAAGTGGGGCTACCAGGATTAGAACTAGCACTGATATGGGATACTGGTGGGTACAAGGCAAGGACTTTAACCACTAGGCTATCGCACTGGGCCCATACTTTTAACTATGCTAATGAAAAGATGACTTGGGCAAACACAAATAAGATATTGTATCAACTGAGATAGTGGAAGTTTTAAAACCATTGCTATTTCAGAGTTCAATTAATCTAGGGAATTAATCACTGAAAGGTGCCCCCTGAAAGCTTGGACAAGTTGAAAAGGAAGAAGGACAACACCCAGACCCAACACAGGCTCCTAAAAATCCCGGATAGCAGCCTTATATTCTCTCACGTCATTGAGTATTTTAGAACCAAGTCACCTCTGCACATGTTACTACCTCTGCTTGAAATTCCGCTCACCCTCCCGAGGAAGCGGGTCCAGAGAGCCACCCTCAATTGCTCCAAGCAGAGTAAATCACATCTCACTGTTTGACAGCTTTGTGTTTTCACAGCGCTATGTCAACGTGCATCATATTGGAATGTCGTAGATCTATTTACAGAGCTGTCTCATCCACGGGACTGTGGATTTCTTGTGGATAAGAAATATATCTTGACAACAGCACAGCACTTTCTCTGCAGATGCTTGCTGAATCAATAGGAGCCACGGATATGCCATGGGATCCATACCGATATTATACTACTTTCTGAGGTGAAGATTAGGGTACAAGATTAAATATTACCTCTTCATACACACAAAAGGGATACAGGATTCATAGCCGTTGTTTCATTTTTACAATGTCTTTACCCATTAATTTTCATGCCATAAGAACATACTTTAAACTGCTTTCATTAGCATTCTCAGTTCTGTTGGTGTTGATTAAGCTCAATATGCCCAAAAGCAGTGGATGTACTCAGAGTTACCAGCCCAGGATAGGTTGCTCGGTTCTACATAGCATCCCCTTTGCAGCTGGGAACCTGGGCATGGTGACCGGGTAAGGTTTGGGACCAATGGAGGGCTGTATTTAGGATTTCTTGCCATCACTACTGTTTCAAAATATTGACCAAAGCACACCACGAGACCAGCCACAACTCAAGGGCTGGAGACAGAGATCACAGCGTTCGAATTTTTATCTATTTGAAAAGTATGGAGAGAGATGGAGGCAGAGAGAGACTTTGGTTTACTCCCCGAAGGCTCTCAATAGTTGGGACTGAGCCAGGACCATGCCAGGAGCCCAGAATTCAAAGTGAGTTTCCCACAAGGGTGTCAGGAGATCAGCTACTTGAGCTGTTGTCTATTACTTCCCAGGGCACACATTAGGAGCAAAGTACAATTAGAAGTGGAACCAGGATTCAAACTCAGGCACTCTGAAGTGGGTTGTGGATATCCCAAGGTACATCTGTACCAAGAGAATTGATCACATGTTTTGGTGAGATCTCAGCTCTGATGGCTGTGTACCGGTCCCAAGCATTAGTCCCAAGAAGCCTTGCTCATTCTTGCTTACTCCATCGCTTGAAATTTACTACCACCACTATAGAAAGGTTAATCCCTGCTAGTCAGAGGGAAAGCAAGGGATGGTGTGGAAGCATACAGCCCCTCCACCCCAGCCAGGTCTATCCTGTGGCCTGCCGCAGACATGAAGGAGAAGCAGCAAAGACCTACACTTCCATAACCATTAACACAAGCTAGAACTGAGCCGAGGCCACAGAGCAAAACCAGATTTATTGAAAGCCACTGAATTTTCAAAAGCTTCTTAAGCATTTTTGCCTGAGAGATAGAGAATTTATTACCAACCCACTTTAATACCCATCAATACTCTATTTTGATAAAATGTAATGTTCAAGTTGTTTTGCTTTGTTGTTATTTACTGTCAAAGGTATTTCCTTTAAGTGACTCATTTCTGCACATAGGTTCTCTTTCTGCCTCAGTTTTTCAGTGTCCATGGGAGAGATTTTTGCAGTTAAGTCCTCTGAAAAAGGACGAGTCCACAACCAGGATCTTCATGGCCCTTCTTCATCAGTGACTGGGCAGCCCACAGCCTCCTTCACAGTCAAACTGGATAATTCTGGTTCTGGCATCGACTGTCATTGGGCCTTTAGACAAGTTCTTTGAAACTTCTAACCCTTAGTTTCTGTATTTGGAAGATGATGATACAAATCTAGTCCCCCAAATTACACTGTCAAGTGTCACCGACTCTTGTTCTTAATATATAACCTGCATGGCTAGCAAAACAGCACATCAGTGGTTAGGGATTCATAGGAGATGCCTTGCTCATAGCAATCACTTAAATGTTAGCTCTGTTTCCCAACAGTTTCACAACTTCCAGACATGGCAAAGTCTCAAATAACTAGTACTCATTCACCTGACACAGGACTTAGCAAACTGTGTCTCAAGCAATTTGCTTTTTCAGATTAAGTTTCATTAGCGCCTAGACACATCAGTTCCTTCTGCTGCTACTATGGCAGAGATGAAGAGTTTAGTGCAATTAGGTGCACAGACTCTAAATATTTATGATGTGGTCCTTTACCAAATAAGTTTGCTCAGATGTTTTGCATCTGAACATTTACAGTCTTTTTATAATTAGTTGAAAAGTTTGTGTAAATCTCTCACCTGCCAGAGATTCTGTATCAATAGACCCCAGTGAGACCCGAGCATTTTCCATTTCTAACAAGTACCTGGGTAACGCTGATACTGGCAAGTGTGGGGATACCCAAAGCAGCAGGGCACTAACCATCTCAGGTAACTAAACTATACAAAATTCCTGCTTTTTATCTTTTGTTTTGTTTTAATTTTTACTTATGCCCACCTTATTTCAAAGTCAGAGAGACAACAATCTTCCCTCCTCTAGTCCACTCCCCAGCAGCCAGGGAGGGACAGACGAAAGTCATGAACTGGAAGCTCCATCCACATCTCCCAGTGGGTGGCAGGGACCCAAGCCCACGAACCATCACCAGCTGCCTCCTGGGTATATATATTTGTAGGAGGCTGGATTGGAAGCAGAGCCCAAACTTGAACCAGGCACTCTCATGAGGCATGTGGGCATCCCATGTGGGGTCTTAACCACTATATTAAATGCTCACCCATATTTCAACTTTTTTTGATTTGAAAGACATAGATAAAGAGACGGAGATATGAAGCCCAAGCACAAGAGAGAAATCTTTTGTTTACTTCACTGGTTCAGAGCCAGAGCAGGGCCAGACCAATCCAGAAATCAATCCAGATCTCTCATGTGGGTGGCAGGAACACAGCTACTAGAAACATTTGCATCCTATGGGATGCATTAGCAGAAAGCCAGCACCAGATGCAAAGCTGGAACTCGAATATAATGCTATAAAATAGAGTGCAGGCATACTTGTTGGCATCAAGTATTCTCACACTCATTTGTCTTAAAGGAAAATATTATTTAAGATTACATATGATGGGCCCACACTGTGGCACAGTGGGTGAAGTGGCTAAATACAATGATAGCATTCCATATCAGCACCAGTTTAAGTCACAGCTGAGCTACTTCTGATCCAGTTCCATGTCAACATACCTGAGACACAATGAATCATGGCCCAGATCCTTGGGTCTCTGTACCCATATGAAAGGCCCAACTAAGGCTCCTGGCTCCTGGCTCCTAGCTCCTGGCGTTGGTCTGACCCTGCCTGGCAGTTGTGGTCATTTGGAAAATGAATCAGTCGATGGACAATCTCTCTGTTTCTCCCCTTCTTTCTGTAAGTCTGTCTTCCAAATAAATGAAAGAAATCACCCAAAATTTATGTATGAATAAACAGCCCTCTTTAAGAAAAAGCTCAAATGACACTATAGGAATTGATGAAATGATATCTACAAGCCATTATTAAGTACAAGATTCCTTACATATAATTCGTGTTTATTCAGAAGGAGAAAAAGTTAATCTAGGCCAAGGACAGCAAATGCCAAAGTCAGAAACTGAAACACGAAAACAAGATAAAGCGTGTATATTAGATTTTAATTATTAGTCTGTGTGTAAAATGAAAAAAAATCTATCTCAAGGTTTTCTTAAATTAGCAGGTTTTGTTCCTCCTAATTGTGTCATTTTTCTAATTCTTTCTAAAATGAGTAATCATGGTGTACTCAGTGACAACAACATATACCATGGCTCAAAATAATTTCTATTTTCCTCGCTCTGCTAATGACAGATCACAGATGCTCCCTTGGCAGTTCCGACGAAGCCTGATTGCTAACAAACAAGCTCACTTCACACACACCAGGTCAGATCTGTTGTGATCCAATGAGTGATATTGGAAAACCATCCTTTAATGAGCTTTTCTTAATTATTATCATTAAGCTAGTTGTTATGCGTTTGCCCTTCCTTGGTCCTTAATTTAATTTCCTTCAATGATTTCTTTCTTCTCTCTGTCTTCAACGCTGAAAATAAAAAAGAGCAAATCACTTCCTTTTAAAATTGCAGAACGCACTCTCATTTTATCTTGAGCATTTAGATCATACTCCTCTTATTACCAGGAGAAAATGACCTGAATATTACTTTGAGGTGATTTTAAATATGGCATAAACCTCCGAGAGCAAGAAACTCCCAATGACTGCGGGAGAGTCAATGGTCACCATCAGTGTGCAGCCAAAGACCAGAAGTTAGAAGAAAATGCTAGCTTCTTCAATGGAGGCCCATTACGGAAAGATCTGAGCAACAAAAACAACACAAAACAAAACAACCCCACGTTTTTCACGTGTGGACTCAAAGATGGATGAGCCAGTTGAGCTAAACATGCACTCATACACAGTAACTTTTCCTTTGGATTCCCCTATGTCAACTGGAGTGCTAGCCTAAAGAAGATAGAATTAGAAAGAAGAAAAATATAGCTTCTTTTGGTTCTATCTCCTTCTTTTCTTCTTTGATCTTTCCATTACTGTCCCAAGTCATTTTTCCCTCCTCCCTCCTTCACGATCTTCCCGTTTTCATTTTTTCCTTCCTTCCTTCTTTCACTCCATTTTTCCTGCCTTTTCCTTTCTAACATCTCTTCTTTCTTCCTTCTCATTGGTTTCAATTCCTTGAGTCACTTTGTTAAAGTCACAGTCTTTTAACTTGTGGAATAGAGACTGTAAATTCCTTGTATGTTACAGGTTTCACAGGCTCCGCTGGGATCATAATTTTACTGAAATTTGGTTTGGTTGTCTATAATTTAATTTCTTCCTTTCTACATTTCTAAATTTTCCATATTTGCTATAATGGGCATACATTGCTAAGTTAAATTTAATAGGAAATATGAAGCATATTATTTAGGACATAAATACTTCCAAAGGATCTGGATTGAAATCTTGCTATACTGCTTACTAATGTGTGGCATTAGGCAAATCATTTAATCAATCTGTGTCTCAATTTTTTACTCTGTACATTGCAGATGAAAGAAAAGTTAGCGGATTTCTTGAGAGTGACATTAATTAAATTTAATGAAAATCTCATAGAAAACTCTCGATAAATATTCATTATTGTCATCAGCATTAGGGTGTTTGCTTTATTGATTACAAAATTGGGTGCTGTTCACTTAATCCTTTTCCTTGATACCTGAAAGTTAGTGTCTGCAGAACTTCATATGTTAATTTCATATTCTCTGAGATGGCAATTTAGAACGTGGGGTCCTTTGGGAGATGACTAGACCGTGAAGGCAGAATGCCCAGGATGGGATGGATGTCCCGGTCTAACAGATCCAAGAGAGCTTACCTGCCTCTTCCGCCTTGTGATGACACAGCAAGATGTCAACCATCTGGACAGAGAGCCTTCATTAGCATTCCAGCATGCAGCATCCTGATCTTGGACTCACCCTCCAGAACTGTAAGAAATATTTTCTTTTTTTTTTTTTTTTTTTTTTTTTTAAAGATTTATTTTTATTATTTTTTTTTTTTTGGAAAGGCGGATATACAGAGAGGAGAGACAGAGAGGAAGATCTTCCATCCGATGATTCACTCCCCAAGTGAGCCGCAACGGGCCGATACTATGCCGATCCGAAGCCAGGAGCCTCCTCCGGGTCTCCCACACGGGTGCAGGGTCCCAAAGCTTTGGGCCGTCCTCAACTGCTTTCCCAGGCCACAGGCAGGGAGCTGGAAGGGAAGCGGGGCTACCGGGATTAGAACCAGCGCCCATATGGGATCCCGGGCGTGCAAGGCGAGGACTTAACCACTTGCGCCACCGCGCCGGGCCCAAGAAATATTTTCTTACTGCTTAAATGCCATTCAACTTTGGAGGCTGTTGAGGCTGAAAGGACTAACAGAGCGTCACTTTTACTGAAATGGAGCCCCCCATTCTTGTTGACAGTGATCTCAGTGTCCTGAACGCTCTCTTTGGCACTATTTTCATCATGCAAACAGAGCGGAGTTTGATGGATGATCCTGCTTTTTAGAATCACCTTTGAAACACTCATTTGCCTTTCTGTCTGCTTCTGGGAAATCTCAGACCAAGACACGTATTTACTGCTGAGAATGCTACTTGAAGGAAACGTAGATAAGCCTAAAATGCATAGCAGACTGTACAGGAAATAGGAGAACATGGTGCAATGAATCAAATGTTACTTAACTCTCAGACATTGTAGCAAGAATGGGCTTGTACATCAGGTCTGGGTGCACTGAGAAGGGTGGGTGTTGTTGATTTTGAATTCACTAATAATTATAGAATATAAACTTACGATCATGAATCATACTGAAATGTTTTTTGGAGTATACCTGGTAGCAATGTTCAGTTTTAAAGATCATTTTTTCTAAGGTAGAGGCTGTAGACAGGAATTTACAAAAAGCAGAATGACCCGAATTAGTCTGTAGAAGTCAGGGCAAACACATAAATTCATGATAAATTCAAATGTCTTCATAAACAAATACCAAGTTCTTCTGCTAACAGTACTAAAACTTACAGGGCCACACTGACCTTCCTGCTGAAAACAATTTAAAATGTTAGTCAAAATATGAATAACAGTTTTAAATGCAAACATAGAAAGTGTGGGATTTTTCAGAGTCTAAGCCCTGACTGAAAGCAAAAATCCAGCCAGGCCAGCTCCAAGCAGAGAACATTTGCCAAGGCCGAGGGAACTTGACATTGGTGACTTTCAAAGCCTGGGTATGGGACAAGCATGACTGGGATCATGACACAAAGCCAGCCTTGATTTACAGAAAATGACATCCACCAAGTAATGAGAAACAAGTGAAAACGTTCTCTTTTATGACTGCCCTGTCTAAATCCTCCCACACTTCTCACTACAAGGATCAGTAAGAAAAAGTTGATCATCTCAGAAGATTACGCTTACAAAATATTCATTCCGTGGCTTGGCAATCCAACGCATATTACTTGTGCGGTGTGAAAAACCTCAAGCGAAGAGTTAAGCATAAAGCTGTGCTTTGGGGATAAAATTAGCTTTAAAAAAAGAAAGAACCTGGTAATACCTATTGAAAATTCTACACACAGCCCACTTTTCTTGCTTACACATCCAGTTGCTATAGGTTGGTGGATGGAGGAAAGGAGCTCGGTAACACAGCCCTTTCCATCTCTGCCTGTCAGGCAAGAACAAAGAAAGGAACAAAGAAAGGATGTGGTGAACTATGCTTCTCTGTGACCATGCCCCCTTGTCATGCGATTTGGAAGAGGACCCCCCCCCCCCAACTCTTCACATCTTCCTTAGATTTGTGACTAACATCAGACAACAGGATTGCTGGAAGTAACATCACAGCCCTTCGAAGCACAAGCTTTTAGGGAGTGGTAGTATTTCCCCTATTGGAGCCTATTGCAGTGTGGTAAGGAGGTGCAGGTAATCCTGCTAGAGGGAGAGGACACTTGGAAGCTATGGCGGTGGGGAGCATCCAACATTGTGGCACAGTGGGGAAATCCACCACCTACGATGTCAGCCTCACACATGGGTACCAGCTGATATCCTGGTTAATTCACTTTTACCCTAGCCAGCTCTCTGCTAACAGCCTGTGAAAAGCAGCAGAAGATGGCCAAAGCGCTTGAGTCTTTGTCACCTGTTTGGGAGACCCAGAGGAGGGAGGCTCCTGGCTTCTTGCTTCAGCTTGGCCCAGCCCTGATAGTTGCAGTCATCCTGGGAGTGAAGCAGCAGATGGATGATGTGTGTGTATGTGTGTGTGTGTGTGTGTGTGTGTGTGTGTGTGTGTGTGTGCCCTTTCCCTCTCTAAGTTATTCAAATAAACAAATAATTTGAAAACAGGGGTTATGAGGGTGACGTAACAGATTAAGCCTCCATTTGTAATGCCTATATCCCATATGGGAACAAGTTTGTGTCCCAGCTGCTCCACTTTCCAACCAGCTCTCTACTGCTGTGCCAAGAGCTTGGATCCCTGCCATCCAGGATGGAGACTCAGATGAAGCACCTGGCTCCAGGCTTTAGCTTTGCAAACACTTTGGAAGTGAACCAGCAAATGGAAGATATCTCTCCTCTCTCTGTAATTTTGACTTACAAGTAAATAAATTGATTTGAAAAAAAAAAAACAAAGCTATGGGGAAATATCACATCACATGGAAAACATGAAGAGGAGAATCGCAGCAGCCCGTTCACAGGGAGCACCAACCTTCCCGTATGTAGGAAAGACCTTCTTGGATTTTCTAGGCCAAGTCAGCTTATACATAAAGCAGTTATGTGACAGAACCCAGGGAAGACCAGTGAAGAACTGCCTACTCCACTGACTTGTGAAATAAATCATAAAGGTGCTCCGATTTGGGAGTTGCTTTTTTTGTACAATACGTAACTGAAATGAGTGTTCTGGCAGTGGCTAGATTTGGAAGGAAGCACATCACTCAACTCATTACCAACTAACACAAACTTGGACACAAGGCCACACTCAACTTCCAGGGAGACTTGGGAACACCTCCTCGCTCTGCCTACACGATGAAGAAGGACATGTTTGGATGCAAAACTCACTGGCTCCCGCCACACAGGTGGTCTCTACCTGCCAGTTCTCGAGCACCTAGAACAAGAGCCAACAGGCAATGTCTGAAGGGCTTGACCTCCTTCTCATTATCATTGGTACAAAGGAGAGGAGACACCATTCTAGCTAATGCAGCAGTCTCTAAATACTGTAGGAGAAGACTATGCCAAAACAAGTCCAAAACAAAGCCAATTCCTCTAAATAGGTTGCATCAGCGCTGATTCAAAGGAACATAAAACCTGACGACTTACAACCAGCACTCATGACCTTCTCCCCAAGGTAAAGTCTCAGGGCCTTGCACGTCTCAGGGCATGTTCTCACAAACTCTCAAGGAAATGATGATCTCAATATTACTCATGCTTTTTCAGAGAACAACACAGGAAAGAATATTCCTCAACATTTTATGAGGCTACAGTAACGAGGACACAAAAATTCAAACAGAAAAACAGGGATTGGAATTTTACGGGAAATATCCTTGTGATCATAAAAGTATGGATAAAATTTTTGGCAAATGGAATAAAGTAGAGACTAGAAAAGATATATCAGTACCAAGTTACATTTGACCCAAGAATGTGAAGATGATAAAAATGTGTGTTTGTGTGTGTGTGTGTATGTGTGACAAAATTTGCTGATAGAAAGAGTTCAGTTGCCAGTCTAATGTGCAACTAGAATTCATCACTGTCTTAACAATAAGGAAAAAAGCAAACACTGTCAAACTCAACAGTTCTCCTATGATCTATCAGAAAATTGAGGTCATGAAGCAAATGGTTACCCTGTAACTTGGAGAGATACACCAGTGGCTTTTTTTTTTTAAAGATTTATTTATTTTCATTGGAAAGTCAAATATATAGAGGGGGGGAGAAACAGGGAGGAAGGTCTGGCCAATGAATCACTCCCCAAGCAGCTGCAATGGCTGGAGCTGCGCCAAGCCAAACCCAGGAACCAGGAGCCTCCTCTGGGTTTCCCATGAGGGTATAGAGTCCCACAGCTATGGGCCATCCTCGATTGCTTTCCCAGACCACAAGCAGGGAGCTGGATGGGAAGCAGGGCTGCCAGGATTAGAATATGTGCTCATATGGGATCCCGGTGTGTGTAAGCCAAGGACTTTAGCTGCGAGGCTACTGTGCCAGGCCCACACCAGTGACTTTAAAAACAAATCAAAGCAAAAACCTCTGCCAGAACCAAGTGCTGGGGTAGGAAAGACTAAACTGTAATTGACAACTTGCTACACTCCTTGACTTGGACAAATCTGAGAGGTGAAAACTCCAAGGAAACCCAGCCTTAGGTGAAGCATACACTTCGGTGAGCTTTTCCTCTAGGAGCTACAGAAAAGAATATGCTTTACTTTAGTAGGGAGGAAAGAAAAGAGTCATTTGAAAACTGTCCATCTGCACATTCTGTTATTTACAAGGTGTGCGCTCATGAGAAACTATGCTACCAAAACCTTCACAATTGGCATTCCTCAAAGTTTAACTGAGCAAAAGGAAAGGAAAACGCTAGTCTCATCTTCTCTAGCCATGCAGAAAAGTCCAGGGTGACCTTACAAACATTTTTTTAAAGGTTTATTTATTTTTATTACAAAGTCAGATATACAGAGAGGAGAGACAGAGAGGAAGATCTTCGGTCCAATGATTCACTGCCCAAGTGACCACAATGGCCGTTGCTGTGCCGATCTGGAGCCAGGAGCCCAGATCTTCTTCCAGGTCTCCCACAAGGGTGCAGGGTCCCAAGGCTTTGGGCCGTCCTCAACTGTTTTCCCAGGCCACAAGCAGGGAGCTGGGTGGGAAGTGGAGCCGCTGGGATTAGAACCGGCACCCATATGGGATCCCAGCATTCAAGGTGAGGACTTTAGCCACTAGGCCATGCCACTGGGCCCACAAACATTTCTAAGATGTTCACTGCTCAGAGGACAGTCTCACAAATGCTTGAGACCTAACCATCGCACTACAGACCATTACCATTGCGTCCATGTTACCAAAAAACACATCTACCATAGATCCTTCGAGCCAATCTAACATGACTGCATCCCAACAAAAAGATACTAAACCTCTCAAAGTCCAAAATAGGGTTTGAAGACACAGAACAAGAATCAGAGCGAGAGTCTAACATGGCAGGAATGTTTGAATGATCAGATTAGAAACTCTGAAAAACTGAGATTAAAATGCTAGGGGAACTAACGGACATTGATGGTATGCAAGAGCGAAGGAGTGGTGCAGGGCAGAAAGAAAGTCTAAGAAAGAACCTGAAAGAAACGCTAAAGATCAAGAACATCGTAACCAAAACGAGGAGTGTCAGGATCAGCCGACTGGTCTCAGCTACCTAGAGAATCCTTGGGCTTCAGGTGCATGTGTCGACCAACTGTCCAACTCTGGAAAAACAAACAGAAAGCCCCAAAAAAGGAACAGAATATCCAAGAACGGTGGGATTGCCTCAAAAGATAAAAACAAATACGTAACGAGAATACCAGCAAGAGAAGAATGAAAGTCATCTAAGAAACCTCCGGAGCAACAATGACTGAAAGTTTACTCAGCTGACGTCTGACAGTGAACCACACGTACAGGACACGAAGCAGAATACATTTGCAAACAAAAGGCAAATACAGACACACGCATACCACACCATACCGAAGTGTAAAGAATCAAAGAAAAAATCTTGAGAGAAGCCAAACAATAACATACCTTATCTGTGTATCAGCAAAGAAAAACATGGCATTTAACTTCTCAGAAGCAACGCAAGCAAGAGACCAGAGTAAAAATGTTTAAAATATTCATGTAAAAAAAAATCCACCAATATAGACTTCCGTACCTTTTGAAATATTTCGTCAAATGTGAAGAGGAACAAAGACTGCTCAAACAAGTTGACTGGATTGCCAACCTGAAAGTTCTGCAGAGGGAAGGAGGTGATATAAGGTAAAACTCTAAATCTCCATGAAGAGAAGCACCAAAGAAAGAGTAAAAGAAATTATAATGAAAGAGAAAAATATTAAATTCATCTCAATAGATAACAGAAACGTTATTGCATAAAATTAAGTGTAATTTCATTATATTTGTTTGAAAAAATATTTGAGTAAATCGAGAAAAAAAGTGTGTTAATATGATAAATATCTTTTTAAGAGAACAAGAAAGAGAAGATAGGGGAAAAGAGAGGGTGGGATAAGCTTCTAATTTTATTGGCAAATCTTGAAATGTTTAAGGATGGGGGGAAAAACTTACTACCACTTTTCTTCAATATTACCCGCTAAAGCAAGATAAGAAAAAGAACTCTGAGGAATGGGTGTCCAAAGGAATGAAGTATAGCTATGATAATTCAGGGCTCATTTGATTGCAAGCAGACAATTCCTCCAACTCTGTAAATACATAATGAGAATGAATAATGGAAGTTAGCAAATTTGCTAGAATAAAATCAATGAAGGAAAATGTAATTGTATTTCTACAAACCATCAATTAGTGGACAGAAAATATAACTAGCCAAAAACCAATCGACCTTTTCTAGACACATTGTGCTGCAGTACAGAATGTCCTTGGGGAGAACAGGTCCCTGGACAGTCCTGGGTTCCTGATGCTTAGAAATCAGTTCTCTAATTTCTCTCAACTAGGTCTTGAATATTTCCTACATATTTCATGTTATTATGTTAGTGTTTTGATTTCATTTTTCTATTATTTATGCCCAAATTTATGTATACATATTAGCCCTCACTTCACTGTGCTTTTTACGGAGCAGCTGCTATAGGCCAGGCCCCATGTAGTCATGAGTCCTGCGTTCATGGATTCAACCAGCCCAGTAAAGAACCAAGTGGAAAATAAATTGCATATCTACAGATCCTTTTTTTTTCTAGTAATTATTATTCCACAAGCAATGCAATATAACAATCATTCACATTGATGTTTTATTAAATATTATAAGAAATATAAAAAGCATTTTCAGTATGCAGGAGGATGGACTTGAATATACACAGATTGTTTATATCTTCAGATACTCTGGAACCATTCCCCTTTGGTGCAAAGAGATGGATTTGAACATGCTTATTAAAATCAAAATGCGATTGAACCCTCAACTATATACCCACATACAGAGACACACAGTTCCTAATGGGTTAAGTTGGAGGAAAGTACACAAAACTGTAAAACATTTCACAGGCAGTCTAGAATTTTGTGTTTATAACATTGAGATAAAGGAAGATTTGTCAACCACAGTACAGAAAACAAAATGAAAAAGTCATCTGCGCATGTGCACTTGAGTATCTCCAAATCCCTTTGAACAAAATCTTTGAGAACTTTGGTAGAGCCAAGAACACAGAAACAAATAAGCACCACCACCAGTGGAATTTCTCTACACCTCACAGCACTTGCGATGTGCCTGATGATGGTGCCCGCCACAGTCATGATGCAGCTTCTCAATGCAGCCTTCTAAACAGGAGTGGCCTTAAGGGGCTGATTAATCAAAGGGCACTGTCGTTAGGAATCGACAGAGTGCTCTCATCAGAGTGCTCTCATCAGAGTGCTCAAACTCGAAGGGAGCACTCTCCTTACCTTTGCTCTTGCACCAGATGAGGATGCAGTACCTGTCCCCTCAGTAGCAACAAGGAGCCATGCTGGAAGCAATAATTGGGACTCTGGCAGACACCATCAAAAAATATCTCAGTCCTTGGCTTCTGAGCCACCAGAACTGAGGAAATTGGAGTGGAAAATGGCCCAAGTGCTTGGGACCCTTCCTCCCACAAGGATGACCTGGATGCACTTATTTGCTCCTGGCTTCAGCGTGGCCCAGTCCTAGTGGATGTGGTCATTTGGGGAGTGAATCAGCACATGGAAGATTCTCTCTCTCTCCTACCTTCCCTCCCTCCCTCTCCCTTTCTCTATTTTTCAAATAATAATTCTTTTAAATAATCACCAGAGTTTCCCACAACTGTCTCCCCAGATTCATTTTTTAAAATAATGTCTCACAAAACACAGGGAAACATTTGTTTTCATTTGCTTGGTTACTATAAATGACACTACAAAAATATGAATAAATATCCAGAAGAGATACACAGTACATAGTAGGGCAAGGTCCAGAAGAGTCTTGCGAGCAAAAACTTCTGTCTGCATAAAGTTGGGGTGCACCACACTTCAGGCATGTGGGGCTGGAGCATCAGGGAACCTCTCAGAATCTAATTCCTTAGGGTATTTATTAAGGTTTAATTACCTAACAGGGCTGTTCAGATCATTAGTCATTGGTGATTGAGTCAATTTCCAATACCCTGAGGTCAAGGATGATGCTTAAAAGCTCAACCCTCTAATCATGTTTTGTCTTTCTGGTGGCTAGCCCACATCCTGCCGAGTCTCTAAGACCCCTGTCCATTAGACACCTTATTAATATGGAAATAGATAACCTTATCATACTGGAAATTCCCAGGATCCTAGAAGATCATCCATCAAGAACTAAACACTAAGATCAGATAGAACAAAAGATGCTCCCAGCATCTCATCGCTCAGAAAATGCAAGAGTTTCAGAAGCTTAGCGCCAGAAACCAGACGGAGAGCAACCATGTATTTTTTGTTATGTCACATCAAATCAGTTCTAAACCAAATGATATACTTCTAAGTGTGTTAAAATGTGCCTGTATTATAGTGCATGTGGTTTCAGGTGGGTTACACGCCCATAATTTTAAGAAAAACTGAACTGATCCTGAAGTGATTATTAAATACTGCCAGATCTGTGAGTCACAAAGCTGAGCCCTTCGGCATCTGTTGAGAAAGATGCCCATTAGAAACCTGGGAAACATTCGAAATTAGTGCAGCCCCTCTCTTGTTCTGCTGCTCTTCCTTGCACCTCAAATGCCTTGCATACCCTGCATTCCACTCCTCTTGTGTCTCTTTCCTTCCAAATGCCCAGACTGAAACTCCCTAAAGCACTTTCTAAGTTCCTACTGCATCCCCACCTCCAGAATAAAAGTACCTATGTGCCATGGCTTCTTTCCTTTTGCACATGGCTGAAATCCCCCCAACTCCTCTCTAAGATAAACACTCTGCTTGTTCACTGGAATCCTACAGTTTTCACTGTCTCCTCATTCTATTTTCCACTTACTCTTGTCTTCCCCTTCCTCAATGCCATCAGCATTGAAATGTATTGTAATTTCTCCCACCTCAAAAATGTTTTCTGGATCCTGTTTTCCCCTCCAAATAACATGTTCATCAAGCAACACGACAGTCTGTCACTCTTTAAAGCAGAACCTTGTAAAAGGAAAATTGCCTCTTCTTGCTTTAGAGTTCCTTTTTCCTCTTTTGACAGTCACCACCCCCCTTACTCCACCATGCCAACAAAACCGCTATTATGAAAACCATGCCTAATGGAGGGTTCAGGAAGCAGAGCCACGTCCACCAAAGGAGATTGGGAAGGACATGCCAACGACAGTGCACTGTCCTCATTCAAAGAAGGAAAGTAATTCAAAAGGAAGCAAACGATGGCCTCATTCAAAAGCTGCCAAGGATAGAATAAAACAAGGCCTGGGAAATGGCTATTGCCTGGGCAAAGTGGAGGTCAATGAGGCCCTTGATATGAGCGGATATCATGCAGACACTGGAACAAAATCCTTAATGGAGGGCATTCAGACAAGAATGGAATGTGAAACATGACACAGAGGGAACCCAAGATCACTCCCAAATTCAAGGATTGGCTGGAGGGACTCATGGGACTCAACTCATTGTACTCACAGCCATGATGCTTTGTCATCAAAGAATACAACACAAAGGCAATGAAGGGGAACCATGCAAGGGATAAAATCCAGGGAAAAACAGGAAGAATCTATCAAGTGTCTTTCCCAGTAGATTTAGAAAGAAAGGATTTAAGTCCCCATCGGTGAGCTGTGAGAAATTGTGACAGCATTGGGTGTTTGGCATGGAGTTTAAAACATCATTTCTGTTGGGATGCCTGCATCCCGTATCAGAGTACTTGGGTTTTACTCTTTTGACTTCACCCCCAGTTTCAACTTTTTGCCAATGTGTGCTCTGAAAGGCAATCATGGCTCGAAAATCTGGCTTTGTACAACTCGGTTGAGTTCCCAGTCCCCAGCTTCCACCTAGCCCAGTGCCAACTATTGTAGGCATTTGGGGAGTGAATCAGTGCACGGGACTCTCCTCTCTCTCGCTTCCTTTTCACTTACATATATGTATTTTTGTTGCCCTACCTCTCAGACAAGTAAACATACAGAAAGACATTTTTGAAATATGGATCAGAATATATGGAGGATTTTTAGGAAAATAGTTACATCACTAATTGGCATAAGGCAGAAAAGAATTAAAGAGGAAACCCAGGCATTAGTTTCTAAGGAAGATTTACTGCAGAGCGTTGTCCTCTCAGATTAATCGCATTTGTTCATTCTGATTTTAGAGTGAGGGATTTAAAAGAATAATTTCCAAGCATTTATTAACTGAATGATCTTTAAGTTATTTGGACCAGAGTAAGTTTATTAGTTTAAATCAGAATATAATTGGGTTTGTAGTATTAAAATGCAGCACTGCATTTTCCCATACTAATTATAGGGATGTTTAGAATAAATAGATTGCATTTTAAAAGAAATCAGAGCCTTCCACGGATGCAAACCTTAGAGATGGCTACCCACTCTTCACATTTTATTGCATATTCTTCCAAGCTTCTTCTTGACTTGCACTCTTCCACTTATTTGTTTCTGATAAGCAGAACTTTAAGATGCTGTAGTTCTATTTTGATTCAGTTTCCCACCGAGATGGCTCAACCATCAGTTGCCATGCTAATTTCACTGGAAGTTATTGTGTAACCTGGAAACTTGGTTTCTAGCTTTTCAAGGCACAAACATCATGATCAGTCACTAAGTCATCATCACAGGTACGTTCGGTTCACACACACATAAAATATATATTATTCTTTCTCCTTTTCATCTCATGTAACTTTACATATTGTAACAAAGATGGAATTGTAATAAAAAATGTTTTGAGTCGTTTTGTTTTACTTCCACATTAGCAAACATAAATACACCGTTTACATTCAATGAATGCAAAATGTTGTGTTCACTAACTGCACCACTTATTCAACTATTCTCTCATAATGAACATTTTAAGTAATTTTGTTTTTTGCTTTTCTATTTTGAGCAGTGTTACATAGAATGGGCTTTGTATAAATGAAATTGATGAATCAAAGGAATTTTTACAAACAAAACAAAGTTTGTGAAAACAAATTAAAAGATAAATTTGTTCAGACGGGAAAAAAAGTTTACAAATCTGGAGCACAGCAAACTAATCCTCCACCCTGCAACTCCAGCATCCCATATGGGGGCCAGTTCAAGTCCCTGTTGCTCCACTTCCAAACCAGCTCTCTTTTGAAAGCCTGGGAAAGCAGCAAAGCATGGCCCAGGTCCTTGGGAATCTGCACCCACATCAGAGACCTGGCAAAGGCCCGCAGCCTTGGATTAGCTCAGCTCTGGCCAATGCAGCCAACAGAAGAGTGAACCAGCAGATGGAAGACTTTCTCTGTCTCTCCTTCTCACTCTGTAAAACTGGCCTTTTAAGCAAACAAAAATTAAGAATCCTTAAGAAGTTTGAAATCCACAATTGGTTTTTGACATGCAATTTCATGAACTTTCTGAAGATCCCTTGTATGTGTGTATTTTTGAGTTGGCTACATGTTACTGAATATATTGCTGAATTAAGTTTCCAAAAATTATTCCAATTTGACTTGTTCCTGGAGTAATGGAAAACACAATATCCAGAATCTATGTAAAAGTAGGTATCTTTAATCACTCTAATATCTGATAATCTGACAAATAATACTTTCACATTTTTAAAGAATTACTGAAAACAAAGGTTCCAACTCTCACTGTTCTCATTCAACTTAAGATTAGCTAGAGTCATTAGAGAATACAATAAAGGTTTATAAATATTAAAAAAAAGAATTACTGAAACTGAGTTATATTTGCATTAGACAATTTTACATTACAAAGCATCAGCTTTTAGGTGACAAAACCTAGAAATATTGAGATTCAAAAATGCTTTTTCTTGGTTTTCCAAAGACAACCGTTGTTGTGGAATAATCAATATTATTCTCAGTCTTCAAAGACTAGAAAATAAAGGCTTTTACCATCTTGTTTGTCATAGATGTCTCCCATAATTCACACAGATATGTTCATATGCTAACGATGCTTCCAGCATTGGAATCCCCAGAAAAGAATAGGAATTACATAGTTTCTAAAGCATGGTCTTTGTACTAAGATTATAAACAAAACTAAGAATGAATGAGAATGAGAAAAAAAAAAAAACAAGCCAAGGAGTTAAGTAAGCTATGAATAAGCAATAATTCAAGTTTATTACAATATCAAGGGGTTTATTAAAAATTCCAATGCAGTAACTTTAAAGTTTATCTAAACATTATATTTCTGTTGTTATGAAGAGGTGTTCCTGATTTTGCAGGGCATCATAGCTTTTTCTTGTTGCTGCTGCCAAAGACTTACTTTAAGTCTTTAAGTCTTCCTTTTTAACAGCAGAGCATCAGAGAGACAAAGGGAAGCTCAGCTCCCCTTGAGGTCTCCCACACGGGAAGCAGGACGCTCCGCACTTGGGCCATCACAGCTTCCTCTCTCTCAGATGCATTAGCAGGGAGCAGGATTGAAAGCAGAACAGCCAGCACTCAGAAATGGCATGCCAGCATTGTACTGATGACTTGACCCACTGCAACACAATGCCAGCCCCTTTCCGAATTGAGTAGGTAAAACTTTAAAGTTGGGAATGTGCAAACTTTCATTTTCTTCTTGAATCTTCCAATGTCTGACAGGCTATTTTACCACCACACAAATGATAGACAGGGGTTGAAAAGTAGGGGCTCCTCTTTATAAAAGAGCAAATTTCATTGTCTACTGTGCCTTTATTCTTTTGTATCTCTCTGCCTACCCTTGGCTTAAGAAAATAAATCAATCTTGAATTTCATTACAAATTTATATTAGTGGGGAAAGAAATGAAAACTCATTATGGACTCTGATTAGCATATCAATTATACTTCAAAGGGACAGCAAGTACATTTTTCTTTCTCCTTAGACATTTTATTTTAGAAAGTAATTCATTTTTTCCTTAGCGTTGTGCTGCTAATTCCTCCAATCACCTGAGGGAACAGATGACCTAATGTTGAAACATCCAGCTTGATGTGCCATTTAGGGGTTGCATAGATCACCCTGAAATTCCCATGACCCTACAGGACACTTTGATGCGACTTGATTTCAGTTGAATCTGCTCTGTAGCTGAGAAACTGGATCCTTTTAATTTACTAGGCCCACAAACACCATGTCACATTTCCCTGAGACCAGTGTGCATGTAACCTGCAGGAAGTTATTCCCAGTATTCTGAAAGCTACATCAATATCCCTGGAGAATTTTAGCTTAGCTGTTTCAGGATGATTGGCTTAGTTCTGACTGGATTACCAAAATATGTGTTTTTGATAAGCAGTAAATGTGCAGTTCTTATTCCCTCCTACCAAAAAGGACCTTTCAAAGCCCTCAAAGAAGCAAATAAAGATGAGGTGCAAAGTGCCTCCCCTGAGACTAGAAGGCTCTTGGTCTTCTAACTGCTTCTCTCAGTCCTGCTGAGGTAGACCCTTTAGACCCAAAAGATGCTACAGCAGTAATGCCAGCTTTCCCAGAATCCCTTCTGCCTTGGAGCTCCTGTCAGCTCCACCTCCTCCCACTGTACCTTTTCTTCTTATTCCATGTCTTCTCCTTTGTTTCTTTTTTTTGCCTCTTCCAACTCTTCCTCTTCCTTCTTAAAAAGAGGGACGTACAGCTTTATTCTTGTACCCACTTGGGAAAAAGAAAAACAAAACACCATGAATCACAAAAACATATTGATCCAATTGCATTCTATTGGCCGCACATCATCACACAGGAGCATGATTTTCTGAAGAGATGAACAATTCCTGTTAAAAATCCAAAAATAACAAAGTACAATTCTGCCTTGACTTACGCTAATGCATCACTTCTCATTGTTTTCATAACCTTAATGCCTTCTAAATTTCCATGGTGAGAATTTGTGGATAATATCTCTGAGACATTTCTGAGCAATTTCTCTGCTGAGAATGATCATCCCAGTCTTTCTCACGAGCAACGGCTGCAAACCCTCCCAGTGGATCCTTCCTCTGCAGCCTGACATCCAATTCAGGATCCCCATCGTATCCTCTCTGCTCCTCAGCTTCTCTTGGCCTCAGCTCCCTCCCTACCCAGAGTCAAGTCTATGGCTTTTTGCACTGCTTAGAACTTGCATCTGAGAAGTTCTTCCAAGGCCTGACCTGAGCTCTGTGGTCACTTCACTCACTCAGAGGAAGGCAGAAGAGCTGAGTCTCAGGCCACAACCAAAGTGTGATTGGTCTGGACATTCTGTCCCAGGGCTCCACAGTCTGAAGCATAATTTATTCTCTAGAACTCCCCCTGCAATCAAAGTTCAGCATAGATTCTGCCTGTGAGTACCTCCTTGTGTAATCCTTGCCAGTCCCACCCTTGGCTTACCTCTCCTAGGAGAAAATTCCTTTGGTTAATCACTTAGATTGAACTACTCATCTCAGAGTCAGCCTTTGGAAAATCCAACCTGAGATACCAGGAGCATTAAGGGGAAAGCTCCCTTCTGGGGTTGGGTGATGGGGCTTCCAGATAAGATTTCCAGACCTCTACTCTTCCCTCCAGAGGAATGAGCTTTTTCGTGCCTCAGGACGCAGAGAGGGTGTGTACACAGGATCTTATCTCATGTTCTCTCAGGGTCTGTTTGCCCATAGTTCTTTTTCCTGCCTAAACTCTCATGAGCAAAGAGCTACTCTAAAATTCACACAGCCATCACTGTATAAAGAGATGCACTGAGCTGATCCAGTCATCTCTAGAAGTTTCTAGAACCAGAAAATTTGGCAATGATCCTTTGTAAGCCAATATTGTGACACTCCTTCCTAAAAGGGATTAGAAAAGATAATGAGCAACATTTTATTTCTTTACCTGTCTCCCTTTTATTTTCTTATTTTAGAAGATTTCTTTCTTTCCTTCTTCCTTTCTTTCTTTCTTGCTTTCTTGCTTCCTTTCTTTCTATTTGAAAGGCAGGTTACAGAAAGAGAAGATGAGACAGGGAGAGAGGGAGAGTGAGGTGGGGGATGAGGGGAGCTCTGCCATATACTGGTCTAATCCCCATATAGCCACCAAATGACAGAGCTGAGCCAGTCTGAAGTCAGGAACCAAAAGCTTCTTCCTGGTCTTCCATATGAGTATAGGGGCCCATGCACCTGAGCCATCCTCTGCCTTCCTTCCCGGGTCATTATCAGGGAACTGGATAAGAAGTGGAGCAGCTGGGATGCAGAGAACTGCCCACATGGGATACTGGCACCACATATAGAGGTTCAACCTACACCACAGCACTGGGCCCATTTATACATGTGCCTCTTTACAGAGAGCAACTACTCTGCAGGATTTAGGGGCTTGGGCATTGAAATTAGAACTAACATGATTTAAAGGGCCTTCCTTTTCCTACATTTCCTGAGGACTACTTATCCTGAGTTGGTCCGTAACTTAAACAGTTGGAAATAACACAGATACTTCTTTGCAGCGTGAATAGCTCATCCTTATTTAACTTACAAACAATCCTTCTCATTAGGAGCCATGCATTTCTGCAGCACATTATCTTAGAGTTCAGTTGTGAGTAGTGTACTTTTGAAACAAGAGCAGCTACACCTAGCCACAGCTAGATGAAAGTTTGATGTGTTCCTCGGTTAGAAATGCCAGAAATCAAGAGAGAGCTGGAAGTCATTAGAAGCTTTTTCTTTCAGACTCATGTAGCAATCAGGTAGGCTGCTTTCAGGAAACAAACAAAAAAAATCGGTTACCAGGCATGAGGCATGTGTTCAAGTTATGGAATTTGGATGTGATCTGGTCATTTGGGTCAGGATAGAAGTATGAGGGGAAGCAAATACAACACTTTGGAGTCCAAATAACAGAGAATCCTTTTTATTGGAACGTAGAATTTGGCTCTGGTGATGTGAGAACAGAATGCAGCACAACATTGGTCTTCTGGAACTTTCGATGTTGGCAGCAGTTAGAGTGCTGTACACAAGCCTTCTTGGCAGATTCACAGTAGTTCACAGGCGTTGGCATCCACGATTCAGATGTGACTACTTGCCCACATGCTTTATGGGTACCAGATACCAATGAAGTGTCCACAGACAAACTCTAGAAGAAGGTTCCTGCAGGCTCAGTGGATAATCCAAAATAATTGTGTGCCTTGGAAGTAGCTTTTTTTTTTTTTTCAAGGAGAGACAGAGAAAAATATCTTCCATTGGAAGTAGCTTTTAAGGTTCTACATTCTGGCAGAAGAAGGTAAGGAGGGCAAACTTAAGTGCAAAAACAACGTCTGACTTGTAGATTACTGATGCCAAAAGACATGGATTCCAATTTTTAAAATTAAAATTGAAAACAAAAGCCTCTGTAGGCACAGAACAGTAGCCTAGCTGCTAAGGTCCTCACCTTGCTCACAACGGGATTCCATTTGGGCGCCATTTCTAGTCCCAGCTGCCCCATTTCCCATCCAGGTCCATGCTTGTGGCCTGGGAAAGCAGCAGAGGACAGTCCAAAGCCTTGGGACCCTATACCTGAGTGGAAGACCTGGAAGAGGTTCCTGCCTCCTGGGTTTGGCTTGGCTTAGCTCTGGCCATTGTAGCTACTTGGGGAGTGAATCATCGAATGGAAGATCTTCCTCTCTGTCTCTCCTCTATGTATATCTGACTGTGCAATAAAAAGAAATAAATCTTAAAAAAAAAAAAGCTTCTGCAATGTAACACCATACCCAAAAGAATGTATACAATGAGAAAGCGTTGTGGTCTAGGTTAAGGCCTAATATTTATTTCCTAAGTTCTTGCCTCTTAAAAAACATTTTTAGTACAGTTACGGACACGGCTAACGAAAGTGGCAAAGTGTATTCAAACAGTGAGGAATACAGACCTACATCCAGGGAGCGTGAGCTAGAATGTGAAAGGGCAAGGGAGCGAGATTGCTACCTGTTGTCCTTGGAGTCCTTAGGAAGCGAGAGAGCAAGCAGCTACACGCCAGGCCAAGAGCACAGGTGCAGGACAAAGCCTGCAACAAGGCACACGATGAATAGAGTGAGCCTCTCCTCACCTCGGGCTTTTAAGGGAGCTTCAGAGAAGGCATGCTCACAAAGCCATGTAACAACGCCTCCACTCAGGTCCTGGCTTGTGATGGGTAAGCGTCCTTTAATACACAGGAGGGCAAAAAGAATAACACAGGCAGAGGAGGTGTGATTCCAGAGCTGTGACACTGAACTAGCTGCCCGCCTAAACGCCATATCCAAAGGACAGGTAACATGAAGTTTCAGCAAGGATAAAAATAACAGGGACTTTTAACCAATGCTAGGGGAAGTGAAGAAAGGCACAGTCATTGTGGGCACTATCTACCAAGGGGAAAGACAGACGCATGCTGCAACTCCGTAATTCTACTTCTAGACATAGACTTAATAGAAATGTGTATCCAAACTTTCTCTCTCTCTCTACATATATATATATATATATCTTTCCATATATCTCTACATATATATATATCTCTTTCCATACATCTAGATAGAAAGATAAATAGTCCATGAGCATATATGTATGTGTATATTTATATATATATATACTCATAATACCACTATTTGTAACAGGAAATTATTGTGACAAAAAAGCAAATGTTCATCGATCAGCGACGTTCCAATGGGTGAATACATTTTTAAATATTTATAAATATAATGGTATACAACAATAAAAGTCAACAGCTTATAACTGCACCCAGAACTCTGAGTGGAGATCACAGACTATTTAGACATCCTATGATTCCCTTTATATAAAATCCACTAACAAGGGCCAGCATTGTGGTGCAGTACATGAAGTCGCCACTTGTGTATGGATGCTGGTTCCCAGGCCAGTCGCTCCATTTCTGATCCAACTCCATGCTGATGTGCCTGGAAAAGCAGCAGGAGATAGCTTAAGCAATTGGACCCTACACCCAGGTGGGAGAACTGAATGAAGTTCTGGCTCCTGGCCTTGACCTGGCCTAGCCTTGACAGCTGACCATTGTGGTCATCTGCCGAATGCACCAGAGGAGGATGGCTTGTTCTATCTCACTCTATCTCCTTGTTTCTCCTTTCTCTGTAACTCTGCCTTTCCAACTAAATAAATTATTACTTTTTTTTTTAATTTCACAAACAAGAAAAGGAATTCGTTGCTCTCAGAAGTAAAGTTACTGGTATCCTACGGCAAAAGCGGAAGGAGTGGCAGTTCGGGAAACAGTTCAAGCTCTGATTCTTAATGAGTCACACAGGTGTTTTTAGGTTGTGAAAATTCATTGATTTGTGCAGCAATCATGTGTGTGTGTGTCTATAGATGTGCTAGACTTCAATATAACTTTAAAACCTGCATGAAATTTCAAGAGAGGATGAAGAAACATGGTCAGCACTCTGTCTTCATTACTGACACACTACATTGTTCTGTTTTTAGTTCTAGCTTCCACATTTTAAAAATAGGGACAATGATATCCACTTTAGGTAGTCCCAGGGTTGATTTTTAAAAAATCAAATGAGTTAATGGACATCGAATAAGGGAACTTTGTAAATTGTGGAAATGTGTACACATGGAATGTATTCTTGCTGGGATAAAGGCAAGAGAGTTTTCATTTTAATTTTTAAATGATTTTGCACTGTTAAGAAATAGCTCCCTCTGGTAAATGATAGTAATTGTAAGTGCTTTGGATCAAGTTTTAAAAAGCAGGTTTGTCAATTATATAATGGTCCTTAATGTACCCAGATTGTTGCTTTTGTTTCAGAAAACAGAAAATTACAGGATAGCTTGTAAATGGCACATTCAATCTCACACACTGAGAATGCTTGAAAAGCGAAAGGTCTGCATGTAATGCAGGGACTCAGATGTAATGGCATCAAATGATACATAATTTGATTCATTCAAGCACATTTCCAGAAATTAATCACCGAGTGTCAGTATCTTTCTGTCCTTCCTGATTCTGTCCATCAAAAGACAACCGCCCTTTTGGCCATAGCCCTCCTAATCAGCAATGCTTAGTTCTTTCCATTTAGCATTTCAATCCAGCACTCGCCATCTGCAAACACTGTGAAAGGTTAGACTGCTACTCCCTGCTTCTACTCAGTCAGGTTTCCAAAAAAACATAATGAGCCTCCTTTCTGTGCCTCCCAGGGTGCTGGGTATCAACTGTAAAAAGTGATGGGCCCCAACTGGAAATGAGCCAATCCCAAAAGGTTAGATACCATCTGTTTGCCTTAATATAAGATAATACAATGTCAAATCTAAACATACTACCCGTAAATTGTATGTTATCGCGCCTCCAAACTGTCTGTACTACATGCAATAAGATATTATGATGTAACCTGTGAATCAATAATTAATGAGAGATGGATTGCAAAAAAATAAATAAATAAATAAAGGAAATGACTCAAAAAAAAAAAAAAAAGAAAAGAAAAGAAATTGATGGGCCCAGGATGGTAGCCTAGTGGCTAAAGTCCTTGCCTAGAATGTGCCAGGATCCCATGTGGGGGCTAGTTCTGATCCCAGCAGCTCCGCTTCCTGTCCAGTTCCCTACTTGTGGCCTGGGAAAGCAGTCGAGGACGGCCCAAAGCCTTGGGACCCTGCACTCACCTGCATGGGAGACCCGGAAGAGGCTCCAGGCTCCTGGCTTCGGATCGGCACAGTACCGACCATTGCAGCTACTTGGGGAATGAATCAGCAAATGAAAGATCTTCCTCTCTGTCTCTCCTCCTCTCTTTGTATCTGACTGTCCAACTAAAATTAAAAAAAAATAATAATAAAATAAAAGAGAAGAAATCGAATGAAACTTAACTTGATAGTGTAAAAACTGGGAGTGAAGATTAAGAGGAGAAAACCATACACAGCATCAACAGTTACTTCTTTTCGTACTGATGTTCTTTCCCTAAAGGGGGCTTTCCCAAGAGTATCACATGGGATTTGGGGGCTGGGTAATTATTTGCAGTGTGGGGTCTGCCTATACCATCCTATACCATGTAGGATGTGTAGCTGCATCCTTAGCCTATAGGCACCTGATGCCGTTAGCATTGACCCCTTTGGTGGTGACAAAGAGAACAAACACATCTCCAGTCATTGCTAAATATCTCGTGGGAGCAGAAGGGGCAGGATAAAGAATTAAGTTTCCTCCATTTCGGAGCCGCTGCTCCAGCTAGCTTTCTGCGTTTGCTTTCACGTCTACTCCACGACATCTCCACCGTCATGCAACTTTTCCTCCCCCTGACGTTCTGAAAACAGTCTGATTATAAAGAACCTTGTTCACAGGGTGTGCCCATAGGCTGGTGGTTTGGCAAACCCACTACTTTGCCTTGTTGGCTGCTGGGTATGATGAATTGCTGTTGGCCGTTTGTTTCTTTGGAGTTAACCTCTGGTGAGGATTTTGAGTTTAAAGAGCATCAGAGAGGGCACCCCCACCCCCACCCCCCCAAAAAAAGACATGGAAAGGAAGGCAGACTCTGAGCGGAAAAAGGAGAAAAATGAGGTTTGAATGGAAAGGGACTTTAGGAGGCCCCTGTGTCTGACTACCAGGTGCTTCCTCTGGCTGCTTCTGATAGCCCCTCACCCCTGCGAGAAAAGGGGACTGGCTGCAAGTGCCAGGGATGGAGATCCTTGGCCCTTTACTTCCTGGCCACAGAACCATGACCAGCTCATGAGCGGGAGCTGGTTGAAGATGCTGGCAAATTAGCTTCTCTTAGAACAATGTGCATTGTTATGGGAACTGCTGAACAGCAACTCCAGCGCTCCCGTCCCTTGATGAGATGGACTGAGTAGCTAACAACCCTAGCCAGGTCTCTGCATCCTTCATTACGTTTTGCAACTGCGTCTCGTCGCTCCCCAGGCGATAGGCTTGGACTCCAGTTGCCCACAGTGCTGACTTGGCTGCTTCTCGTTGTCTCACATCCTGACCTCGCCAACCGTGGGTTTCGGGGGCAGGGCGCGGAGTGGGCGAATAACTACCATACAGATCACTTTCACTTGAGTCCTATTTGGAACACTGGCTCTTACGACAACCCAGAGTTGGATTCTTGTGAACTCCAAACCCATGAATCTAAATCACAGAAGAATTTAAATCTGCAAGGCTCATCCTAGGGCAAGTGATTATTAGATCAGACAGAATACCTTCCTCAGCCACAGATCAGAGGATTGAGGTTTTCACAGCTAGGAATCTTTCCAAAGGGCAAACAGTGTAACTTAACACGGTGCTGTTTTCTTAGTCTGTTTTTTTTTTTTTTTTTTTTGTCATGTACCCATGTAGGCACAAAATGTGACATGGTAAATTCAAAGCTCCAAGAAGTATAATTTACTTTTAAAAGGTTATAATCTAGTAACAAATGAGTTGCCATGCCTCCTGAAAAAAGGGCAGAAAAAGAATTCTAGAGAGTTCTGAAATTCCACAGATACCAAATAAGTAATCCCAGAAATGGATTCGAAAATAAAGCTTTTAGATTTTTCTTTACTTTCAAGGTAGAGTGACAGAGAAGGAGATACAGAAGGAAAGAGATCCTGCATCCACTGGTTCATCCCCCCAGTGCCTGAAACAGTGGGGCTAGGCTACTGCCGCCACAAGCAAGGAACTCCACCTGTTGGATGGCAGGGACTCAAACATGGGGTGATCTTCCACTGCTTCCCCAGGCACCTTGACAGGCAGCTGCTGCTGTAGCAGCCCAGCAAGGATTCAAAATGACACTCATGTGTGATGTCAGCATTGCAGGGGATGGTTTAACCTGCTATACCACAAAGCCATCCCTGTCCTATTTCTTATCACATAGCTCAGCCAAATTCCTGTCTTGCAAAATACAATGCCTTTTGCTCTAGTGTCTGGGATGAAGAATCTATGTACAACTCTTTTGGATACTTGCTGCAATATTTAACCAGCAGTTTCTTTACACTCCACAAACGGAGCCATTACTTGAGAAGGAACGCCAACGGAAAGCACAGGTGAACTGCATGCCTTGTGTACACAGTGGATAGCTAAAAAGGGAGGACGCACAAGTGTGTGTATCTGGACATTCATTTATTTGATCTTTTCCAATCAGGTTCAGAATTTTTAACAAATCTCACAGCACTTGCAGTCTTTTTGGAGTTCAAGACAACACTGAGTCTTTTAAACACATTGTATCTGTTTACTATTTTCAATAAATGGAGACTATGTTCTTTTAAATTATTTATCCATATAATCAAGTTGAGAGAGGGTTTTAACAGTGTAAAACTCAACTAAACAGAACAGACCTACAAAGTTCAGAAGAGACGCAGTTTACTTAAAGGAGGATTATCCAACACTGCCGCAACAAAGATGGATAAATAACATTCAAGATCAAGAACCACTGGGAATGAACAGAACAAAATATGACAGGCGCAACAGAATGGAAGACACGCATCGTGGACTGAGTGAAGGAATGCGCTAGTCACATCCTCCCACACCGAGTGTGGCTTTCCCTGGTGGCATGCTCTGGGCAACTGAGACACTGGCAACTTGAAGCAACGAGAGGCGTGAGCAGGGCTTGCCTTTCTCCTGCAGGGGTTTCTCATCCTCAGCAGGCTAGCCAGGGCTTGTTCTCGGCACAGTGGCAGGCTTCTGAAAGATAACACATGGAACTGAGCTATTTCACAGGAGAATACCCCAGGACTACCCATCTCCAGGCAACCTGGTAGCAACCTGTGAATGCTTGAGAGAGAGTTTCACAGCTGCCACCCCAGGAATGGAACCAGCTGGTAGTCTGTGGCCTGGATGGAGGAAATGAAAGTGGTTGCTTTACAGTAACTTGACGTTACTCAGCAATACCAAACGCACTTGCCATTGTGGTACACATAAATTAATAATTAGTAGAAAACTAGATGAGGAATATATGTCATGAATGTGGGTTGGCTGTTGTCGCTGTCCCGCAGCGATGGACTTGGTGCACGGAGCCGATAATAACACGCGTGGACTCTGACTGATGGTCAAAAGCCAAAGTTTATTAGGGGCATCAGACTTTATACTCTGAAAGTCCGTATGGGGTAGGGGAGGAAGTATCGAGCTCATAAACAAAACCATCAACTGTTTTCGCACTCTAGATTGGAATTCCTTTTGTCTTCTATATCGCGCTAGGTGTTCTCATTCACATGCTGTTTACTCGACCCGTGGGAACTATCTCCCAACAGGTATACAAAAGGTAGCCATTTGGTTGTTTTCATGCAAATACTGCCCAATGAACTGCAAACCTGTGCTGCTGGCCTTCCAGGGACACAATGTCCTCCTACAGGCTGTTTTCGGTTCTCCCTTTTAGACACATCAAATAAATGTAAACATGACAGAAATGTTTTATATCCCTTTTTAAAGTCATTTTCTTTGTTAGGAAATTTGCTAAACAACTCTAAAATTCAAAGTCCTGAAAATGTGTAGGGAACTACTTTGGTTGCCAGTGTTCATACAAATTATATATATATTTGTAATTCATTTTGGATCTTTACTTATCCCATTAAAAATAGAGAATTCTTCTAAGAATGAATTTCATAAATGGCTTTCCCTCTACGGGGTGGGGGTGGTTTAAGGCCACAATGAAAAAAACGGAAAACACCAGTTGTACCTGCAAAAACTAGCATTACAAAATCTTATCCCCAGTTTTATTTATTCTTATCCCCCCCCATTTATTTATATTCATATACTAATAAAGTAGAAGGTGAGAGAGAAAGAGAGAGAGAGAGAGAATACCCTCCATCTTCCATCTCCTGGTTCACCCTCCCAAATGCCTGTGATGGCTGGAGCTGGTCCAGGCTGCAACTGGGAAATAAGAGCTTCATCTGGATCTTCGACGGGAGTGTCACAGGCCCAATCACATGAACCATTCATTATCCATGGCCCTTCAGGATTTAGTAGGAGGATCCATCAGAAGTAAAGCAGGGCCTAGCACAGTGGCCTAGCAGCTAATGTCCTCACCTTGAACGCTCCAGGATCCCATATGGGTGCTGTTTCTAATCCCAGAAACCATGCTTCCCATCCAGCTCCCTGTTTGTGGCCTAGGAAAACAGTGGAGGATGGCCCAAACCTTGGAAATGTGGGAGACTCAGAGGAAGCTCTGGGCTCCTGTCTATGGCTGGGCTTAGCTCTGGCCATTGCGGTCACTTGGGGAGTGAATTACCAGATGGAAGATCTTCCTCTCTGTCTCTTCTCCTCTCTGTATAACTGACTTTGCAATAAAAATAAACCTTTAAAAACATAGGTGGGACCAATGTCTCAGTCTTAACTCAGTCTTAAAAAAAAAAAAAAAGAAGTAAAGCAATTAGGGCTCAAACCAGCATTCCAACATAGAATGCAGGCATCCCATGGGGGGAGCTTTATCCGTAGAGCCAAGATGCTCATCCAAACACACATGAACTACAATAGATGTTTGAAATAATGACTTTAACAGTCATATGATGTTATAAAACCTGCTTTATGAAATACGTGATTACATTCTAGGAAACTGCATGTTTGTCAGAAGGTTCTCATTTTTTCAAAATGTATTTATTTAGACAGGCAGAATTACAGAGAGAGGGACAAAGACCTTCCATTCACCGGTTCACTCCCTAAATGGCCACCATGTCCAGAACTGGGCGGATCTGAAGCCAACCAGCACAAGGGTGCGTCTTCTATTGCTCTCCCAGGCGCCTTAACAGCGAGCTGGATAGAAAGTGGAGCAGCCAGGACTCAAGCCAGCACGCATAGAAGATGTCAGTATGGCAGGCACAGGTTTAACATGCTGCTCCGCAGTGCGACCTCCAGGATTGTTTTTTAGCATCATTCACCTCTTTAGGGACAGTGAGATATAGTGCAAGAGCACGAGAGGTAGAGAAAGAGACGCACGAGCTGTCCAGATGCTCACCCGGCTGAGACTGGGCCGAGCCCAACGTGGCAGCTGGGAAAGCAATCCTGACTCCCATATGCATGGCAGGAATGCAGCTGCTTTAGCCACCAGCACTGCTTCCCGGGGTCTACAGCAGGAAGGAGAAGGGGTCAGGACATGCTAGCAATATCAGCTGCTAGGCTAAACGTCTGCTGCATGGATTTAATTTTTAAGGTGGAAAAAACTCTTTAACAACACAAGGTTTCTTGTACTATTGTTGCGTATGCAAACATTTAAATGAATTCAATTTTCATTATTATCCTTAATTTACTAGTTTAAATGTTATAGTGACATAAAGTTTAGACAGGATTCCAGGATGAAGGTGTACGAAGAATATGGAAAAAGCACCTTGCTAAAATATTGTGTGTGAATCCAAACGTATTTTGCCAATGGGATGAAATATCAAGGGAGAGAGGCAAAGGGAGGGAAGAAGTCACAAAGAATCATCAATCCTGTGCTGCTGGTCATTTTGTTAAGTTTCAATCCTTTCACAATCAGGTGATCTCAGTAGGAAACACCTGGACTGTTACCTTCATTACTGAGAAGGAGTCATCCACTTGTATTACTGACTTGGTTAAAGTTTTTTGAAACCCTTTAACAAAAAGGAAGACTACGGAGAGGCCTACGTTAACTAATGTAAGGCTAATTGCAACTTAAGTCTAATTTTGGACCATTTAGAGCTAGCACACTGGTAACATTTGCAGGGCAGCATTCCAGGGGTTGTAATTAAAAAAAAAAAAAATCTGGCCTAGGATGTATTTTAACTTATTTCACATCCCCTGTTATTATCATTATTATTCATCAGATGATAATTATCACCCGTGGCTTGAGGCCATTCCTTTCAATTTTATTAAAACTCTTCCTTTTCTGGCACAGGATTTCCTTTAATCCCAGATTAATTTATTTCCTAATCACTGTGGCAAATTCATGAAATGACTATATTCCCCCATCCATCCCCACTGCAGTTTACTAAAGTGCTAAATATTTTCCCACATCATCTGTTTTTGCCAGTCCTGGAGATGCTTTGTTCTTGGTCATGGTGGTGTATTCCACTTCCATTCTCAGCCGCAAAGAGAAAAGGTATTACCTTGTCACAGCAAGGGTCGCAGCGAGACCATGATGGTCACCCTTGTCCACCAGGTTCCTTGTTGGAAACTCAGTCATTCAGGGTCGTTTCATAATCCCAAACCCAACGGTTTGTTCTGTTTGTGTTAGTTGTCACGTGTTTCCCTCACCAAGCACCATTAAGTCAGGAACATGATCTGCTTCCTTCTTTAACATCTGAAATTAAGTCTTCCTTTGAACAAAACTTCCAACACAAGAAAGAAAAAGAGAACAAAGGGACGGTCCACAAGTGGAAGGATGTGCCTTGCCGGCTCACCCTCTCTCATTGTATCTAAGACTCAGAAGCTGAGGAGTCAGGGAAAAGAGAACGCTAATTCAGGGGATACTCACCAACTTTGCCCAGAACATTTTTCAAAGATGCTGGTGTCCTTTCAGAACTGATGCCCAACAAAATATACAAAGCTGGAAACTAGAATGGAGGCGCGGCCAGGAGAGTGAGCCACCAGCATCAGTTACCTAAACACGGTGCAGCTGGCCATTCAGCCATATTCCTCTACAGGCACTTAGCACATTCTGCCATAATTTTAGCTATAGTTATTCATTTTATTCCTAAGCTATTTGATAAATTCCTTAAGGGCAGGGACATTGCCTTGTAGATAAGAAATGGCAATATTTTATAGAGTATACGTGCTATTTTAGCCACTTCGTACACTTCCCAGAGCTTTAGTTCTTCCTAGAAGGGATTCAATCGGCACATTGATTGAGTATTGTGTCATGTAGCTACTTTGTGAGATGAGAAATTATTTTAAAACTAAGCTTTTGCTAGGTCCCTCTTTTCTAGGTGCAAATAGAGTGACCTGAACTGGGACTTTCATTGGCATAAAATTTTCAGGTGTGAATTCACATCTGTTTTCCATGTTAAGTGTTTTTGAGTACTTCTGTCTTTAATAGCTCATGGGATATTTATATATAAGTAACTGAGATACACATATGTATTATCTTTTAAAATTAGTTAACAGTCAACATGGCTGGTTCATGTCCTGGCTGCATGAATTCTGATCCAGCTCCCTGCTTATGACCAGGGAGAGCAGCAAAGGATAGCCTAAAGCCTTGGCCGCTGCACCTGTGTGGAACAAGTTCCTAGCTCCTGACTTCATGTCGGCTCAGCTCAGGTCTTTTGCACTATTTGGGGATTGGAACAACAGATGGAAGACCTGTCTCTGTTTCTTCTCTATAGAAGTCTTTCAAATAAAGTCTAAAAATGATTTGTGTGAGTGGCCATCTGGTTAGTGAACCAAAATGGATACAAATATGATATTCAATACATAAATTTGTGACTGGTCTTTTAAAATAAGTTATAGTTAAAGATATTTGAAAGACAGATTTACAGAAGAGAGAAAGCAGGACAGGTCTTCATTTGCTGGTTCACTCCCCAAAGAGCTGCACAGCTGGAGGTGAACTGATGCGAAGCCAGGAGCCTAAAACATCTTCCCAGTCAGCCACTCAGGTGCAGAGGCGCAAGGACTCATCCTCCACTGCTTTCTCAAACCCTAAGCAGGTAGTTGGAAGGAAAGTGGAGCTGTTAGGACATGAAACATGGCCCATTTTGCAGGCTGAGGGTGAGCGTGCTGAGCCACTGCAGTGGCCCTGTAACTGGTGCTTTGTATGTAGTTTTGCTAAAATTTTTAAAAATGAAGAGTTTTTTCCAGCCTTCACTTTCCTAAATGTTTCCTGTTCACTCTGTATTGCGAATAATTTAAAATTTGAGATGTTTTGGTGCTGGAAAGGGAGGTGTTGGGGTTAAGGATTCGTGATGATTTTTATCATTTCGATGTTTCGGTGTTGGGGAGGGAAGTGCTGGGTATTGTGGGGCAGGGACTGAGAGTGCGGCACCATCTAGAATACTTGCCTTTAGAACCTTTTCCTTCTTGTTAAAGTTTCTTGTACAGCTTTTCCACTCACAGTTCTGGGTGTTAGGGAAGTTCATGACGGTTAGAACCCCACTTATATTCAGTCTTGATACAGAACAGCTGGTGCTTTAGGGATTGTCTGGCGTCTTTAAAAACAAACTGATTCTATTCACTCATTGGGGAAAGGATGACTTTGCCAAAGACAGTAGTATGTTCTTTGATTACATATATGAGTAAGTATATAAATGAGATGGGCTCTGGATTTTAGTGATCTGATTGTGGCGATATCCTTGGTGATTACCATAAAAAGAAAATACCTCCAAATTTTCACGGAAAGATAAAATTAAAATGTGAATTTATTCTGGTGTGAAAAAAATTTTTTTTAATTCTATGCATATGTTGGAACCTAAAAAGTTCATGGAAAATGGTTATTATTAGAAACTGCATCGTCACATATGTGTTATATAAATATGTCAAGGAGCAAAGTCTCACCACATTGCGTTTCAAGCATCCACCTGGCTTTTAGGAGTGATTCGCGAACTGATTAGTATCTGTTCTGCAACACAGAAAGATGCTCTGTTGGATTAAACAGAAAGTATGAATTTAAACTAAGCAGGAATAAGGCGCCAGAAGTGGACGGGTCATTTTAGAATCCTTTCCTTGCATGACGCAAGTGAAACCCTACTGGCGTACCAGTATGTTGCTGTCATTTCTTCGCCCATGTCTCAGAAAGTCAGATTTTACAAGTAAACAGGAGAGAGGAGGTATGTCAGAGTGACATGCAGGACTGAGGAGGCTTGGCAGGTGTCCCGAGCTGCAGGATAGGCGGGCAGGATGGAGCTGCCAGCGGAGTGGCATGCACTGCTGTGTGCTACAAGTCCCTCTCGCCCACAGCAGGTGTCCCCCCACCCCCTCCGGCCCTGTAGACTTTCTACACAAAGTCCAACGAGTTCAGAGTGAATCTCATCGAAGAAAATGCTTTCCTGGAAACATCCAGATGAGCATAATGTTTCAATCACGGTGGCATATGAAAACGAACTCTCTCTTTGTAGGTAAATATTACAATGCCATGTTTCTCATGGACACAGAGACCCAGGGATATTCAGTAATTTGGGAACTATCAGCTTGTTACAGCGCATTCCGGTTTTATAGAGGGGGTTTTTGCTTTTTTTTCTTTTTTAAGATTTGTTTGTTTTTATTGCAAAGTCAGATGTACAGAGAGGAGGAGAGACAAAGAGGAAGATCTTCCATCTGATGGTTCACTCCCCAAGTGGCCGCAAGAGCCAGAGCTGAGTTGATCCGAAGCCGGGAGTCTGGAGTTTCTTCTGGGTCTCCCAAGCAGGTGCAGAGTCCCAAGGCTTTGGGCTGTCCTCGACTGCTTTCCCAGGCCACAGACAGGGAGCTGGATGGGAAGCGGGGCGGCCAGGATTAGAACCGGTGCCCATATGGGATCCCGGGAGTTCAAGATGAGGACTTTAGCTGCTAGGCTATTGTGCTGGGCCCGTGTTTTTTTTTTTTTTTTTTTTGGTTTGCAAAGCTTAACTGTTTTTCATTCATAGAGCGTTTTTCAGATAAACTGTTTTTCAATTTCAATGTTTACCTACTTTATTTGAGAGACAGAATCAGAAATAGGAATGCAGAGACCCATGTGCCCACTGATCCATTATCCATCTGCCTGCATTAGCCGGGTCTGGGCCAGGCTGAAAGAGAACCCTGCAACTTAACCTGGATCGCTCAAGTGGATAAGAGGGGCCTAAGTCCGGGAGCCATCGTGTGATGGTTGTTCCTTGGCTGGAAGCTGAGTCAGAAGCAGAGAGGCCTGGACCCCAACCAGGCCCTCTGACAGAGTCTGCAGGCATTGCAAGTGGCGACTCAGCACTGGCCCAGGATGACCAGCGCGTCTGAGAGAGTGGCGCCCAGTTTTTTTGCTCCACAGTCCCTCACAAACTTCTGCACCCTTTCCACTCCTGATGCCAACTCCGGAATTCCAGATTTCACTCCCTTCCCTCCAATATGCCCGTAACATCTCAAGTCTCTGGTCTTGACTTTACTCAGTTCCGCAACAAATCAGTGGTTGACTGAACTACACTGAGATGCAAGTAAGCTACAATTATCGTGCCGGCCAAGGCTTGGGAGAGAGCGGCGGGCTCACACAATCTTCCATCTTTTTGTGTTCCCCCTAAGGTGAGCTTACTTTCTCAGTTGCATCCCCTGTCTTTCCCCAAATCACAGATTGCTTACTTAGGATCTGCAGTTTCAGATGCAGAAGGAGATCTGCCTATCAAACACAGGGATCCAGTCAGGCAGAGTTCCGAGTACACCTGGGTCCTTCTCCTCAGAGGATGCCCTGTATCCTGAAATGGCAGCCCCCCCAGCAACCCAGGGGCTCCAGGTGCTTCACACATTTATCCCAGGAGCCAGACAAGGCAACTACAGTTGGTGGCAAACGCTTGAAGGTGCATCTCGCGAAGCCTCCCTTCAGCCCGTCCAGCGTCCAGGCCCATTCCACCGAGTCCAGCCGGGAGACGACACTGCGCATGCTCCACACCCGCGGCGGCCTCCGGGCGCGCTGCCCGCGCCGCCCCGCCCCCTCCGGCACCAGGCCGCGCGCTCGCGCTCCCGCGGAGCGTACCCTGCGTGCGCGTGCTCGCCTGAGCCCGCCGGGCGCTGGATCCCCCCGAGTGCCCGGGCCGGGGCCTGAGGAGAGAGAGCGGGCACCGGGCCGAGGCGGCGGTGAACGGGCTGACGAGGAGCGCGAGCGGTGAGTGAGGGCGCCGCGGGCCAGCGGGCGTCGGGCCTGCGCGTGTGCCCGGACAGCGGCCGGAGGGGCCGAGCGCGGCGGGGTCGGGTCCGGGGGTGCCCCGGAGCGGGTGGCCGGCCTCGGGGCCCGGCCGTGCCGGGCCAGGGGGTCTGGGGGGGGATCCCGTGGAACCGCCCACCTGCGCCGGGAGAAGCGCTGGCTCTCACGGACGGGCTTCCTGAGGGGGCTCCAGGTGGGGCGCCCCGTGCCGAGGTGGCAAGGCGGGTGGCGCGGTTGAGGGACCTGAGGAGGGACGACGAGAGCCCGGTCCGGGTTCAGGTGGGGCCCCCCGCGGGCCGCCCGCTTCGGGGTGCTGCGACCTGGGTGGTGGTGGTGGTGGTGGTGCTAGTGGGGGTGGCCGAGGTCCCTAAGTAAGGGTTAGGGGGCGCGCCACCTGGGAAGCCTGGTCGCTGGCAGGTGGAGGGGGCCGCGCCCCTCGCTCCCTTGCCCGCTCGCCCCCGGGAGGTTCTGGGTTGGACACCGTGCAAACTTCCCTCAAGAAACTTTGCGGAGATGCTGTTGTCTGTGGGGTTTGCGCGGTCGGCGGTCCCGGGCTGTGGGCTCCAGGGACCCGCACCAGCCCCCAACCGCCCCCCCCCAGGCTTGCCGAGCCGGGGACCCCCTTGCAAGGGTGCAGCTTCCCTGTCAGGTGCCGGAGCGTGTCCTGCAAGCTCTAGAGTGGCATTCGTGTGGCCCGTTGGCGCTGCTGCAGATTGCTGTGGAAGTTTGGTGTTTTGGTGACAAGGCTGTTGGCTGCCTTGGGAAGGCAACGCTTATACTGCTTGATCTTCTTTATGTCCAAGAAAAGTACTGTTGGAGCGTGCTGGGCATTCCTATTGTCCTGTTGGTGCCTAGAGACACTGGCCACTTGTGTGCTTAGTTTCTGTTTTTCTTACAAAGACAATGGAAGATACTGGTGCTTTTGTGCATGTGTGTATTTTAAGTTCTGCCCGCCACCTCGTCAAATCCTGTAACACAATAGTGCCCAAAGTTGGCTGCACGGGAGGTTCTTTTGGGGAGTTTTAAAACTCACCCAGATTGCAATGAAAACTGTGTGGTTTGAAGAAGACCGCCCCCCCCCCCAGGTGATTTCCACGCACAGCCTTTGGGGAGCCACTGGTGGAGTGTCAGCTTAGGACTTGAGTTGGACAAAGTTTGTATCCTATGGCGTGGAGCTGGTACCTCGTCCTCACGCGGGAACTCACAAAGAGTGGTTTGTTTCCCACCAGGGAGGGAGTTTGCTTCAAACTTGAGCTGAACTATCACACGACTCCCAACACCCACACGTCCTTTTAAAGTGATGTTTTGAATTCCTACTGGGGGCACTGCGCCCACCTTCTCCCCCTGCTGCACCCCAGGGGCTTTTCCTTCTTGGAGACCTCCCTCACCTTGCAAACTTTAACCAGGCACCAGTCTCCTGGACGAGGCCTCTCTAGATGGGTTCTGGCTCTAAGGGGTTACTGAGGGTTCCCATAGCAACGGGTCCTCCAGGGGAAGTGGGCGGGTCCTCTCACCCGGGGTTTCTGTAAAGGACTCTTCCTTTTGTGAAGATTTCCAATTACCCTTTTCAGTTGTTGTCCTCCGCACAGGTAAGGGTCAACTTATTCACTTCCCAAGTTTCTTCCTGGGATCATTAAAGAATTAAGTGTAAGAGCCATTGGAGGGATGATATTGGGAAGAGCTCTGCGGTTCTTGCCGCATTCTTCTCCAATCCTTGAGCTGAGAACTTTAACAAAGTTCCCAAAAGAGGTGGAAACATTTTTTTTTTAATGCCTGTATGTCGCGCAAAGCTAATAGTCACATTTTCTTAAAGTTTGAAGACATGCTGAAAAAGTTTGAGAAGTAAAATATAATCCTTAACTATGCCAGAAGACAAGTTTGCTCCTTAGAGGATATGCTACTGGGATTGCTTACAGTGTGTTAGCCCGTGAGTCTTACTGTAAAACAGTGGGAAGATCCAGGTAGCCTACACTTCTGTCGTCTCTGTTTCCTTCAGTGCATCCCCAAATCAGTTTTGGAAACCGTTAGAACTTTACACAATCAAGTCAATCCCCAAGTGCCTTCAGACACTTAATGACAGAGAGTGTGGGATCGGAGTGTTTTTCTCTTTGTATGCCAGCTTCAGTACTGGTAGCCAAACCATTAAGGAAGTTCTGTGAGCTCAGTTTCCCATTTGAGGATGGGAAGGGCATGTTGGTGGAAACTTTGGATGAGCAGTTCTGGGTGGGCAGTCTTTGGATGGGCAGCTGTAGTCCCAGCAAGGATGCTGTGTTTCCCCTTTCCCACCATACATTTAACTTGACTTTGAAGCCTTCTCAGGTTAGTGTTTCTTTCAGCCTGGTTATTCAGGAACACATTCATTGAGCACGTACATTAATGTGCAGTAATTGAGAGTCCTGCCATCCCTCCCCCATGAATAGCTGTAGTTGGGGTTCCTATGGTTTTGAAACATTTAAAAGTACTTACTGTAGGCGTCTTGGGAGTTCTTGAAAAAATAGAAAACAGTCACGATTACATCATTCAGAACCTTAAAAGACCATGAACCTCAGTATAACTCTTTTCGTCTGCAAAGACTTTGACAAAATTGGCATTTCAATTTTATCTGTAGTTTTAAATATTTACTATTACATCATAGGTGTTTCGTCTGTGTTTAATTCTTGTGCAAATAGAGCTTTGGATGATGGATATACCTAACTAGTCTTTGAACTCTCTTTATAATGGTTGAGAATATGGTGTTGGATGGTTTGGTTACAACTCCTTGCTTGGCTGCTGCCTAGGTGGCCCTTGTTAGCTCACTTTTTTAGTTTTTGTTTCTTTGGTGTAAGGGAGGTGTCTTGGTGAGATGAAGGATGCAGCAGGACAGGCAGGCTGAGGGAGATGCCCTGCTCCGGAAGCCTGCTGAACCCTGGCTGGCCCGGCCAGGTGTATGGTAGTGGGGCTCCCAGGACAGGGTCGCACTCTGTTATGGCACTCAGGCTTGTGGCCAAATTGCTTTTTCCATGTCATGTTCTGGTCTCATCCCAGTATGTCAGAACTGCAGTGTTGAATCTGAACTGCTTTTGTATAAAAATGTGATTAAATTCAAATATATTAATAAGCAGTTATCTTAGTAATTTATTTTTCTTTTTGAGATTTTCACTGCTGGTACTTGGCCCCTTGTAGTTCATCACTTGCTTTTCTAGTTGACCTTATGATATTTTACAAGTAGCAGAATTTTAAATTTTTTTGTGTGTTAAGGTTTTATCCTGTCCTTCATGATTTTACTTTGTAAGCATTGATGCTTGGAAAACCCAGAGATGAAGTCAATAAAAAAAATTCTGAAATGAACAAGAATTAGATTTTTTTTACATTTAGTTGTATAATTGTATGTGGGTGCGAATTGATGTCTATGTTCTGCTTTCCTGTTCTTTCCTCTGAATTAGCCAGTTCTACCAGCAGTGTTTGTTAAATGGTTATCCTTTCCGCTTGGGGCTGAGGCCTTTCTTACATTTCAAGATCATGGCTGGTTTTGGAATGTTTCTATTTTAGGTCTCACTTATATGTATTAATCATTCATCTTAATTTCAAATATTCTAACTTGTAAATTTAGAGTTTATACAAGATATGGTAGAATAATTTATATTAAAAATATAGGTATGAAAGTGTGTGTATATATATATGTATATAAATGTTCCTATTCATCTGTTCTTTCAGATAGCTAATAGTGTTTTTTAAGATTTAATTTGTTTTTCTTGCAAAGTAAAGTGACAAAAAACATGGAGGAGTTGGGAAGATTTGTGAGGATTTATGGACTATTTTGCTGGATTTATTCCCTCCACAATACCTGTGGCAGCTGGAACTGGGCTGCTTGAAGCCCAGAGCCAGGGACTCCATCCAAGTGTCCCACATGGGTGGCAGAGACCCAAATATTTGAGTCGTCATTGGGGGGCTCCAGTCAGGAACAGTGATTTGGGATGTGCCACAGCTCCTGCCCCAGCTAGTGAAAATTGTCTCTAAGTTAATATACACATGCTATTGGGTTTTCAGAAGCTTGATGTAAGTAAGTGGCTGCCCATTTCCCTGCCAGCAGCGGTCCCTCAGTTTGCCTTCCTCCATGTGCACTGGACTGCGGGCTGTTCCTCCTGTTTCCTGGAGGCCATTTGCGTTCCCAGGAGAGGCTTGTCTTCCAAGGTCCTGTGCTGAGCAGAGTCCTGCACTCCTGGGGCTCCTCTCACTGGGGTCCCAGTGCCTCTTGCAAGTGGGTCCCTGTGCTGCATCTTGGCTTTCTCTGCTGCTGATATGCTGTTCACCCAAGGCGCAGCTAAGGTGGTTTCCACCCACTTGTCCGTCTGATTTTTACACTCCCATGATTTCATTGTAGTTTCCACTACGTTTCTTTTAAGTCCTTTAGCCACTGTGCCTTACAGAGTCTTACTGTCACTGAGTGGAGTTGGACATGCTTGCCCAATCTGCTGTCTTATTTTGGGAGACTCCCAGGAGGAATCCTTAGAAGTCAGTCTCAGATCATGTTGCGTTTCCTGTCTTTGCCCAGGACTGCCATCTGTGGAGTGTGTTTTCACTGAGGGACATGAAAGATTATTCAGATCTTTTGTCTCTCACAGCAGTTTTGTTTTGCTTGAATCCTAATGCTTTTTGTTAGGGTCCTTCTTAGGTATTTATGTTTTTCTTGCTCTTGTGAAGTCTTCAAATTGGCTTATTGCTGGTGTTCAAAGATTGTTGATTTTTAACATTTATAACTGGCTGTAATTCTAAGAGCTTTGCAGTTTCTTTTGTGTTTTCTAGGAATGTAATCTGTTTTGAATACTTTTTTTTTTACATAATGGTAACCTTATATTTTGGTTTTATGTCAGGTTGAGCTGGACAGCATTATGGAATGTTATAAAATGCTTCTGAACATTATCAAATAGTAACAAAGTGACAGTGTGCAGTCATGTTGTTTATCTTAACAGAGAAAAAGAGTAGGACAGAATTAAATTTTGATTACAGTTCCTCATTAGGACAAAACAAATATGTTCTTTTACTTCCAGTTTGCCTAGAGCTATTTTTTATTTTTTTTTTAAAGATTTATTTTTATTATTTTTTCATTGGAAAGGCGGATATACAGAGAGGAGAGACAGAGAGGAAGATCTTCCGTCCGGTGATTCACTCCCCAAGTGAGCCACCACAGCCGATACTATGCCGGTCCGAAGCCAGGAGCCTCTTCCGGGTCTCCCACGTGGGTGCAGGTTCCCAAAGCTTTGGGCCGTCCTCGACTGCTTTCCCAGGCCACAAGCAGGGAGCTGGAAGGGAAGTGGGGCTGCCGGGATTAGAACCGACGCCCATATGGGATCCCGGGGTGTGCAAGGCGAGGACCTTTAACCACTTGTGCCACCGCGCCGGGCCCTAGAGCTATTTTTTAAAGGAAAGGAATTGAATATTAGCAAATGACTGCTAACATCTACAGATTACCACTGTTATACGTTAACAGGTCAGTTGAGTCGCAAAATTAGATCAAACCTTTCCTTGTAGATGATTCTTTAGAAAACTGAATTCATAAGGAGTTTGAAACATAGCATCACATTTAATGCCTGATTGTGTCATCCTCAGTAGGGTATGAGGATCACTAGGATTTTTTTCACAATGTTCTAATTTGGAAATCATTTTTCATCTTTACCTTTGGCAGCATTTGATGTAACTGGCCTTCCTCTCTTTCTCAATATACTTTCTTGATTTGATTTTTGAGGATACCGCACTCTCCTGTTTTTATACCGTTGGCACCCTAGTTTTTGCCTTTTTAGTTGTTTTTCTGCTAGTGCTACATTTCTCGCCAACCTGTAGATGCAGAATGCATCAAGCCTCAGTTCCTGCTAGCCTCTTGTCACAAATAGTCTCAAGTCTGATCGAATACTATTTAGCTATGTCAGATTCCCATATATATATATATATTTTTTTTTTTTTTTCCAGTATAAGCAGCTTAGGTTACTTTTCCAACTTTGTCTCTTGGATATGTGAAATACAACTCAATATTAACAGGACCAAAATTGAGTTTCAGGTCTTTCACTGCAAACATCCTGCTCCATTTTCTCTATTAACTATCCCAAAACACATGGAGTTCCTCTGATTTCTTTTTTGTTCTTACTCTGCTAATTGCAGATTCTGCTGCTCTGTCTTCCAAATGTGTCCAGAAAACCCTTCAGAACTACAAAGAAACCTTTAATTGAACAGACTCTAAAACCACCAAAGTGAAGAAACTCGGTCTTTTGCCTTCATTGTCCTAGACCTTGCAATCACCTGTACAGCGATTACTGTAGCAGTTATTTTGAAATTTTAATCTTTTGTGGTCTTCAAATTCAAGATTATTGCAAAAACATTAAATTGTTGTTTTCTTTTTTAATGGAGCAGGAAATATTTACTGAATTGAAATGTTGAAGTTGCTGTGCCATTAAGTGATGTCATTCACAACAAAAGGTCATTTCAGAGATAGTTTAAGCAACAAATGAGCAGATGGTGAAGAAAAGCATGGTGTGTATATCTTTAGGAGTTTGTAAACTTAATAGTTGTAATCCTTATATGAAGTGGGGAAAGTTTTTTTCAATTCTGTCTATATTCTTAAGATATATCCAGTTCCTTATGCACATTGTTGCTCTATTTAGTTTTTCTGTAAAAGTGTTTGAACAAGAGCAATCTCCATTTTCAGTTAGAGGGTATAGACATTTCAACCACAATTATCATCTGAAGAAGTAAAATTGCACTAATCTAGTTGTTTTGAATGCATTTACATGATAAATTTGCCTTCCATTTGAAATCCAGATTAGATCTAGGTTTTATAATTGTGAAGATTTATTCTTTTGTAAAATATTGCTGAAGATTTATTCTACAATGAGCACTAAACATTTAGTACTACTGGCCAAGGCTAATTTGAAATACTGACTTTTCTGATATTGAATCTATTTTCCCTTAGTTTGGTTCTGGGATATCCTATTTGGAAAACACATCTTGCAGTTTTATACTTGGGTTAGAGAATCTTATGTGTACTTTTTGCCTTTTTGAATGTTTTTGTGCTTATCTTTTAAATGACCACTTCATTTTCCTGCACATCTAGTACTTTAGAGGTGGTGGTCTTGCCTACCCCATACCAGCAAACATTAATCACACTAGGCTCAGACCCTCAGAAGCTAACGTTAGGTCTCTGAATGGAGATGGGCTTCTAATACAGATGACCCCCAATGTGCCTGCCTTTGTTCATAAAAAATCAAAAGTCACAAAGTTAAGTTATATTTGTTATAGGGGAATGATTTCTTTCTAGCCTGAAAATTGGTAAAATTCTTAACTGGAGTTATAGCTAGGAACTCCTTCCCAAAATGATTTAACTGCTGACATTACAAGTGACAAGACGCTACTCACCAACACCTCTTCCTGTGCAGTATTGGGGCCAGGCTCCATACAGCTGTTTGGAGCAGTCGTCTTTTCTTGCACAGCACTTGACCCTTGGCCTTTGTGGCTCCCTGCAGGAGAGGTGTGTCCCAAAGAGCTGTCTTCTCTAGCTCTCTTCCCTCACTGCCCTTTCCATCTTCTGTGGCCTTGGGATGTAGAGGTGCTTGAAGCCAGAGCCCATCTGTTGGTGAGTGGGCTGTCCTCTGAATGTCTCCAGCAGTGCAGGTAGCATGCACATGCGCACTTTCTCCTCATCGTCTACAATCACCTTCAGTCTCTCTTGGCAGACTCTGTACTCCTCACCCCCCGGCCGAGTATTTCAGCTTGCACTCTATATCACTGTGTGGTTTCTTTACTTGCTGTTGTAAACTCTCTGGTTAATCCCATTCAATAAATATTTCTATGGTACCCGTGAGCAGGATCAGCTTTTATGTACTTGCATTTCTCATTACTTTATTAGTGATGTGGAAGTCTCAAAAACGAGAATGTAGCTCTTGAACTCTTAGCTAGCTCAGAATTTCTAGCACATAGTCAGAATCATCACCAGGCAATATTGTACTTGACTGGGTACACGCAGGTTATGGATTTCCAAGTGTAATGGTGTTTGGGTTGTTATAGGGAGGGGAGTTGATCAAGATTGAAGACAACCCATATTTTGGTTTTACACTCTCTGTATAATGTACTTAGTTACTGAGTATGAGGTTTAAGGATCAAAATCCTATGAGAATGTCTAGCTTTTAAAATATTTAAGAAGTTGAGGAAGAGTTTGGCCACCCCAGCTTGACTAACTTTAATTGAAAAGTTACTGGTTCCTGGTAGACTGAGTATTTCCTCTAGACTTCTATGAAGCCCTCCCATAACTTATGCCCCAGCAATGGTTTTATTCTATGTAGGAAGTGGGAAAGTTTGATAGTGTATGTTATCAAATGCTTAACTATATGAATCCAATGTGTGGGAAGATAGTAGAATTGCACTGTGGGAGAAGGCAGTTTCTGCATGATTGATGTCTCTTGAAACAAAAGGCAAAGCAGGAACTGTAGATCCTTGGGAATGTCGGCAGCCATGCTTACTTTGGGGAAATGGGGTGCCGGTTCTAAAGATGGGTTAACCGTAGGAGAAAGCAAATTTCCAGATGCCACTGTCTTCTTACATTAAATTTCTAGGGACAGTTGTCTCCTGAAAGCTCATTTAGGTTTCTTTGTTGAGGTCTTCAAAGGTTATCAGTTACTATGGCATTGCATCTTAGATTTTGTAAGCTTTCTTAGGGTAAGGTGATGCCAAGCTGCCAAACAGTGTCCTAGAAGAAATGGACTGTTATCTCCCTGCCCATTAGTCATTTTTGTGGTAAGTTGTCATTTTTTTCCCCTTGTTTTCCATTCTGTCTACAGTGTGCAGGTAACTATTTTATAATGAAAGTTGAGCATTGAGCTCTGAAAATTGATTTTTTTTTAAAAGAGTGAAATAGAAAAAGGCAGATTTGGTTCTGAGCATGTGTAGTTTCTTAAGAATCTTTGTAAATAACTTCTGAGGCTGACTGAGCTTCAAGTAAGATTCCAACTCCTTCTGAGGCTGCCTATCAGCTGTCTTCACACCTTTTCCTTAGGATGTTATCACAATAGGGAGGCCCAGGGTGTGCTGTCATAGTCAGTAGTTGGGGAATCAGTGTAAGTCTCCCATCGGAGTGGAAAGGACCCAGCTAACCAAGGTAGCACCTGCTGTTGCTCAGGATGCCTGTTGCCAGGGAGCTGGACCTGGGAGCAGACCCACTCTGCTCTGGGAAACCGGGGTTCTGGTCCCCAGCAGCCTCGTAAGCACTGTGACGAACTCCTGCCCCTCTAGGCTAAGTCTCATCTATTGATTTTATTAGAGCAGAGACTGAAATAAATGTTTAAGATGTTGCATTGAAGTATCTGAAGAAAATTTGAAGCTAGCTGGAACAAAAGGGGAAGTTGAGTAACCTTATAAGATACTTGTGGATGTTTGATAGTAGAATTTGATTCCGTATGGTAATTTCATTATAAGGAAACACAGTCACTGAATTATACAAATCTTTGAAAGGTTGACACATTTCATTATACAGTATCAAAAATTCACATTCATTTAATATCCCTGCTCTCATCATTACAGTCTCTTGGGAAGCTGTCAGGCTAATAGTGGCATAATCAAAGTTTTGAGGATTCTAATTTTTGCTTAAGGTCTTAAATTTTATTATCAGCAATAAATACTGTCAACTTTTCTTGCAGTGTCAGGCTCACTTCCTTTGTTTTTGAGAAGATGCTGCCCAAATACCCAAGTCCTGAATAGCTTACTTTTCTTGTTCTCAAAGACAATGGTATTTCAAGGAAAAAACAAGAAGGCTGGTTTAACTTACAACACAATTGCACAAGTGTTTTTCTTTTCCCCTCAAGGTATTTCCATTCTATTTCAGTTTCATCAGAAGTGCTTTCTCTGTACCTCCCATTTCATGATGTAGACTATTACAAAGTTGTGTACCAGGGGTTGAAGTTTAATAAAGTCAGTAATTTCTTAACTGGCACATCTTTCAGATTTCCCATGAACTAATAAGTTGATAGCAGAGAAATGCACAATAGCTAATGACCACTCACCCAAGGTGCTTCACTGAGTGTGTAACGCATCATCAGCCAGGGTGGAAGGGGAAGCATGACATGACTAGACTGGTCCTTCAGTGTGTGTCTCCTTGGGTGACCTTTAAGTGGTTTGAAAACTAGGATCATCAATCATGGAAAGAAGATTTTAAAGCCAGGCTACAGACCACGCCTTCTGTTTTAGAGTGCCTGGAAAAAGCTCTTACCTTTTCTGTTTGGTGTGATGACCCCCCCAAGAGGATTTCTGGTTATGCATCAGCATTGCCAGATGTTACTGGAAAGCTGTGAAGCACTCTGCCAATACTTTCTTTAACCACTGAAAATCAAAATTGCTTAATACTTTTGAATCATGATTTCAAATAGACACATTCTCAATGTATTTACCCCATTCCACCTTCATAGAATATAGTTCTATAACCAGTTGAACTTAAAAAATATATGTTTCTCAGACAGTTTTAGATTTTTTCGCTTTGTTTTGCTTTTAGATTGGCCAATGTAAAAATCAACGTATTTTAAAGCTTAGTGATGTTTTCAACACTATTAGTAATTTTTAAAATCATGACTGATGATAAACATTTCCTTTTATAAACACAATAGCACAACAAGAATCTTTTTCCAGCCATGGTCAGAATGTTTCATTCCACTGCAGATACTGCCAACTCCATTACTGTGAGGGACTATTTGGATGAAAATTGAGAACTACTTATTTTCTGGAAACAGCCTGATGAATTCACAGTCTAGTTCTTAGGGACATACACATCTGTGTACTGTCCTATTTGTGCTGTTCTGTAGGACTCGGACACCTTGCCCTGTGATTGGTCTGTGCAACAGGTTTGACGTTTTTTTGTTTTTACATGTACCCATATTCCATGACTTTGTTTGATGACTGGGTGTGTCTAATGGAGTGAAAATTCACTGATTCAGTGTTAAGTGCACATGAAGCACGTTTCATACCCACATAAAAAAAATCTTTTTAATTATCTTTTGGGGGTTACTCATGTGATTACTTTCCTCCTTTTCTGTGAATTACTGAGAATTTATCAGTTTATTCAGTTCATTAACTCACTAAAATTCTCTATTGGTGCTAGAAATAAATATGCCAAACCATGAACTAAGTGAGGCTGGTTGATAAAGGCAGCTTTGTTTTGTTAACTGAGTCTTGTTCCTAGTTAACCCGCACTTTGCTGTGAATATCTGTGTTAGGTTAAATTTTAGAGTTCTGAAGAAGCAAAGCCTTACTTTGAGTGCCTGTAGGAACTTGCCGTAAACTGAGCTTTAGTATGTTCCTGTGGATTAGCTGCAAGGTAGGTGTAGCAGTCTGCTTTTCCCTTTGTGCTTAGACACATTGAGGAGTGCCCCAGGGCACATTTAATAGGATCTGCAGTGCTCACTGGTGTCCCTAGCCTAAGCTTGCCTCTCAGACAATTAGAAATATTGTGTACCTTGGTCTCTTTTATTCCAAGACCAGTTGCACTCCATAAATATAGACTAGAGTGCTAATTGGACTTGGAAGCACTGGGCTTGAACTTTCTTTTACATAACATGGAAAGCCAGCTGTGTGGGTGTGACTTTGTTAGCTCACGATGGGGAAGCAGGATACTGTCTGCAGAGAAGGCACCCTGTAGTTAGGCAACATCGTGTAAGATCAGGCTGTGAACAAGTACTACAGCTGAGCACACTGAGGCTGGAAGCACTAGGAACCCTGCTGGGACGGGGGGAGTGGACTTTGGACTCTGTCTGGAGGGATGGGTAGGCTTTTGGTAGGTGGGATTGAAGGGAGGAAGGCGCAGTGAGGATGGTGGAGAGCAGTGAATCTCCTGTAATGTGGCAGTAGTCTTGTTTGCAAAGTGGGTGAAGAAGGAGACAGGTCAGAAGGGCTGATGGTGAGGCAGATCTAGGTCATGGAGATCCAGCAGGCATAGGAAGCCCTGTGGCTTCCTCTCACTGAGGAAGAATTCTGAGTTTCTCTTCTTCCTGGATGGCCGCCTATGTGCATTCCCCTGCTTGCAGGGGAGACCATCTTGAATCCACAAGACTAGCGTCTTGGTGGGTTATCCCAGAGTGTAGTTGAGGTCTGGCCATGTTTTACTTTATAAATAGCTCTTTTCATGTCCTTTCTGGTGTTATATTTTCAGTTTTATAAGCCGGTGCTATTTTAAACAGAAGCTTCCATCTGCCAGGTCTCCTGTGTGAGCTCTTAACGGATCATGGCATTCCTGCAGTTGGCTAGAGAAATCCTTGGGAAAACCAGTCTGAGAAGAAAATTTGAATGACTGTTTTCAGAAATTATTTGTTTTTCACTAATTTGATACCAGCCATACTTATGTGGATCCATGTAGCTGTAGCATTGGTGAAATGATTGGTTTCCCTTGTTGTTTGAAAAAAAAATGAACCAACAATTGAGTTGATACTCCTTGAAGATGAATTTTGACTTTAATGTTTTTAGTCTGCTCGTTATAGTTAAGGTCCACACGTAAGTGTTCTTTGCCTGTTGTTATGTATGCATCATATGTGTGAGGTACAGGGAGGGAAAAAACCACATTTAAGAATGCAATTCTGTGAGTAGTCCTGGTGCTAAGTGAGAGTTCCTTGATTAGTACTTTATGAGCAGTAAGTATTCCATACCTTTGCAGAGAGCAGGCATTGACCCACTTGAATGGTTACTCTTTATTAAATGCTAATTGTATTATTAGAATTAATTTTTTGTTTGAAATAACCTTTTTCTTTTTTTAGTCTTGGCACATGAGGTAGGCTAAATATAGAACCTCCTCTACTTTTATTCTGATTATAACAGCATGACAAATGGAAGTAACAAAGAAACACTATGTCAGTGCCAAATAATTATTTCCTGTAGCAAATGGAGTTTCTGAATGTTGATGATTAAGTTAAGGTTATGCCAACATTTGTGGTACACTGTGCCATTTTACTGAACTCTTCAGAACATTCATAGGGAACTGTATACTTAAAGATAATTAATAGTAATAATGTAAAGCATTTTTAAATTTGGACTTAAAAATAGAATTGATTTTCCTTTGAATTTTTGCCAGAAACTGGTTTCTATAATAACTCTCTATCATAGACTTGTAATTCTACTTGAATTTTTTGTTCGCATATGTTATTGTTCCTCATACCAGCAGTGCGCCTGCCTTTTTCCTGTTCATATGTTGGCGTCTACCCCAGAGAAGAAGAGTTGGAAATGGCAGGGGAAGGGACCGTTGAACTGCTTGTATTTTTTTTTTTTCTGCAGCAGAATTTGAGACTTAGCTTGGGATAGTAGACCTGTTCATTTTAGATCTTGCATTTTCCTTCAGTAGCAGTTTGTATTCTAGTCACACACATGATAACATGGAGTAAGGTGTTACAATATATGTTAATTGATTGAGACAATTGTGGATTTGTGATAGTCACAACATAAAATTGCAACTAGTGTTTTCTAAGCAGTTTTGCTAAAATTTTAAAAAGTGAATTGAAGAGATTTTTCCAGTCTTCCTTTTTCTAAGTGTTTCCTGTTTATTATGTACTGAGAATAATTTAAAATTTGAGTTAATTTACATCATCCTGCTGTTTGGTGTGGGGAGGGAGATAGTAAGTTGGAGGACAGAAGAGCAGTGTTGACTTTGAATCATACCTTAGGGCCTGAGAGTGCAGCACCATCTGGGAAACTTTTCTTTTTTGTAAAATTTTCTTGTACAGTTTTTCCTCTAAGAGTTCTGGGCATTGGGAAAATTCACAACATTTGGAACTCCGCTCACAATAAGCCCTGATACAGAATATCTGCTGATTTAGGGACTGTCTGGAGTCTGACTTTAAAAGAAAAAAAAACCTTATTTTATTCACTCCTTGGGAAGAAGGTGACTTTGCCAGATAGAGTAAGTGATTCTTGGGTTTCGTATATACATATAATCTGTATTATAATATAATGGAATGTATATTTTATATAAGTATAATCTTTGGAAAATTTTGTTTTACCAAAACATGTTTCTTTCCTCTGCTGTGATCTGAAGCCAACAGATCGCTTGGAGAAAGACATGGGTGTGATTGGGCACAGTTGCTCAGTTCAGGCCATTCCAGGAAAGTTGAAGTCCTCTGCTGGATTAGAACAGCTTCCTTAATAGCCCTGATGTTACATTTGTGTGGATAAACTGTGTGTCTAACAGACAGCTTTATACACACACGTGCACATGCAGAGGTTTAATAGGGTCATTGTAATGACTAGCGTTTTAATGTGGGTTATGTTTGCTTAAAGGTAAACAGTTTCTACAGGGGCATTTAGCATAACATTGACTCTGTGTAGGTAAATCATCCACAACATATGTGTGTGTATGATTTTGTGCCAGGAGGCAGTATTAGATGGTCATTGTATTGCTGATGAAATTCTTCTTACCTTTTCTGGAAATAGACACTCTGATTTTGACATTATATCAAGAGTTTCTACCATGCTGCTAATCGTCACTGTAGTGTCTCAACTGGGAGTTGTGATGCAGTGCTTTATCAAATGACTAGCGAATGCAAGGTCAAGTATTCCAAGGTAGTTCTGCCAGAATTCTGAGCCATATTTTCTCCTGGTTAATAATATAATCAAGAAAAATTCTTTTAAAATTTATTTGTTTTTATTTGAAAGGCAGAGTTACAGAGACAGTGGTGCCACAACTCCGCCAGTTCAAATCCAGGAGGCAAGATCTTCCTTCAAATCTCCCACGTGGGTGCAGGAACCCAAAGACTGGTACCTCCTCTGTGCATGTCTTCACAGGCCATCAGCAGGAGTTGGATTGGAAATAGAGCCCCGGGGAATCAAACCAGTGCCCATATGGGATGTTGATGCTACAGGCAGAGGCTTAGTGGGCTCTGCCACAGCCCTGGCCTAAAAGAATAATTAACTAAACTAAACAGTAATTTCTGCTTTCTTCCATTGAATTCTGTAAGTTTTATCTTATTTTAGCTAACTGTCGGGTTGTAACACATGTTATTATTTTATGTACCATTAAAAGAGGGAAAATATATAATTGTTATATTAATGAGGTGTTAAGCACAAGACACAGCCCATTGTCAGAGATGTGGACTTGGTGAAGGAGGCATGGGGCATTCAATCAAATGCCGTTTATAGTGTGTGCACTTGAAGCTTTAGTTGGGTGTCGGTCACAGTGAGAATATGAAAATGCACAGTGGCTCAGTAAGTCACTATACATACACAATCATTGAAAATGATCACTTGGATCTATGATAAAGAAAACAATTCACCTGCGTTATACAGTGGTATATTATATTTATCATAATACATATGTGTTGTATGTATGGATTGATTAAAAAAAAAGAAAATGCAGGAAAAGTGTGTCAGCTAAATCATTATTTCTGCCAGGTATTATAAGTTCTTCAGTAAAATGGAGAATGGGAAAAGACAAGAGATAATTGTTGTCAGCCTTTACACCTGAGGAAACTGAATGAAATAATGTTAAGTATATACATTTTTGGCAGTTAGGACTTTGTTAAAGTATCTTAAACTTTATATAATAGTTTGTGATTGTATTCCTTTAAGTAGCTATCTTCAGAATTTCACATGATCAACCTTACTCCTTTTTAAGATCACTTTGAGGTATAATAGAGAATAATTTTGAATGTGGATGAGTTGCTCAGGATACCAAAAAATACAGTGAGACACAGTATGGTGAAGAGGTATAATCATCAAATGTCTTGTTAATTCTCAAATTTAAATACTTGAAAGTCATCTTCCTGCCTTCTGAGAACTGTCACATTCACACTTTGAGTGTTTTGTTCCAGACATAGAGTGCAGTTCCTGGTGAACTGGATGATAACAAGGTTATCATCCTTGGGGCTAAAATTGAAATTGAGTTGCTACCGGGACTTCCTGTAGCCCTAGATCCTCTCAGGTGCAAAGCACAGCAGGGCATCAGCCAGCAGGTGACCTCTGGGAAGTTTGAAACCCAGTCCACACTCAACCTGGAACGTAGAGTTCAAGTACTGTTTTGGAGACAGTACTGCAGAATTCAAACATTGAGTGTGAACCTGATCAAATGCATGAACAGATTTTGATGATTGAACCTCCTTCGCAAAATCAGAGAAAGATTCACTGATGCCACGCTTGGCTCTTGGGTGGGATTTGAGTACGACATGCAGGTGGGATTGACACGTCAGCAGCTGTGCAGCCTGGAAGAGTGCCACAGGAGTGCCCAGTGAATTCTGGAGGATGTTGTATCTGAATAACTGAATCACAGATTCTGTTTCCTGCTTTGGGTACAGTTGTCTGTGTAGTGCTAATTCTCAACTTTCATCAAAGTGCTTTCACAAACATCATCTTGCCTTCACAATTAACCTGAGAGGTGAGCTGGATCTAATTACTCCGTTTGGCAGATGAGGCTAATGAGGCTCACGCACACTAAGCAATCTTGAGGTCACTTGTTGGCACCTGCTTTTTCGTTCCACCATGCTTCCAATGCTTGACTCGTGTTTATTTCCAAATTTAGAAGACATATAGTCTGTTTTCCAGCAGTAACTGCTGTCTTGAAGAACTTCCAGCATTTTGCAGATTCTCTTTGTTTACCTTCCAAATTGCAAGCATGAACTTTTGCTTGGTAATCAGAAAGAAAAAATAGACCCCAAACCAAAATACGACTGCATCATGAGTTATCAAGTTAAACTGCTTTCCTCTTTTAGGCTATATCAGTCATTTTGGGGAGTGATTCTACCCTCTGTTGCTTAAACTTCATTCAACCTCACTGCTGTAGCTTTTTAGGTGTATTGTAGTAAAGCACATACAAGTCCAAACAAGAATTTAGAGCAAGTTTAGCAAGAGTTGCTAGCATCATTAGTTGTTGACACAGAATTTGGTGTTAACCATGAATGGCTGGTTTTTTGACTTTGATTTTACCTGAGGAGCCTCTTCTGTTTTTGAGTGGCTTCCTCATTCCTTCCTATTAGAGTTCCTCTTTTTTTTTTCCTTCCAGAAAATGTCTTTAAGCATTCATCCCTGTAATGGTTCCCTGTAGGAGTATAGTCTTTGTATACTCATATGAATTTTTCGTTAAAATTAAGTAGATTAAAAGTATAGAAACAGCATTTTGTGGACAAAAATTAGAGTGAGATAAGTAGACCTTGGCAAGCAGATCTAATAGTCCAGACTTTGTTCCACAGCTTAACTGTGACCTTTTCAGACACCTTAAACTTTACTACACCTACTGTGTCTTATCCATAAATATGACAGGTGCTAATTGACTTCTGCAGTCCCTGTCAATTCCCAGTCTCACTCGAGTCAGCTTGCTGAATTTAAATAAATAAAAGGCTTGAAAGCAGAGTTTCTACCAGTGAAATGGATGATCTAAGATTAAACTGTGTTACTGTGGCTATTGAAATGGAATAAAAATAGTTAATAGCAGTTCTGTTTTTCTGGCAGCTACAAAATCAACGGTGGTTCACTGTTAGCTAATATTTGAACTTAGTTCTCAATCTGAATCACCGTTGATGCCTGACACTTGTAATAGGGTGCATGCTCAGTGTGTTGTGTTTTCAGCGACTTTAATTAATCAGAGACTGATGGGACTCGACCTCATACCTCATTAGTGCTGACTGGCCAGGTCTCAAGCAGCTGTAACATTCAGGAGTTGTAGCAACAAGTGATAGAATGCTAGCTGGAAAGAAAATTTAGGAGTGAAATTTAACAACAGATCTTGATCCTTGTTTAACCTTCAGTCTATTGGCTGATGCGTTCTAGGTTACAGACTCAATAAATGAAGTTGTAAATAGTTACATATCATCAAGAGAAAGAGTCATGTTTGGATTCAATATCCAGACTGTAGAAATGAAAACAACACAAAGTAATTTTGTTGTGTTCCAAGTTGTGAATAACTCAGAAGGGCAGATGAAAGATGGCTTCTCTTTCCAGAAGAATGGGTGTGGAGGTGATTTGAGGGTTTTTCTTGACTCCCATGAAATCAGTGCAGTCTTGCCTGCCTGCCTGTCTGCTCCACATTCTTGATAGAAAAGAAACCTGCATGTTAAGCCTTAAATGCCCTTATACATTACTTGTGCCTTGTTTCTTGAACTGTGGTTATTATATTCAGTAGATCAAAACTAGCATTAAACTAAAAAAGTATGAAATAGAAATTGAAAATGTCAGGGTATATTACAACATGGTAGGAAAAACTTTTATTGTTTATCTCTTATTTGTATTCATGCATGTTTAAGTGTTAAACCAGAATGTAAAATGTATTTCTTGCTGTGGCTTGAGAACCCTTCTGTTTACCAAACCTCATTCAGCAGGTGAAGAAGTGGATGTCCTTAAAGACTAACTGGTCTGCTCTAATCCCTGCCTGTCCACTTTGTAAGTGGCCCAGTCAGAATAAACCAGATTACTTGATTGTGGCACACCACATTGCTAATTTTTGAAAATAGCATTGGGAATCAGATTATTTAGAAATCTTAACTGGTTTGTCTGCTTCACTCCTGGCGTGTTTTTTAATCCTTTTCCCACTAAAATCATCTCATTTCCCTTGAAGATAGTCTGGGATTTTGTGGCCTTTCTTATTAATTGGACAGAGATTTCTCCATTGGCTGCCTCTACCTGTGAATCCTGAAATTTTCACAATCAGAGTCTAATCAGAATTTTAGAAAAATATGTGAAGAATTGTTAAGTTTTATATCCAAATCGAATGAATTATTTTGAATTATCTAATGACTTTGAATTATTCCAGGGACTTGAAAACTAGATGTAAATTGTAGCACCAGATAGTGATATTGGATCATTGAAAAGACAAAGACATTATATAACTTCTCTGAGGTCTTCTTAAACTTGAGTGCCATACAGATTATGTCAAGAGCCTTGTTAAAGTATGGGTTTTGATCCTGGTTCTGCGTGACTTTCTGGGGTTCTGCCAGCTCCCAGCAGGTGCTGTTGGGTAGCGGGGGCCTTTCTCACCTGCCTTCTTAACTGAGTTCTCGCTCATATGATTTTTGGTTGCCTTGATTGTTAACAGCCTTGTGTCGCAGTCTGCCACACCCTGAGTGGTAAATGCCCCTCTGCAGCACTGTTCTGGGTGACTGAGACAGACTACTCGTTCTAGTGGGTATTTTCAAGCTTTTCTGCCAAACTTAATTTTCCAACTAACTGCACTCTAATTTTAGAAAGAGCATTTTCACAAATGGTGCATGGTCTTCCTACAGTATTGCCTGTGCTCCCCACTTTATTGGATGGTATGTGAACCGTGTGTGTCGAACCTTTCTTAGTGATGGAGTTTGAAATCCAGAACCTTGTGACTTCATGTGTCTGTGTTGTGTTTTTCGGTTTTGTCTAAGCCAAGTGCCAGTTTTCAGTACGTCTGCTTCAGAGTTGGTTTCCCTTTCCATTCTGATTGATTACTTCACATGTGAAAAGCCTGATTGATACTACATTGTCAGAAATGCGTGTTAGTTGCAGCTAGAAGGGCTTGCCCAGTGTGGGGCTTTTGGTGGAGGAGGGGGGCAGTCAAAAAGTTGGGTGGCACTTGAGCAGGGGAAAAATCCTTTGGTTGTAGCCCAAAGGTGAGCTTGTTTATTTCTTCTTCAGGCCTTTCTGCTTGTGCTTTTCAATCTGGCTCTTCAGTGCATGCGGTCGCTCTCTAACATTGCATCTTAAAGTATATTTAGAGTATATATTTAAAAATGTCAGCCCTGTGGCTAGGAATATGATTATTATGTTAAATCAACAGCACTGGGGGTGCATTGGAAGTGGGGGTGTGTACCCCTTTTTTAAAGACCATGGTTCTCTTACACAGTATGTTTTGCAATGGCATTGCAAATGATTTTAAAGAAAATAATGATGACCCTAAAAGAAGATAGTCTTCCCTGGCTCAGTGCAGGATTTAGGGTTCTCAGAATTTAGACACTTAATTTCTGATATTGTCTTCAGTCGGTAATCGGTGATGGGCACTGCTGACTCTCCTGCTGTACCCTCACCTGGTTAGGCAGTCATGATTCAGATGGCTGTGTGCAGCAAGGTGAGCTGGGGCCCTGAGGAGAGCGTTAGGTTGGGTAGCACGGAACTGACATGGCTTGGAGCAACTCAGTAACCCAGACAGCAGATGGAATCAGTGTCTTCGCTATCCGTTTCCCCGGTAAATAAGCATGTGCAGAACAAGTAATAGGCATTTCAGGGTTTGTATGTGTGTATGTGTGAGTATTTTACTAGAGGATCTACATTTATGAAAACCGTGTAGTAGTTTGTAATCCTCTGATTTCAAAGTAAAGAGAACATGTTGACATTTTAACTAGGCAGCATCAGAGATGTATCATTTTGCATGGCCTTACTGGCTCCTCATTAGAAGTGTGGATTTTATTTTTTAAGTTTACTGCCAGACTAAATGTAGCTTTAACAGCTAAGTTGGATTTTGAAATTTGGAAAAGGCCCCCTTCTGACATATTTTTCAGTGACTTACAGCTTTTAAACACTGATTACCAAAATCTCATTTGAATGTTACTTTTTATTTACATATTCAATTTATCTTATGTTTCATTGCGGCTAAACAGTCTAGAATATTTTAATTATCAGAATGTTGTTACCTGAAACCCCTGTTAAAGGTTATTTTAGGAGCTATAAACATGGACAGGTAAACTGAAAATAGCCTCTGCTTTAGAATTTGCGTTCAGAGATTAGTATAGAAAATCTCCTCATAAGCTGTAATAAATGTTATGTATGATTTTTGTTATTAATAATTTTTTCTGGCTTATACATTGTAGGATTGTAGTTGAATGATTTTAAATTAAATGCTTTTGGGAAAAAGATTTTACTAGAAATATGCAGTAGATATCTGACCCTCCCTTTGTTAATTGATTCTGTTTGCTTAACTGAGTAAAAACTGTCCATCTACCGAAGAGAAATCTGTGGGCATAAATTCCTCCACTGCTATTTTTGACTGTGCTTCATAAGTTGTTTATCTTATTTAAATATACAGTAGACAAGAAAATGCTGCGCTGTTCCTTTAACGTCAGAACTATGCACGTTACAATAGGTGTCACTGTTTTGCTTGGTCCAATCCTGATTGGTGACTTCAGCGATTGGCTCGGAGCACTGGCTGTCTGACTCCATCTGCAGGGCTGTAATACCTACTCTCCTCCGATCCATTCACCACCACACAACTTCAGCCGGCTCAGCAGACGCGTTCGGCTCCAGCACATCTTGCTAACCTAATTCAGAAAACAAGTGCTACCGCTCAGTGCCTGTCGTCTTTGCTCAGGGTAGCATTTTCAGGTGATCTAGGAAACGGTTATTGTTATGAACAAATAAGAAAAGCAGGAATCATGATGGGGATGTATTTAACAGATCCAGCACTGGATAAAACTTAAAAGCCAGTTTCTGTTCAACATAGTGAAAAGGTCACCTTGCCTGGCTGAGAAAAGCAGCAAAATACCGGCTTGTTGGTTTGTTAACATCTTAGCTCCAGCTGGGCTCGTTTTCCTTGATGTTCGATCCAGTTTGGGATATCTGGCCATAAAGAGAGACATACTGTACTCATGGTAGATGACAAGGAAAAGAACATGAAATGTCTCACCTTCTTCTTGATGCTTCCAGAGACGGTAAAGAGCAGGTCCAAGAAAAGCTCCAAGAAAGCCAGTAGCAGCGGCAGCAGCAGCGGCAGCAGTGGCAGTGGTGGCGGCAGCAGCAGTGGCGGCAGCAGCACCAAGTTGCCCCCCGTTTGTTATGAAATAATTACATTAAAGACAAAAAAGAAGAAGAAGATGGCTGCTGATATATTCCCCCGGAAAAAACCAGCCGGCTCCAGCAGCACCACTGTCCAGCAGTACCACCAGCAGAACCTGAGCAACAACAACCTTATCCCGGCCCCGAACTGGCAAGGGCTCTATCCCACCATCAGAGAAAGGTGAGTGCCCGCCAGCCTGTCCACTGTGAAAGTGTTCCTGTGGTGAAGTTTCTGCTTTTGCAGGACCTGGAATGTATTGTTGGGCATGATTATGTTTCCTTTTTCCCACAAGTTTTATTGGTAATGGAAAACTGCCTTGTATCTTTTCCAAAACAGTACAGCTGTTCTCCTCTCAGATAAAAATATTTTTGCAAGCTGTAACATTTAAATGACAAGGATATGTTTAAGGGAAATAAAATATAGAAACCTTGTGTTTGTCCCTTAGCCTTGTGAAAAGTTTGTATAACTTTCTTTTTAAAGAAACATTAATTACTGGCCATGTGTTTGTAATGATTAAAAACAAAGTTGTTTAGTTAGAACCTTTATTTGTTTTGCCTTGAAGTTACTAAACCATTGCTTAGTTTGCAAATCTTTTGTGGGTTTTGTGAGTTGGGGAAGGGAATATTAAAATGCTGGCCTCTGTGAATTAATGCATTGCCTCTGTTTACAGAAATGCGGTGATGTTCAATAATGATTTGATGGCAGATGTACATTTTGTGGTTGGGCCACCAGGTGGGACTCAGCGGTTGCCAGGACACAAAGTAAGCAACAGCTACCTTCTGGGCTCAGTCCCAGGAGTCACAGAGGACCCTCCCTCAGGGAGCCGGGAACTTGGTGTGGGAACTCGCGTGGCTGGGGCAGACAGTGCACGTCCCCCGAGGACACAGAAAGCAGGCCCCTCCCCAAAGACTGGAGCCTGATTTGGAGGCTGTTTTTTTTTTTTTTTTCCTTTGTTTCCTTCTATCTCAAGCAAAAACAAGCCCTCTCACTGTGCAGTCATGAGAAGTTGTGACAGGTTAGGAAAGTCAGATGTTTACTCTTCTCTTGTAAGTCAGATCAGCTTGTATTCTATTTACACCGATGGGGGCTTGTACGTTAATCTCCTAAAGACTTGAGATAATTAACTGCCTAACAACTGTTTTCTGTGACTGTCTTATGCTTCCCTGGCATGATACCCTGTACCTTGGCTTTTTCAAAAGAACACATTTAGGTTTTCCCTGTCCATTTAGGTTAACCCCATTGCCTAGAGCCTGTTTTTCTGGATTGATTTGCCGAAAATGCTTTTAATTTAATGCATGAAATAAGATTTTTGTTTTTCCACAGTATGTTTTAGCTGTTGGGAGCTCTGTGTTCCATGCAATGTTTTATGGAGAACTTGCTGAGGACAAAGATGAAATCCGTATACCAGATGTCGAACCTGCTGCTTTTCTTGCTATGCTGAAGTAAGCGTTGTTCATACATTGGGAAAGAGTTTGTTTATTCTGTGCTTCGTACTTTGCTGGCTTCTCCATTAAATAATCTAACTTCTGTGTAGCAAAAAAGGAGACTCTGATGGAGAATGGGCGTGCTGCTTATCTGCTGGATGTTTTTGGAAAAAAAGGTGCAGTCCAAGAGCCTGTGGAATGGTGTGCAGGCATTCATGATCACACCTCACGTAGGCTAGGAGGCAGTGAAGGTCTAGTGATTTGAAATTTAACAACATAAAAAAAAAGCTTTCCAATGTAGGCATTATTTATTTGAAGATGTAATCTTGAAAGCAGTATGTAAAGAAATCTTCCAAAAATATGTTTTTGCTTCATAATTCTAGAAATTATATACCTTATTTAAATATCATCAGTTGGAAAGTTTGGTTTTTTTTTTCCTAAGAGTTCCTTCCTTCATGGCAAGTCCTGATTTTACAATCCTGTCTGTGTACCTGGGCGGGCATGCTTGCGCAGATTCAGATACCTTGTCAAGGATGGGAAGCATTTGCAGTTGATTGATGCTCTTTTGCAAGATATGAACAGTTTCATATGAATCTATATAGAGAACTTTAATTGCTAATACAGAACTATAAAATTATGACAAGTTAGATACTTATAAAATAATTTTGTATCTAGTAGGTCTTCTGCAGACCCCAGTATATGTGAGCTAGCTAAACTAGATTAGTTTCTTTACCATGTACTGGGACTAAAAAGTGTAATAGTTTACCATGATTAAAGTAATTTTTAATTTTTATGACTTTTAAAATTCTTATTCTAACAGAGTATTTCAGCTTTGAAATTACCTGCTAATATTATTTTGCTGGAATAAATAATACGTTTAAGAAAAGAGTTATTTCATGGGTCAGAAAAGTTGGCTAATAGTCCCTCAGATGGTTACAATGGTGACATGTGTTTTTTGCAAGCATACTGAAAATATGTATTATGCTTAGTTCTAGAACTTCACGTTCTTTTTTTTAATTCACTAATTTATAGAAAATGTATTTCATAAATTTTGTTGATAGGATTTGCATGAATACCATGTTTTTATCCCTCCCCGTTCAAAGTATTCATTCTTTAGAATGCAGTTCTGAAATCTGATCTGTGTGATTAGAACTTTCACAGTGAAAAGCAGGAAAATTAAAGGCAGTGAACCTGATTAGTAGCAAAACATACATGAATCCCCCAGTTTGAGCCATTGGGAACTGTTAGAAGCTGGTGCGCAGGACGCATTCTAGCTGACCTTTGATGCCAGCTCCACGAAGCTGGTGTTGTCTGGTAGTGAGGAGGATTTGGCTTCACTGCCATCAAGTGGAGTGTTGTGTCAGTCCAGAGACGCACATAATTGGGAAGCATGCGTACGAACAGCAGAGAAGTACCTCTCACCTAAGTCACTTGTTTCATCATTTGACAAGTATCTTTTCTCACAGATGTGTGGCCTAGAACATAGATGCATACAGCTTTTTATTATATGCGCAATCCCTGTAAAGTGGTAAGAATTAGAAATGCCATTTGCTGTCATACCTTAGTAAGGAGAGTGGTGATCATGTTTCCTCCCTTCTACATCATGGTGAGTCACTAATAGGAAAAGGGGCTACAGGATGTGAGCTGCCAAGTGCTGGTGCTCTTGCTCCGCCCCTGAACTGCAACTGTATTGTTACGCTGCCCTGCTGGAGAGAGGGGAGCAAGGCACACCCCATTGGTGATCATAGCCATTTTTTGCATGCTGAGAAAGTTTTGAATTTTCTTACTGAAGCTGTTTTTAATTTCTTAAGTGTGTTTCACTAAAGCATTATTTAGGAAACAAAAGAAACTCAGAAAGCTAGAAAAATTTAAAGTTGTTACCAGTATTTTTCATCCTTATGTAATTCTCACTGACTATTTCTTTGTCAACCATAGTAACGTAAGGGAATTAGATGAGATCTTGCTTTATGGGTCGTTTTAGGAGAGCATCCTGGTTCCTGGAACACCAGGAACACCAGGAAGTATCTTCTCTCCTACAATAGGAGCACTTCATGGAAGCGCAGAAATAAATATTACATGTTTTAGCTTCCCTGTTCTGCTTTTATTATTTTTTTTCCTGTTTGAGTGGGAGAGGGCTTTCTCACTAGTTACTGCTGAGTCGTTCCAAAAGTACCTGCAGCAGACTGCCCTGGGCTGGCCTTAGGCCAGGAGCTGTGTGCTCAGTGCAGTATCCCCTGCGGATAGCAGGAGCCCAACGACTTGGGCTGTCAGTGCTGCCCCTCAGGAGTGGGTTAGCACCCCGTGGCTTCTTCCGCACAGGACTGGCAGCCTGAACAGCCTAGCCTGCTTATGCAGTCTGCTAACATTACAGTATTCATGCTTTTTACCTGAATTTTCATAAACATATTTACGGTAGAAGCTACACAAACTGCTGTTTCAGCACAGTTCTTTGATTACATAGAATATATGTAACAGAATTTTGTAATTTCTTTCCTAATGATGATCTCAATATGTAATGCTTTCCATCTTTAGTCAGAAGCTAGAATGTAGCACAATAGTTAATGTCTTTAATTATAGGAACTAGGAGTTGAAATATGAATAATTTATGACTGTGTTTCTTTAGTTTCTAAAGTAGTAACTGTCACGTAGGATGATATTCTTGTACGCAGTTGGGAGTAGTTGTTTTGCTTCTTGCTGAAGATGCCTCTTTGACAAAAATCATTCGTGTGTTGCGGATTTTCTTCCAGATATATCTATTGTGATGAGATTGACTTGGCTGCTGACACAGTCCTGGCCACTCTTTACGCTGCCAAAAAGTACATCGTCCCTCACCTTGCCAGAGCCTGCGTTAATTTCCTGGAGACCAGCCTGAGCGCCAAGAACGCCTGTGTGCTCCTGTCCCAGAGCTGCCTGTTCGAAGAGCCAGACCTGACACAGCGCTGCTGGGAGGTGATCGACGCCCAGGCCGAGTTAGCCCTCAAGTCCGAGGGCTTCTGCGATATCGACTTCCAGACTCTGGAAAGTATTCTCCGCAGGGAGACTCTGAATGCCAAAGAAATCGTGGTGTTTGAGGCAGCTCTCAACTGGGCTGAAGTCGAATGCCAGCGGCAAGATCTAGCCTTGAGCATTGAGAATAAACGCAAAGTCCTGGGAAAGGCACTTTACCTGATCCGCATCCCCACAATGGCCCTTGATGACTTTGCCAACGGTGCTGCACAGTCCGGAGTATTAACTCTCAATGAGACTAACGACATCTTCCTCTGGTACACCGCAGCCAAAAAGCCCGAGCTGCAGTTTGTGAGTAAAGCCCGCAAGGGCCTTGTTCCCCAGCGCTGTCACCGATTCCAGTCCTGTGCCTATCGGAGCAACCAGTGGCGCTACCGGGGCCGCTGTGACAGTATCCAGTTTGCGGTTGACAAGAGAGTGTTCATCGCTGGCTTTGGGCTGTACGGCTCCAGCTGTGGCTCTGCGGAATACAGTGCCAAGATTGAACTCAAGCGGCAGGGCGTGGTCCTGGGGCAGAACTTGAGCAAGTACTTCTCAGATGGCTCCAGCAACACCTTCCCTGTGTGGTTTGAATACCCAGTGCAGATTGAGCCAGACACCTTCTACACAGCCAGTGTGATCCTCGATGGCAATGAACTCAGCTACTTCGGACAGGAGGGCATGACGGAAGTGCAGTGTGGCAAAGTGACTGTCCAATTCCAGTGCTCCTCGGACAGCACTAATGGCACTGGGGTACAGGGAGGCCAGATCCCTGAACTTATATTCTATGCTTGAAAACTCCCTTCCTGAAGCAGTGTGAGCTAGAGGTGCGCGTTTGGCCCCTGCTTGCTTGACGCTCGTTAGCTCCTGTGCAAATGTATGATCAGCGCTGGTGATTCGCAGTGAATGGAGCAGTAGAAAGCTTTTGATTTCTTTCAACCTTTCAATTATGTACAAGCAAAGATGCACAGCCGCATTCCGCTTTTACCTAGATGCTTCACGGAGCCGAGTCGCTTAGGCCATGTAGTTTTAGAGCTGTACCACTGGGGGGATGTTGTGCTTGCTCCTAAATGCCCCACTGGCCTCCCAGATTTGCCTCTCTGAAGACAGTTTGGGATCACCTGGGATTTCCTTTCAGGTTTTCTTTGATGAATAGGAAAGAGCGGAAATAATGACATATAGAGTTATTTTAAAGCAGACTCCTTCCCCTCCAGAAAAAACAAACACAAAAAAACATACAAACCTCAGTGTACAGTTACGAAAGTTTTCCTTTGTATTAAGTTGCAGTTTAGAAAGTTGATAGTCGTCATGTTTGGCTCTTATTTTTCTCCTTTTAAATTTGTTACTTCTGGGTCTTGTTTTTTTTTTTTTTTTTTTTTAATCCTAAATTCATAGAATTGTCCATTTTAAACACTTCAAAGGAAAATAAAGAATTTGAGGCCATGACCTCTATTCCGAGCAGAATTAGCCTTCATTTAGAAGAAAAAAAATATTTAAGTACATGCTTGTTTTAGAAGCAACTAAATTCTACGTTTATCAATAGACGTTGCACACCTGATAATTTAAGCTGAAACTAAAGACAAATCCTAAAAATGTCTCATACTGCAGATAATTTAATTAATGGCACATTAGCATAACAGTTTGAACAAAACCAAACTCTCTTTCTCACCACCTAGCTTTTAATCCTCACTGTTTGCTTGTTTTTATAAATTGCACTGTATAAAATTCTCATTCCCTTTTCCCATTCCAAGAGGACCAAACATGACTTCACAGGGATGGAGCCGCACTTAGTTTTGTAGCACTATATGTAAATGTGATGATACTTTTACTTTTTTTTTATCTGAAATACTCTTTACCCAATCTTCTTTGTATGCCATCTTTTTCGTTAATTATAATTCCGTACTGTTTCTGGACTGCTAGAATATGGCCTGTGGCCGTCCTAAAGTGCCAATATATGCCTGCAGGGTTTTTGAAAAAATGGTCTAGAGTGACACACTTGATGATCACTAATATTCATTGCATCAGCATCACAGTCCAGCTCCCTTGCTTGTCCACAGTTCATGCCAACAAAGAACGGAAAATTCACTGCAAAGCTCTCCTTCAGAGATGACTGGCGTTCCGCTAGTGCCTGTAGCACTGGAGTGTTGAGTGTTTTCACCTCCAGTGCAAGTATCCACGTGTTTCTGGGCAACTGTTGTGCTCAGTGTCATCCTGAGATGGCGTCCCCCGCCGCCCAGAGTGTGGTCTCTGGCCACCTCCTTCTCCTGCTCTGCAAAGCCTCAGCTGGCTGGGCTGGAGCCAGGGGCTAGTCAAGGGTTGTGCGTGTGTGTGTGCAGGCACACTCGCACGCATGCAAGTGCGGTTGCCAACTCAGGATCTGTGTCCTCCCTGCCTGGCTGGTGAGAGGTGGGACAGAAAGAGTTCCCCCCTTCTGGCCTGAGCAAGGCCCACGAGGGACTGCCCTGGTTTACCGTGTTTCCAGGCCCCATCGCCCCATGGGTGGGGGCCTGTCGCCTTTGGAGGAGAACACTGGATTAGGAGAAATGTTGCCTTCACTTTTGCCATTACCTGTGTCTGTCAGCCTCTGTTGGCATAGATCAGAAGCTGTTCTGGTGACTGGGGAAGATCACTCCCAGGGTAACTTTCAGACAGTCTCAAACAGCCATTTCCTATTAGGGAAATTGCAGGTAGTAGTTTTGGCAAAGCGTTGATGGAAACAAAGAAAAGGTACATTTTCAATGGAAAAAAAAACACACTTGTACAAAGGATTTTATTTTTAAGTCATATTGAAATATTTCAGTACCTTGTAGCTACCAAGCACATTGGTAGATCTGATTAGAAGGCACTGATTAGAAGCCAGAGGAGAAGGGAGTTTTTCCATTCATTCATTCATCCTGACTGTTGAGGTGGGTGTGATTGCTGGCCTTAGTGTGAACATCTTTCGTTTGCTGACACACACTGTCAGTGCTCCTGTTAGATGCCCTCCACGTGCCTAAGAAACTGCTGGGTGAAAGCCACCTGAGACCTGTACACTGGGTATACAAGATCCTAATGTGTGTTCTATTCGTCACTGTTACTTTAAAAAAAAATGACATATCCACTGTCTGCATGGCTTTGGCCAAGAGCTGTGGGTAAAATTGGAAAATAATATTTAGGTGGAGAAAAAAAATATTTAAAGCCCTATCCTCCTTTGCGTGTTTTTCAACAAATGGAATGAAGGCTAATCTATTTGCTTTATTTTCTTTGGTAATCCTGACTTTTGTAGCTTTTACAGCAAGAAACCATTGTTCTGAAGAAGCAGGCAACTCTTAACGTATAAACACACAAGTTTATTAAACAGTATGCTGTAGATGCTTCCCCCACTGTGTCTGGCAGTCTTTGTTGTTGTTAATACTGGGGATCAAGGGGCTAGGCTAGCAGTTCTGATGTACCATTCTTTAAGCATATTTTAAAATAGTATTTAAGTAAATGGTCTAATTTCTACATAATGATTGCACTGAACTGTCTTTTGTTTTTTTATGGTGTTTAAGCTCAGCTAATTCAAGACACTGTAGCCATCAGCGTGCTTGAATTTAGTAGCTTTTACAGCATTATTTATGAAGGAAAAAATATAAATATGAAGTACCTCATGTTGAATGTTATTGTACTGTATTTTTAATGTAACAGTGCAGATCTTGTTAGACACATGAATGTGTATACTCATGTTAAATGCAAATAAAACAAAACTGGTTCATAGACTTGTTTTAGTGTTTTTGTGACTGCCTTGACATGGGAAAAAGCTAGTGTTGATGTTTTGGTGCCACTACTTTTTAGAGAGAGAGTTTAGTAACACCCTTTTTTCCTCCTTTTGTGTATTCAGATATCTTTGATCCTAATGAAGTTAAAAAAAAAGTTGGGGTTGATAAGGAAAAGAACAATGAATATGTTAATCAGTTGCATTGTTCAGAGCCTAACTGTTACATTAATGAGAGCGTGAATGGATGCATTTGTATTCCTGTTAGGGAATGTGTGGTTTGGCTGGCATTCTGAAGCAGTAGGTGCCTCTCCTGCTCCTAAGCGGGTGTTGTTCGTTGGCTTCCCAGGTGACCGGTGCTGCGCTGCTTGGGTTGTTAGAAGGGCTTGTGTCTGCAAATAAAATAATCAATGGAATGCTGTATGAAAATTTTAAATACTATTTTCATGTACTGAAGTGGTTTTCCATTCTATTTCCCAGTGTCAAGTACACATTCATACACGCACACACACACACTCAAACACAATTAAGATGTACTTTGGCTTTCTTTGCAGTTTCTGAGGCTTTTCTACTGTGATTCTTTGGGAAAGCATATGTGTTTCTGTAAGCACTTCATCTCCTCGGGGTTTGGTTTCTATAGCATATCTGCTCAAAAGCTGTTTGGAATTGTTCCAAGGACCAAGGGGACTGGAGCACTCCATTTGCATCAGCCTAGTTGCAGTTGCAACCTGCGCTGCTAAGATCTTACTTTCAGGATAGTCTTAGCAATTGGCTCCTCTCTGTTGCTACTTAATCCACATGTTTGTCTATGCTATCCAAGAACTATTGGGAATGATCCTCCTCTGTTGTTGGGAGCTGGGACCCATATGTCATGGCAGTCATGCTTTCCAGCTTACTCTGCTGCCATGGCCATGGACCTAAGAGGAAAGCATTCCTGAGAAACAACATGGTACCAGACTTAGAGGCTGAGATAAGCAATTATCCATGAAAACAGAACGTGATTAAGTGAGTGCCTTTGAGGTGCTTTAGTAGAAGGTGGACCCTTTTTCTGGATTTCCAAACAGTACGATTCAGTGTTTCAGTCAGTGCAGAGCCACTTGCATTTACTGAACAACTAGCACATGGTTCATTTAGCCTATGCTTTTCAGAACATCTCCTTTTGGTATCTCCTATGGATGGGCTCAGAGAACTCTCCATTACCCAAACCTGCCGATACTCAAGTCTGTTATCTAAAACAATAGACAATTTGTGTGTAACCTTTGCTGACCCTCCTATGTATCTTAAATCATCTTTGGATTAGGTGTAATATCTAATACAATATAATACTTTGTCATTGGTTCTGTGTTCTTGAGGGAATAATGACAAAAATGTTGGTACATGTTCAGTCAGTGCAAAATGCAAATTTTTTTGTATTTTCCACCTATGATTGAATCCAGGGGTTTGTAGCACAGATTCACAAGGCTGAATGTGTGCATTCCAGCAAAACTAATGCGGTGGAATATTTTCAAAGATAGGATTTTCTCATTTATTTCCACAATCTGTATACACACTGGTAAAAAAAATTTCTCCAGCAAGAAACTATCATGTTGTTGAGGTAAAGCGTGTTCAAAAAGTTCATGGAAAATACATTTTGTGAAAAATGACATAGATTTCAAAACATGTTGGCAATGAAATTTCTCTTAGATAGGGATGGGATATCCAAAGATGTAGTGGGGCTTTCAAATATGTTTAAGTTGATTTGAAAATCTGGGACACACACACACACACACACAGACACACACAGACACATACAGAGACACACATGCTTGCATCTGCCATTTCACTCCCCACAAGGCTGCTAACAGCCAGGACAAAGGCAGACTGGCCTCACGCCAGGCCAGAGTTAGCCTGGGACCCCTGTGGATGGCAGAGCATCAGGTCCTACTGGATCACAAGCAGAGGAGCTGTGACGTGAGCCAGGATGCCTGATGCGGGATGCAGGCTTCCCCAGTGCTGACTCCAACCCTGGACCAAATGCCCAACCCTTGCTGTCCTTTGCAGCATTCAGTGAAAAGGGGGCTTGCTGAAGTTAGAGTGGAACCTCTTGATCTACGTTCATTTTCTTGCAGGGAGAAGGAAAACACTTTTTCATTGGTCATCCCTGTAGGCGCCTACTCTTGAGTCTAGCCTTGCGTTGTTCTTTTCCAGAATAAGGTGAAGTGTGGGATCAGAAGCTCAGATCTGGGGCAGGACTGCTACCCAGATTTGACCTTGTCCTCTGGCTGCATAAGACCTTCAGCAAGTTACCTGATCTCTCTGGGTGTCGGTTCTGTCAGGAAAGGGAGATGTGATTTTGTGCTCCGCACAGAGGAGGAACCCCTCTGCTTCTAGGCCTGTATTGTGAAAACCATGAAATCTACTTATTTTATAAATAATAAGTGAGTGTCCTCTTTATAGGGTTACAATGATGAGTCAATAAATAAACTTTTCTGTTTTTTAAAAGGTATATTTGTTTGAAAGACCATACAACAGAGAGACAGAGAGAGATCTCAGCTACTGGTTCACCGACCAAAAGCCTATGGCAGCTTGGGCTGGGCCAGGACCCAAGTTGGGAGATGGGAACTCGAGTCTTTAGTTTCTCTTGGGGTGACCGGAAACCTGTAAACTGAGCCATGACCACTGCCTGCCAGGGTCTGCATTAGCAGGATTCTAGAGCCTGGAGCTGCAGTTCTGTCTAGAACCCCAGCACTCTCTGTTGTGGGATGTGTCTTTTAACTGTTAGGTTAAACACAAACCTACCAGTTAAATTTTCTTTCTTTTTAAAGATTAATTCATTTATTTGAGAGGGTTACACAGAGAGAGGAAGAGACAGAAATATAGATCTTCCATCCACTGGTTCTTTCCCTAAATGAGCACCATTGCCAGGGCTGTACAAGAAGGAGACCAGGAGAATGGAGCTTATTTCAGATAACCCACATGGGTGCAGAAGCCCAAATTCTTGGGCTATGTTTTACTGCTTTCCCGGTCTCATGAACAAGGATCAGGATCAGAAGTGGAGCAGCCTCAAACCAGTGTCCATGTGGGATGCTGGAGTCACAGGCAGTGACTTCACTCACTCTACTACAATCCCTGTAAATTCTATTTCCCAAAGCCTTAAATAGTATGTGAAAGTGTCATGTAAATGTCAAGTGGAATAGATTCTAAAAGGACCCAAACTTTCCTCATGTGTGCATTTGTTTGAACTAATTTATTTTCCTTTACACATGCTTTTAACTAGATGTCAATGCAAAGAAAAAGTGGTTTTGTTAAAAAGTTTGTTGCTGTTCTTTGAAATCGCCACGATCAGTAACGAGAAGAATGTATAAACCTGCAAAGGGTTGCATATTTTTAAAAATTTCACAGTTAAGAAAATCTGATGTTTTAATCGTATCTTGCTGATGAGGTTCAGACGTGATTTACTCTGCCATAGAAAGATTCTAGCTCATCGGACACATTCTCTGTGAGAGAATTGTCTAGGATTGCTCAGAAAATTACGCTATAAAACTGAGTGCTTGTGTGCATAACAAGCTTTAAGACATTTTCCATGAGGACTCTGCTTTGCAGGTAAAAAATAATGCCCCTTCAGTATTTCTGCTGGCATAAAAATAAGTTCTATTTTTGCTGCCTATGCTCTTAGTCAATTCTGGATATACCCCGTAGTTCAAACATTTTGGGGTTAAAATCAGTATTGTGTTGAATGTAAGTTTGGTTTTTATTAGCATATATGTAAATATTCAATTGATGTTTGAATTTTTTTTCAAAACATATTTGTTATTTATCTGAAACGCAGAATTACAGAAAGAGAAGGAAAAAGAGGGAAAGTCTTCCATCTGCTAGTTTACTGTTCAGATGGCCACAACAGGCAGATCTGGCTAGGCTGAATCCAGGAGCCTTGAACTCTGTCTAGCTGTCCCAAGTGGGTGTAGGTACACAAACTCCTAGGCCGTTTCCCTCTGCTTTCCCAGGCAGGCATGTTAAGCAAGAATCTGGATAAGAAGTCGAGAAGCCAGAACTTGAACCAGCACCCATAGGAGATGCCAGCATCATGGGGAGCAGCTTAACATGTGGTGCCACAAGCTACTCCTGATTGCTTTGGTTCATGTAGACACAGCTGCACCAAAAACATCAGAAACCTTCAGTTTGGATGTTCCCATGGTTGGTGCCGCCTCACCTCCTCCTCCGCACCAGGAACAGCTGCACCTGTAGGCTCATCACCTCCCTGAGCTATTACTGGGCCTCAGTTTCCTCAGACACTGACATCCTGAATAGGAATTTCAGTTCACTTTCTCAGGCCTGGATTCTCTGCCAGTTTCCCTAGTTAACCTGTGAAAACGTGCCCCTAGGAGGTTTAACAGGAGGGACCAGTCATGCTTTTAGGAAGCTAAGCATGAAAGATTGAGAACTCCTGATACTGACAAGTCCTGGAAGTTTGTGCATACCCATGGATACCTGTGGCCTCAGCACCCTCTTCCATGTACTCCCAGAAGCCAGTCGGGAGCTAATACCCTGAACATGGCCTCCTAAACTGATCCTAAGTGTTAGTGAGGAAATGAGCCATGGGACACAGGCCATCCTTTGCTGCCCTTGGTCCTGACCTCAGTTTGTTAATCTGTGCTGGCTTCTCATATTCCATATTTCTGGCCTTCCACCTGCACTCAGAAAGCCCCAGATTCACTGCTGTGGGCCCAGTGATGGTTGCACCTGCTTTGCCACTGTTTGCTGAGGGATGGCCTCATTGCCATTTGTTGGTATTGATGCCTGCCTATATTTAGGACTCTGGTCTCCAAACCCGCTCCTTCTTCTCAGACATGCTGGTCTGTAGTGTCTCCTCACCGAGCATCCACAGCCAGCCTGGTATTCTTGCCCATACTGCTGTTGACCTAACCCCTGCCCAGCCTGATCTGTGGCTCCCAACCTCTGTTCCTTTCTTCTTTGCCTCCGACCTCATACCTGGAAGGTCATACTTCAAATACATCCACGCTGGCTGCCTTCTGTTGCCCCCAAATTACATCATAAACACACAGCAAGCCCTTTGTGGCCTACTGCAGCACAGCTAGACCCCCATAGGTTGTTTGGACAACTCTGAGGCCTGGCTCACTCACCTCTCTGAGAGCTGAGTGCTGGGGCAGCCTTATTCCAGCCAGCTATGTCAGGGCCATGGTGGTGGCACCACTACATCATGTGAGAGGGAGAAGCACGTGTCATGAGACTTGAGCTCAGAGCTTGTAAAACGTCACAGAGCTTGATGACCAGAGAAAGGCACAAGGCCACCCAGCTGTCCAGGATGAGGGGTGAGAGTGTATTCCTTACTGAGAATGCGGTCATGTGGCAAGGGCTCTGGATCCAGAGGCAGTGGTGTATCGGGCTGTGTCGTTCGTCAGCTTCAGTATTTGATCTAGTGCTAGATATTGCTGTTTTTACTCAAGAGAATCTGCTTGAACAAAACACACTGGAGTACATGAAGATCTTACAGGGGAGAGGAGGAGGAATGTGTTGTATTCCCAACATATATATTCCAAATATCCGTTGGCTATGTTTTCTCATGGTAGCAGTTGGTTTTCCTAAGGAGCTTTGCTTTGCCAGCCCATCCGGCGTAGCTGGGCGTTATCACTTGGCCTCATCTTACTAGCTCACTCCAGTTCTCAAACCAAAACCTCTCCTGGAATAAGTGCACGCTGTCTTAGATCTGTGTCTTGTCACAGCCTCACTTCCATTCTTATCTTTTGCCCTCTTAGCATCACTGTGCAGGGAACCAGACCCTAGTAAAGCGAGAATAGATTGTGGAAATGAACAGGAAGATCTCTTCCCTCCTGTATTTATTCACCGCTGTTTATAAGAACATTCCTCAGAAACCTTGGGTGGTGTTAGCTTCTCCCAGGTGCAGGAAGATGAAGGGAAACTGAGTGCTGACATTCACAGCGACAGGAAGGACAAGAGGTTTGAGGGTCCATTCTTGGGTTAGTTGACCTCATTTTGTCACTGTATCCCGACAGACTGAGTGGGCAAGGAGGCTCTCTGAGGTACCAATCCCACCCACACAGGACCATTCACATGGTTTAGTTAATCTGCTCCCAGAGCCCTGCTTTCTAATACCGTTACTTTGGAGACTAGGATTCCAACATATATTTTTGGGATGTGTGTGTGCGTGTGTGTGAAAACTGAAGCATTCAGAGCATGGTGCTTATTGAGAAATTATGCTTAATTAGCATTAGCAACCAGCGAGAAACCCCATGCCGGGAGATGTGCTAAGTCCCACCACTCTTTGCCCAAATCTGAGACTTATTTACCCCATAGGTTTATCATAAACTAAGAGAGCTAGCTCAAGCCATTTCATTTGTTTGAGTTTGCAACATTTACTTTCCTTAAATGAAGAAATGTGAAAACAGTTAAACACAACTGGATGCATTTTAAGTATTTGCTTTTCCACCATTGAGTGCCTTTAGCCCCTTACCAGATTCCATGGCCATAGATGTAATCTTGGATTGGCAGTAGTATGGATGGGAGGCCGGTGATGAGGGGCCTTTGCAGAGACCGTCTCTGTCACCCTTCCTGATCAGAAAATTATGGCTGTACTGAAGTAGCGCGTTTCTTGCAGAGCTAAGGTCTTCCCAGCTACACAATGATAAAACCTCCTATCTCCTTTCTAGCCTACCGTTGCATCAAAAGGAGTTCATGTCCCTGTAAAGACAGCACCCCCACAAGGCATAACCAGGCAGAGGTAGCTACAGGCATTTCTCCTACGTTGGTTGTTGTGGTGGTAAGTTTTCTTGTGCCATTCTTTTTTTTTAAGATTTATTTTATTATTTTTTATTGGAAAGGCGGATATACAGAGAGGAGAGACAGAGAGGAAGATCTTCCATCCGATGATTCACTCGCCAAGTGAGCCACCACAGCCGATACTATGCCGATCCGAAGCCAGGAGCCTCTTCCGGGTCTCCCACGCAGGTGCAGGGTCCCAAAGCTTTGGGCCGTCCTCGACTGCTTTCCCAGGCCACAGGCAGGGAGCTGGAAGGGAAGTGGGGCTGCCGGGATAGAACCGGCGCCCATATGGGATCCCGGGCGTGCAAGGCGAGGACCTTAACCACTTGCGCCACTGCGCCGGGCCCCTTGTGCCATTCTTTACTGTTTCATTTTATGAAGAGTTCAGAAATCAAGTAGGAAGTGACCTAAACTCTTCCCTGTAGTTACAAAGAAGTAGCTACCTCTTGAGGAAATATTTGTTAAATTTTTAAAAAACACACCTGCCACAAACACAAGTCTCCTTGGCTTCTGATTCAGGACAGTTCCAGAAATCAACACGGATGTGACCGAGCAAAAACCAATATAGTAGAGTAGGGTTGGGGTGGGGGAAGAACAAAGGGGTTGTGGAGAGAGCCACAGTACCTTCCCTGACACAGAACCTTTAGAAGAGCAATGGAGGAACGGGGTTGACTTTCCTTAAGTGGACAGAGAAATGCCCCCTGCTGCTCGCTGATCTCCAGCCACAGTGTATGCATAGAAACAGCCTCTCCCTTTCTCTGCCCTACCCCTACACCCACAGTCATCAATGTTGAAAATAGGGGAGACCTTCTCTTGATGACAGGTGTTCACATTTCGCAGCTGAGACGCTCCTCTGTGGCAGATAAGCACCTGGGGAAGGATGCAGCTGGTGGGAAAAGCCTGTGGTTGTCATGTTGTTAGCGTGATGGAGATGGAAAGAATGAGGTCAGTGTCTCCAGAAACCTGAAAAGGAGGAGGATGAGCCCGTGGTTGTGCTGTCCCACGTTGACTGCCATTTGCACAGCACTGGGGCAGTCATCCGATCTGCCCCCCTCAAGACATGCTGGTTAGAAAAACAAGAGCGCGTGTGCAGCCAGAATGCAGTCTTTCATAGGTCATTATCAGAGCGGATCTCTTGTCAATACCGTGTCTGATTGGGAGCAGTTCTCAGCATCATTTGGCTTCTCTTGTCAGAGGAAGCATTTTAACTGCTTCCTGCTGTTCTTTCATTTTTGTGCTAACCCTGAAAGACTATGTTAAATTGATGTTGCCTTTCCCATTTATTTCCAGAAGCATTTTTCCTTTCTTGTGACAATGGAAACCTTTGCACCTAGATCGGGGGAGAATAGAGGGCAAACATGAAAGCTGTGGGCATGTCCAGCTGGGATGAGTGTATCTTATTTAACCTCAGATATCCGTTGGAGGAGCAGGTCCCCATTATTCTAGATAACTCTCATTCCAGTAGCAAGATAAGGAAAGAAAAAGAACAAACCAGGAAAAACCCCACTGCATCCCATCAAGAAGGGGATTCTGTCTGAGACAGTTTAGAATTATAATGAAACAAAGAAGCAAAAAAAAAAAAAACTGGAAAGAAATAATGATGATCATTGAGTTGAATGAGAAGTACATGAGTTTCAGGGCACAATCTGCATATGTGTATTTTTGGAAATTTCCATAAGAAATCATTTTAAAATGTGATGGACTTTGTACCAGATTGCTTATGCATCACATGTAGTTCCTGAAATTAGATCATTTTCTCTTTAATTTTTTTTTTTTTTTACTGTTTTTTGATGCAATTTAGTTGGTGGTGGGCTCTCCCTTTCTCCTTCCCCAAGTTCCTTCCTGGGACCCCCACCCATGACATATCTGAAAACAGTATTGAAAGTAAATCTACCCTGCTTTGTACACTCTTGTAGACAGTGAGATCTTTATGATTTGCCTGGCTCCAGCATCATGTAACGTAGACCAAGGTTTTTACAAACACTGTACTGCTGAATTCTGACTCCAGTTGTACATCCCCTTTAATATGGGGAAGGGTATTTATGCTTAGCTGCTTAAATGAGGACTCCTAGTTCATAAAATTCCTAATTAAATAGAAAAGCATTCTAAATTCTTGATCTTTGTTAATCATATCTAGGAGAAGCCTGCAAGTTTAGATATGATTTCATTAGAGCATTCTCACAGCTCCCCTGGTAGCAACATAATCTAATTTTAGCAAATTTTAATTGCAAGTGCAGCATGAATTTGTGTGGATTGAACTTGAGTCTCCAGTAAGTCTGGCTTCTGGATACAGCAGCACTGTCTCTTCCACATCAAATTCCCCATCTACCTGTGCCTGATTCTAACAATTAAAGGATCCAAGAGACTTGTACAAATGCCCAATTTCCTCATATCTATCTAAATGTTAAAATTTGAAAATTAAGCTTACCAAATGCTCCATTAAATATGTTCTAGGATCCTAACCAAGCTAATAATTGGCTAAATAAAATATATTATAGAACTCTACCTTGACAAATATGACGTTGTGGTGACATGGAAGGCCAGGTTTAAGCTTTGAATTCTTGGGTCCTCAGAGCTCTGTACTTGGCAGGGTGGTGGTAGACAAGAGGCAGTACCCATGTCCTGGGCTCATAGGAATCTCTTCTCAAAGCTACATTCGATGTGGTCCACCCCAGTTCAAGAACAAAGAATTTCCATCTGGGGCCTAGGAATGCAGAGAATTCCAGAGTCCCACATGTTGCATAATGGAGGGATTGAAGCATGGACTGTGTACCTTGACTGGTTTGTGAAGGCCTCAGGTGACACCTGGAAAAGAATATGTGGCCTTTTATTACATGGCAGAGTGAATATTGTGATAATGTAGATAACAATCCTGTACATGAGAAAAACATGAAGTCTGAATGTTTTTATCCCAAAGAAATGTTTGAGATTATAGGTGTGTCTCTGATGTTGACCATTACACCGTGTATACAAGTATTGAAACATCACGTGGCTTCTGGTAAATATGTGATTTCTATGTGTTTTATATATGATACACACATAATAGCATGAACCAACCCAAACTTATTATCTTGGTTGAAAGAGCCAATGGGTATATAGTTCACAAATCTATTTATATATCATTTTTACAGTAACAGCTAATCTCTAATGGCAGGACAGAATAAGAAAAAAATCCATGCTTTCCTGGAGTCATGGGTAAATGCAAGAATAGCTTGGAGTGGGCAGTGGGGCCCAACATAAGTGCTCTGCGCTTGACTATGGCGATGATTTAATGGATGCACGCTACTGTCAAAATCAATTCAGTACCATGCTGCAGCACATTGCAAGTGAAGGTAATGAGAAGATTAACATGGACAGTTACGATGCCTGTGTCTTATATCTGAATACCTGCATTGAATACCTAGTCTTTTTTTTTTTCCCATTCCAGCTTTCTGCCATTTAAGCCCCTGGGAGGCAGCAACGGTGGCTCCAGCTGTTATGTTTCTGCTACTCATACGGGAGGTCTGGATTGAGCTCCTGACTCCTAACTTTGACCCCAGGCTAGCTCCAGCTGTTGTGGGCTTTGGGGACGTATACTAGTAGAAGAGGGCTCTCTGTCCCAGCTTCTCAGATAAATAAGGAATAGGATTTAAAAGAACTTAGCTTAGAAAAATGATACCTAAATTTGAAAAAAGGAAATAAGAAACCTTTTGCCTGTCCTCTGTCCAACTCCCAAGTTGTAGTGTCTGTAAGGTAATTGATGCTGATACCTTCAATCTTTCCTCTGTATTTCCTTCCTGAGTGACCTTATCTATTTCCATGATTGTATCACTCATTCAACAAGTATGGCTTTCCAGTTGCCAAGGTGCAATGGTTCCTTTTGTATGTCGATCTGACTAGATGTAAGGGATGCCCAGAGAGTTGACAAAATATCAGTTCTGGGTATGTCTGTAAGAACGTTTCTGGAAAAAAATGTTGTCTTATTAGATTAAATAAGTAGATCTATTCCCACTGGTGTGGATTGCCTATGAGAGAACAGAGCATAAAAGCAGAGGAATGGTGAATTTCCTCTCTCCCTGGTATGAGACAGACAGCTTCCTCTGCCCTTGGCCATTGGACGCCTTCATTCTTAGGCTTCCAGATGTTGGGGCTTAAACCAGTGGAGCCTCTCATCCCCTGGCCTTCAACCCAAGACTGAGAGTTACAACCTGGGCTTCCTGGTTCTCAGATCTTCAGTCCTGGACTGAAATATGTCACCAGGTTTCTGGGATGCCACCTTGCAGACTGCATGGCATGATATGCACAGTCATGTGTTTCAGTTTCTTTCAGACAAGCTATAGAATGACCTTACTTTCTGTTGTCAGTCCAGAGCTTAGTTTCAGGTTTATATGCTTAGTTGCTTTCTCACAATTCCATTGGAATCTCTAAATGAGCTTCTCAAAATAGACATTTCCTGTAATAGATCTCTTCATTATCTAGCTGTCAAACCATTTCACATGAGTCGCATTTTTTTCTGAAGAATTTTGACTGGTATGGTGGGATATAGTAGTGAAAAAAATGCTATGTCACAAAGCTCACTTTCTAGTTAAGGGAACTGATGAGTAAGATGTGGCAGCTTTATCATGACTCCAAATTCTTTTCTACGGCATCAGATAGGAAGTAGAGTTAACGTCTATTTCATTTTACTCGAGTGGTTCATGATGCACAGTTGAAGTGAGGCTGTGCAGCTTCCAAAGCTAAGTCATCAAGAAGCTGTGATCTTGTTCACTGAAAATTCTTGGATCACCCTGGGACTGTTTTGTTGCAGATGTCACAAGTTGCTGTGCTGCTCAACATTGCTAGCTGAGTCAGCCTTGCATCCCAGAGATAGGACTCGAGGATAGGGGGAAGACAGCTTAGAAGTAGAACTTTCAGGCCAAACTCTCCCAGCCCCAACCACGTGAGTCATTCCCAGATTGGACCCCAGACTTCAGGAGAAAGGATGGGCTTGTCCTGCTGTCCCTTATCCAATATTAATCCGCAGAATCTATGTGCAGAATAAGATAATCATTGTTTGTATCCTGTTTTGAAACAGCCTATTAAATGACCTTAATTTCTGCTGCCAGCCCAGATATGAGTTACAGGTTTATATGCTCAGTTGCTTTGTCACAATTCCGTTGGAATCTCTAAATGAGCATCTCAAAATAGACATTTCCAGTATGGAAGGCTAGGGTATCCATCACTAACCTCCTCAATAGAAAACAAATAAAAAATAGCATGCCTCTTTCCCCAGATGGGATGAAAGACACAATTTCCAATCTGCTTGCTAAATTGTCACCCTGGATTCTTTTTTCCCCATCACTTTCCCCATCTAATGCATTAGAAAATTCTGATATTTTGACTTTGAAAATATATCTCTAGGCTGTTAATTCACTTCTTGCAATTCTACTACCTGCATGCAAGTCCTCACAGTCTTACCTGAATGCTTAAATGTTCCCTGTTTCCAAACCCAGTCCCCTCTGGTCTGCTTTCCACAAAGCAGCCTGTCAAAGCTTCTAAAAATGTTCATCAGGGTTTCCAGGTGAGCCTGATGGAATGAATTAAAACTTCATTGCTTCCCAGGCCCCTTCTCAATTCTCTGAAAATGTAATGACAAATGTTACATATATTGGAAGCAAAAAAAAAAATGAAAACTAAATTTGGGATCAAAACAGAACAGACATGTCTATCTATAGAAAATGGAATGGAACACGGAGACACACCCAGAGCAGGTGGCAGAGAAGCTTCACCCTTGTTGTCTTCAGGTCTCAATATACAAACAGTAGATCTTAGAGCTGCCTGCACTATGGAGGAGTCTTTGGGGAGACCCTGTGCAAGTCAAACCCCCGGAGTGGTTTCCTAGCCTTGTAACGGCAAGCTCTGCTGGTAAGGAAAACAGAAGGCTCAACACAGCTTTTAAACCAGAAGCTGAACCAGGTCTTCTCTGAGTCTGCCAAAGCACCTGGATCTGGTTCTAAATCCTGGTGTTATAGGACCCAGGCAGAGAAAGCCGCACAAGAACTAGCCGGGGAGAAGAATGAATAATGTAGTGTCAAAGAAAAAAAAGTTTACTTAATCCCTTAACCTTAAAGTCCCATAAACATGAAATCCTCTAATGCTAAGACAATAAAAATAAATTCACAACATAAATTCACTGTTTGAATGTGAATGGCATTTTTAGCTGGTCTTTTAAAAAAAGGATTTATTTATTTATTTTTACTTGAAAGGAAGTTGTTTTTTATATAGAGAGAAGGAGAGACAGAGAGAAGGTCTTCCATCTGCTAGTTTCATTCTCCAAATGGCTGTAGTGCTGGAGCTGTGCTGATCCAAAGCCAGGAAACAGGAGCTACTTCTGGGTCTCACTCTGAGGTCCAAGACTTTGGGTCATCCTCTACTGCTTTCCAAGGCCATTAGCAGGGAGGTGGATGGGAAGTAGAATAGCTGGGACACGAACCAGTGCCCATATGGAATACTGGAGCCGCAGGGCAGAGGATTAGCCTGTGTGCCATCATGCTGGCCCTCAATTGGATTTTGCTGTATAAAACAATCACTCCTGAATCATTATTAAACAATGGTTGTTAAACAATGGTTACGCTCCTCAAACATACCCTCTTCCTGTCCGTCTTCTCCACGCACTCCCCTTCCTGTCTTCCTTTTTCTTTCTTTCTCCCTCTTTCTTTTTGAATAATAAACTTATAAGAAAGTCTTTCAGACTCGCTAAGATCTATATATTAAATACATGTATTCTACTTGCCCTAAAAAAAAAGAATAAGAATGTATGAACCACAATCAAAGTTCAGGTTTGGAGACATACCTGATAAACTTTATGAGTGGGTGGCTGGAAAAACAGCAACAACCACCCGAAGAAGGTGAGTTACCATCCTCAGGAGCTGGGCTGGCTGAGAACAGGGCTGGCAGAGGGGAACAGGGTTAGCATGAGTGCTCCAGCTGGCAGCCTCTCTCACCCTATGGTAATGGGAGAGAAATAGATGAAAGTAGGGATATGTGCTTTGTTAAGGAAGCAGACAGCTGTTCTGCATGGAAGTGTGGACATGCACACACCTGTGTGTACACAAGGGAACAGAAGGACTCAGCCAGCTGGGGCAGCAGAGCTCAGGAAGCACCTGCTGGCTCCAACAGCCAAGCCCGCTGTAAGCCTCTTCAACACAGGGACACCAGGGGGATGACTGCTGGAGAGACAGAATGACAGGAACTGGATGAATCCTACCATTTGGCAGTGTGGCCAGTGATCCATGGGCTTCTCAGAAACTATTGAAATTGCTTTCTGTGGGAGCAACAAGCTGCTAAGATCTAGGGAACATTCACATAGTGTAAGACAGTTATTGAGAAGAAATGTACAGCACTAGTCTTGTAGATCTAAGGCTTATAACACTATTGTGGCAGCCAGCCTCAAAGAGTAATTTCCAATGATGCACTGATCCTGGCATTCAGACCATTATGCCTTGCACCTTGAGAGGGGTGACCTGTGAAACCAGTAGGATATTGTACAAATAATAATGAGCATGTTTGGTCACTAGGTCACACAAGATATTCTGGTTTCCAGTGGCCTTGTTACATGGCTCCATTCTATGGAGACAGTCAAGTGCTATGGAATTGAGGCTTCTGTTAACAGCCACATCGAGATTTCTGACACAGAGCAATTGCATGGGATAGTAAATGTTTCTTTATTATTTTAAATGTGTCTTTATTTTCACCTGCTTGAAAGAAAGTGAGATATATTTTCCATTCACTGGTTCATCCTCCAAATGTCTATCAAAGCCAAGACTGTGACAGGCTGAAGCCAAGAGTCTAAAAGTTTATCCCAGTCTTGCTGCACATGTCAGGGACATGATACTTGAGCCATCATCTGCTGTTTCCAAGAATTAGCAGGAAGCTGGATCAGAAACAGAGTCGGCAGAACTTGACCTGGCATTGTGATGTGGGATGTGAGCATCCCAAGGGGTGGCTTTACCTGTTGAGTCATGACACCTGCACTGCTCACTTAATCACTTATATGTTAGAACAGTTTGTTGTGCAGTCAGAAAAATTGGTATCAAAAGTGAGGTTGGAAAAAAGTTTTCTTGAAAATTTTGAGGCTGTGTGTGCTGCCTCACAGATTGCGTGAATGCATTGTGCTTGGTGTTTTGGTTGTGAGAGACAGGCTGAGGTACACTTAGAGAACCCTCCCACTCACTGGTTCACTTCCCAAAAGCCCGGAACTGTGACTGGGCCAGGGCCAAACATGGAAGCTGGGAGAACACAATACAGGTGTACCACACAGAGGGAATCATCCCAAATACCTGAGCCATCACTGCTGCCTTCTAAGGTCAGGAGTCAAGAAGGTCAGGTCAGGTCAAGAAGCAGGAGTCAGGAGCCGGAGCTGCAGCTGGGAAGTGATCCAAGGTCCCCAGATGTCAGACATGGCTGTCTTAGACACTAGGCTAAGCCTCTGCCCCTTCTTCTGGGTATAAGCTCCAATAGACTGGCTTAGTTTGGTTCCGCTTCATGTGGCTATGACAAGGTAGCGTGGGCTTACATAAACATGATGGCTACAGGAATCCAAGACAGACAAGAAAGCATCCTCCACTGTGTCGGAGTGAAGGGAATCACAAACTGACCTGCTTAGGGTAATAATACTCAAGGACGTGAATTCAGGCAACTGTGATAAATTGAGGCCATTAGTGTAGTTAATGTACCACAACAATCTACTAAGGTCTCTTTCAGTTTGCTAGTTCATAGGGAAATATTCAGGATGACAAAACCTTTATTCACAATATCCCTGTTTTCTACCATTTTTTAAATCGAATATAATTGCCCTCATTTTTAAATGAATGAGTTCTTAAATTTACACTAAATGTTTACTGTTACATCCTCTGCAATAGATCTGGCCCGATTTCCTGTCAAAATCCTGTTGAGATATCTTCTTTCATTGGTTGCCGTACACATTCTCAGAGCTTTGATATGCCATCTAGTAATAAAACTTGACCACTTCCAAATACTATTTTTAAAAGTCCATTAAGTTGTTTTCTTAAGCTTGCAGATCACTTCTCCCAGCACACACATTCCCTACTACTTTTGCTTCCAAGAGCAGAAGGGAGACACAAAAAAGAAAATGCTATGCATAGAATATTTGCTCACAGTGATCCAGGATTATTTCTTTCACAGTTGCAAGATAATATTCTTTCTCTTATCTTAACGGTAGCTGTTTGCCCTTTTGATCATCCAGCTTCCATTAATGAATTTTTAAAGTGCTGGATGGTTCTTTTATAAAGTTTATACCTGCTGGTGAGCATGTCTCTAATGCATAGAGTTTATTTACCTTTTTGTCTAGGATGTACTGTTGGGAAGTATTTTAAAGTATCAGTCATAAATGTTAAAATACATATTGCAGCAACACTTAATAGGGTTTCAAAACAGAATAATCTAGTGATTTTATGATACTGATATGCATTGCAGGAGGAATCCGAATTACATATATTGCAGGAGAAAGACCCGAAAAGTGATACATGAGTTATAGGCCTAGAGTCTATGTTGGAGCCTCATGGGAAAACACACCCGGCTCTGCAGGCAGATGTCTTCTTTGAAGACATTCTGAGCTTAAAAGGTGTGTGATCTATTCACATTTTTACCTGGTGTATGTGATACTATCAGTTCTTAGAAGCATTGACATTAATGGATTTGATAATTGTGGTTTCAAGAATTTTCAAGCAGGCTGAACCTTCAGGGCAGTTGATGGCTTCTAGTTTTTTTTGTGGATGGGGGATTTGGTGTGAATATGCTGTGAGACTGGTTTTTAGGTAAAAGTTATGCCATGTAAAGGGGCTGCTCCATCACCTTAACTTATATCACCCACCTAAGGAGCCATCATTATCCCTCCCTCTTCTCTCACCCCCTTCTTAATAATCACTAATGTCCCTATCACGACCCAAGGCAGGCATTGATTGGATTAGACCTGGCCACCATGACTGGTTCAAAGATGAACCTGTGACTTAATACAAGCAAGGCAACCTTGCAAGATGTCTTGCCTTTAGGTATGGTATGCAACAAATCAGTGTAAAACTTAGCTGCTTTAAATAATGAGCTTTTGTTATAGATCATGACTCTATAGGTGAGCTTGGTTCATCTGCTCTCAGCTGGGCTTCCCTATGTGTCCATGGTCAGCTGAAGGCCAGGGAATGGCTCCACAGTTTCGTATTGGTCACTGTTATACACTCAGAAATTGGCTTGATGTGTGCTGGTCTGGGTTGGGCTCAGGTGAATGCATTGCCTTTGTTTTGCATGGTGTTTCATTCCCCATCAGGGTAGCTGAGAGAAGATCTTATGGTAGAGAGAGGACTTTGACCGAGAGAGAGAGAGAGAATGAAAAACATGTAATTTCCTTGAAGTTTAAGCTGGCCACTAGCATTCTATGACTTTAATATACATGGTATAATTATTACATGAATTATATCTGTGCTAGATTACATTATGTATTCATTTACTTAATAGGCACGGAAGTAACAGATAAAGAGCTCCCGTTTGTTCGTGAATGTTCCAAATTCTTGCAATGGCAATGGCAATGGCAATGGATGAGCAGTCAAAGATGGGAGCCAGGAATTCGATTTAAGTCTCTCGCATGGGTGACAGGAAGTCAGTCACTTGAGACACTACAGCTGCTTCCTAGAGTGTACATTAGAAAGAAGCTAGACTCAAACCTGGAGTCAGAAGTGAAACCCAGGCACTCCAGTGTAGAACTGTAAGTGTTTCACACTGGCTTCTCAACCCTAGGCTAGAAGTCAGTCTCTCCTCCTTATTCCTTCGGCTGAAGCAAACCAGGAGAGTGGCCCGTTCTCATGCAATAGGGAAATAAACTCCATCTCGTGTTGCAAGGAGCTGGAAGGGCATATTGTAAAAATGTGATTTCAGGGAGAGGGAGAGATCTGAAGCCATTTTGCAGTCTTTACCAGAGTCACGGTGAAACAGCACAATGGAGACTCCTTCTTCATCTCATTATGATGTGGATGAGAAACTAGACTGAAACCCACTGAGCTGATGCTATTACCAAGAGGAAAGCCAATCTGAGGACAAGAAAAACATACAAGGACAGACAAACCTGAAAGAAGTACTGACGTACCCCAGCACTCCTGGTGTTAGAAATACCTGGTTCTAACTAACACTTCTCCTAGATTTTACAGCATAAGCCAGTGATTCCTGATGTTATTTGAGCCTGGGTTATTGGAGTTTTCTTCATGGGACAGATTCTCTAATGATACTACAGTTAAAATTTTCACTTTTTTTTCTTAAATTTTCTTCTCCCCCATGAAATTCAGAAACTAGCATTTCTTTGGAAATGAAGAATATACAGAGATGTAGAAAGCAGTTTTTAGAATGTCAAGGTTATATATAAATTGAGTGAAATTTCTTATTCAACAGTTTGATATCTATGCCTTTAATCTTATATTTATAGTATTTATAGAATATTTAAGAGTCTGAAAGGGCCACTTAAAATTTTCAGTTATAATTTACTGTCTCTTATGGGAGAAATTATATGTTTTAGCAGGCAGTTGATCCAGCTTCTTTTTTTTTTTTTAAGAAATTCCTAAAATTTCCTCTCAGTTTATTTTTGTCTATTCCCACAAGTGAAGGATTTTGTTGAACTTTGTGTACTATGGCTTATGTTAAAAATACTATTGGTATGCTGAGTATGTGCCTGTTAAACTACCCAGTACTTCATGCTTCTAACAGACCTCTGTAGGAAGAGTTGAGTTTATAATCCTCCCCACTTAGTTTGAAAATTACAACTTCAGTAGTATCTGGAAATCTTTAGACTCACAAAGGAATTTGAGACATGCCTTTCTCTGCACTATTCATTGTTCATCCATTAAATAGTAAATTGATCCTTAAAGCTTTATATAGTATAACGTCATAGAGTTCCTTTCTTATTTGCAGGAGATATGTTTTATAACCCCAGGGAATGCTGGAAGCTTCAGAGTAGACTCCTGTATTTAGTTTGCTTTTTTCTACACATACATACCTGTGATAAAGTTTGGTTTATTAAATAGGCACAGCAGGAAGTAAAAATAAAAATTAATGGTAAAATAGAACTATCTACTGTAATAAAGATTATATAAGTGTGCTTTCTTTCCGCTCCTTCTTAGAACATCTTACTATATTATTCTCATCCATCTTGTTATCATTGAGAATAACTGAAAACACAGGAATTGAATCTGCAGTTAACCATTGTAATAAGGCTACATGAGGCAGCTCCACGCTCCTCGTTTTTGTTCAACTGTGATGAGAAATCAAACATGGATGGAAACACTTGCATCATCCTCTTAGAAAATTACCGTAGTTGTAAAGGCTGTAATTTATGGGCTAGTACGCATAAACTCAGTGCCCAGCATTGTGTTAAATACTTTGCCTTTTTTACAAACTTGTTTTTCTTGGGAAGAGAATGCTCTCTGAGGAATGTTAACTTGAAGATAGCAGAAATGTCAGGCAGGAATTGGCACAAGAATGGGGAGGCACCAGTCTGTGCCAATTCATAACACCCACTGGCAGATCTGAGAAGCTGGGGCAGGAGGAGCCAGCCAGATTGGGCCACAAACCAGCCAGTTCACATTAGGACCAGGACAGCAATCAGGCAGGGTGCGATAGGCTACAGCCTCCACCAACAAGTGCTGGAACTAGGGGCAGGCTAGACCAGGCCAGGCTGCGCAGTAAGACTGTGGATGCTGAGGTGAGGTGAGTCATGCCAGCCTGGACCCAGTAGGGCCAGATTCATGAGCCCTGGGGACAGGAGATCCAGTGCAGTTTGGGCCATCTGGCCTATGTCTGCCTCTAAGGGGGTGTTGGGTTTGTGAGCCTCAGGGTGGGGGATCTGGCAAGACTCAGATCACCTAGCCCAGGTCCTGGGGCCTTCTTGTGAGGTGGGTGCCAGGTTCGTGAGCCCCAGGGGTGGGGAATCCAGCAGGGCTTGGGTCACATGGCCTGGATCCTGGGGTCTGCCTGTAAGGTGGGTGCTGGGTTTATGAGTGCCAGGAGTAGGGCATCCGACCGGGTTTGGGTCACCTGGGCTGGGTCCTTGGGCTCACCTGCAAAAATATGTCCTACTTAGTGAAAAAGGTTGAGCAGTAGACACAGGCCCTGTTTGTAAAAGGAGACTATGGCAGTTCATTTGGTGTCATAGTAGAAGAACAGAACAAACTGGATAGCTATCCCAGTCAAACCATGACAGTAAAAAATCTCAGTGAATGGAGACTTGGGGCTTACCATGTCAGCCAATGGACATTGGAAGGGTGACATCATCCTTGGATCGGTGAAATTTCGACAGAATTCAAGAACTACCCAAACCACTTGGGCAGAACCCTCGGAATATGTACACATTGAGATTCTGGGTTGATATAAGGTGGCAGTTCCTCATCCCTGGGTACTGGGACATGTGGAAAGTCATGTCTGGCTTTCCCCTTATTCTTTCCCCTTCCCCCAGAAACAACAAGAAGAAATAGCAAAATTGGAAACATTGAATTCATCCAGTTTTCCCTAAATCTCGATCCTTCCCACATTGATCAACCATGCAATCATTATAAACAATTATTTTATATATATAAAATATAACATAATATTTTATAACATATATTTATAATATAATGTGTATATATATAATAACAAGGAGGCTTTGCTTTCAAGTGTGGAACTGAAGATTTCATGACTCTGCCTTGGCCTCAGAAAGAGAAGAAAACTATTACTGAGCCAAGATGTAAAGAAATTAGGACAAGCTCATACTGTCTTACCTTCAACACAGCATTGTTTAAATGCAGTGTCAATGTTGATTTAAGGTAGAATCTGGTGTAAGGAGAAAGGGTGGAATGGAAGGCTCAATCTCTCTTTCATTATTTTAATGATTCATTCCTTTCCCAGATAGATCCCCAATCCACAAAATCACAGCCCTTTGGTTAACAGGTCTCAATATTTTCTTAGGCATGCTAGTGTCAGGGTGCTTTGATAGCGTTAAGAGCCCATCTTGAGACCACGCTTGGCTGGTCTGTTTTGGCTGTTTGTAGCAAATGGGACACAAACAGAAACTTGAAAAACATTTAATGATTTCCCATTCTTTTCTTCAAACTTAACTCTTATTCTCAGGACAAGCTCAGGCTAGCTGGCTAGTTATTTGAGAGAGATATGTGGGCAGCATCGAGTCATCTGTTTAAAGTCATGTTAGCTGAGCAGTTAGCAGACAGCTGGTCATGTTAGCAGGCCCAGGCAAGATCAGTTGAACTGCACCAAGATCAAAAGAACTTCCCTTTCATCCCATAAACTCATTAAAAATAATAAGCAGCTCTTGGAAGCTACAAGATTCTTGGGCTTCTTATATAGTGGTAGGTAATGGACACAGTGGCCATGAGTTGCTACTGTGTAGTCTAGCCATCATTGGATGAGTGCTGAGGCCAGCATGGTTGCTTTTCAAGAACAAGCTGCAGCAGCATGCAGTGTATAACCTTTGCATTGCCCACCTCTGTAGCTCATGCCTTTGCCATGAGTGTTCCTGGCTAAGGCTAAGTGCTGAGGTTTGAATGTGTTCCTTCCAAAATGAATGCTCAATGCAATAGTATCAGGAGCTGGGTTGTTAAGATGGGTTGAGCCATGAAGGCTTCTCATGAATGGGATCAAAGCCTTTACAGAAGAGGCTTCATGTGGTGTTGGGCCCTCTTGCTCTTTTGCCTTCTGCCATGTGAGGACACAGCATTCCTCCCCTCTGTAGAAGGCAACAGCAAGTTATCATCTGGAAATCCGAGAACAGTCCTCATCAAACAATTGAAGCTGCCTGCAGCCTGATCCTACACTGTTCAATCATTTCAATTGTAGGGAATTTAAAAAATCAGTTAACCAGGTATGTTGTAGTAGTAGCACAGGATGAAATAAGACACTAAGATAGCACTCCTTTGTTGGACCTCATCCATCCCTCTTTGGGCTGATGATGCTTACCGTCCACCTGCCAGATGATTAAGGTCAGCATCATGGCTGCAGCACTCAGTTTTGCTCCAGTCTTATCTGCATGGACACAAATATTCATCCATGGACCAAACCTCCACCCAGGTTCAAACCTGTTAGTTTGGCACCTTGGACTTCCGTCGCCTTTCTCACATCGTAGTGATTGAGGAGCTAGCTGCCAAAGGAGGAAACCACATAAACCACACAGACATGGGCAACTTGATGTGCTCACAAGAGACAGCACATGCCTGTGTCACAGACACCACTGTAGTTTCTCCACTTGTTCCTCTGACCTGCCAGTAATATACCCTCTGCGGACTTTGAGGGTCCAGTTCTCTAGCTATTAACTTGTTTCATGGGGGCAGGGGCAAGAAAGATTACCCCTCTCCTTTCACAAGTTTTTAATCAACTAAGAATTAAAATTAAACACTGTGGACAGATTTGATATTCTCAAAAAAAGCTGATAGTGCAGATGTGACGTTGACCTGTAGGATTAGTGGGATTTTGGACAGTGAACTTCAGACCTAGACTGAATCTGTTAGAAGGGATGGGATGCTCTGGGTAGGCCTCTCTGCTGAAAGGGATGGCCACATGCCTGCTTCTTCTGGGCCTCTTGGTCCTAAGAGACAGACAGGATGGGACTGAACTAGGAATTCCAGGTATTGCTCAAAAACGTTCTGCTTGCTTTGGTGTGAGAAGCTAGCTTGGTCAAACTGACAGTTCTACAACTTTGAAGGAGACATAGTAGAAGAAAGACTGCTGCACCCCTACACACGTTACTAAGGAATCCTGGCAAAGACAATTGGGGGTTAGTTTTTTTTTTTTTAATGTTCATTGTATTTCCGAGGATGTTTTGATATTCCTTTTCAGTTATAACATGGAGGGGCTTCCAGGCTGGCCTGACTCATGTTGAATCTGGGAGAAGGCTGCAGGAACACCACTTCTTTCCTGTTTCTCCATTTGAGATAGACACTTACCCAAGGCTGTCTCCTTGCAGGGGATGCAGTTGAAGCCTTTTTCACACAGGAACTTCTAGCTTCACAAACACATCACCAACACTGTTAGTTGTTCCCAGACCTGCTGAATAAGGACTAGTTTACTGTGTCTCAGAGTGCAGAGCTACACACAAAGCTGATATCTAAGCCTGCTCCTCAGTGGCTGGTTGGGATTGTCTCAAAGCTCGGGGCCACATGCAGATGGACATGAAGCTCACTAAAGCCATGACCATGGCCATGGCCACTTGCAACATGTTTTACCTGAGAACCTTTGCAAGTGCTGTGAGGTATGCCTGCGGGATTGGTTGTTTCTTGGCACCTGCGTGCTAGCTCATTTGACCTTGTAAAAGTGGTCTTCTCTGGATTCCCACAGACTCTTGATTACATTTCCATACATCGTAGTTTTCGAACATGGCTCCAAATTCCTGTCCACACTTATCTCACTACAAAATAGTATCTCAATTCCCACCACTTCAATCCAGGCCAATCTCAAAGACACTATTCATGTGAGCAGCATACAGTACAAATACGCTGCACAACTCTCCTAGCTCTGAGGTCAAGTTATTAAAGATGATAGAGCTTCTCTGTTGCTGATTGGACTCTTGCTCTTGGAACCTTGAGTCAGCAAGTGTGAAGGCAAGGTGCCCTAAGACTGCCATGCTGGCAGGAAGCCCAGGCCTCACGGAGAGGCCACATGGTGGTTTTCACTCAGCACTTACAGCACACATCCTAGAGCAGTACTTCTGGATTTGTGTAATATGCTTTGAGATGTTTCCTGCCTGCAGTGGTGAAGCCCCTTAGTCTCAGGATTTTCCCACTTGAGGCCCTGGACATTGTGATAGGGACAATCCATTGTCACTGTGACCTCTCCAGATACTGAAGTTGCCAGAATCCTGAACATAATAGTTCTTCAATGATCATTTTCGCTGTGGTTTGGTATGATTCAATGGTAATGGAAACACCTTGTTTCATTTTATCCTCATAGTACAACTTGTCATTGTTAAACACTGCATTGATTGTTGCTTGATTGTTTTACTCAGACCCTGTCTCTCTCACTCAAATGTATAATAGCTCCTTTAGTGTGGGGACTTACTGATTTTAGACCTACACAATCTTAGAACACAGCAGGTGATCAAAAAATATTTTGTTAGATGAATGAATGAAAAAGAAATGTTTTGTCCTTGCAGAACAAAAATAAGAGCTTCTGATTGGTCCCTTTGGTTTTCATTCTAAACCTAGAGCAGCTAGAGTGTGGAATATAAGATAGACAGTTACTTTGCATTATCCAGGTGAACTATGTTATCACCTAACTGAATGCTGAGAACCTGCTCCATATCACCAACCAACTTCTCACTGGGACACCGAGGCTGAGAAGACGTGGGTGGTCTTCTAGGCATGGTCGCATTAAAGGAATAGGAAAGCATGACTGGCAGGACACAACCTCAGAGGGGAAGTCTTTTACAGGTTCAAGGCCATGGCCGCTGTCCTGTATACCTTGGTCATCTCCAGGGCCTTACTCAGAAGAGGTACAAAACATGTGATCGATAAAATTTGTCAACGCTCTACTGAATAAAGCAGAGATGTTTTTGAGCCATTCAGAAAGCAAAAGAATAGATAGCAAGAGAAGGATGAATAACAATGCAAAAGGGAACTCTTGCTAAATATCTATGTAACATTTGGTTCCCAATTCACTTATTTTACAATCATAACAAGCCATTATGGAAGTCAGTGTAAAATACCAAGAATTCAAGCACAACCATGCTGCTGTCTTTTTAAAGCAAACCCATTAAAATGACATGAAATAATAATGGCATCTGCCCCAGGTTTCTCTTGAAGACAGATCCATCACTCTCAGCATTTTATCCTGGAAGCTCCCCCGAGAAGATGCGCTGGGGAAGCAATTTGTATCTCTTTTAACTAAGACAGGAGCCTTGAAGTCTACAGGTCGTATTCATCCATAAGACTTCAATCCGATGATGGAAAAAAGTATTGGATCTGAAGATTCTGTGTTGGCTACCTGCCTGTAATCCTCACCCTCTGTATTTACATCTAAAGTAATGCAAAGCTTCCAACTTTATAGCTTCCTTACGATGCTGAGATTATTTCTGAGTAGTGTGTATGTCTAAAATTAATTAAAGCAGGAAGAGAATTTTTGGCATATCACCAGGAAGAAAGAGTGTGTTGAATTATTATTTGTTGAGTGTATGTGCAAATGAGAATCATTAATAAGACTGATATTTAATTTCTCTAGTTTCATCCATTGTGAATGCTGTCTCATCTAGTCCCTCCTTCCCCATTCCATGGACAGAGGAGGACAAGACTTATCAAGATCATTCTGTGAAGCAAAAAAAAAAAAAAAAACATTTTTAAAAAGCAGTACATGTAAGCTAGGCATCGGTGTAGCTGTTTTTCAAATCCTGCTTGGAATGCCCACTTCCCATTGGAGTGCCTGGGTGCTCAGCTCTGCTTCTGATTCTGAGCTCTAGCTAGTGCATATCCTGGGAGGCAGCAGGTGATGGCTCAAATAACGGGATCCAAGACATGTAACTGAGACATCTGGATTGAGTTGGAACCTTCTGGCTTTGGCCTCACGCAGCCAGGGCTTGTACAGGTATGTGGGAATGAACCAACAGATGGGAGGTCTGTGTCCATCTGCTTCTCTTTGGCTTCTAAATAAATAAACAAAGCAAAAACATAGAGTGGTCACTGCCTGAAGAGAGAGAACAGCTTCCGATTCACAAAAGCTGTGTGCATGATGTTTTTTGCCACATTGAACTTCAGTGGCTCATGTACATCTTACTGGACTTTTCTGACCTTAAAAGCATCAATGTCAAAGGAGTCAAGAATAAAATCCATCCAGAACACAGACAGAGGTGGATGGAATCAGTGACAGGTTGCCTGGGAGAAGCGTGTGAATGGCATTAGACTAGTAAGCTTTGAGTAGCTTCAGCATTTAAACATCAGTCTCTGGTACCACTTAATCCTCGGTGACCTGGGAATCATTTTCTTATGCGTATAATTTACTTCCCTCCTAGGAAGAGTGTACTCTATGGGGAAAAATACAAGTGTTTAGGTTTTTTTTTTTAATGCTTTCCAGAATTCATGCACCTCATGTTTCTGGTTTAGAAGTAAGGGCTATCAAACCTATATTGTGAATTAATGTAATGATCCAATATTATACTGTGTGAAAAGTAACTGATATGTGCTGTGTGACAAACAAATATTTGTAGAATGTCCTTACTTTTAAGCCAGTGTGTAAGATCCTTACAGTTGAAATCTGACACTGCGCCTTGCATAGCAGGTTTCATGAATATTTATTGAATGAGTGAATGCCTGAATAACCATTGGATGGAATAGCATATTAATCAGGGCAAGCATAGCAGAAAAACCAAATATATTCCAGTGGCTTTTCAGGATGGAATATTATTCCTCATCTTGGAATCCAATGTGAGTGTTCCCAGCTTCAGATGACTTTCTTCCACGTGTTGAGAGGCTCTGCCTGGCCAGCACACTTTGGCCCTTGGAATCTTTACATATCAGTCCCAGCAATTTTGTAGCCCTAGGGCTGAAAGAAAAAAATAATACTCATATTTCCTCTCATATTCCTTTGCAGAGACCTAATCAAATGGTCCTTCTTGGATGTAGGGCTGGCTGGAAAGTCAGAGCCCCCCATTAAGTAGCTTCTATTGTACTACACATTATGGAAAGACAGTTGAATGTTAGGGCTAAAATAGTTGTAAAAAGAAAAATGGCAGGGGCAATAATTGGAGTAAAAGGTATTTCCATAACATACCTCATGGGGACAGCCTTAATGATTGCCCATCTTGGATGCTTATAGGGAACCAGTAACTAAATATTGGGTCAGATGTCACAAAGTGGGGCCTCGTGGACACCCACGCGGGCAGTGGTGCTGACTAAAGTAATTGGATCCTTACCATCCTTTTTGCGAGACCCAGATAGGGTTCTCAGCTCCCTGGCTTCAAGTGAACCAGCAGATGGGTGCCACTCAGACTCTCAAATAAATCAATAATAAACTTGCATTATTCCTTGCATCTAAACAGGCTTAACCAAATACTGGTTGCTTGCTGGGAGCTGTATGGTCTGAGGAAACCTCCAATGGGAGGGCTCATCCCTGCACCATGCTGGTTCTCATCCATTGTTTCCATGGTGACTGGACAGTGTTTGAACAGAAAAAGTGGAACACTTTCAGCTTCTAAGATGCTCCGTGAGCTCTGCTGCCTTGTTCTGGACACATTCTATTAGTGAGAACAATCCTCAGTTCCGGCCCAGATTCCACGTGCAGTGAAATAGAGTCCACCTCTTCCTGCCAGGAGCTCAAAGAGCATTGCCAAGTGGGTAGACACAAAGAACAAAAGTAGAGATATTTTTGCAATCTAGTTATCATGGGGTGAGTATCCCAAGCTACTTTGAAAACAACAATAATGGGATTGTCAGCTGAGATGAGGAGCCCACACGGCACTCTCCTGATAACTTTCTCATCAGTCTTCACAAATGTACAAAGTGCTGACTCTGCCCACATGGGGTTGGAGAGAAGACCAAGATGCAAGCTGAGCCTGTGGCCTCTGCCTTCAACATCTTGCAGCCAAGAACTGCATCAATACCAATACCCGTGAAGCAAGGAGAGAGGGAAAGGGTGATGAGCTCTGCTCAGTGAGTGAGGGCACTGAGCAGCATCCTTGATTGGAGAGATCTTGAGGTGCTTTATGGAAAAGAACAGGGTTGTTCAGGTTAGGATAGAATCCCATAATCAGAGGAGGGAAGTGGGGGAAGCAGAGGTCCTGACACCACTAAGGTCTGTGCGGCAAACCTGCTCAGGAGGCATGTACAAAGTGGCCTGGGCCTCTGAAAGCCTTTGGAAGGAAGCTGTTACTTTGTAAAGCAAAAGGTGGCACCATGCATTGTACCAACAGCTCCCAAAGGTATCCATATTGTACTGCCAGGAATATGTGACTGTTGTATCCTAAGGCTAAAGAGATGTGGCAGACACATTGAAATGAACTATCTTGAGATGAGAGAGAGGTTGCCATTGAGGTGAAGAGATTATTTAGGTAGAATCGGGATCCACATGGGTCTTTCTATACAGGAAGGAGATGAGAGGGTCCAAATGAGAAAGAGCTACTAGGTTGGAAGCCAAGGTCAGAGATGCTGCAGCCAGGGGCCAGGGAAGTGGGGAAGCCTCCAGTACCTAGAAAGGGCCAGCAGTGGAATCCTCTCCCAGAGCCTCCAGAAGGACCACAGGCCTTCCTATTTCAGACTTTGAAGTTCTAGAGCTGTAATATAACACTTGTGTTGCTTAAAGCTGCTGTGACTGGTGACTTGTCACTGCAGGGAATAGGAAACTTGGAACACATTGTGCTTTTGCCATCTTGCACCTTCAAACATTGATAGGCCACCAATGGATGTCCCTGCATGACTGGGAACCACACCTCCTGACAGCTAGGTGACCAAGTCTTGCCCTGAGCCTTCGCCGGCACCTCCCCAGTGGGGCCCCTCCACGTGCAGCCAAGGATCTCAGGCCAGTGCAGCAGAGGCAGAAGCATTCTCTCAGAAGGTATTGGGAGCTGTAGGATGGTCCTTCCATCTCAGTCTCTAGTGGGGCCTGGGTAACTGTGTTCTCACACAGCTTCCAGCAAATTCCCCAGATAAGCGAAGACTGTTACTGTGCAGGCGGCTTTCAAGGGTCTTGCCTGCAAGGTTCTGTCCTCCCAAGGGTGGGCTAAGCCAGCAAGGTGCACAGCCCAGGGAACATGAAACAGCAGTTTATAAGAGGCTTGGGGCCAAGGGGAGATGAGATAGAACCCAGCTTAGCTCTCTAGGTAGCTGTGATGCTGCAATGCAGCAAAGGACCCGGCCATGTCGGAAAGAACTGGGATGGGAAAAATAGAAGGAATGCTCTGTGTTTTTCATTTGCTCTCCTGGTTTCCATAGGGTTTGGTCAAAAACAATGAACGGAAATAGAGGAAAGGAAATGGGATCTGAAATGTGCTGAAAGTAAAAATGTTTTTTAGAAACATAGGCAGAAGGGATGCTTTTGGCTTATCGGTTAAGTGGCCAATTCTAATGTCTCATACTGGAATTTCTGGTTGAATACCACCTCCTTCTGACCCCAGAGCTTGCCACCAGTATCAACCCTGTGGACAGCAGTGACCACCCTAGTGACCAAGTCCCTGCCGCTGCCCACTTGGCAGACCTGGATTGAATTCCTTGCTTCAAACCAGTCCAGCTTTGATCAACTGAGGAACTGGAAGAGTGAGTCAGTGAGTCAGAGAGCTCTGTTTTGATCACTCTCTGCTCTCTCTCTGTCTCTCTGTATGTGCATATCAAGTGCTGACCTCTAAACACTAAGAAATTATGACCTTTATTTGGAAACAAAAAGCACATTTTGCAACATGACTGCAATAATACGAACAGTTGTTTATTCCAACAGCAATGTGATGGTTAATGTCTTAGGTCTACTTCCCTGGGAGCTGAGGGTGACCTGAGGCTTCATGTCCCTGTGGCTCAGGAAGAAGCTGGGGACAGGACAGAAAGTGGGAGGAGGCCGATCAAGTGAGTGATCCTGCCGGCTTCACCTCGGCTGAGCTCCAGGTAGCTCCAGCCCCAGTTGTGCTTCCTAATTTACCTTTCTGAAGCCAGCCTCTGACAGGAACCACCAGTTTGGGGCCATGCCTGGCACCTGGGCTCCCTGACTCTGTCAGTGAAATGGCTCCATGGCCCAAAGGTAGAAGTCTAAAGCAGTTACCAGGTGTGAACTGTTGACAACAAAGTACAACACAGGAGCTAGAAAATGGACTCCTGGAACCAGACCCCGTTCTCAGGGTGTCCCCTTATGAGGGGCCATCAGATCCTTACCAAGTGGGAATGGTTGCCATCACCATTTTGCAAAAGCGAAACCCAAGGCATGGGAAGATTAAGTTATTAGACTAGGGGTCCGCGGAGGCAGGAGGCCGTGGGGCTGGGCCTCAGACCTAGGCAACGCAGCTCCCCAGCCAGTGCTCCTAACAGCCTCCTCCTGCCTTCACTGTCCCCCAGACTCCCCCTGTCTGCCTGCTGCAGACTTCCCAGGAACCATACTTTTGTGGGGGCAGCATCAAGGGAGTAGTTGCCTTGATCCAGGAAACCAGATAGAGGCTGGTGAAGCAAAGGGAATTTTTCATCAAGCAAGAGAGAAAAATCTTAATCTACGTGCTTAATTAGGTCAGAGATTCACTTTCCTCCGAGTCGTTTCTAGTCTTTGAAGTCACTGGAAACCCCTAGGCATTGAGGGGAGGGGAGTAGTGAAAAGTGGAAAGAGAATTGGGAGGAAACCTCCTACGTACCCACACATTAAAAAAAAAATCAATCCGTCAATCCTCTTTAAGGATTGACTGCAGATAAAGTTAGCTATCAGCCTTATCAACATGGAAAAAAGTGGTGAAAATAAAAAGTAGGGCAATGCCCCGGTGGGTGGAAAGCTTTGGCATTAGTCTGCGGGCGTCTCCTGCCTTGTGAAGAGAGGCACTTCCTGAAATACTGAACGTGTTTGCAATCAGTCTGCACGCTCTCTCAGGATTTAGGTGTTTTAGGTAAAGCACAGCGCTCAACATTCAGATAGGAAATTTTCCAAGAAGGTTGGAATTGTAGCTGCCGGAGAGCTGGATTCCTGGGGACTGCAGCGTGAGAGTCCCAAGTCCAGGGATCTGGCTCTCACCATCCACTGCTCCTTTCCATGATGACAGGAGTGTTCTGTACCTGTGCAGTCCTGGCTGGTGGCCCCAGGAGACGGTGACACACTGGGAGATGCAGCTCCTGTGTCTGAGGAACTGAATGTGTACTTTTCTCTCATTTTGATTAAGCAATCGTGCTTTTCAGCAGCTATGTGGCCACGCTGTTGGACAGGCACAGCTCCATGCTTCCATTTTCTTTGGACTTTGTATTTCAAATGGTACCTCAAAAGATAAGGTGCTTTTGTTCCACCCTGTCATTGTGCAAATGGGAAAATCAGGAAGGCCAGTTCAATTTGACCGCATAACAAAGCAGCTGAAGACAGAGAGATGACAACTGTTCATTCAGGTCATGACACTGTGGGTTATACAGTAGGAGTGGGTGCAGCTGGCCAGTCTTGGTGCTCTCCCTGGGTCACATGTGTGTGCTTGTGGACAGGGCCTACTCAGTGGAGTGGCCGCTTTCCCCCTCTCCCTGTACCTCCTTCCCACAAAGTTCATTGTGAGCTTTGCACATGATGGCAGCCAGGGTTCGAGGATGGCCATGGCAGCTGTCTCAGAATGGGCACAAGGCCGATTCTGCTCATTCAGGTGGCCGTGGTCAACCTATAGGGAGGGACCAGGCAGTAGGCCTCACCCCCTGATGGAAGCTCCAAGGGACAGGACAGATTGGAGCCTGTTTTTTTAATTCTTTTTTTTTTGTTTGTTTTTAAATATTTATTTGTTTTGTTTCTGTAAATAGAGATAGACAACAAATGAGCTTCTATCTGCTGTTTCACTCCCCAGATGCTACCAAGATACAGATATAGACCAGGCTAAATCCAGGTCTCCTGCATGGGTTGCAGGGACTCAGGTGTTTGAAGCATCCAGTCCGAAGCCAAGTCAGAGCTTGAACTCACGGGTACTGTGTAATAGGATGCACACATCCCAGGTGGCGTGTGTACCGCTGCACTACACTGAAACTCAAAATGCAGACTAGTAGATCACAAGGGAGACTCACCTGGGAGTCTTGGCCTTTAGACCAATGTCATTTATTTCTTGCATTTCTTTTCACTTTGTTTTTAAAGATTAATTTATTTGAAAGGCAGAGAGAAGAAAGAGAGACAGAGAAGTTGGTCTTCCATCTACTGGTTCATTGTCAAATGGCCACAATCGCTAGGGCTGGGTCAGGTCACAGCCAGGAGCTTCTTTTGGGTCTCTCATGTAGATACAGTTCCCAAGCGCTTGGACTGTATTCTGCTGCTTTCCCAAGAGCTTTAGTAGGAAGCTAGATTGGAAGTGGAGCAACCAGGAATTAAACCGGCACCCATGTGGGATGTTGGCATTACAGGCGGTAGTTTTACTTGCTATATGCACAATACTGACTCTTTTCTTGAAATTCTTAGATTAATTCCATATGATACAAATTTGTAAAGTTCATGCAAAGTAATGCTAAAAATATAAACTATTTTAGTGCAAAATATTTTGAAATCTGCATGAGTTTTTCTGTAATAGATTGGCCACTGTGAGCCTCAGTTAATTTATCTACAGTCAGCAGTGAAGAGACAGAATGAGCTCTCTGACTTCCTTCAGCTTGCGGTTGATGCTTTGAACTTACTGGTTTCCCCTAAGTGGGGTACTGGGAAGGAGCCAAATCACCAGGGTCCGGCAGCACTAGAGGAGTCCACGGGGAATTCCTGAAAGCTGCCTCTTTGGCAGAAAGCTGTTTGGAAGCCAGACATCATACTCGACAAATGTGGCGTATTTACAGTTGAGTTCAGCCTTTTGGAAGGAAGTTCATAAAAGATTGAGTTTGGAAAGGATAGAGATTTTCTTCTAGGTTTTTCTAATTTATAATCTGCCCACTTCCTTTTCCTTTCATAAATATGATGTACGTGAGTCGAGTGTTCTGAATATCTTCCTAGTTGTAGAAGCTTGGCAGTATTTTCACATTGATCTCCTGTGCAATAAATCAAGCTTTGCAGATCTGTGAACTGCAACGCCAATAAAATTCTCCCAGTGGAGACAGGCTGCAGCTTCTGTTCTCCACCTCCTGCTGGCTGTGAATCCTGCCTATGAAATGCCTGGGGCAGCTGCTGTACCACTGTCAGTCCAAACTGAGTGTGCTTGGCTAGATTACTGGCTCTCGAGTCTTGTCTTGGGAAATAAATAAAGAGGAAGGAGGACAAGGAAGAAGAGTCAGAGGAAAGAACCACAGAGAAGGCAGCATTCCTCAAGAGGATGTGGGGTAGCTTGAGAGAGAGGGAAAGGAAGAAAGCAAGGAAGAGAGGAGTTGAAGACAGGAGCAAACAAGAGGTAGAGTAGGAACATGAGAAAGAAGGGGGCAACTTGAAGGAGGAGAAGGAAAACAGGAAAGGGTAAGACTTAGAAAGAAGAGAATAAGACAGAATAGAGGGTGAAGGAAGAATAAGTGAGAATAAAGGAGAAGAAATGAAAGAGGAGGGAGGGTGGGGAGAAGGAGAGGACCTGCCAGGGCTGGAGCCAGCAGCACAGTCTGGTTTGCCAAGATTCAGACCCCAATTGCTGTTCCTCTGTGCAAAGAGAGGAGGGTCTGCAGAGGGAGACTCTGGTTTGATGGCAGAATTGAATGCGAATCAGGTAGGAGCCCTGAATTGGTTCTGCCTTTTTGGGTTCACTGGTCTCAAAGCTAATTGCTGCACAACTTTGGACATCTGTCTTACCATACAAAAGTAGGCCAGGATATGTAAGGTTTTTTTCTTTTTAAACTCTTTTTATGAAGAGGTGATCTTCCTCATAAGAATTTTTATGAAGAAATCACATATACACGAGAGCTTCAAAAAGTTCACAATGAAATTTAAAAAATGTTTATTGAGTACAGAGATGTTGAAACTCATGCATAGTTTTTTTATTGTATTCATTTTGCATGTATATACATGAAGAGCCGTCATAAATGACAGATGACAGGGCCGTTCTGGGCTCCTTTTCAAATAGCTGGGGGATGCCGTTTTTCTTAGGCTGAGATCTGTAGAAGCAGACCCAAAAGTGGGAGACCATGAACAAATGATTTAGTGGGGACCTGCCCTTTCCACAAAGGAAGCTAGAAAGGCAAGGCAGGGATGGAAGAGGAAGAGTCAGTCAAGGGGCTGTTTCCGACAAATTCCCAACCTCATTTTGATCTTGTAAGGGTTCTAGAGCATCTTTTCTACCTAAAAGTGTATCTCCATGCAAGTAAGGGAGCTGTTTTCTTTTTCCTTTTTGTTTTTTGTTTGCTTTTAAGATTTGTGTATTTTACTTGGAAGAGTTACAGAAAGAAAGGGAGAGACAGAGAAATCTTCTATCCACTGGTTCACTCCCCAAATGGCTACAATGGCTGCAAGCTGGACTGGTCCAAAGCTAGGAACCAGGAGATTCTTCTGGGTCTCCCATGTGGGTGCAGGAGCCCAAGGCCTTGGACCATGAGAACTGAGGTTTTGAACTCCAGGTCAAGTGGATATGGATTTCAGTGCCTTCCAACTCCCCATGTTGGTGCACAAGTTCTAGGATAAGTCAAAGGGGTGATCCCTTAGCAGTCAGGCAGGTGAAACTAGGGGACAGAAAAAGGGGCAAGCAGAAGGGATCCAGGGAGTCAGGCAAGGGCACCAGTAGGCTCTTGCACACCATCTTGATGTGTTTTGTCAACACACAGAATCTGTGTAGATTCCACAGAGAGAGAAGTCATCCTGACCAAGTGATGGGCACACTAATGAACACATCCTGAATCGACAGAGCCACAGTGAGTCCGCAGAACTGTGAGATTTTAATTAATAAAGCCATTTTAAGGTATTAGGTATGGCCATTTGTATCCTGCATAAGCTATCTGATATAGAGAAGAAAGGAAATATTCTGAATTCTGGTCTATTTTCTGTCCCAACAAATATCTCTCTAGGTGGAATCCCAATGTGTGGGTCAGTATGGGAGTTGAAATTGGCCTCTAGTCAATTTTTATTTCACTTCTCTTTGCAGTCGCAATGAACTTCATGAGACTCCAGAAAATTTTGCCTGGAAGGAGGCAATAAGAATAATGTCTCTCCAGTTATTACTGAATTAATATTAGGCGGTTGACCCCTTCTTTCAAATCATCTTCATCGTTTCAACCCACTGCTAGGTTTTAATCTACTGTCTTATCGTCCTTGAGGTCACTGCTACAATGAGATTTGTTCTTGAAAGATAACTCATGTTCTTGAAAAAGAAGGTAGCTAATAATATAAAGAAAGAATAAAATCAGATTGCAGGCTTAGACAGAAAAGTGAGGGGAATAAAAGCAGGACGAAGGAGAAATTAATTGAACAGCAGTTCAAGCAATCAGCTTGGTGAGCAGTTTCTTGGAAAGTTAAGATTATAGCAGGGAGGTTAGGTCAATATATCCTTTATATATATATATACATATATATATACATATATATATATACACACACACATATATGTATATATAAAGGATATATATGTGTGTGTTTGTGTAAATTAAACATATATGTATATTTAAATGTATATGTATATATAAAATCAGTCACCTCCTGTGACTTTAATGGAAGCTATTTTTAAAAAAGATTTATTTATTCTTATTACAAAGTCAGATATACAGAGAGGAGGAGAGACAGAGAGGAAGATCTTCCGTCCGATGATTCACTCCCCAAGTGAGTGCAACAGCCAGTACTGCGCTAATCCGAAGTCAGGAGCCCAGATCATCTTCCAGGTCTTCCACCTGGGTGCAGGGTCCCAAGGCTTTGGTCATCCTCAACTGCTTTCCCAGGCCACAGCAGGGAGCTAGATGGGAAGTGGGGCTGCCGGAATTAGAACTGGCGCCCATATGGGATCCCGGAATATTCAAGGCGAGGGCTTTAGTTGCTAGGCCACGGCACTGGGCCCAACGGAAGCTATTTGTAAGTTTCATAGGAGCCCAAATACAAAAGCTTAGTCCAACCCAACCTCTGCAGCAATTTTGCAGATCGTGCATTATGTATGCACCCAATTCTGGTTCCCATGAGGTACCCATCACTTGGTGTCACATCGTTCCTCCACAAAATTACCATAACTGCACAAAACTTTAATATGAAAACTGCGGTGAGCCACTAGGCAGATGGAAGCTTTTGACTAATTAGTTGAGAATGATGACAACTTTGGAGACTGGCTGCTGAACAGATTTAGCGCTGACGATACTCTGCAAATGTGAGTACACTGTGTCACTTTCCCAGGATTTGGGCGGAGAGGAATTACCAGGCTCCAGAGTCTGATATCACAGCTTAGGGTGGGGAGGGGAGATAATGCGAGATTGTGGATGGCCCTTTGTGGCTCCTTGGGCGGCAGTGCTATGGACCAAGCTCCTTGAAGCCTTCTCAGATCTTGTTTTAGCATTTTTTCCTTTTCCTCTTTCTCACCACCAGTCCTGGAACTCTTCGTCCCACTAATCCTAGACTCTGTCCCATCCCCTTTGTACCTTGCACATCTTGGCCTTGTTGCTTCTGAACCACTCGTGTTTTGATATAAGAAATACTGAAAGGGCTTCCTGAGCCCTGATGCGTGAGTCACCCTCACGGAGATTCAGATCCTGCGTTTCTGATCAGGAACTACACTTGGAGCTGCTCTAAGGAAGTGATACATTGACATAAACACAGAGCTGCAAATTGGCCTCCTGCAGGCCAATTTTAGCTTGTGAATAATTTCCTTGCTCATAATATTTTAAAGGAAAAACACCTGTGAATATGTGGATGTCTTGCCTTTTTTTTTGGTAAAACGATAATACTACCATCGATGGTGATAACTGCTTTGAAGTTAGTAACAGCATCCCCGTGGAGAGGGGACATGCACTCTTTGGTTTGCCAAGTCTCTACCCCTTTTCACTACTTCAAATCACATCAATGTTTCTTCAACGTGTCTGGTCTCTGTAGGCTGAGCTTTTGCCTTCTAGTGTTAATTTTTTATAATAAAAATGAATTAATCACTTTTGGGATTTCTGGAAATAATGCTTTAGTTCAGAACTCTGTTTGTGATGGTGAAATTCTCAAATACAATGAGCAGTGTGTCTGAGTTGGGCACCTCCAGTGACTCCACAGGTCACCTGCCACTTATTCTTAAGGAGGTTAACCTGGCTTCCAAGAATTTGCATATTTTGTGGAAATACTGGTAGATGAGTAAAGAATATGTGTACCTCTTGAGAAGAAAGAGCTTAGATAAACCTGAATATTTTCATTGTAATGAGTCTTGAATAATAGAGTTGAGTCACGATAAGAGATGCAAAGATTCTCCTAGGACTTTAATTTTAAAAGCCTCCATCCATCATGCCTCCCATTTTTTCTTCCCACAAGTTCTTAAAAGATGCCAAGTGTAGCTGATTGAATTTTTCTGAACCTCTACCTTGGTTTTCTTTCTGCATCGCTGTGGTTAAATTCCTGAGCTTTGGAGCATTTTGCCTTCCTTATGCATCCGTTGTGCCAGCTTTACAGGATTGTATGTGGCAAGTAAAGGCTCTGAAACTTGTAGAGTTCTTAGAACAATCTAAGGCATAGCGATCAATGCTATTGGTTGTCATTACCCTTGGAGTCCCATCATAGAAAGAACATTGGTGGAGAGATAAGCCAATTGAAGTTTGTAATGTTATGCCCCGCTTCCAAGTCTTGATCATGTGACCTTAAAGAATGTTCTCATTTCTTTAATCCACAAGCGGATATTTCTTAGCTTACATTTCCTCATTTATAAAATGGGAATAGCCTACTTATCTCATAGAACTGCTATAAATATTATTTGAGATAATCCACATTGAATGTTTTGTGTCATGCCTTATAAGTGAGAAGCTCTTAGGAAAATTAAATTGGTGTCTGTGAAGTGGATAATTTTGTAAGTCAGAAATGTCTCAGGGTAGGTATGCGGTCCATCTGTCAGGATGCGTATGTCCCACATTGCCATCCATAGGTTTTGAATTCCAGCTCTGGCTCCTAATTCCAGCTTCCTACTGTTGTAGACCACTGGGGAGACAGCAATGCTGACTCATGTCGTTGGATTGTTGCTGACAACACTCAGCCCTGGCCATTCACAGCATCTAAGGGATGAACTGGTGGATGGTAGCAGTAGGAGCACTCATGCTCTCTCTTCCCCACTCCCCTCCCTCCACTCCGTGTTTCTCAAATAAATATTCAAAACTCCCAAGCTGAAAATGTCTGAATACTGACACCTTCCTATATTTCAAATTATGTAAGTCATTGCTATTACTTCTTTCAAAATGGTGGTCGTAGTCATTGCTATTTTAGCCCCATAACCTCTGCAGTGGGTCTGTCAGTCATCATTGTGCAGCAAAGCACAGTAAAACTCAGAGACCTATCTCTCCGGAGTCTGTGAACCAGCTAGGTGGTTCTGACCTGAATGCTCATGAGTCTGTGATCATCTGGTGGTATGAACTGAGGCTTTCCAGTCTCGGATGGCCTCCCTTCCCTGTCAGGGGCAGTGACTGTGCCTGGGTCATGTGTTCGCCCTCCAGCACTGCAACCTGGGCTTAATCATACAGTGATGGCATGGATCTAAGAAAAGATCAGGGCCTCGCTTGCCCAGGCTTAGTACTGGCATTGAGTCACCTTTGCTGCATCCTGTTGGCTAAAAGAGGTCACACGGCTAAACCCAGATTCAAATGGATTTCAGCCTTGGCTGGGTCAACTGAAAAATTGCTGCCAGTGGCAAGGAACGCAGGGAAGGGAGGAGAACTTTTTTCCCCTGCAGTCAGTCTAAAGCTAGAGGCATACATATATCTATTCTTTTGTCTTGCTGCTTATGTTATCTCTTTAATTTCAAAAAATAACCTTTGACAAGCCGTAGAAAGTTCTATCCTTTGATGATTACATAATTTTTATCTTCTCATCTTTTGGCTCTCCTGGAGTTTTGGGAGGCTCCTGGCTGGGACATGCATGGGCAGGTTCACTTAACACCTTGAATAACTATATGTCTCTGTCTTAAAATAGAAGAAGCAGACTCAGTGTAAGCAGGGAAACAAAGCCACTCTGGCAGGTTTAACCCAGACCTTTGGCAGCTGAAATATAGAGCCACCTTTGATACGCCTTTTATCCATCACCTCTCATTGCCAGTGGACATTTTAAGGAAGACACTGCTAAATGAGCTGCATTCAGATCATATCTTAAAGAAGGGAAGATGTCCAGCCTAATTTTTAAAGCCTGTAGTTATTAAGGACTATATGAAAATCTTTAAAGGCTCTATGGATTCAGATATTGAAGGTTAAAATCGCTGTATCATCCGGTACATGCATTAACCTGTTTTCTCCTTTCTACAACATTCTAGTTGAGGTACTGACCCTCGTCTGATACTGTGAGTTTAAGAAAATGGAGTCACAGGGGAGATCAAAGCTGCCCCAAGTTTCATAGCTGAGGAGTGGCAGAGTCAGGGCTTGAGGTCTATACACTTAACATTATGTCATCTTGCAATAAACACATGGTCACTCTCATCTAAGCAAGGGATGGTAAGTCCTTTCACATCTACTGCATATTCAGAAGGCATGCTAAAGACTAGTGAATACATGGGGCTTAGTGAAAAAAAGTACTTATTTTAACTTTATGGTTTCTCAATAATGAGAGGATTACAAAGTAGGGATCACCAAGTAAAATTTCACATTGCTTTACAAAAATTCAAATCTCAAAGTTTAAACCTTAGGTCTTGAATTTCTTGCTTTGTGGCAATATCTAAGGGACCCGAGTTATCTTTGACCCCATTTTCAACACTGTACAAAACAAAACCAAATAAAAACCACAGGTGACTCGAAGTAACTTTCCCAGTTACTGTAAGACCAAGCAACATGGTAAAAGCTAATGAATTCTTATGGGTCACCAGCAGAGATACACTTCTTTTATTCTGCTCTCATCAGAATTATCCAATAAAGTTCCCACGTGATCTTGTAAGAACAAGAAGGGTAAGAAGCAAGATCCTTGTATCAGGGGAGTGGATGAGTTGGCCGCTTGGTAACAGCCGCATTACCTAATGAGTTTGTCAAATGCAGGTTTGTGACTCCATCACAGATGTCCTGAATCCACTTGTCTTAGGGCGGAACCTGGCTATCCGTTCTCCCCAGTAGATTCTCAGACCTCCTTCACCCCTGCAGTGCACTGGCCTGGGATCTTCCAAGGACTCTTTCTGCTTTAACTCTATGGGTCTGGTTTACCCCTCCCTCACCACCACCCCTCTAGTAATCACTCCCATGTGTTGCACACTCCTTTGTCAAACATGTGACTGAGTGCTCTGTGTACATTTGATTAGTCCTTACACCAGTGGGGTGGGCACAGTCTGCCTCCACACTGTAGAGTTGAGGAGAGATGGAGGAAGCTGTAGAGTAGGATGGCAAGTTGAGTCTGTACGGAGCTCGGGTTGTGGTGCATTCTGCCAAACTGATCCTTCTATAGGGTCTCTCATAATTCTAGGAAGGACCCAGAGGGGAGGTGTGCATCTTCAATGCATTCATCTCAAAAGTGCACTAGGGTAAAGAAATTAATCTAATGATTCCGGAAAGGTCGTAGAAGGCCTGTGTGGAAGGTCACTGGCTGATAACCTGAATTCTCTCAAGACTAGAAATTGCTGGGAGGGCACAGGGTTAATAAGAAAGGGGCCAGTGGTTCCTTCCAGGGAATGCTCAGCAGGGAGCAACCTTGTGGGTGGAAGTGCTGCCTTAAGTGCCCCTCGATTGAGAAACCCAGCTGCAGGTAATTATTTTTTTTCCTAGCTATAAATAAAATGATCCTGAAGAAGAACCAGGGAAAAGGAGCAGTTGCAAGAGTCTCATGTGCTCTCTCTCCCTGCCAGCTGCTCTGCATGGTACAGCAAGAGGTTGGGTTTAACCATTTCCTACCACCGGATGGTTTGTCCGCAGAGAAGTGATCCTGAAGCAACATTTATGTGTAGTAAAGCCTGCACGAGTGAGGACTGTGCATATTGTCCTGCTTGTGGTCCTGATGCAGAGAAAGTCCACAGCACACTCCAAACAGCTTATCAAGTGGAAAGAGAAAAGGGGAGCGTCCCCTATGTCTTATCATCTGGGGTACTTATCTCTGATTGGCAGCCACCTGAGCCGTACAGACATGTGTTTTCATCACTAACCTCATGATAGAATCAGAATCTGCGTTTTAGAACGCATCGTATCCTTGCTTAAGAAGCATCTATCGGTGCTGACATTGTAGAGTAAAGCTTCTGTATGTGATGAAGGCATCCCATGATGAGCCCCAGCTGCTTTATTTACTATCCAACTCCCTGCTGATGCACCTGGGAAAGCAGTGGAATATGGTCCAAGTGCTTGGGCCTCTGCTCTCATGTGGGATGCCAGGAGAAAGCTCCTGAGCATTGTAAATGGAAGACCTCTTTGGCTGTCTCTTCCCGCCCCCCTCTGCAACACTATGCCTGTAGAAAGATAGATAAATTCCAGAAAATAAATCTTTAAAGCAAAAAAGATGCACCTGTCCAGATGTCTAAGATTGAAATGGGGCCATTTAGCAGTCATGTGAGGGGAGGGAAAGGGACAGGTTTGAAACAGTTTAACCTGGTGGGCAAAGCACGCCTGGAGATGCAGGAAAAGTTCTTCAAATGCATAGAGTGGAAAGCATCTACCAAATCCAGGACCTGTGGTCTCTGATCTCGGGCCACAGACTAAAGATCACAGTAACTCTCCAGTGGTAGAAAACAACTCTGGAACCACCACCACCTGGCACAATAATGGCAGTAAAGTTGGTGCGACATGATTGACATCTGTTCAACCACAGTCCACAATAGAATGCTTATGATTAAATGTGATGCTGTCATAAATTGTCGGTCCTCATGGCATCTACCCAGCAACATTTGTCCTTTGCTGTCAACCTTGAATGCTGTTGGTAGGGAGGTTGCCTCAGACTCAGCATGTGGACTCCCCAGAGCTGTGCTGTAGTGGCTGAGGGTCCAGGAGACTCCATGTTCTGGGATCCAAGGGTGAGAAGGATGGCTGTTGTGGGCTTGGGGGTGGACATGATCCAGGAATGTAGGACCAGAAAAGCCTGTCCTGGGGACCATTGATTAAGTTTCTCCATATTAATTCATTTGAATCTACTATAGACCCTTGACAAGGGAGTAGTCTATAGTTGTGCATATGGCCACTTATCATGGTGAATTGAAAAATAAATGTTTTTTAAATAAATGTTTAATTAAGCTACACACTTTTCTCCAACAATGATTGTTAATCATATGTTTTGTTTTGTTTTTTTGGAGAAATCTCACAGACTCAGAAGGTCTTTACCTGCTTCTAGGGTAGCCATGTCCCAAGTTCACTGTCAAGTTACCTTGCAGGTCTCATCCTAGAGGGACAGAAACAAACTCTCAGGTCTGCTGGAATCACAGTGTAGTCTGTAATTGGAGGTGAAAATATAGTTCAAGTCACACTCAGGAATGACTGGCGCTCTGGCTTGGATACATCATCCTCCATAATATGGGGTACAGCTGTGAGATGATTTAAGGGTGATTAACCTAAGTGGAAATGCTGAGTTCTAATGAAATGCGCAGTGCTGCTCGGACACCTATGGATGCCTGCTGTTAATCTCCACAACACTACTCATCTAGGATACAAATCCCTTAACTAATTTGATATTGCCCTGTCCTCATGTATTTCACTCACTATAAAACTCTTGAAGATTATTTTATCGTACCCCCTTGGTGAGTAGGAACTAGGGGTCTAGGGATATACCCCTCCATAGAAATGAAACTAGCAAATTAAGTTTTAAATAAAGTAAATATGAACTGTTTACTGAAATGAGACCTGAGAATTCGCGTGAGGTAATTATCCAGTGTGAACTCTCAGCAGATCTAGATTTTCAAGGAGAGGCCTTCTCTCTTGTTTATAAGGTAGGCTCTGATTGCACAATGTTTAATTGGAGATGCTAACACATGCCTCTCTTCCCAGATGTGAGATTTGATTCACAGCAAACCCCAAAGCTCCATCTGCCTTGTGAGCCTTGGGTGGTCCGTGGAGGCAGCTGTCCAGAGGCATGGGCCTCTTTGCCTAAAATGCCTCCTCTTTATTGGGAGTTAAATCCATCCCAGTGTTCACATGCCTGTACTGTCCTTTATGCTGGGCCTGGCCCTGTTCAAAAGATAGGACTGACCCTGCTGTCAAGGCGCTTGCATTCTTCTGCAGGAGACAACCAGAATGCGTATCACAAATATCTCCCTAAAGACATGAGTCTGGGGGCTGGCATTGTGGTGTAGCAGGTTGGTCCTTCATCTACCGTGCTAGCATCCCGGTTGTTCTCCTTCCAATCCAGCTCCATGCTTACGGCCTGGGAAAGGAGTGAGGGATTGCTCAGAGACTTGTGCCCTGTGGGACATTTTTAAGAATCTCCTAGATCCTAGCTTTGGATTTGCTCGGCTCTGGCCGTTGTGGCCATTTGTGAGTGAACCAGCAGATGGAGAATCAATCTCTCTCTCTCTCTCTTTGTCTTTTACCCTCTCTCTCTGTAGCTCTCAATTTCAAATGTAAATAAATGGATCTGAAAAAAGGAAATAAAAAAGAGGTATGAACCTAAAAAGCATGGTAAGGCACAGTAGCCATAACATGGGCTACCCTGTCCATGGCAGACAGGGAAAGTGAGATTCAAGCAGACAACAGCAAGAGGGAAGGCTGAGATGGGAATATCTTCTTCACAGACTTATAGCACTCAGCGACTATGGAAACTGATATCAATACTTCATAAATAGCATAAATAAATATAATCCTTTTAAAAACTCTGTGGAGAGAGCAGAGAGCAGCATACTTTTCTTTCTTTCTTTTTGAAATATTTATTTGGGGGCTGGAAACATGGCAAAGCAGGCTAAGCCTCTGATGGGGGTGCCTTCAGCCTATATGGATGCCAGTTCAATTCAAACCCAGCTTTCTGCAAAAGACCTGGGAAGGCACGTCTTTGTCTCTTTTATCTCTATTGCAATTTTGCCTTTCAAATAAAATATGTAAATCTTGAAAAAAAAGATTTATCTTATTTATCAGAAAGATTAAAAAAAGTGAGGGAGAGGCAAGGGGAGACAGAGATAGAAATCTTGCATCTGCTGGTTCACTCCATCAATGACCTCAACAGCCGTGACTGAGTCAGATCAAAGCCAAGAGCCAGGAGCTTCTTCTGGGTCTCCCACATGAGTGCAGGAGACCAAGCACTTGGACCATACTGTGCTGCTTTCCCAGACACATTAGCAGGGACCTGAATCAGAAGTGGGACAGCCAGGACTTAAGCTGTTTGCTCCTATGGGATGCTAGCACTACAGCTGTGCCACAGTGCTAACTCCATGGCATTGAGATTTTTGAAAGCTGCCAGGTGCTTGTGATTTGCAATAGGCTTGAAAACCAATGGCACCGGGCCAGGTTGTGTTGTGTTTGAGTGTTAGCAGGCCTAGGAACTGCAGCATGAGTGGCTTTAGTGAGTAACACAGAGGCCTTCTTTCTCTCTGCTCTACTGAGTCGACTTTGTCTGGTTATGCTTTTGTCAAAGTGAAAAACATCCACAGAAAGAAGAGATAGGAGCTTTTAGATCGGGGGGGGGGGGGGCTATGGTTACGACAGAGATGCTGTTCGCATCAGTATTGTGTTAGACTCTTGGTGTATGTTGGGCCCTTATCAGTGCCTGGTAGACTAACAAACTTGCTACCTAACCTCAAGAGGTCTTTCTAAAGGCCACCCAAGGCGGGGTCTTCTGGAGCAGCAGTAATAGCAGGTAGAACTGGTCCCTGACCTAGGGACATCAGCACATCAACTTCGTGTGGGCCCATTCACTGTTTTGTGCAGACGTTTGTGCTGACTCAAAGGGATCTTATTCTTCCTCCCTGTATCAGTTAGCTGTTTTGTGTTCATGCTGTGTTACATTTACACACCATGATGCCCCTTTGTTTGCCAGAATGGTGGGCAAGACAGCCAGTCATTGACTGTGGGCAGAAGGCCTGGCTGTGACTTCAGAGGGTCTCCAGTCACCATGGAGACCTACGGGAGGCACAAGGAATGTCCCCTGGCTGTAGCTGGTACAGAACTAGCAGGGAACTTCCATCTGTTTCCAGTTTTTGGCTCCACTATATCCCTGATTGCTCTGTAAGGTTGGGAACCAGGGCTATTTTCTTGGTACCAGCGTTTCCCTGCTAGAACTCAGAACAGGTTATGTGATCACTCAGGGGCTTTGGCTTAAGTTTTCTGCAGCTTTGGGGTCAGGGCAGGGGGGTGATTAGAATTAGAACATCTGTAACAATACCTTCAGAGGTTTCTCATGCATGGCTGATGAAAACACTGACTGTTGGTAGGCCAAGGCAATGTGTCCATTTCCTTGATGACTAAGTAAGAGGGCAGAAGCACAGGGAAGTTGAAGGAATTTCCCAATCCTACGTTAGTGAGTTGTTCAACTGGAATTGGAAATAAGGGTGTCTGTATCAGGTGTGTCTGCTTAGACTCCACACCCCTGTTCATTTGGAGGAAAGCTTTCTAAGCACTCCTAAGCCAATCAATGAGAGGAGGTGATTAAGGCACAGATGCCAGTGGTAGGCTCTGCCTTGGTTACAACCCTACAGCATAGCATTTTATGTGGTTATCATGTTTCATGAGGGTGGCAAAGGCTGTGCTGCAAATGCCCCATCAAGGTCCCAGCTGGTGAACCAGGGATTATGAAACAAAGTTGCAGGTTGGGATGCTGATGCCATTCACATTCTCCATTATTATTGTGTACAATTAGTATCATGAGGAATGGCTCAGAGCTGACTCCCAGTGTCAGGGTTTATGAGGCTTTTTACAGAGGAGGAAATTCAGATGCATGTCAAAGACACTTGATTAGATTCTATTCCTTTAATATTCCTCAAATAATCACATACCAGGACCAAAATGAGTTTTCTTTGCTACAAACGTCAAACACTTTGGCTATTTCATGACAAGTAATATGGTAAAGTAAAATTTTAAAATGTTGGTGATGGAATATAAGTATTAGTTAAAATTAAGTGGTGGACATCTATGAATCCCAGCCTAGGAGCCATGGGGAGTGAGGCATGAGGGGGTCTGTTACAGGAAGGCTAAATCTGTGTGTGTTTCCAGTACTGTGCTCATATGTACATTATACTCACCTTTGTTTATTTTTAATTGAATGCAGACTATTTAGTTCAATAAAGTGTTTATAGATTTTAGTTTAGTTTTTTTGCCATGTTCTCCATCAGCAAATATTAAAATTTTAACAATGAGGGTTACACTGCTTTTCCTTTCTCTAAAAGGAACATATTCTTTGGCTTCACAATGCGGCAGGAAGTGAGAGAAGTAAGCACAGATGACAGGGGAGAGTGAACATCTGCTGTGCTTTCCTGCTGCTTGGGAGAATTCAAGATGGGCCTGCAGATGTGGGCCAAATCGGGCCCAAGGTCGAGGTTATCCACATGGAGAGAGAGAGAGGAAAGCTGCCGCCTCGAGGTTTTGACTAAATATGTCCAGGGATGGAAAAGGGAGGAGTGGCTGTGGAAGCGCAGTGGATTTGGTTGATGGTGAGTTAGAAGAATTCTAAGAGGGGGGAAGTGTTGTGACGCAGTGGGTTAAACCACTGCTGGGGCCACTGTCATTGCATACTGACCTGTCAGGTTGAGTCCCAGATACTTTGCTTGTGATTCAGCCTCCTGCTGAGATGTCAGGGAAGGAAACAGAAGACGACCCAAGTGTTGAGGTGCCTGGCATCCGTGTGGGAGACCTGGATGAAGTTCTTGTTTCCTGGGTTTGACTCAGACCTTTGCTGGCTATTGCTACCATTTTGAGAATGAACCAGCACATGGCGGGGGTGGGGGGGTGGGGCGGGGATCTCTTCATCCAGCTCTCCATCTCTTTCTGTTTTTCTGCCTCCTTTAAATAAAGAAATAAATGAATGTTCTTAAGAAGAGTTTTGAGAGTGGAGAGAGAAGACATTGAGATAGCCTGCACAGTTAAGGAACATCTAAAAAGGACAATGCCAGCAAACAGGATTATCAGTTGTCCTTAATGTATTAATGAACTGAAAGAATCCCCTTTCAGATTTCAGGAAAGACTTAACCTGTGTTTTAGACATCTTTGGCCAGATGTATCATTGTTTCATAGAATGTAGCATCGCACAAGAGTAAACTTGGTGGTGGAAGCCGGGGAGGGCCGCATCTTGCCCGGATTTCAGTGACCATGCCATCTCCATGCTGTGGGAGGCTTCAGATGATTGGAAAGACACTATTAGAGGTGCAGGAACTTTCTCTTCTGGAGGAATCCAGCATCTCTGATGTGGACTCAGCCCTGGTTCGTTCGTTCGTTCGTTCCTTCCTTCCAAGATTTCATTCATCTCTATTGGAAAGGCAGATATACAGAGAGGAGGGGAGACACAGAGGAATATCTTCTATCTGCTGATTTACTCCCCAAGTAACTCAATGGCTGGAGCTGAGCCAATCCGAACCCAGAAGCCTGGAGCTTCTTCCGGGTCTCCCACACAGGTGCAGGGGTGTCCTCGACTGCTTTCCCAGTCCACAAGCAGGGAGCTAGATTAGAAGTGGGGTCGCTGGGATTAGAACCGGTGCCCATATATGATCCAGGCGTGTTCAAGACGAGAACTCCAGCCTCTAGACTGTTGCACCAGGACCAGGCCTGGTTATTTCTAATGACTGAATATTAATACCCTGCTGAGAATCAGTGTTGATTTTCTTGTGGTAACTGACCCATGGTTCACTGTAGACAGGTCAGCAAAAATGGTCATGAGGAGGCAGAAACTGGGGTATTATATTTTCTGTCATTTTTTGAGGGAAGGGAGGAATTCCAATCAGAATTTGGGAAGGAGCAGTATGCTATTGCAGATGGCCATGATCAAGGGCAGACAAGGGCAAGAATCACATGAGGGAATCCCATAGCAGTCTGAAGCTCTACCTGCCATCATAAGCACTGTGCCATGTTCATGTCCCAGCCAAAGCCAAGTAAGGCCAGCACTGCATGTGCACTAGGCAGTTGGGCGGGAGTCCTGGGGGGAGGGGAGGGCAGGGGAGGTGAGAGTCATGGTCATGGCAGTGGGCGAGGTTCGTCGGGAAGCCTCTGTCATTCCAGCTCACTAAGAAAAGACTGTATTCACAGAAAATCAGAAGAGTCTGAGTAAAACTAAAACCTAAGGATCCAGGAGATTTGGTTAGATTTTTTTTTCATTATTTGCTTTAAATGCTTCTGGTCATTTCATTCTTCACATTACAAACACTACGCCCCAGTCCGTGAGTAATTATCTAATGTCTTTCTCTTTAGATCCTATGCTGCAAGCAGGTATTTTCCAGATGTTCATATGGGGGCATCCAGAGTGTGCAGCACAATGTTTCTCGCTCATGATAAAGTGCCGCGTTTAAACAGTAAATTCAGTACGATCAGGGGTGGTACAGGTAATGTAATGAATGATGAAGCAATATGATCTTGAAAGAAGTAACAAGAAGTTATGTATAAGTAACAATCTAGAAAAAGCAGTTCATTCCGTACAATCGAAGATACAAATGTGTCCTCTAGAGCATTGCTTTGTGGAGCGTGGTCCATGAGCTAAGATGGAGCATCACTTTGGGGGCTTGATGGGAATGAAGCTTCTTTGGCCACCTGCTAAATGAGAATTCGTACTTTAAAATGTGCCGTGGTGATTTGTTTGCATGTTAAAGTCTAAGAAGCATGGCATAAGAAATACTCTACTTTTGTTTTTAAAGATTTATTTATTTGCTTGAAAGGTAAAGTTTCAGAGAGAGAATGGGAGCAAGACAACTCCCATTCTCTCCAGATGCCTGCAATGGTTAGGACTGGGCTGAGCCAAAGCTCAGAACCAGGAGATTCTCCCAGGTATCCCATGTGAGTAGCAAGACCCGAACCAATTGGAACATGTTCTGCTCCTTTTCCCAGCCCATCTTTGGGAGTTGGAATAGGAGTGTTCAGGACAATGTGTGGTAGCTTTCCCCTCTATGCCACAATGCCAGCCCCCATGCCCTACCTCTTACTAAGATTGATATGATAATGAAGAAGATTTCTCAGGACACTCTGAAGAGAGTGGCTAAGGGTGGGGGGTGGTGGAAGAAAACAGAAGGGCCCCCCACCTCTCTGAACTCATTACATAGTAGATGTGCTATTCAATCATCAGGTTGGGAAATCTCCTGTTAGTATCACAAGGAAGAGAATGAAGCAATGTCTTGTACTATGTTGGTATGTAGGAAATAACTGAGGGCCAGCAAATTAGACCAAGTTCTAGGTCAATCAAAGTTAATAGCTCAAATGGGGAAACCATCCCATTATCCAAACAGGGAAGTGGTAAGTCTAAAGCGTAGGGACTTCTTATCCACAGCTTATTCATACCAATTGGCTGAGTTTCAGGGAAATGAAGATAAGCAAGTCCTAGGAGGCAAAGAGTTGGTCATATTAATGATCAAGGATACTCAGGCTGTGTCTAGTGAAATTCTGGTGTTCTTGAGGTAGGCGACATGGGATGGATAAGGTAAAGACATAGCAGGAGACCAGATACAGCCACAATAGCTGTTTTATATGTCTGGGTTCTACCATAAACTGGACAAGGAAAATGCAGGGGAAATAAGTTTTGACTTTGCAGGGCAGTTTGAGTAAAGAGTAAAGAGAATTTGTTAAGTGAAAATAGTTTTAACCTAAATGGTTATATAAGGTCATTAGGTATTTTTCAGATTTTTCTTGAAGGATGTGAGAAAAGCAAGGAGTATGTTTATTTTTGCAGGTACCTAGTATGTAACACCAATACTCAGTATCCATGACATTATCACCATTACTCCCAGATCTCTGAGTCCAGCTGGAGGCAGTTATTGTTTCTCCCCAGGAAGCGTTCACTACAGATCTGTCTGCATGTTTGGCTATCTTCTGATTGACTCTGCTTGTGATAAATGTATAGCTTTTCCCAGAGCAAGAAATTTATGAGAGAGAATGAGAGAGAGGAGGCAGAGGCTTTCCTTCAAGGAGCCTGAGTGCTCACCCACTAACACATTCCAGCATTAGAAATGTGTCACTGAATTCAGCCATATTAGAGGGAGGAAGAATAAGCTCTGTCTTTTGAATGGGGCAATGTCAAAGAATTTGGGATGCATTTTAAAAATGCCAGCAATGCCATTGGCCTGTGGCTTTGCAGCCTCTTCCCACACTGGGTACATGTACCCACCCAGTCTCGTGACTCTGGATTGCTATCTGGATTTGGTTGAAGGAATTTTTGAAGACATAAGTCAGGTGTCTTCACTTGTTCTTTTGTATCTCTGCTGTCACCATGAGAGGATCCAGGGTAGTCTTTGGGAGGGATAAGAACAGAATCTAATATATGAAGATCAATGTCTGCATGACAGAATTCTTCCTGAAATTTAGTAGTGTGTAAAGTGGTGTTCATTTTAGAATTTCTGAGATTCAGAAATTCACCTTTGCTGATTGGTCCTGTCTCTGGGTCTACAGTCATCTGAAGGCTTATGTAGGTTTTAGGATTCACTTCCAAATTGCTCTGCTCTTAAATCTGGTAAGTTTATGCTAGAAGCTGAAGCCCTGGTTCATTGCCATCTTAACTCTTGCTGGTTATGTGTCTCCACGTCATGATATGTGGTTTTTACTACACTAAATAATTCAGGAAGGCAAAGCAGAAGCTATCATGTGATCCTTGCAATGACTGTTGTTTTGGAATATCTTATTAGTTACCCATGACAGCTTTATCATGTGTGGGAGGGACCTGCACAAGGCCACAAATACCAGGAGGCAAGGATCACTGGGAAATACCTTAGAGGATCACAGCCACATCCAGTTGCCCTGGTCATTCCAGTGGAGACCAAGTGACATGAGCCCTGAAAAGCTGAACACCAGGCCTGAAAGTGAATTCGGGATGATCAGTAGGACGACTCAGGCAAACCAAACTGGTTCTAGATGTGTGAGCCATGAATGGGGCTCTGTGCTTTTTTGTGTTGCTCATTCTTTTACATAGTCATGATAATGTGCTGATGGAAGCACATTGGTGACCTGGAAAGAAATTTACATTCCTGGGAATTAGAATCACAGCAAGAATTCCCAGTCTCAATTTTCCAATTAGCTAATACTAATATTAATGTAGAAATAGGATATCTGCTTTCAAGGACTTATGATAATGTGCACATGTTTAAGTGTGTGTACCATCAATTTATTTGTTCGGTTTGCAGAATGAAAACTCCGGGAACACAAAGTGTTTGCTTTTGTTCTGAATTCATTGTCACACTCTTTTGATGGAAGGAGAATAGAATTGTTTCTCTTAAACGCTTAAGATTTTAAAAAAATCCAACGAGGAGCAGGTGTTTTGCCTAGCAAGTCACCTGCTGCCTGGGATGCCTTAATCCTAACTTTGCTGCTGGTGCCAGCCTCTCGCTAAGGCGCATTCTCAGAGACAGTGGGTGCTGATGCAAGTGAGTGGGTGTTTCCCCACCAGGGTGGAAGATCTGGAAAGAGTTCCCAGGCCTCAGCCTCTTGCTGGCCTGCCCTGGCTATTGTAGGCATATCGCCAAGTCCATCAGCATATAAAAATTCTGACTCTCTTTTTCGCAAATTAAATAAGTAAACAAATTTTATTAACTATAATTTTCATATAATATACATGACCAATTTTATGCATACAGTCTAGTGCACTTTCGTAAATGTCTAGGAACTTCATGGAATTAGAAGGTACATTTATTTTGGTGCAAACGTTTTGAAATCCACACAGTTTTTTTCCGTGAATAATGACGGTTTTCAGTGGACTTTCTGAAGACCCCACATGTAGGTATGGAATCAATGCCACAGGCAACAAACATGCAGCACATCCCCATCACCTCCAAATGTTTATTTATGTAAGATGTGATTTACAGTAAATGTATTACTGAAGCAAAATATAAATGTCTAAAAAATCATGTCTTAGAAGTATATAGCATGATGAAATTTCACTCCACATATTCAGAGTTCAAATCATGAACCAGATCAAAATCATAGTGCGGGGGTTCTCAGTGGCAACTTTAGGGGCCACTAACTTGTTTTTTGTCACCATGAATTAGTTGTTTGTGACCATAAACATAAACGCAGTCAGATAACGATTCCATTGTGTCTGGCTCCTCATTATACTATGCTCCTGCTAAAACATTATTGTTATGATTCATCTGAATGTTAAATTTGAATAACAGAAATTGTGAGATCATGCTGTAATAAGTGCCCATATATTCTTTACCACATATGCGTGGCCTCTTTGTTAAATCATATGTGTGTGTAATTCTTTTATGTTGTTGCACATAGTTTTAGTTTGTTTATTCTCATTACTGTTTAGTACTACCTCACAGAAATATACCACAATTTTTTTTTTTTTTTTTTTACCATTCTATTCCTGATCAACACTGGGGTTATTTCTAGTTCGCAGCTATTGCAAATGGGCCTGTTCAGGACATCCTGGTACCTGGCACACCTGCACTTGTAACCTTTGTTGCCTTTGTTTTTTTTCTCAGGGCTAGTAGAATAATAGAATAAGACACTGCCAAATGTCATTTGATGTTTTAGGTAAATGTTTCTCTCCACACCACAAAAGCCGAACAGCAGCTTCAGAGGAAAGTTGTGTCTGATTGAAGCTAAGGACTTGGGTTTGCGTTTGCTTACTTTTATTAGGGGAAAAAAAAAAATCAAGAGTGTATTTTGAAGTTGAGGAGACAAGTGGCTGAGATGGTAAAATGTTTGCTCTGGTTTCTTACATGCTAGTCTTTCATCCTTCTTTCCTTTTTCTTTTGCTCCCTCGCTTATTTCCAATTGTTTTTAGGTGAATAGGAACTTCAAAGACCTTGTTGAGTAGTCCTCAGATGGACTGCTTCCCTCCCAAAAAAACTGAGGTTGAAGTTGAGTCATTTCCAAATTGCTCTAAAAGGCTTCTCCCCTCCCATCCCCCCATCCCCTTTGGGAAATAATTTCAGACTCTTGTAAACGTTGAGACATTTTTATTGTCTCAGATTTTGTCCTGCTGTTATAAGCTGCCAGATGAGTCTCCATAAGCCACAGTGAAGGTCATGGCAGTCATCACAATCTACTTCCTCTCCATCATTGATATTCTGGTAACCGTGCCATTAGGGGCATCCTGACATTTCATGTGCCATTGATCACGGGCATGTTTCAATCTGGGCTGGTCATACCACAAAGTGATCTACAACTGGCAGGTTACAGGCTGTTATTTTATAGACTCCATAGTTTGAAATCCTATTCTGTCTAGGGAAAATCTCTTGTTCAAAACTGAAATTATATTTGTATGAGAACTAGCGGAGGACCATCTCCCTATGCCTCATATGCCACACGTATTTTAAGAAAAAAGAGCTTCAAATCCTTGTTGATTGAAGTTGTTTCCTTGGCTAAGTGATTAGCGAATCCATTTTTGAGAGATCATTTGCTTAGGGACACCGAGGGAGAAGTGTGAGATCAGATGCCCGGTGTCCACACCCCATTGACTTTCTCCGGAGCACCCTGAATGTCCTAGGCAGATGAATCCCACCAGAACTTAGCCAGTCCCTCTGACTGGTTAATGAAGGTTGTGCTTTATTTTCTGTGATAGGTTCAGCATGACTGAGCACATGTTGTGAATTAGGGTAGTCAAGCCAACCCAACTCACTTCTGGCCTTTGGCTGAGTTATGGGGATGCCACTCTTGGGTTCCTCGGTTTTGCACGTGGGGGGTTGGAACCCAGCAATTCTGGGAGACTCTACCACGAGGGACTGGCCCGGTGTGAACGGAAGGAGCTTGGAAGCAGTAGTTGTTACAGGGAGACTGCCATTTCCCAAATCTTCTGAGTTCTGCTGGGGAAAATAAAAAGAGAATTTCTCCTCACTCAGTTGTGTCCATTTCGGTAAATGCAAACCCATGTTTGACAACTGCGCTAAGGAACTGTGAGTGGTCGGAGAAGCTGAAATGCCTTCATTTAGGAAAACTTCAACTCGTATTTGCAAAGGCAGCCTATAAATAGCCTGGGGGTGGGTTTGTGTTTCTCTCCCTCAAGGCAGATTGGAAAGTGAAGTACACAGCCTTGGTGTTAAAATCTCATTCTCTTTGAGGCAGAAAACTCACTCAATAGGAATCGTTTGCATTTCTATTTGAGCAGCCTGGAGACAAATATAGTGAAATGAATAGCCTTTTAATTTAATTGGCTTCCCAGTGTGAATCCAAAAATAGAAAGCACAGTCCTTTTTGGAGTTGGGATAGAGTCCAAAGCCCAGGGTCTAACCCCCTGGAGTGGGGGCCTCTTGTTTCCTAATGCCAGACCTCCCAGGAAAACTAGGCTGGGCTGCTGGCTGGTGGCTGGGGCAGTCTAGTCCAAATAGACCGCATTTTCTATTGGTAATTATTGTGATTAACTTTGCTTCTTAAAAAATATAAGCTATGCTATGTTGGGGCTTTTAATTGATTGGGATGATACTTTGCCGGCTGCCGGACCAGAGATGGTCGCACCAAGAAATCGTTGAACTCACTAGGATAATAAGATGCTGGACTTTATGCTGGGTGAATACTTCCAATGAAAGAACCTCAACTGAATTTGAACTGTGGTAATGCAACAAGGTGGAGAAATCCACCATGGGGAGAGGGCTCGGGGAGGGGTGGGGGGAATCCCAGTGTCTATAACACTGTGTCACATAATGCAATACAATTAATAAAAATATATATATAAGCCATGTACTATAGCCATATTATTTGTGTACTTTTCAAAATCACAATAGAACCAAATAAAAGGAAGATATTTTATATTGAGGGTCTGGAATGAGAATGGAAATAGCTAATATTACATGGCTAAAATGTTGCTAGAAAGTTCTTCTGACATCTCAGTTTTCTGCGGCTGAGAGCTAAGTTCTGTTGGAAGTCCTGGAAGTGGGGTATATGCTATTAGGACTGGAAGGCAACATTTGAAATTGTGCAGTTGGAGCCTGTTGGGACAGAGTGCCAGGATCTTGTGTTTACCTGTCTGCCAGGATTTGAGTGATAAGACATGTCAAGATGATGCCTAACTTTGCTGGGGAGGGTGACATGATGGGCCTGGACTTCACCCTTAGAAGAGCATATGTTTTCATCAAATGATCGTATCCTGTTCACAGATGTCTGGCTCTTCTATTTTTCTGCTCTCCCTCAAATGAAAACAAATTCCTTTGGTGGAATAATGTGTTCTTCTCCAGGAGTCCAAGGCTGAGGGTGCAAATGATAGAAATGTAATGTTTAAAAACAGGTTTCTGTTTTAACTCGGCAGTAGATTGCGTGACTGGGCTGAACCACAGGGTTCCAGTGAAGAAACCACGGTATCCTCCCTGTTTCTGCGTGTTCGCTGCTCAACTCCACACGCAGCCCCCTTGTTGCTGCGCGTTACTGTTCGACTTTACCTGTGTCTTTGTTACTGCACGCTCACTGCCCGATTTCACCTGTGTCTTTTCTGCAGCAAAGGTGGCTACTGTTGGCTGAACGTGGCTTCTCTTGGTTTCAGCCTCACATCCCTTCCTGGATCCATCCTTGGGATGAACTGGGCTAATTTCCATCAGTGAAGGATTGTGTTTTAATTGAGGTTCTGTGTTTGATGTATGATTTTTCAAGATCCCAACATCACAGACCTTGACAAAACTATATAAGAGGTCATGTCAATGTTTGGTTTGCTGTGGACTCATCACCCTCCTCTAAGATTTGTGGGCGTCTTTCTTCTGTCCCACCCTTTCATCTGGCTTCCAGCTGTACTCCAGCTGTACTTCCAGCTGTACATCCTCTACCTGTGCTAACACTTGAGTACATCACCTCCTTGAATTCTCAGAGCAACCTGAAGAAGCAGGCAATATTGGCTTATTTGTCCCATTGTACAGATAGAGAAGGTGAAAGTAAGTGATCCAAGTTTTTGGGTTTTTTTTTTTTTTTTTTTTTTGGTTACCTTCCAGTTAAAGATTTCTGAAGCGTGGAAGGAGCAGCCTCTGTGAGAAGGTTCTTAAGAGGGGTTGAGGATGCTGGCATTCGGCAGGGTAACTGGATAAAAGGGGGTGAGACCCACCTCTCATGGGAAGGCAGAATTCAATATGAAGGAGGCAATGACTGCTTCGCAGTAGAATAATGGACTGATTGCTAGGCATTTCCAAGGAATGCATTTACTTTAGAAAACACTTGTCATCTTCCCTTGGTGACATCATAAGAGGCAGTATCAATTCATTTTTTTGTGTATTGGGGACCGCCTCCCCGCCCCCCGGCCTTATCATTTTCCAAATTAAGTATACTAAGTTACCATACCAACGACAGTCCGTACAGGCTTTCTTTACTCTAGATCCTCACTGGCATTTATCTTTCATCTCTTTGATAACAGCTGTTCTGACAGCTCCAGTGAAAACAAAGGTATGAGCTGTGATTTTCACTTGTATTTCTCCTCCGATTAGACGTGAGCATTTTCCTTTTTGTGTATCTGTGGGCCATTTGGATATCTTCTGTGAAGATGTTTATTCAAATCCTTTGTCCATTTCCAATTTTATTTTATGGTTTGTTTGCTTTAATAAACAAAAAAAGGTTTACCTTATGTATTTGAAAAGTAAATCTATAGAGAAGAGACAGAAATCTTACATACAGTATTTCACAAGTCAAATGATTCAGCATTGGTCTGGACTGAATCTGTGATCTTGGAACTTTGTTCATGGCTCCTCTATGGGCACAGCAGCCCAAGGATTCCGGCCATTCTTTATTGCTTTCCAAGGTTCGTTAACAGGGAGTTGGATCAGAAGTGGAGCAGCCAGGACACAGTGTTGCAGGAAAACTGGTGAGATGCCTTTGTTTTGTATATCAATGGCGATATCAATGACGATTGATATCAATGACCACTTAGGTGATGCGGCACCTAAATGAGAGTGTAAGACTGAAGCTTTATTTAAGAGAGAAAAAGAGACACTCTGAACACATGTAGACTTATAGAAAGATCAGATGTAGGGGCTGGCAGTCTAGGCGTCTTTCTATGTCTTTACCATGTTACCTCCAAGGAACAGAAGTAGTGTTTATATGTTAGTTACTGTCAAGGCTAGGGCAGTCTTCATAAAGCTCTCCCTAACTTGTTTCTGTTGAAACCTCTATTTTGTCATTCTTGCCCAGGGTTTGTTCCAGAGGCTTCCATCTAGTTTTGTTTAGTGTGTGCTGATACAGAGTTGCAGGATGAAGTCACGTTAGCCTGCTTCTAGTCCCAGGCTCCCACAATCTGGGATGGCGGTAATACAACTTTAACCCATTGAACCACAACCACCCTTGCTCATTTGTTGTTGTTGCTGTTTTAAGATTTACTTATTTGTATTGCAAAGTCAGATATACAGAGAAGAGGAGAGAGAGAGAGGAAGATCTTCCATCCGTTGAATCACTCTCCAAGCAACTGCAACAGCTACTGCTGCGCCAGTCCAAAGCCAGGAGCCACTTCCAGGTCTCCCATGCGGGTGCAGGGTCCCAAGGCTTTGGGCTGTCCTCAACTGCTTTCCCAGGCCACAAGCAGGGAACTGGATGGGAAGTGGGGTGGCTGGGGATAAGAACCAGCGTCCATATGGGATCTCGGCATGTGCAAGGCGAGGACTTTAGCCACTAGGCTACCGCATTGGACCCATTTGTTTTCTTTTTATTCAGCAGTTTGATATCCTTGTTTATTTTGTGTATTAACTCCTTATCTGATTATTATTCATATATATTTTCTCCCTGTCTGTTGGCTCTTCACTTTGTTAATTGCATCTTTGTAGAATTTTTACTTTCATTTGATTCAAACTCATTTGACTGTTTTTGCTTTTGTTGCCAGTACCTATATCCAAGGAATCACTGTCTGAACTATTGTCATGGCGCTTTTATCCTGTGGCTTTTCCTCAGCGATCTTACGTTTAAGTTTGAAATTTATTTTAAGTTGATTCTTTCATAAGCAGTAAGATATATTCTGAATGTGTATGCCGAAGTTTATCCCGGTGGAAGAGATGTCTGCACTCTCGGGTCCATCGCAACATTATCTGCAATAGCCCAGATGTGCAAACCAGCTGTGTCCGTTCATGTGCTGAGGGGGAAGGTGGCTCTCAGGTTCTTGTCATGCACAATGACAAACATGCTAAGAGTTGACTCAAATAAGGTGCACAAAGTGATGGCATTTATTTAAAAGGTGAGAAAGTTAACACACACACACACAAATACACACGCACGAGCCTGGGCTGCACCACATAGAAAAGTACCCACCATGGGTGGTGATTGGACCGGAAGATTTACCCAAAGGGAGATGTGTTGAGAAAGGGAAGTTGGAAAGAACACCTGGCCGTCTCTCCAGCTCTGGTCCCCAGCAGTGGGGAGCAGCCATTTCCATTTGTGTGTCTCCTTTATCTGGTTGGATGGGAATTATACAGCACCTCCACATTTTGCACATGGAGCTTAATATCCAGATTTTCATGGTGTCTCTGCTTAGGTTTTTTATAAAAACTGTGTATTGGGTCTGGCGCGATGGCCTAGTGGCTGAGATCCTCACCTTGAACGCTCTGGGATCCCATGTGGATTCTAATCCCAGTGGCTCCACTTCCCATCCACCTCCCAGCTTGTGGCCTGGGAAAGCAGTTGAGGTTGGCCCAAGGCTTTGGGACCCTGCACCCATGTGGAAGACCTGAGGGAAGTTCCTGGCTCCTTGCTTTGGTTCAGCGCAGCACCAGCCGTTGCAGTCAGTTGGGGAGTGAATCATTGGACAGAGGATCTTTCTCTCTGTGTCTCCTCCTCTTTGTATATCTGACTTTGCAATAAAAATAAATAAATCTTTAAAAAAAATTGTGTATTACCCACAGTAGTTTTTAATCTTAAAACAAAACACAACACAACACAGGCAATTCTGTCATCTGAGACAACATAGATGCAAATAGGGGACATTGTATGAAGGGAACTGGCCAGTCACAGAAACATGAGCATTCTGTGCACTCAGTAAAACGTGTAATATGAAAGTTGAACTCATGAAAGTAGACACTCATGGCTGGGGGAGTGAGACTGCCGTAGAAAAGGGGAGGCATTGGTCAGCAGGAATAAAGCTTTTCTTAGGCAGGAGAAAGTTCCGATGTCCTCACAGCAAGGTGGCTACAGTTAATAACAAAACACATTTTGAAATAGCGCAAAGAGCCACAGATACACTAGATGTTTGAGATGATGTATGTGTTAATTAGCCTAAGTTGATCATTCCATTGCATATACATGTGGCAACACATCACATTGTGCCCCATCAGTAGAAACAGTTATTATTTATAAATTCAAAGACTGGAAATAATTGTTTAACTGAGCCAGCGTTATGTGGAGAACAGCATTGGCAGTAAAGAAGCAACGTGCTTGCTGCTAGCAGTGTTAATGGCTGTCTTGGACCGAGGGCTGGCTCTGCTTTGGGCTTTCATTTTGTTCAACTGTGGCATGAGCACCTTTTATTAGATAATTACTCAGGCTACTGTTTTAGCTGTAAACTGCTTGCTCTTTGAAAAAAAAGGAATTAAATCGTGATTTAACATGCACGGTCTAAATTGGAAATTTCTGCGTCCAAAGGTTTCCTGTCACCTTTTTGTATGTGGTACGTGCATGCCTTTATCTGTCTCACCTTTGGAATCATTTCCAAGCTACTCGTAGGCTGTTAATAATTAATAGCACTGGCGTTTATAAGCCAGTGGTAATATGTTTTGATTTTATCCTTTCTTTTCATGAATTATGGATATCATTAAAATCCCATTTTTTAAAAGTCCAGGAAGGGAACGGAAGTTGATGGGAGGTCAGAGGAGATGAGAGGGCACAAGATCTTGCTCTGCCATCATCCGTCAGGTTTAATAAACAGCTTTCAGCTTGAACAGATTTGAAGCTGCTGGTAGCTCCTGTTCTTCCTGCGTGTCCTCCTGCGTGGGTGGGAAGATGCAGTAACAGCTGGAATACAGATTTGAAGCTGGAGCTTTGCAAGCCTCCGTCTGCGAAGGAGTGGATCACCCCCACAAGGCGAATCTCTCCTGGATAGCCCTTGCATTGCTCCTGAACCGACAAACTCTAAGTCTAAAGAATCATAAAGCTGAGATTCTCCTAGTGCCATCCTCTCTGACCAGCTGGGTCCTTGAGAAGGCATTCAGGTGTCTAGGGTTCCTTTTATTCAGAAGGTTAACACACGACAGCTACCGGGTAAGGTGGCTTTGAGAATAAACCCACCTGTTCTTTGAAAAACCTCATGAAGAAAGTGAAAAGACAAAACACAAACTGAGAGAAAATATTTACTAACCATATGTAATGCTGAACTGGTGCGTGGAATAAATAAAGGACACCTACAGATCAAGAAGAAGAAAAAAAAATTAATTTTAAAAGGAAAAATATTTAAATGGACATTTTGCAAAGGATATTTAAGAATGGCCAAAAAGTACATGAAAAATGCCTATGGAACTGTGTGATAAAATGAAATATAAAAAAAGAAAAAAAATGCGTAGCATAATGAAAATGTAAATTAAAATTCACAATGAGATATTACTACATAGCAATGGTAACCAACTGAAGCTCTCCTCCCAGCTAGTGGGAGTATAAAATGGAATAACACACTGGAAAGCTGTTGGATACTTTTTTTAAAGATTTATTTTTATTACGTTTTTATTGGAAAGGCAGATATACAGAGAGGAGAGACAGAGAGGAAGATCTTCCGTCTGATGATTCACTCCCCAAGTGAGTGCAACGGCCGATGCTATGGCGATCTGAAGCCAGGAGCCTCTTCCGGGTCTCCCACGCGGGTGCAGGGTCCCAAAGCTTTGGGCCATCCTCGACTGCTTTCCCGGGCCACAGGCAGGGAGTTGGAAGGGAAGCGGGGCTGCCGAGATAGAACCGGCGCCCATATGGGATCCTGGGCGTGCAGGGCGAGGACCTTTAACCACTTGCGCCACCGCGCTGGGCCCATGTTGGATACTTTCTTGTACTGTTAAATGTGTTTTATTTCTGGAGCCTGTGTGATGGCTCAGTTGGTTGGTCCTCTGTCTGCAGGCTTCAGCACCCCAGGTGCACAGCAGTTTGTGTCCTGGCTGCTCCATCCAGATTCCCCATTGTGTCCTGAGAGGTCAATGGGTGGATGATCCAAAGCCTTGAGACTCTGCGCTAGGTGCGGCACCCAGAGGCGGCTGCTGGCTTTGGGTTGGCCATTTTGGGAGTAAATATGTCGATGGAGGATCTTTTTCTATTCTTCCTTCTGTCAGTAAATTTGCCTTTCCGATAAAAATAAGCAATTCTTAAAAATATATACATATATATATTTCACTTATATAAATCACAAGATCTAATACATGGTTTTTAAAAAATGCAACCACTTTAAATGATTATAGCTTCTTTTAATATATGTTCTTATATGATTTAATTATTTACTTGAAAGTCAGAATGAGAGAGAGAGACAGAGAAATAACACATTTTCTGTAAGCCTTGTGAAAATTCCTCATATGCATGGATTTCAGTATTTTTTTTCCCACCAAAATAAACTTTTAACTCCATTCTCCATGAACTGTTTGAGGTACCCGGTGAGATAGCTGCCACCCTTCCAAGCCATACCATTTCAATTGGCCGACTGCAACATTTTGCCTGCTTGGTGGTAGCACACGGGAAGTGGTGGGAGATGCCTGAGCACTCATCCACCGATGGCTGGTGATGGTTGGCTTATAAACACTGCAGGCATCTCACACTTCAGGGAGCTAATTCAGTGTCTATGAAGGTATTGTAGTAATTCTAACTTAGCAAAATCACCCTTGGCTTGCTCACTTTTGTGACTTTTCCAATAATATGCCCCCTGCCTACTATCATTCACACCCTTTCTTCAGCATTCATTCTCCCCACTCGATCCTACAAGGAGTGTTTCCTGGAATCACCCCCAAGTAAGCCATTTGTAGCTGAATTTCCATTTTATGGTCCACTCCTGAGAGAACTCTAATTATGGCACTAAGAGTACCTTCAACGTAATCAGCTGCTTACATGTCAGCCATTCTCCCCTGAAGAGTAACCAGGGCCCCACAAGCTTGCTGTGTTCTCTGCTTATCTTTAGTGTGACATCACACAGTGCGTTCAGTAATCCTGTCTTTGACGGTGCCAGTATCAGTCCATTTCTAGAGGATACTTTCAGTAGTAAACATAAACTTACGAAGTCCTATCACTGTCAGATTCATGACTGAGTTTCTAGAAATGTATTTCAAGAAAACGAGTCAGGATCTGTGCGACATTTGGCTCTGAGACTTTTTGCATCGCAGCTCTGAATATCAACAGTTGTGTGTCTGCTACAGGATCGCATACGCACAGAATAAAATGAGTGACAGAAAAATGAAAATGTCGTTTTAGCATGTTGATAGAGGAAGATGGTTCCAGTCTATTGTTAGATGTATAGGGCAAGTTTACAAAGCACTAAATCTAATACAATCATTTTCATTTTGGCCTTGCAATGAAGGGAATTTCTGCTAAGACTTGCTCCTATACAAAAGGCCTAGCCAACGGGAAGTTGACCTGAACATTTAGCAACTCTTTACACATCTAGCCAATGAAGGCACTCCAGTCGCATGCTCACCCAGATGATATCATGTAGCAATGATGACTCATCCCAGTGGGGACTTTAGTTTCTTCCAGTAATCAATCACAAAGCACCAGTCAAAGGCTCCTTTTTGTGCAAAAGACTTCCCCTTGTTGGGTCTGCTTAGCCCTCTCACTACCAGGAGAGGCCCACTAAACTTCATCAGAGGGCAGTGACATTCCCTGTCCAGCACACAAGTTTGGACTAAACAGTGATTTAGGGCATTTGCTATCCTATGAAATATTTGAATCTAGTTGTTCACCAGCTTTCTTCAAACAATATTATCTGTAACTCTTCCCTGAAAATGTTACACCTTGTTCCTGTGTGAAATAAAATATTCAACTTTGAAATTATGACCAATGGGGACAGAAAGTTTTAGGGAAAAGCTTCAGCCATATGTAAAGCGTTGCTTTCCGTCTTGCTGCCTCTTCTTTCCATCTTAATTTTCTTCTCCTCACCTTAGGTCCCACTTGAACAAAAGAGGGATAAGCTTTGAATAAATGGCTCATACATCTTCATGCAAGTTATTTTAGAGTTGATAGGACTTTGGGTAAAGGTTGGGAGATAAATGAAAATAAATTGTCCAGGGTTTATTCTGGGATTAGCACATGAGAGATATATAATGTCAGAGAATTTTTGAGCTACCTAACTAAATTTACCCCTTAATAGCTGAGGGACAAAGCCCAGAGATTTAGTGGCCTTCATATTTATAGTAGCAGATAAGTGACAAACGGGAAAACTGGGTATTTGTATTAAGTTTAACTTCAAATATCTATATTCAATGGAGGGCCTGCCTCTCAGTGTATTCTCCCCGCCCCAGTTTTATTTAGAAGAGGCAGTGTTAGGTGGGTCTGCATTAAAGTCATTCAAAAGTCTGGACGACTCTTGTTCAAAGGAGCAGTTTTCAAGGCAGGCAATGAACTAGAACCATCTAAGGAACATTTGAAAAATAACTGTAGATTTGATCCTTTGCAAGTTCTGACTCAGTAAGTCTGATGGGAGACCCAGGAAAATATCTGTTGACATGCCTTCCTGGGAACTCCTGAAAGCAGCCAGATGTTAATCTTGGTTTTGACAAAACAATGGGCAATCTGAGCCTGCTAGGGAATGGAAAGTAAGGGAGAAATTAGAAAATATCTTCATGAAATGGAAACCACTTCTTTTTTCTAGAGTTGAATTCTTTTCTACTGCGGTTCATACATATTCTAAAATGCAACAGTGGAGCCCATACTTTCTGTGGGATTTGTTGGCTTGAGTGGATGTGGATTTGGGGACTAATAAACAGTGTTCTTTGTGAAAATAGAGCTGTCTCTATTGGAAGCTGAGCCATAAATGCAGCTTTTCTCTTTGATTATAGAATAAAGCTTTTCTATTTTGCCATTTTATCTCTAAGCCATTTCCCTCCTCTTTACCATAACATAAACTCAAATGAAACTATTGTGGTTTTTGTTTTCAATAATAAATAGCTGTAGACTTTACTATTTGGTGAGAGTGACAGATTTTCCTTATCATTTGTTTGATTCAAGACTCAGAAACTTGCAGGAGCCCCGCTGATGGTTTCTTCCCACGTTTGACTAAAATACAAAACAAAAGGCCTGAAGTGCCAAGGAGTAGGCAGGTATGTTTATGTTGATTCTATCTATAGCTGCTGTTTATTTTGCTGTTAGAGAATCAGGTTTCTTCACACAATGAGAGTCAGGATCATGGAACTCTGCAGATAATGTCAGCTCAAAATATTTCCCGATCTTACATTTCCAACTCTGCACAGTTTGGCCCTTGAGCCAGTCATGTTGTGGGAGTCACGGAGAGTTTGAGTTAGACACACCCAGAATGGAGAAGTTGGAGACCTTTCTGTCTTGAAGATGTTATTACTGTTAGAAGAAGGAATTCAGCTTTGAAAAACAACCATATAGTATTTCCCACGACTAGATATTGGCTGAATCTTGGGATTACAGAGATTGAATCCATCCAAGCTTGCTGGGATCTCCAATGCACTTGTTATCAGTTGCTGACGCTAGACCAGCCTCAGTTAGGAGAACAGTTCTTCACCATTCACCATGTGTTGTTGGTTTTTTCTTTTCTTTTCTTTTTCTTTTTTGTTTTTTAAGAATTCAAAATTAAAATTCTGGATAGCATGCAACATTTGCATACTCTTAAGGGGTGCAGCTTAAATAGATACATTTATAAATAGATAGATATAACTTAAACTGACCATACTAGGCCACTGGCTTTTCCATTTCCTTAGCTTTTCTTTCAGTATTCCAATTCTTGCATCTCATGAACCATACTGACCTCACCCATTGTGCTGCATGACACCAGAATCTGCTATATTCACCCTACTGTGTTTTAGCCCATCATCCAAACTCTGATTCTCGGCTCCTCATCCTGCCAAGCTTTTGGAAACCACTATTTGAAGTCTGGGTCGAATTTATCCTAATGATGATAGTGCAAATTAACCCAGCCATTGTAGAGAACAGTATGGAAGTTCACAGAAAATTGAACACAGAAAGACCATATGACCATGACCCAGCTGCCTGAGTTCTGGGCCTGAGTCAATCAATGTATGAAATAAATACTTGCACTTTCATATCCAAATAGCACTTTTCATGACAGTTAAAAAATGGAATCAGTCAAGGTTTCTAACAACATATGAACTTCTAAAAGTGATTACATATATATATATAGTAAAGTATTATCTTGCATAAAAAATGAAGACATGAAGACATTTGAAACAAAATGGATGGAACTGGAGATTATTATGTTAAACAAAAGAAGCCAGACACAGAGGATAAATATTGCATATTCTCTTTTATGTGTTTCTTCTTTTTCCATTTCTTAAAAAGTATGTTTCTTACAAGTATCCAACAGGAAACCAAAGGATATGCTCATTGAGGCTAGACAGCAGACAGCACACACATTTTTTTCTAAGCTTTTGCTTGCATCAAGTTTGCTGTTTCCCATTAGCCAAAACAAATCACATGACCAAGTATGAGTGTGTGTATGTGTGTGTGTGCGGGGGGGGGGGGGTCTTTACCAAAAGGCAGTAGAGAGCAGTGGAAAATTGGCACTGCCCATCTATCACAAATATGATAGTGCTAAGTGGTGGTTTGTATGAGGGTAGTGGAGGCACCATTATGCTGTCATTGCTGAAAATGTAATAGCTTTCTAAAACCAAAAAAAAAAAAAAAAAAAAGGAAATGTACCCGGACAAACATGAGTGTAGAATGTGTGAGATAGAAAGAGGGGGGAGAGAGAGAGAGAAAGAGAGAAAGAGAGAGAGTGTGTGTGGTATGTGTGTTTCAGGAGCAGGGCAGAGGTGATGTTTCTGAATTTGTTCTTTTTTTTTTTCTCCAATCCAAGATGAAAAGAATTTGGGGGTCCTGTGTAAGCTCTCCCATTAGTGCTCCAGGAAACTGTAAGGTGATGACTTTAAAGACATTGTCAACTGGAGATCTTTTTCCAAACCAACACTATCTTCAGTTTTGACATCTTGATTTTGAGCTGCATTCATTCTGTTTGAAATTTATCTGTATGAAGTTGGCCATGCTTTTATGTGACAAAAGCCAAGAAGGCATCATTTTCAATGCAAAACTGAGTAAGGAAAAAAAAAAACAGTCAAGGATACTAGTCATTTTTGCGAGGTAAAAACTGTGAATTTTCCATATACTTGTGTCAAGAGAAGATAGTAAAAGATGTGAACTTATCCTGGCTTTGTGTACCTGTGTTTTGCAAACGTGTGTTACTACTAAACTTCTGCAGTAAGCATCAGTAGATCAAAGATGTAGATAAAAGATGGCTAAATGAAGCTTGAAATGAAGAGGCTACAGATCTCTTACATTTATTTTTTAGAAGATAGTTTAAAGTATAATGGGAAAACCCACAATTTTTCCAAGGCATTGGCCATAAACTTTTAATGGAGAGAGTGCCAGAACTTTTAGTCTATTCTTTTAGCCATTACATTTGTTAGATACTTCGTAACAGAGGAGAACAATGAGAAGAATGCTGAATCCAGCAAGTGTTAGAGCTGAGAAAACCAAATTGACTGAATGAGGCTCAAATCCTCGATGTTTAACGTAGAATCTATGGATAGGCATCATCATCTTTGTCCCCTGGCAGCCAACTTAGGCTCTACACAGAGCTGCTAACTTATGATCTGTATTTTTTCAAGATCTCCAGCACTCTGTGCATTTGAGAAGGCACTGGTTTACAATGAGTGATATTATAAACTAGACACTCCTTAAGTTTAATAGAGACATTGGTGATACACAGTTTTTATTTGCAGACATTCTCAACAATAGCCCTGTGTCTGTTATCTTTGAATCTCAGTGCTTGCACCTGTGGAATGGGGACTCATAACTCCCAGGCATACTCATTGGAAGAGTAGAGGAGATTAAGGAGTGCCCACAATAAAGTGCTCTCAAAGAAATAAAGAAGCTTATGACTATTAGGCCTCACCACTTTATTAGGGCAGTGCTTGGGTTGTACTGTCTCAGCTAGTCAAGAGTTTTGAACAGCGAGGAAGATAGGAATTCAAGGACTGTTTTTTTACCCTCATGGTAGTATAAATGTTTAACCATTCAGCCATAAGAAGCAGCTACCATACACCCTTCTGCATTGTGCAATATGCAATTGACATTTGCTCCTTTCGTCAATGCTGACTCACCCATCATTGCAAGGAAGGGTCTTAAAGCAGCAATTTCCTGTAAGATTTTTTTTGTTGCTGACAATGTGGTCTTTTGACCAGCAATGTCAGTCTCATCAGAAGCTTGTGGCAATACAAAAGCTCCATCCCCACTGCTGTGATCTAGGTATTATTGTTCCCTATCCAAACTCACGTGCTGGAGCTTGCTTCCAGGGTGATGGTTTTGGGATGTAATGGAACCTTTGAGTTAAGACTTAATGAGAGAGCTTGGTCCCTTGGGGCCATATCCTCCAAAGACCTAAAGATACATATCCAAAGGGATTCTGGTCAAGTCTCTGAAAAAAAAATTGCTATAAAAAGCTAGTCTGGGGTTTGCTGCAGTGGCCTAGTGGCTAAAGTCCTCGCCTTGAACGCGCTGGGATCCCATACGGTCGTCGGTTCTAATTCCTGGTGGCCCCACTTCCCATCTAGCTCCCTGCTTGTGGCATGGGAAAGCAGTTGAGGACAGCCCAAAGCCTTGGTACCCTGCACCAGCTTGGGAGACCCGGAAGAGCTCCTGGCTCCTGGCTTTGAACTGGCACAGTGCCGGCTGTTGTGGTCACTTGGGGAGTGAAACATCGACGGAAGATCTTTCTCTTTGTCTCTCCTCTTTTCTATATATCTGACTTTGCAATAAAAACAAATAAATCTTTTTTTTTTTTTTAAAGACCAGTCTGGCTCCATCAAAGATTTTTGTTTTATTATAACAAAAAGTGATGTTCACTTCCTCTGTGTATTGTTTGTACTCCTCTTTATGTATGTACTCCTGTCCTAAGCTATGGAACAGACCCTCTTCAGAGCCGGCCCTGTGCTGTTTTCACTTCCAGCCTTTGAAACTAGGAGTTAAAGAAATCTCTGTATAAAGTCAGCCTTGTTCAAGGATTTCATTAGAACAATGAGAAACTGACCAGTACAACTTCTGCCCACCTACTCAAGCAGAACCTGCCTTTTGATAAGATCCTGCAGTAATTTCTGTGCAAGAGAACAAGTAGAAACACCCTAATCTAACTTTCTTATCTCTGAGTCACCTTGGGGGCTTAAAAATTGTCCCTGCTTAACCTGCCCCACCCAGCCAATTAAGGGAAATTTTTGGGGAGTGAGCACTTTATATTTTTAAAGCTCCCAAATGGTTCACTATTATCCTCTTTCGGGGGTATAAGATGAGATCTTGTTTTGGGGTTGTAGAGAGGGACAAGGAAAGATCAAGTGAAAAAAGTCATAAAAATATTTGGCATTTGTAATGAGTTAGAGTATGTGTGTTTGGCGCCCGAAAAACAAATTTGGAAGGGATAAAAAAGTTCATCTCAATCAGGGAATGTTGAGCAGCTTTGGCAAATCAAGCCCAAAGCAGACTTCTCAGTTACAGGTGCTTCTGTGACTTGCAGGTTTCTATCTCCCCAGCGCTGTGGTGAGCACTACAGGTGGTTGGTTTGGTGTTTGGGAAGCAGCAGTAAAGGCTGAGCCCAGTGTTTACATTTACAGTAAGGCTCCTTGCTCAGAATTGGGGCAATGCTCTAGGTTGCTGTGTGAAATCCTGCATGTTGGTTACATTTGAATTTCAGGTGAACAGTGGGAAAAAAAAAAATTCTTAGTATGTACCACAAACTAGGTGCCCTGCAGTTTTATTTCCTAAACTTGGCAACCTTACTATGAACTCTAAACTGGTTTACGGGAATCAGCAACTGAGGGCTGGAGGCCGTGATAAGAATGTTAGGGTTTGAGTTGGCAGAAATCTTGGCAAAGACTGGTCGTTCAGTAGAGCTCAGGCGTCTCATTTGTAAGTGGCTTGACTCAGAGCTGCTCTTTATACTCTCCAGTTTTCTTGGGTCTCCCACTTTCCCCTCCTCCACTCTCCTTTGTTTTCTTAGATGAACTTGTCCTTGACTTTGTGCTGGTTGTTTTCTTAATGTCATCCATTTCTAGCAGGGAAAAAAAACCGCTCTTAATCTCAAAGTAAATTCAAGTTTGGCGGTGTTTTGGCCAAAGCTTCAAGAACACTGCAGCATTAAGAGATAAGTCCATGAATTTCCTTTTGTAGAATACACTCATCCTTTTCTATTTTGTGATAGTTTCCCCTGGCAAGAAATGGAGTGAACCTACAGTGTGATGAGAAATTATGGGGGTGGAGGTGAAAAACAACAGCCAAATGAAAACAGGAATTTTGTCTGAGCCCAGTCTTCCACCAGTGCCTGCTACAAAGAGCCTTTCTCAGATGGTGCAGTGAACAGAGAGGGTCCTCCCTCCATCCTGCCCAGTCTGTTGATGTATATATTTTCATTTGAGTATGGCCTGAACTGGAGCCTTCTGAAGCGTTTCTCAAGAGCTGCCTTAAAGCATTCCCCAACTTGGGAGTTCCTGGAAGTGCAGACAAAACAAAGTGGAGGCACCAGCAAGAGTCCTCTCCTGCTTGTGGGACAGAGACGGAAAGGAGAAGAGGAATGGGACAGACCAGTGGTTCCCAAAGTGTACTATTTGGACTCACAACATCTGCACCGCCTGGGAACTTACTAGAACTGCAGAATCTCAGTTCTGCTAACCTAGACTTGCTAACTCAGCAATGCCAACAGGGAGATGCACCAAGCTGTGTTTTCACAAGGTAGTGGATGCTGATGTCTGAGGAACACTGGGAGCAGAGTTTTACCTCTTACTCTCCATAAGGAAACCTCATGTCCCTGCCTGGTATCACGGGAACATGGATTATGCAGATGGCAGGGTTGGGCTGTGGACTCTTGGTGAGAGAAACAAGGGGTCATTTTTTTTTTTTTTTTTGGCCTAGTAATCTTTTTCTAGGTGAATGACACAAATGCACAGTGAGGACAAACTACTCCTAAAAATTCTGTAAAGCATTTGAAAGAGGCTCCTGCTCATGGAGACCCATCTAAGGAGTGTCATTGAGAGCTGTTTTATCCACCAGGTCAGTGTGCCTTGCATGATGTGCACATGGGATTTGTTTCACCTTAAGTTCCTAAAACAAGCTTGCATATCCTTTAAAAAAATCTATACAGTCCTTATCTATTCCTAGAAATGTCCTTCTTAAAATAAATTACCAATAGCCTTCTCTTCTGCACATCCTGTCTCTGAAGATATATGCCCTAAAAACCGTGGTCTCCAACCTGTGAGGAATTTGCCATCGCTTATTACCTAATGTTTGCCTTTTCAGATCAAGCCAATGTATTTCACTGTGTAATGACAAACGAAAATTTACTGTCATGGAGTACATACATTCTTACTAGAAAGCCTGCACTTTGGAACATAGCCCAAGACTCATTAAAACTTGTTGGGCTTGGGTCTTCTGGGCCCAAATCATTTGTATTCTTCTCTAAATAAACATTATACTAGCCTTTTAGCAGAATCTGTTTATTTCCATCCATAACTGGCAAAGACAGAAGGAAGAGACAAGTGGAAAGGAGGCATATTCTTTATCCAGGGGGATGAAGCTGGGAAGGTGACTCTGTCAAGTTCCCAAGCCTTTTGCCCTTGCCCCCTTATCTCCGTGCTCCGCTATCTCTGTGCCCCTGTGGTAACTGGTGTCATGGTAACTGACAGGCCCACCTGCTTGGCTAGCTGCCTACAAGTCTGTTATGTAATGGTTTGGCTCTGGGCCACCTTTGTGTATGTAAGCCCTTATAAGCAACTGGGGGCATGGCAAGGCACAGCTGCGTGTGGACGGATGTGGACACATGTATGCAGCTCCTGCTGTATATAGCTGTAAGTGGATGTGTGGCTGTATGTGGCTGTGTGGCATGTCTGTGTGTGTGTCTGTCTGACTCTCACCATGGACACAATGGCAGACACTTCTTGTGGTCCCTCTACCATCAGTGGGAAGAGGCTGTTTCACGCGTTTCTTGCTGCCACTGTGAATAAAGGAGAGAAATAAGCACCAAAGACTCTAAGTCATTCTCTGATCTCTCTGAGTCTGGATCTGCTTGTCCTGGCCTCTAAGCTTCAGAAGACCAAAAATGACACAAAAGTGAAAGTTTCCTTTAGATAGTAAACCTTAAATCCAGACCAGAAGTTGGTTTAAATAGAATTTTAATTTTTATTTAAGTATAACATATAGCCACAATAGCCATGGCCACAATTTATTGAGGATTAATGTATGGTTTGTGATACCCTAGACATGATTCAAAATTGGGTCATTGGATGAGTACAACAGTACTTACCTGGCAGCAGGAATATGTCTGTAGCTCTGGTAGGGTTAAGGCTCTGGCCTGGGAGCTTACAGCTGCTGAGCCAGGCTGCAAACCAGCTGCTCCTGAGGTCAGCTATGCACCCAGTAGTCCTGGCTCTTGGTTGCACCCTTGGTTTATTCAGAGAGCTTTAACACGTGGCCACGCTGGAGTCCTGGCCCCAAGTGTCCTGAGGCCTGGGATGTAATCTGCCGTTGAAGGGCCTTTAGAAACTCTCCTGGGGTTCTAATGTGAAACCAGAGCTCAGGGCCACTGTTCTGGCAGGTCCAGGCTCTGACTCACCCCCTTGTTCTTTTAGCTCAGTTGATCACAATCTTGGTGCAAGTCAGAATCACCTGTTTCCTCTGCAAACCACACTGGTGGCCAGGCCCATTTCCTGCGATTTCAGCTTTAATTGATCTGAGGTGGCCTCGCCCTGATCTGCTGCTGTAGTCAATGGGTATCACAATTCTGACCCTGATTGCGGAGAGCCAAGAGAGCAGAAAAGCTGGATTTGTCACAGGGCCCAAACCCCAACATCGTTAGAGTGTCTGCTGGTGTCCTCCCTGGAAATGAGCTGGGCGGCTTCAGCATTGTACGTTGGAGGCTTGTTAGCTGGAATCTACTGAGTGCTGTGCGTGACCATGTGCGTGCCTGTGCATACGTTCTAAGGACAACTCCAAATCCAGGAGGCCTCATTCCTCCTCTTGAAAAGAAGGGAAGGGATTTCACTGCCCAGGCTTTTTGTTGGGCCAGTTACATTAGGAAACTTGTAAACAGAACGACTTTATCTCTTTGAAAACTGTCTTTCAGAAACCAAATCCTTCCATAAGCCCTGACAGCTTTGGAATGTCTTACTCAAGGGCCTAGAGCCAATTCTGAAATAGTAAAATCAGTGGCAGGGAAGGAGTGGCCACACATTTCTGTGGGAGGGTAGGGGCCCAGCTCCAGTGAGCATCTCACACCACTTTGTAACATTGCCCCTGTAAGAAAAAAATAAAATGGAGTTTGTGAAATCTTTTCCTCTGGCTTACATCAGTTAGCTAGTAGAGGGGATGACTCCAGTTGCCAAGCTAGGATGAACTGCTGATGTGTGGCCAGTGGTGCCAAATCCTTTTACTTGGGGACTTGTAGTTTGTCTTGAAACTGTGCCTTCTCTTGGGTTCTGTGGGTCTGCTGGGCTGTCTTAAAGGATCAGTGTGATTTCTTCCTGTCTGCATAGGTGGCCTGTGATGAGCAGATGTTCTAGTCTGTCTGCTGTCCCTGAGTCTAGAAGCCCATGGCAGAAAAACCCTACAGATGACTTTTTCAGTTTCATCCTGTGAATAGCACTCCCCTGGGAAGGCTAGTGGCCATTCTGTGCTTAAGCAGCAATAATAGTGCTTCATGCTTCATTCCTTCCTACTTTTCTGGAGATGATTTCAGGGCTGGCCAAAAAAAAAAAAAATCCTTTTTCTTTTTTTTTTTTTTGAGAAAAAGAATGCATTTTATATTTCGGCAGCATGCATATGTACACATATGTATTGCCCATCCATGCCTGTGGGTGCGTTAAAAGTGAAGGACTGGCTTTAAGAATCCTACTCATCTCTCTATCCCAAGGAATCTGCCCTATTTTCACAATTATATTTCCCTTTTCATCTTGGTTTTTGTTGTAAGCATTATTTGGAAAATCCTGCCTTGCTTTTGCAAAATGGTGTGAGCACCAGTGAACTTCATTTTGCTGGGATCCCTGTAGCCCTGACACTCCGAGAGTCTGGCTTTTTCTAGGACGGGGCTCCTCCAGGGGCGCCTGGGAAATCAGAATGTCACGTGTGTGAAGGGAAGCTGGGAATCGTCTTGACATTACACAGACTGAGAGCAGACACAGCAGGGAGGCAGAAGTAAAAGGAAGACCGTTACAGAATGTTCTGCCACTTGGAAGAAGTTTTTTTTTTTTTTCCCCTCCAGAGCTGGGTATACATAGTCCCAGCCTCATTTATAATACATTTTCCAATCGTGCGAGGTAAACAGACTAGAACAATATTTGAGTCAATGAGAACGGATGTGGATGAGTTTGTCTCTTAATGAAGACTGAGTCTGGCCAGGTCCCGCCGCCTCGGTCCCTGTGACTGATGGTTCTAGAAGGGGTCTTCAGAGGACATTGGTGCTCTGTTTCCTCTTGGCTTTGCACACTCCCCATCGCTCCATGGATTTTGGTGACTGACTGAGGATGTGTGGTGCTGAGAGGGAACAGCAGGCCCTCTGCACTCTCTCCCCACCCTTCCAGCACTGCCCCCCAACAAAAAGCCTCATTGTGCTCACTGAGCCCTGCTGTCCTGAATGGGGCCTTTCTCCTAGCCCTGTGTCAGACTAGTGTCGCAAGTTTCCTTAAGTGTGGTGGTTTTGATGGCAACATGTAGCACCATCAAATAGAAGGAGTACAAGGAATTTCTGAAAGGGTCTCATCCAACTGGATTTTTTTTGTTCCTCATTTCTTGGTAGCTGAGAGCAAAGTAGGACCACAGAAGTCAGAGGGCTTGTCCAAGACAGAGCATTTGGTTGGCTACTGAGCTGTACTTGGATCTAGAAACCCTTGTTCTAATCAACACCCTGCAGATACATTTTTTTTTTTAATTTCATTGTACTAACTTTCCCTTGGGAATTCTAATGGGCCCTTATCCCATGAAGTGTTTATGTGACAAGGGAAATTTTAGAGCTGTAACTCTGCTGCGGGCCCCTCTCTTGCACTCCCAAAGAGATCAACTGTAGAATTTGTTCAACTGATAGATTTCAATTTGAAAGCTTTTTTTTACTTGTCAGTGTTGAAGACCATGGAGGGATCTATGTGGTAATGAAGTTTGAATCCTTGCTGGTTAGAATCATGCATTATTTTTTGCTTAAGTCTTCAAGTTGAAAATGCACATTTGTCCTAGTTTTTAAAATATGGGACTACGTGCTGTTTTTTAGGTAGGAAATCTGTTTGTTTTAACATTTCCTCATCTTTGGGCATTGGCTTTGCCTAATCTTGAGGTTATTTGTTGACCACATCAATCAGTACTTGGTACATGCCCTTGAATTTTTCATTGAATGTGCAGAAGTGAAACTGAACATTTGATGCTGAAGTGGGCTAAGCAGATGATATTAGACATAAAACGTTAGATGCTGTTTGATTCCATTTGTATGACATTTTGGAAAATTACTGAGACAGACAGTGGATAAATGGTTGCTTGGGAGACCGGGCAGTGACAAACAATGAAGAGCACATCAAAGTTATTTTCTTGTGATTGGAACTATTCTGAGTCTTGGTTGTATCAGACAGCATGATGTTTGTCCATAATCCTCATGAACATTCATGACTAAGGGAAGAGATTCTAGAGCAGGTAGTGTGGGGCAGCAGATTAAGCCACCATTTTACGTGGCTACATTCCCTATTGTTTGTTTGTTTGTTTGTTTTTGATCAAGTCCCAATGCTGTACATCCTGAGAAGCTTATGACTCAAGTGCTGGAGTCCTTGCCATCTGTGTAAGAGAGACCAGCCAGGCTCATGGTTTCCGACTAGCCTAGGCCTCACTCTTGCAGGCATTTGGGGAGTGAACCAGCAGATGGTAGCTTGAAAGAATTTTTACCATCTCGCTGCCTTTTACATTAGTCAAGAAACCTAGTAAAATGTATAAAATTAAGTTTCCAAAAAACAGTGACTTTAATCTTGTTTAATTTATGTCTTAACAAACCACAGGGACTGTGTGGCACTTCAGTGTCCTAGTCAGGATAAAATGGCAAGGATGAGATGGATGCCACAGTTCAGTAAGCAACAAGAACACCATGTAATGTTGCTTGTTGCAGTTTGTGATGTTTGTTCTCCTTGGTCAAGATGGACTGAAGAATTAGATGAGACTAGATCCAAAAACTGATGAAGCTGGTGACAAGAGCTTGGAGAGATGTGCCTACTGGGTCCCTTCTGAGCAGTCTCAAGGGAATCACTTTCTGGGCTTGCTGATGGAGGCAGCATCATTGTAATGAAGCTGGCTTTGAACGAAATGTAACAGAAATTTAGTTTTCAAATTGGACCCCTCAGGACTCCATAATCATAGACGCAGTGCTTAAAGAGCTGAACATACTTTAATAAGCCCAGCTGCACCAGAGAACTGCACTCTGGTCTATTAATTATTATCCCAACTTTATATTTCAGCTTTGCTTTGTTTCCAGAGAGAATTCACTAGAGCTGCATTGTCCGACGTGATAGCCAGTAGCCACATGAGGTCATGTGAATTTAAATGAATAATAATTAAAATTAAGTCCCATTTAAAATTCAGTACTTGAGTTGCATTAGTCACGTTTGCTGCAGCCAGATGAAGTGGCTTCTGTTTTGGCCAGCGCATATCAAGGGGATAGAATGTCTCCGTCATTACAGAAAGACCTGCTATTGCACAATGGCACCCTAAGTCTGTTTTCTCAAAAAAACCCTCAGCTCGACAGAAATACCTAATTATCAATAGAAGAAAAGGATGTAATCCTTAAAAAAAAAAAAGGAAATTCATGTTTCACGCCCTATCATCAAAGCTCACCTTTGTTGACTCCTGGGAAATTCAGTTATGTCCATGATGGTAGATATTCTGCTCTTACTGAGTCTGGTTTATTGATGCCTTAGCATCATCTGGGTGTCTTTAATAGTGGTAAGTGGAAAGGCAGCTGGCCATCTGCTCTGCATTTTACATCTTTGGAAATCTGGGTAAGAGTTGTTGAAGCAGTCCCTTCCCCTTAAGGACCCAGACAACCCCTGGCTCTGACCCGGTAGCCTGGTGCGGAAGGCTGCTCCCAGGCACGTCCTCCACCGCTGACATCACTGTCATGATTGTCTAGTCTGCATCTGTCTTCCCTGCAGGTTTTCCTGCAGCTGTGTCTGTGCCTGTATTTGCTTTGGGCCTGTAATTAAAGTTATGCTGCTTGTAATTTTCTGGGAGAAAAAAAAATAACAAAAACAGAAACTTCTTCATGCTATGCTGGCCATGTAGAACAGGTGGCTCTTGCCTGGCATAACCACTCCCACTTTGGCCTCTTTTAAATCATCAACCACCTGACATGACAACATAGAATGGTGAAGTTTTCCTGTCCGTGAGACCAGTAACTGCAAATAACCTCAAAAACATAACAGCAAGAGAACTTTGAGTTTTCAGTATCTGTTACTTGTGTTTTTTTTTTATAATTTGTTTAACTTTATAGAATTACAATTTTAATAGTGGCCATGTTTTTAACAAATTGCCTCACAGAATTCCCCCAAAATTTAACAATTGTCTCTCAAGATCTGGCGTGAACAGGCTGCAGTGCACCATTTTCAACTGAAGAAATAGAATTACTTCACAATGAGTGGCCTGTTTCTGATTGTGACCCTTTGGGAGGCATGGCAGCACTGGGGCGAGCTCACAGATCCATGGATTGTGGGAATCCCTCATCTGCAGTCACTATGGAGATATCCCATTTAGTCAGACCAGTGGGATTAAGTGACTGCAAGGATTTAGAGAATTAAAATGGGCCAACAGCAGAAACCCTGCATGTTGTATGAAAGAACCCAGAGGTTTGTTGGCTGGGACTGCAGCTTGTCCAAAGCTTTGGGACTTCCTGTTAGTAAGCTCCTTGAGAAATTCAAAATGATGAACTCATGAAGGAGACCCTGATGTTCTGACAGCTGGACATCCTTGCTTTCAGTGCATTTAAAAATTTCACTCATTGCTCAAAAGTAGTCCTTAACATTTTTTGTTTGCTTGCTTGCCTTTTTTTTTTTTTTTTCTGTGACAAGTGAGGAATCCTGAGAGAAGAGAACAAATGTGTGATGTAGCGATTTCTCCAGCACCTGGTGTGGATTGGCTTGCTAAGTATGCTCTGACTAAAACTGTAAAATGTTCCAGGTTAAGGCAGGGATAACTTACTTTGGATTACTGACAGTTCTGGAGTGTGTTAAGACTGTCGGATACTGACGATGATCCTAATTTTCCATATTTTTTCCCCTCAGATCTTTAAATACTGTGTGGTAGAACACACATAGGAGGAGCTGGGCAGCTGAGAGCTCAGTTTCTATTTTAAAGCCACAAGACCCTGAGCGAGACATGATTCCATGCCTCCATTTCCAAGGGTTTAATACAACAGTAATCGCTACTGTCTCACAGAGATGTCGGAATTATTTAAAGTGATACATGCAAAAGAGCTACCACTTCAAGCATGAATATTATGTCTTTGCATGTCCTCCATGTTGGTTGCATGTCCTCCCTTGTAGTTTCATTCACCAGAAGTGACATTACGTGAGCTCTACTTTGACCTGGGAATCCCGTAGCAAGAGGGATGATTTCACCCCTTCTGTGTTCCAGGTGCTGTGCTAGAAAGTGGGAACTGAGAAATTAGTGAATAACTAATGGCTTTCAGGGAGTTCAGTGATCAGTGAATGAGTGAAATGGAAGTGTACTGTAAAAGTCCATAGAAAAAGAAGATATTTAAAAAAAGAAGAAGAAGAAGATATTTACGTGAGTGCACCCTCCCCCCACTGAAATACATGCAGTTTTCAAAAATAATGCACATTTTCCACGAACTTTTCAAAATATTTCCGTATAGAGCTGTCTTATTATGACACAGTTTAAACAGGAGATGAGGATTTGAAAGAGAAACATTTGAGCAGAGCCAGACATCTCCAAGAGCTGTGTGTTCCATGACGTGCCTTGAGAACCCCTGATTTTCAGAATCACATCTAGGGGGCATGCCTAACTTCAATTTGCATTCTCCTTAGCTCATCTCTGGGACAGTTGAAAGTCAGCAATGCAGCTGGATGTGTTAGCGCTTGATGTTTGTAGCCTCGATTATCTCTGGCAGTTAAAGCGTGCTGCCATGGCCTGTCAGCTTGGGGTTGCTATAATTTTGGTTGTTTACTTATTTCTTTTTGATTTGATTTGAAAGGCAGAGAGGCCAAGAGAGATCTTCCATCCTCTTATTCACTCTCCACATGCCCTCCACATCCAGGACTGGGTCATGCTGGAACCAGGCGTTGGGAATGTGGTCTGCCATGTGTGTATACTGCCTCTTGGGGTGTACCTTAGCAGAGAGCTGGATGGGAAGTGGAGGTGCTGAGACCAACTCCAGGCTTTCTGGTAGGGGACATGCACATCTCAAAGAGTGCCTAACCTCTGTACTGAACGCCTGTCCCCAGTGTTGATGATTTGGACTAAGGCAGTGTTGTACTAATCCCCAGTGTGTGTTTTTTTTTTTTTTATGCCATTCCAAAGAACAACAGCGAAAAAATGACTTGGTGCGGTGTTCATAAGTCATTGTGGGGTCTTTGGATTTGGATATTTTGAGGACAATGCATGGGATTTTTTTTTTTTTTTTGATGCACAAAAGCCTTCACCTCCCCTCGGCATCCCTAGAGTTTCCTCTCTACTTTCATGAACTATGCATTCTAAGTTCTATAGCTGAATGCACAGCAACGCACATGTCCAACAAAATGCCTCTGTAAGAGTAGTTAATTAAGCTTCTTCCTCTACTCCTTGTCTGTCTCCAGTGTGCTGGGTCTCTGAAACAAACAGCACCCAGCTTTTTGTGCGTGAGGTAGGCAATTACTTTACTAAGCAGCTTGCATGGTGCAGAGTAGATAGAATTTTCATAAGTTTCCCCAATTCCTAGGTCTTTCATATTCCATTTTGTTTTTTCAACTGTGTCCTGCTAAAAATGAAAACATGCTAGAAATACTCTTGCATTTTAGCAGTTCTTACTTTAGCAAGGGATTATTCAGAGCAAGCCCTAGGAAGATTTTCAACCTTGGGAGTGTGCTAGGAGTACTTTAAAAAGACAGAATGGCATTTGCAAAGCAAACTCAAGTGCTTCTGACTCTACCCCAGGTAGGCAGTCCCAGCACCTTGAAACCTGGGTCTTTGCAGGTGGTGAGACTAGCGGAGCATTTGCACTGTCTCCTGGAAGTGTAGGCTCTCAGGTTCCCCCAGCTCCTGCTACTGGAAATCTTTAGGGAGGACTGGAGCCAAGACTCCTGCACTTCAGCCAGAAGCCCCCCAGGAGATCCTGGTGTCCAGTAAGGGTTGAGAAATACCACTGTAAGACACCGAGTCACCTACTTTTCTGAACAAAAAGCAACAGTGTGTGTGTGCTTTTTTTAAATAAAATATTAGACTTCCTTTGGCTCTACATGCTTGTGGTACTTGTACTGCAAACATATGCGGTGAAGCCATTCCTTTCTCTTTGCACTGTGATGTCCTCCTTCCTGGCAGTATTTTTAAAGACAACTCTCAATGTGATAATTGTGTGAGATCGCAAATAATTTCTCATTGTCCTCTTTGATCCAGAAAACACTGACCACAGTTCTCAAAGAATCCTGTGGCTCCCACACCTCCAAGGTTTGGGCAGAGAAGAGAACCCCTGTCTGAGCAGGAATATAAGATTTATGCATAAAACACCAACTTGAACTTCTTACAAGTCCATTTGCTTTCAGCTACTAATAGATGCAGAGAATTTTTTGTTTGTTTTGATTGTTGCTAATGCAATGTATGTTGGAACCCAGCAAAGAAAATTATGTTTTTGCAAATTATCTAAGGTAACTTAAAATGAGTGGACGTCAGAATACATGGGTCCTTGTTACATCCTTAGGACTCAGCATCCAGAGGATCTTGGATAAGTTAACTGCCCAAGGGCCTTAGTGCCTACTTCTGTAAGTTGGGATTGTACGTTGTAAATTTATTTTTATTTATTAAAAATCAGATTTACAGAGGCAAGACAGAGAGAGAGAGAGAAAGCGGAGAGAGAGAGAGGGACCTTCCTTCTGATGGTTCACTCCCCACCTGGCCTCAGTGAGCAGAGCAGTTCCTAGAGCAGTGACTAGAAGGTTCTGTGCCCCTTCTGCATCCCTCACACTATGCATCTCTTCATGCCTATCCTCATGTATTATCCTTCAAAATAAACCAGCAGGTGCCTTTCTTTGCATTCTACACATTCCTTGTGATAATTAATGTAATCTGAACACGGAGTTTTGGGGATTTGATCCATAGCCGGAGAATCAGAAGCACAGGTCACAACCTGAAGCTCGCAACTTGCTTTGAAAGGCGGCAGTGGGTGCAGGGCCTGAACCCTCCGTGTGGAATCTGACACCATTTGCAGGTAGTTGGAACTGAACTGGACAAGTCACTGTTCAGCTGGTGTTTGCTGCAGAACTAATGGCTAACTTGCTGGTGGGGAGAAATCCCTATACCTTTTGGGAGTCACAGAATTGATTTGTACTTTAAGCACATAGCAGGAGACGTGGTTTTCTATTTTGCTTCTCTATTTAGCATCTGTATTCAGAGTTGTGAGGTCTCAAAGAGTAAGATAAAGTGTGGTTAGAAAATGAAACTTCATAAATCTTGAGGAAAATATTCAGAGACACAATCTAACAAATAATAAGTGATTTGTAACATGAATATTAAGAAAGGAAAATATAGAATACAGACAGGAGAGACTAGCTTTTATACAAATGTCTACTATTACAAGGAAAAGAAAAACAACACAATATAGCTGACAGCAAACAAAAGAATTTGGACACATTGGGGCCAGCACAGTAGCCTAGCAGCTAAAGTCTTCAACTTGCGTGCACTAGGATCCCATATGGACGCCGGTTCTAATCCCACCAACCCTGCTTTCCATCTAGCTTCATGCTTGTTACCTGGGAAAGCAGTTGAGGATGGCCCAAAGCCTTGGAATTCTGCCTTTGCGTGGGAAATCTGGAAGAGGCTCCAGGCACCTGTCTTCAGATCGGCACAGCTCTGGCCATTGTGGCCATTTGGGGAGTGAATCAACAGATAGAAGATCTTCTTCTCTGTCTTCTTCTCTGTATATCTGCCTTTCCAATAAAAACAAATAAATCTTAAACAAAGAGAATTTGAACAAATTAACTAGATGGTAATTTTTAAAATATATAAATTAGATTGTCCAACAAGAAAAAAAAAGTGATCAAATTGAAGAAGTAAAAGTAATGCTGGAGGACATTTACAATGATCATTCCCAAACAAGTGACAATAAAACATGGATAACGTAAGATTTATCAGAAATGTTACACCAAAACATCAAACATCATCAAAATGAAACTAAGGTAAAAATATCAATATCAAAGTAGATAAAATACAAGGATAAAACAGCAATCAAAGCGGAAGAATAACTAATGGAGGAAGTATTATTCAACAAAGAGAATATAACAATAAACAAATTTATGTCACAGGCAACCTGTCTTTCAAAATTCAAATAAGCAAAGCTAGAAATAGAAGACATCTTTGCCAAAGAATAATAAGAATGTGTCTCTTGATGGATAACTTCTGAATTCCAAACATCAAATACATAAAAGTGGGAAAAAATAACATGCATTATTGAATATTATTTGTAAGTAAACTCAGTTTATTGCAACTGTGTTAGGGCATGGCTGCTGTAGCCGGTGAATAGAGCGTTGTCTCTTTGTCAGTCGGAGAGAATAAATGGACATCGCCCTTGTTTTGATGAGAAATCTACACTATTGATCATACATGTACAAACAGAGCATTGTTTAAACATTTTATTCATTTACTTCCGAGAGAGACAGAAAGAGAGCTTCCTTTTGCTGCTTCACAGATTTCTGTGGAAGGTCACGAACTCAACCCAGGTTTCCCCCTTGAGTGACAGTTACCTGCTACCTGACCCAGCTCCACTGTGTCCAGGGTGTGCGTCTACGGGAGAGTAGCTGGAGCTGTGACTTGAGCTCAGGCACGTTGAAATGGGAGGAGGCTTAACATCTGACCCACAAAGAAACTCTTTGAATATCCCAAATAGAGATATCATAGCCCATATTCTCCGATTAGATTCAGTTGTGCCATAAATAAGCTATTAAAAAGGCCAGAAAAAGCATTAAGTCCCTAGCGGTTAAAAATATTCTTATAAATAAGCACTAGATCAATAAAGAAATTAAACTGAAATTACGTACTCTATAAAGTATTTGGAAAATAAAGATAAAAAGAACATTTGGTACAAGAATCTATGAGTGTAATTAGAGCTGCATTACAAAACAGTAAATTTTTATTGCTTTTATTTTTTAAAAAGAACCACAAGTAAGTGTACTTAGTTTTCAAATTAGGAAATCAGGAGGACAAACACAGTGAGCCAAAAAAGAGAAGGGGGTATACAATCATAAATTCTCAAAAATAAGTAGTAGAAGGAATAGAAAACATCAATCCAAAAAGTCTCATTGATGCGATGAATAAGACTGTCATCCATTATTAGTTAATGAAAAATTTTCAATCTGTGGCATGAACACAGGCACCATGGCTCCGTGAGAGGTTTAAAGATTTGCTAACTCATTTTATACCAATGCATTACAATGAATTTTATTGTCTGGAAAAGCATAAGCCGACCAAATGCATTTAATAAGAATTAAAATATTTTATTTGGCAAGTAACCAGTGAATTGGTTGCAAAATAACTAAGCACCTATTATTAAAATAAACATCACCAAGTAATGGATTTTTGATCTAATTATTAAAATGCTGGTTGAGATGCCCAATCCCATATGAGAATACCTGATCCCAGTTCCCAGCTACAGCTCCTCATTCAGGTTTTCTGTTAATGGGGATCTCAGGAGGCAGTAGTGGGTGGCTTACAAACTTGGGTCTGGGATCAATGGGTTCCTTTCTGCTTTGGCCTGGCACAACTCCTCCTGTTGTGGGACTTTTGGGCTTGCCCAAAGAATGGGTAATCTCTCCCCATCTGTCTCTCCACCCTCTCTCTCTGCTTTTCAAAAGAATAAATAAATACCTTTTTCTAAAAAGTCAATTGTCTTGAATCTCGTGTACTTTTTAAAGATGTGAACATTTCTCTGTAATTTACATAATTAGAGACTGGGAACCTATATCACGGCTGCTATAATTAATTTTATTAAACAGATAATTGTTATACCAAAAGATGATAAGGTTCTCATACAAAATCAGTTCACTCGCAGCTATAGGTGTACGTTTTAATTTTAAAAATACTTTTAGATGTGATATTTTTTAAGTAAGGGGTTAGCAAAGACAATTCAGCTGACCAGTAGAAGCATGAGAATGTTACACCCAGGTGATAAAATTTTGGATAGTATCATATCGCTTCCTTCAGCAAGTAATGAACAGAAGGATCAGATGAACAGCTACCAAGAGGTGCTTTCTGAAGCCCAGCATCCCTCCCTCTTAGAATTTCTCAGTGCCATTTGAATGGAAGAAGTCACCTTGAGAAAGACTATTTAGCTTAATAGAACACCTGAGAATAAGTGGAATAACCCTGACACCAGCTCCATTAAAATGGGGGAAAATGAGTGATATTTCTACTTTTACTACTGAAACTGAACATGTTTCCCAGTACTCATTGATGTCAAAAACTTATTAAATGAAATACCATAAATAGGATAAAGCAAGGGACTCAATTAATTATCCTCATACAAGTCTGAGAGGCACAATCAAAACAGCATTAAAACAATTCATGAAAGTTTGGGATGAGAAGGATTGAATAAACACATAAAATCAACCACCTTCCCCCTCAATTGAAATATTAAATTAGAAATGAGAATAGATGATCTTTCATAATAGTTACAAAAAACAGTCACTTTTTAAGGAGTAGATGAAATGTGAAAGATATAGACAAGAGAAAAGTTATGAAAAATTATTCAAGGATATAAAGTAAGAGATAAATAAGGTGAGAAGAAGATCAATTTTCTAGCCTAGATTGGAAGACTAGTAGCTAAAAATACACTCACCTGAATTTAATATATACATTTAATGTGATTGCAGTCTGACTTGAGTCTGATCAGAAAAATGTTTAGGTTCTGTTGGAAGACTGCATGCTTTTGAGGAAGAATAAAGATCAAGGATTTGATGTAGCATTATTATAAATAGAAAAGGCTACTCTAGTATTTTTTTCCTACAGGTACTGTAATTACTGCAAACTTGGTGGCTTACAAGAAGAGCTCCATTCCTTCACAGTCTGGAAGCCTGAAGTCGGACATTAAGGTGACATCAGGGTCCAGCTACTTTGGAAGGCTCTGGTGTGGAAGCTGTTGCTTGCCTCTTGTAGCTGCCAGTGATTGCTGGCATTTTCAGATTTGTGGCTACACCATGCCCGTCTCTGCGTCCTTGCACGTGGCCTCCTTCTCTTGTGTTTGTAATTGCCGTTCCTCTGTATGGACCCTGTTGATGACATTTCACTCTCCTCTCGGTAGTGCTCTCTCCTGTCAATATCCTTAGCAACATCCTATTTGCAAAAATCCTTTTTTTTCCCCCCAAAGAAGATAGATTTGCAAGCTTCAGGGATTAAGGGATATCTTTTGCAGGACCACTTTCTTTTTGTAAGTCACTATAATCTCTTAAGCATTTTGCTGAAATAGCTGGCACTGGAGGTCATTGTGTTAAAGGGTGTAAACTTGACATGGGCAAGTAAATGTTGCATGTTTGTGCTCATATATGGAAGTTATGAAAAGAATCAGATAATAAATAGTGACTCTGGAGGCTGGGAAGGGTGGGGAGAGGAGTAGGGAGAGATTGGATAATATATTCCAAAACAGAAAGTCATGCATTTTTCTTTTCAACGGCATGGTGGAGTAGTTATCGTCCATAATAATGTGTCTGATTATGGAAAAAGAGAAGCTTTAGAGATCCTATACATATTTGTTAAAGTATTTCACTGGGCCCCATAAAAACGTGTAGTATTACCTACTGATAAGAAATTAAAACAAAAATGGAAGATACTAAAAAAAAAATAGAAGATACTTTATTGATCAGTAGGAAAATAGGTCACTGAACAGTGTGTTTCAGAAATAGAGCCAAGGGCTTTCAACATCTTCCTCAAAGATGAGCCCTGTCTAGTGCCCGATGCCTCCAGAATTGGGATGTAAATAAGCCTCTTAAAAATAAACTACCTAGTGCCTTGGGATACAGGCTGTTGGTGTTGGATCAGCTCAACTCTGGACATTGCAGCCATTTGGGGATTGAAGCAGCAGATAGGATGGAAGATCTTTCTGTCTCCGCTCTTTGTAAATCTGCCTTTTCAAAACATGAATAAATAAATAAATAAATAAATAAATAAATAAAGTTGAAAAAATACTGCCCAACCTTCCATTTTATTATAGCAATGGAAAAGGAACACACACACGCACAAAACTTACAAATATCTGTAACCACATTGGGGAATATCACAGATAGCTGGAGTCAAAAAATGTATGTAGAGGTTGTTTCCAACTGGCATGGTAATTACAGCATTTTTTTTTTTTCCAAATGAGTACTTCTAACTTTATCATCTAACCTCCAGTTCTTTATACGGTCTTGAAAGTGTTTTTTTCTTTTCATTTTATGTTCCTAGGTTCTGGAATTATTTTGCTGAATCCCACCAGTGAGACCATTAAATTCCTTACAGAATATGGGTTAAAGGGCCCTTGAATGAAAGAAAAGCACAATTTCCCAAACGAATATTCCTCATTTCGGACACATTAAGCCCTGGTAAGATCTTATTTCCTCACTGACTTGAATATTAAATCAGCAGCAGTCTTGGGAGAATGAAATTACAGAGTGGAGGGACTGGAAGAAGCGAGGCCAAGCAAGATCAATATGACCTGCTATGTCCCCCAGCTTGCCACTGTAGACTAGGAACGAGTGCCACATCCCTGAACGCCCATTGCTCTTTTCCTGCATGAACCCACTGAAGGACAGGTTTTCCTTCGTGATGCCAGTTAATTTCCCTACATCTTAGTGACATGAAGCTGTCAAGAAAGTGCCAGACCCACATTATCCACTTCCAACATCTGCCACTGAGTCTTTCCAGCCAGATTTAGCCAAGCATCATGATGTATTGCAGTGAAGGTCTCAGGTACGAGTTCAATGACTACCCTGATGGACCAGAGGGCCACTTGTATTCAGCAGGTTGGCTAAAGGCACAGGAATCAGGAGACATGCTGATACAGGTTTGCTGTTTAAAAATGACTCTAAGAGAGCAGGAGCAAAAATGACCTCAGGCTGATAGAGTGTACACTTGTCCCCCAGTAGGATTAGCTTTAGAGGGAAGTTTTGTTGGTGTTCACATAGTTCAGAGAAAATTTCCCTATTCCATGTCAGTGAGACAATCCTCCGACACTCATCTGTAGTCGCGTATCAGGGCTTTGGCTTTTTGTTCTATCACAGATGCAGTTCATACGTCCTAGGGCGTCTGTGAGAAATCACCTCCTTGCTTTCCTGAATCACAGAGAACTTTTACCATAACCTGGGCAGCTAGGTTTGGGTCTAACAAAAATCAGACTTGCGTTTCCCCCAAAAGTAGACCCTGGGTCTCGGTTCAGATGCTTGTTAATGATGTCTAAGTTTCCATGTGGAAGACAGTAACGAGGGGTAATACCTCAGGTGACTCCTAGAGGAAGTGCAGGGCATGCTTCAGAGTTGCCCCATCTCAGTGCGAGAAGCTGAGCAGGGCTCCTGTCATTCCTTTCCTCATTGGCTGAGGCCTGCTGCTGGAGGTGTGTGCACCCCAGGCCCGGGACCCTGCCTGGCAGGAGCAAAGAGAAAGCCCTCGGAGGAAGACTTGGCAGCTGCTTACAGCAGGTCACCACTAGCTAGCACTGCTACCATCTGCTACATCGACCTTCTGGGGGGATAGTTCACATCTTCATTCTCAACTAATGTACTTCATAAATAGGTTCGGGCTTCTCATGTGACCTCACCAAGATAATGTAGATATATATTATTGGGAAGAGTGCAAACAGTAAATTTATTCATTGATCAGCACTTTGCTTTTTTTAGTTCTAATATGAAGGGAAATAATAGTTTTAATTAAGCTTCTGAGACTTTTTTTTTGTCATTACCTCCTCAGATATTTAGAGTGGCTGGGTCCTGGATTTAGAGTTAAAGACCTATGCAACTAATTCCACGTATGACATTTAAGCTCCCATTACATCCATGGCAGAAAATGGGCTCCCACAGACACCTACTTTTCAAACAGGCAGGTCATTAGAGCTGACAAAGAAATTAAAATATGCAGTGCGTATGCAGTGAGACTGTAAATTACTGTAGTTATCCCAATCACAAAAGCTGGCTGTTGACATATCCTGCCCTTCTCTGTACTTCTTTATAATTTCTAAAATCTAGCTCTAAGGACAGAGACATTGTAACTAAACATATATACAAGCTTATGTATATGAAGATTGATGTGAAGGACAAAGTGACAGAGTGAGACAGATACTCTCCTATCTGTTGGTTCACTCACCAAATGACCATGAAAGCAAGACTCTCCCAAGGTTTCCCATGCTGTTGGCAGGATATATCTTCTTCTGCTTTATCAGACACATAATTGGATAGCTGGATGGGAGGCTTAGCAGCCAAGACTGTGATATGAGATGTTGGTGATGCAAGTACCAGCTCGAACCTGCTGTGCTTCAGTGCAGCCCCAACAGCATTTAGTGCTGGTGCCACAGCAGGCTTGCTGCATCACGGTGTGAGGCTTGTGCTTCTGACAGCAGAGCTCAGATCCCAGTTTCCCTTCTAAGAGGTAATGTCGTTTATGGGTAATTACAAAATCACCTTGCTGCATTTGATTTATTGGAGAAATTTCAATCAAGATTTCAAGATCAGTCCAGGCAGATAGCTGTGGTGATCATGTGTAATGATTTATTGAATACTGCCAACTCCATTTCCTTTTCTCAGGCTTGAGTTGGTGGATTTGGGGAGTGTGTCAGATGCTGTCAGGACCAGGAGGATATTTGGTGCATCCTGAAACTCAGCACACGGCACTTTTCCTTTTCCTTCTGGTTAATTTCATTGATTGTGTTTGCCAGTGGAGTGCATGGGTAGGTGGAGTTTAATTCTCTAACTCCTTTTTGTAGTTGACTGGCAGTATATTGAATGTTAGAAGTAACACTCACCAGGCCTGAGTTATGATGAACTTAACGATTGAACAACCTAAAGTAGACTTATTTTGTAGTGATACTAATATAATGTTTGCAAATCTTGTTTAATGATTGCAGTATAATTTACATAAGGGTGAATGCATGAATATCAAGTGGAGGGATAAATAAGTGTATACATCCCTGCAATGCAAACTTACATCACAGCAGGAAGATGTCAACACCACAGGAAGTCCTTCTTTAAAGAAAAATATTTACTTATGTATAAAGAAGGAAGCGTGATGGAGAACAAGAGAGAAAGCGAGAGAGAGAGAGAGAGAGAGAGAGAGCAAGACAGAGAGATCTGCCGTAGGCTGCTGGTTCACTCCCCAAATGGCTGCAACAGTGACACCATGTATCAGCCCCAGTCGAGAGTCCTGAGCACGTCAGGTGGCAAAGGGCTCCAGTGCTGGCACATCCTCTCCTGCTTTCCCAGGCACATCTGCAGGGAGCTGGATGGAAAGTGGAATAGGATTCTACAGACTGGCACAGAATGCGGCCTTTGCAGGCAGCAGTGGAAGTGGCTGCTGTGCCACAAAGCTGGTGGCACAAACTCTTGAATCTTTCTAGCCAACTTCTTCCATGATGAGCCGATCATTTGTATAATCTTTTATTATTATTATATTAATTATTATTAATCTTGAATTCCTTTAACAGGAACTTGCAGTTTTTTGCCTTTAAAAAAAATCAAGATTCAAACCTTTATTACAAATTGAAAGTGAAGTTCTAAAAGTTTCAACTTGACAAGGTAGGAAACAATGTAAAAACCCTAAAAGGTGTATTGAGAAAAAAAAATAAAACAGATCTTTTGTTTTCCCATTTTGTGTTTTAAATAAAACTGCATTTTTTCATGACCAAAAATAGATATTTTAGGCAAAAACAATGATAACCACATGCCACATAGAGAATGCAGATAGTTCTGGTAACCTGGCCCACAGACAGAAGGGCGAGCACTTACCGTCTTTGGCTTCAGTCTGGTTCATTTCTTGCTGCTGAAATTTCCTATTTGTTTTTGCTTGTTGGGAGACTGAAGCAGATGATGGGAGGGATGTTAAGCCAGCTGCATTTGCACAGACCCTCCCTGCTCGGGACGGGCCGGTTCTTAGCTGGTGCCCTGGCTGCTTTGGTCGCTATGTCATCTTGTGTGTTAGGATCTCCAAGCAGTGTCTGTGACGCTGCCAACCTCCGTGCCCCTTTCTCCTTCAACAATGGCATACCCCACATTCTCTCCATCTCCCTTACTCCCTGCAGTTACTCTCCATGACATCTTGGGCACAAATACCTTTGCTGCCATTCCTGTTGATGGAACTATATCTGTTCTGACATTGGACCATTTCATTGTTCCCCAGCTGACCTTGCAATGCAGGCAAAACCCATGTGTGGCCACTGGGTCACCACTCCCTGCGCCTGCACCAGTGGTACTGCAAGCTAGAGCAGGGGTGGGTGATTGCTCTCTGACTGCAGGCATGGTGACAGAGCTGGCGCCAGCAGCTGTGACGCCTCCCGGGGGTGTTTCAGCAAGGAGACCTGGGATTCCCTGTGGTTGCTTTCCACTGCCGCTACCGAACGAACTCACTCTTGTTCTTTCTAGCCTCACAGTGTTGCTTGTTCTTTGCTATAAATAGACAGAGGGTGTATTTTTTGTGTCCTGGCTTCTTTCACTTAGTAGTATAATTTCATGTTTGAGATTCAACTGTATAATTGCAGATAGCAAGTTTTCTTTTTTCATCTTAGTGCTGGATACAGTTCCTTTTTGTGAATATGCCACTGTTTATTATTCTTCCAATCTCCTGTTGATGACGGGTTTTTGGGTTGTTTCAAATTTGGGGCCAGAATGAATGAAGCCATTATAAATATTTTTGTAGAAGGCTTTTTGTGGGCACATGTTTTCATTTCTTGGGTAAAAACTAAGTAGTGAATTGTTAGGTCATAAGAAGGGTTTGTGTGTAAATGTGAACCGTTTTGTAGTTTAGACATATTTGCCTGAGAATGTATGATTAAAAGTGATTGATTTCCACAGATCACTATTTGCAGATAAAACTTCCAGTGTTCCAACTTGACTTCAACATACTGTTTGGCAGCCCGGGGTGGACAGTCTTGGTGCAGGGGCTGGTGAGGCTCAAGGCATAGGCCACTGGGAAGAGTACATCCAGCCTGGGCATTCCTGAGCTTCAGTTATCTTCCTGAATTGAAGGAGGACCAATGCCATCAACCAGTGCTTACCGTGTTATCCTGGTGTCTCGGGCAAGTCTTTCCTCCCGCTACAGCCTGTGTGAGCAAGAAATAATTGCTGGGATTACTCACAGATTAAGTGTGTGGTGGCATGCAAGTTGGAGACACTCGAAGTGCCCCCGATGCCCCAAAAATTCATAGTCCAGAAAAGGGCAGCATGATGGCTCAGCAGTCTAGTCCCCTGTCTGCCGATGCTGGCCTCCTAAATAAACATGGGTTCTTGTCTCAGCTACTCCTTGCTTATGGTCTGAGAAAGCAATGGAGAATGGCTCAAGTCTTTGGGTCCCTGCAGGCATGTAGGAGACCTGATGGAGGCTGCTGCCTCTTGACGGTATAAGCTGCCTCCTGGCATTTTAAGCCATTGCAGCCATTTGGGGAGTGAACCAGAGAACGGAAGATGTCTCTCTCTGTCTCCTTGTCTCTGTAAATCTGCCTTTCAAATAAAAATAAGTCTATATAAAAGAAAAAATTGCATTTAAAGTAATGATGGTAGAATATTCACTCCCAGCTCCATGTTTTCTCTGTACTAGTTTGTAAGAAGTTACATAAGTAAGTCTCCCAATTGGGCCTCCCCAGTGTTGAGTTTTTGTGGTGAGATGCCATTTTGTTCTAATGCCTGTGCAGGAAGGGAGCAAGGAGCGGAGATCAGCCTGTGGAACCTTAGGCATTGGTGTCTAATAGGCTGGTGGTGAGCTGTTCTTTTAAATTCCCAGGTGTTCAGGTAAGATGTGTAAAACTCTTATCCATTACTGTGAAACAAGCCTTAAGCTTGTGCAATCAGTCTGCATGACTGTGTATGTCACTGTCATATCATCGTGTGACCTTGATTGGTCCTTATGACTGGGTTTTGGCAAGTTCTCTTGGGCAGTTTTACTTGGCGAGTGCGATGTTAGAATTTTCTTCCATTATCCAGGCGAAATTAAGTGATTGAGCTTAAGTATTTTATTGTATTTTGGTCTGAACTCTCTTAGCCTGTCGATTGCCCACATGAAGATGCCCTGATTTAACTATGTGGGAATTCTGGTACCTAATCTTCACTCCAGCTGGCCAGTCAACATGACTGCAGCATCTGGAGAGGAACTTGAAGTGGAGCAGGCTACTGCCCCCTTGTCATCGGTCCCTGAATGGATTGTCTGCAGCTCCTGGCCTTCTCTCTTGAACTTTCTATCACTAATGAAGTACTGCCAGGTTGAGAATGCGGCCTCGTTTGGAATATTTGAAAGATTAATTCATGCTGTAGATGTCTGGAAGGTAGAGGGCTATAACTCTTCACTTGTGGGTGTGCCAGATTGTGACTTTTACCCAATATTGGTTTCCCAAGGAACAGGTCCTTGTGTTCTAGAAGCTATTAGATGTCAAGACTCACTCCCCTCTTTGGATGAGAATTGTGGTCTTTTAAAATCAGCATTGGGTTCTGAGTTACTTCAACAGTAGTTTTTAAAGCAAGAATCCTTGTTAATGTATTTGCCTGATATTTTGTCACCATATGTCCCGACTTGCCCAGTGAGAATGAAAGCAGCAGGCAATTTAATTTGTTCACAGTATAATCTTGGGTCCCTTTGAATGAGAGCTTTTAGCAGCTCTGCTCCGTAATTGCAGAATTTATAACCAATATCTACTCACAGTGCTCTCACTGTCTCTGTTTAAATAAAGCAAAACTTTCTAGGTTAGCTGGAGTATCTGAAAGGGTAGGGGTAGGGTAGGAGAGGGTTAAAACGTGGAAGAAATGTTGACCCTGGTGGGGAGGGTGGGAAGACAGACATATTCATACTCAGGTGCTCCTGTTTCTGAGTAGTCAGAATAAGGGAAATAGAGAAAATGATAACAGTTAAAGAAAATATTTGAGGAGCAGCACAGAGAAGTATAAGGGGAAAAATGACAGCAGAAAGGGAAGAGTTTGAAGGATTCCTGGAAAGAATGAATCAGCCTATTCTCTCCTATTGTTGCCCCCACTTCTCTGTAGCTGCAGTGAAGTTAGTGGCTTTCTTAACTCAGGGGTGTCCACATACATTATGTGTACTTCATTGTATGGAAATATTTATTTACCCTTAGTTGGGCTTCACATAATTCCAGATTCAGTAATTGATACATACAATGTTCCTTTGCTGTGCTGGCTGACAGTCTTGGTTCAGGGATTTAGGGCCCTAGGGAGGAACTGGGGACATTCCCATGGCAGTTACAGATAACCCCTTAAGTCCCTTGGTCGCTAGACTTCCTTGCATTTGCCATATCTCCAGGATGTACACTAAGATCAGGCATTTTTTGTTACTTATCATTTATTAGCCATAAAATGGTGAGTCCATCTGCAAGAATTCCTGTAAAAGGGAAGTGGAGGGAAAGGTGAACAGATTCATGAATAAGATTTCATTTTGGACTTCCCAGGGGAGTGGGAAACCCTGTCCCAGTGTTTTTTCTATGGGGCTATAAAAAGATTCCCTGGTAAAAGATATTACAGCATGGGGTACAAGAAATTCTGTGAATCCCAAGGCTCTCAGCCACCCGTGTTAAAGATAGAAAAAAACAGAACAAGTCAACAGTTTTGGCTTTCAAGGGACAGGGTGGTGGAGGTGGTGGTGGTGTTGGTGGTGGTTGTGGAGTTGGTTGGGAGGAAGTGGTTGATGGTACCACACACACACACACACACACACACACACACACACACACACAATCTTAAAGTCAGCAAGCTAACAGTTGTCATCTTCTTGCAGTTCGAAAATTCAGGTTGAGTGAGTAGCTGGAATTCTGAGGCTCTCTCTGCCATCCCTTGTGGAATCTTTTTGTTTGTGTGGTTGGGAAATGAATGGCACTATCTCTTCTCACAGCCAATCCTGGGGTCCTCATGTGGTGCTTATATTGAAGAAATCTAATACAATGTTTTTTACTTTGTTCTGAGAATTGCAGTGTATCCATGGAGAAGGGGTTTATTGGTAATTAAATTCAGGAGGCAGGATTCATGTGTTCTAAGATACAGAAATGGCCATTGTGCCAAAACAAAACTTTAACCCTTCACTACCGTAAGGTGTTAAAGTCTTTATGAAGGTAGCATGAGGCAAGCAAGTTGGGAGGGGTCTGGGACTATGATAAATTTGAAAGCTTGGGGTGGTCACAGGAGTATGAGAAAGTTGGAATAGTCAAAGCTTGCGTTAGAGAAGCAGGGAACTGAATCAATATTGGGCAGGATCTAGATGGTGAACAGCGGATCCATAAGCTGGGCTGGAGACAGAATTGGGATCTCTCAGCTGGATGACAGGAAGCAAGTGGATGATGCTTGCTTTACTTCCCAAGCCAAATCTGGAGTCTAGCGTATCACTGATACCTAATAAATACTTAGTAGTTGAATGAGTGAACTGTGCAGTATATTAAGACTTGTTCTAAAGAACCGAAGGAATAAGATAAACAATTACTAAATTCATGGCGCAGTGTTTCTGTCCACCCCAGAAACAAACAATGATGGTTTTGTGCAGTGGAACATGAGTTCTAATGTGCACTTAGCTTCCAGGCTGGGATGGTGTGGAATGGCCCTTTTTCGGGCCTCTGACCTTTCCATTGCTGCTGGTTAGATGCAGGATTATTATTTGAACCTGCCAAGGGAAAAGATTGTAGGGCAGGTGCTAATGGTTCCAGCAAAAGGCATTCAAAAGGGCTAGGAGCCATTTTTATTAATTCAGTGGCTCTGGGAAAACTCACATGTCAGGGCCACATTTAAAGGCAAAGATTGAGAAAAATTTTTGGAGTTGATATTTGTGCCTCTAAATCTTGTGTGTTTGTGTGTTTATGATAGTTTGAGATAGAGAAAGAGAGAACAATTACTTTTGGAGATTAGAGACCTACAATGATGTAGGAAGGTGGCAAGAGAAACCCAAGGACAGAAGGAATTAGAGGCAGGCCTATTGGAAGCTCCATCCATGCTATTAATCACAATTGCTGTTGCAGTTCTTGCTTGAATAGTTGAAGTTTCAGAGGTCTGCTTTTGTTAGAAAAAGGCGAGATTAAAAGAAGGAAGAAGAAAAACACCCTCAAAATTGAAGTACTCCTGAGCAAATGACCATCCCATCATTGTGAAGTCATAAACCTGTCTACACTTGCAACTGTAGAATGAGCATGGAAAATGCAGCCCAGCCACCAGTGGGTGTATTGAGGCCACTGGATTGTGGCAGGATATTTTGGTTACCAGCATTTTGCTGAGATTCTGTCATGTATCCATGTCTATGAAGGTAGCTGACAGTGTGATGACCAAACAAATTATTTATGGATCCAGACCTTACTAAGAAGGTGCTTTTTTTTATTGCTTTTGCTCATATCCAGCCGAGAGCTTGGCCAGTTTCTTCCCTGGCTCCTCTGCCCCACCTTGAGCGTAAACAGAAATAATTATAAATTATCCTGCAGACTAGTCAATAGGAAGTCTTCCAAACCCGGGCTTTAATTCATCTTGGGTGATAGTTCATTTCACACAGCACCAGCAGACAGGAATAACTTATTTTAATTGGCCATCACTCGTGATCCAGAGTGTCGTCTACTTTAGAAGTGACACTGCCACTTTATCGTAACTGTATTTCTGTGGCTCACAGTTATCTAACCAAAGGGAGTAGATAAATTTTTCATAAATCATAAAAGTATAGAGAACAATAAAATGGCTTTCTTTCCCCTGCTCACTCCAGCTTTTTTCATACAATGCCAAAAATGAAAAAGACTGTTTGCTTCAATGACCATCCAGCTACGTGGAATTCCCCCAAAGAAGATGGACCGCAGAGATGAAATCCAGAGAGACCATGGTCACAGCCTCAGGTTGGGAAAAGGAACAAAGACGCCTTTCTCCAAGGTTCTTTGGCCCTTTGTTGGCACGGCTGACACAAGGAAGATTCCTATAGTCCGAAGAAAAGCTTGGTTGCTATAGTCTCTGTTCTCTCTCCCTCTCTTTTTTAAAGAAACAGCCACTTAAAGAGTCTTAGGGGCATCACTTCTGTAATGGCATTCAGAATCATGTACCATTTGAAGGCCAGGGAAACAAGTGCCAGCCCAGGAGTGTGGGCGGTGAAGGCTCCCGTTGGAAACCTCTGCAGCTCCATTAAGATATGGACTGAAGACTTGGCAGGAGTAACCCGGATGTCATCCTCTTTGTTTCCTTTTGACCGAGAGCTTTTTTTTTTTAAGGGGCTGCAATGGGGAATGAAAGGATGGCATACCCGTTTATTGCCAAGAACTGCTTTGTGATAGTCAAGATTGCGGTGGGCAGATTGATCAAAACGGGGACAGAGGAATCATGTTGACTTCTCGCACAGTGACTCTGATGCCCCGAGGGCGAGCGCAGTGTGGTTTCCTGTTCCTTCAAAGTGTTGGTTTCCTCTTGTCCTCCCCTGTGTTCTCTGCACTTGAAGCTCTGTGGCATCTGCTTAGACGTCTATGCCTTCTCCCTGTGGAGTGGAGCCAGTACTTAAAAAATCTGTATTTGAGAAATAGAAACACACACACACACAGAGAGAGAGAGAGAGAGAGAGAGAGAGAGAGAGAGAGAGAGCGCTTGCACTCATTGGTTCACTTCCTACATGCCCACGATGGCTGGGGACTGAACCAGGCTCTTGCTGGGAGATGTGTGCTTGTGTAAGTTCCCACTTGGATGTCAGGAACTCAGTTGCTTGGTGGGGTCTGCACAGCAGGAAGCTGAAGTCACAGGCTGGAGTTGGGCATTGAATCAAGGCAATCCAGTATGGAATATCAATGTCTAATGTTGACCGCCCCCTCCGCCCTGCCCAGGAGCCACTTCTGATTCCACCAAAGTTTGTTTTAGCCATGTGTATCCAGATTACAAGATATCGTCCCAGTGCATAGTTTGGAGGTTTTCAACTAAATGATGTGATTTTCAAGGAAAAGGAGCACAATTACAAAGAAGATGCAAGTGTGTGTGTATGGGTTGTGGATATGCTTGCATATCAAAGGGTTTCTATCCTGTCGGTTCTGAGTGACGAATATGTAAGCAAAGTTTAACAGTGCCTAACAGCTAACTTTGCGTGCACACAGGCCACTTAAGAAAATGTGTGTGTGTGTGTGTGTGTGCGTGTGTGTGTGAACACAAGAAGTTCTTATCGTACACAAGGTTAGAAACACTGTGTTTCAACCAGGTGTTTAAACATGGAACATATTTTCCTCCTTAAGGGATTGGGTGATTCTCTCTGTTCAAACAAAGACAAGACAGCTGCATGATAATGTAGTTAGCAATTAAACAAACAAACAAATAAATAGCATGGTCTCAGGTTTTCTTCTAGGCTATCCAGAAAGTCTCTTTGGAGGTACTGGATTGCTTTCTTAGAAGCCTAACTCCTCTTTTCTCACAGAGTTTCTGAGCAATTGCACATCCCCCGGCTCTCCCCAGGGCACAGCACTTTCTCACCAGCTCAGCCTTGCAGAGAAGTACTATGTAAAAAGGAAACCATCCCAGAAATCTAAGGGAGGTGCTCACATTTATTGTCCTTTGATGTTTTCGTAGAACATGTGAGTGATTGTACATAAACATGATTAGAATTTCTACATATGTATTTAGGAATTTTAGCTAAATATAGATGCGACATAGCTGGGGTTACTTACTGTATAAGAATAACCATCCTTATGTACAGCTGGTATACTTTAATTTGAAATACTTCCCTGCAAAATCTTCTTACAGAATTATTAACTTAGAAATCTCTTAACACAGTCCATTTCACTCTTGTATGTCATACTTAGCCACTTTACTCACTCCCCTCCTAATGAGTAATATCATTTAGCAATGGATATCTGATTCATTGAAACATACAGGAGTGGATAGCTTTTTAATTCTAATTGAGCAGTTGTTTGGACTGTTTGGCTGTTTTCTGGAGCTAGAACTGCTAAGTTTTGCTGGCTCTGTCTTTCATCGTTTCATTTTAGTTTTCACTTACTAGGAGAGCTTTTCTTTACAGACTAGGTTGGCAACAGATAGAAACAATAGAATGGTACAGTTATGCAGCTGAGCATGCTGGGAGACACCTGAAGAGTTGTGATGAAGATGTCTGGAAAGTTTATTGCTTTTAATTTGCACAGCGTTTGCTCTCCCGCTCCTCTAGTTGTGGGTGTTAGATCTTTAAGGGAACTTGACATTTAGCTTTGAAATGAATACACATTTTTAGGTTCTTCTTAACAGCCAGAGTAAGTTTTCATTGGTAATTTAGCAAATGTCAAACTTCTCTTCTAATGTAGATTTGATTTACGCAGCCAAGCTTATTATTCTCATTACTGAGATGCCGCAGAACTTGGTGGCTTTCAAACTCTGGCATCCACTGTCACTGTTTATCCTCGAAGACCCTGAGCCTCCAAGGAAGCCCTGCACCTCACGCTCCTTGTTTTGTAACCTTCTTGCCACTGTCCATTCTCATCCACTCTGGCTTCTGTCTACCTACACCAATAGGATGACATTGGGTAAAAAGAATAGCTTTTTTCCTCTTTTTTTTTTTTTTTCTGATTCCTACTTGTCACACAGAGAAAACTAACTTTGGTTTAAAAAGGGAGATATATACATATTTATTTGAAAGGAGAAGTAAAAGAGATGGAGATCTTTTACACCTGGTAGCTGCCAAGCGGCCAGATTTTGTCCAGGCTGAAGCCAGGATAGTCTCCTCTGTGGGTGAGCATCTAGTCTCCTGTATGGGAAGAAGGCTCCCAATACTTGGGCCCTGGCAGGGAGCTGAATCAGAAGCAGAGCCGCCAGGACTCAAACTAGCATTTCATCTTGGTCTCTCATGTGGGTGGCAGGATTGATTGAAGCAACTGAACATCCCCCTGCTCTCCCCAGGGCCCAGTCAATGGAAAATAAGCATGAACGCAAATAAGGGCTTCATTATTTTTAAAATTTAATTTATTTAAGTGGAAGAGTTATATAATGTGTAAGGAGGGAGGAAGAAAATGAGGAGTAGGAGGAGAGAGAATTTTATCTACTGGTTTTCTCTCTAAATGACCAGGGATGGACCATGCTGAAGCTAGGAGCCTCAAACTCCATCTGTATCCACTGGACCACAATTCTGGCCCTATGGACTTTTTAATATTTCTTATTGTTTTAATTTTCCTGTTGAATTGTTCAGAAATCAATGGAAGCCCACCATCTGGGGGGAAGCAAGATATAGAGAAGCAGAAAAAGAGACATCTGTTGAGCCTCTGGAATCACTACATCTAAAAGTTTACTTTTCCTTAGTTTTACTTTCACCAGTTTGAGTTTTCTCTTACTTGCAACTGAATGAGATGCAACTTCTCCCCATGGGTCAGTGTGGGGACATGAGATGAACATGTGGTGTGTTCAATGTAAGATAGTTGAGACATATCTCGGTGGGGATTATCACTACGTGTAAGGAGTTCAGATCATTGAGGAGGAGGAGGTTTTGCCTTGAAGAATGTTGAGGATTTGGGGAGTCAGAGAGGGCTGCATGAGAGAATTTATTCTCTGCTTCTCCAGGATACATCATGGTCTCTTTTGGATGGAATTCTCACTTCATTAATGTGTTAACACTTCTTATCTCAGGATTCTTTGTTTGGATGACTTGCTATCCTACTCTCTAGCTCTTGGTTCAGTCAACACTCATAATTTTTCATTACCACCTCCATATACAAACAATTCCCAGATCTATTTTTCCTACCAAGACATCAGTTTTGAATTCTAGGCCACATTTCCAATTAGCAATAATGTACACCTTTAAGTCTCAGAGGCTTCTCTCATTTAATTTACTCAATTACTAAACTGGAACTCATCACCTTCCCTACTCTTTCCCAGATCATAGCCCCAATTTTGACTAATGACACAATATTATACATAGGGCCATTGCTCTTTCTGCCCTCCTTTGTGGGGAAGGGTGACTAACTAGGATGAGTGACACGAGCCCAGCTCCGTGGTCCCATCTAGGTTCTGATGTGGTTTTATGACAACTGAACCACTTTTTCTCTGGATTGAGGAATCAGGAAGGGAGCATATATTTAATACAATAGTAACTCAGTGGGAAGTAATATTCACAGCTCTGTTTCATCTATCATAAGAAACCTACCTTCAAAAGACCTGTAAAAAATTACAAAAGGCATGCGACCTTATTTTTTCACTTTGTAAATGGTTGCTTTGTACTGATTTGGGTTGACAGGCTAATTTAACAGCAGTGACTCTATCAGTATCATCATCACCACCATCATCATCATTATCACATCTTTATTGAAAGCCTGATATGATGTATCAGCCACTGTGCCAGGTAATGGAGTTTCAAGGAGGCATAAAGACCTTGAGGAGCTTATAATCAAGTTGGAAGTCAGAGTAACTACATTTATGAAGTAAATCATAAGGCAAGACTGCATGTGCTTAGTGCTAAATGAGTAGCAGTGATGTTAGAGAGAAATGGCCTCCCTAAGATAAATGTAATGGAGTATAGGAAATATGGATATAGCCTGCATTAGGGACGTATAGACTCTGTCTAGGTATAGACTATAACACTGTGAAGGCCTTTAGGGTATAGACTGTCTCCTTCATTCTATAAGCAAGTGTGGCACCTTATTCCTGAAGATCTACACTCCATGTCCCTGAGCAATGCTCCCACCCGATTTTCAGTAGGACCTTCTCTGTGAAACTGGGCAACCCTGTGACTTGGTTTTGCCCACAGGATGTGGCAGGATGTCCCAGGCCTGTACCTTGGGGAGAACAAAGAAATCTACACTCGGGTGGAAGCTAGACATCACCTGAGAGGGTCAGACTGCATAGAGATGACCACGCTGAATGGAAGGGCAAGTTTGCCACATGGAGAAGCTGTAAGGATGGAGGGATGGCCAGCCCGCTGTCAGTCCCCTTGACAGTTGGTATGCAAATAGAGCAGTCATCTCAGGCATCTAGCTGAGTGATTACGTTTCTATGAGACCATCTCTTACTCTACCTGGTACCAATTGAATGAGAGACTTTCCATGGAAACTTTCCAATCCAATCCAGCCCACTTACAGAAACACTGCTGCTTTAAGTTGTTCCATGTTGAAGCTCTTACAGAGCAGTAGATCCCTAGAATGAAGAGAAAACCGAGACTGTGGAGGCTAGGTGAGCTCCCCGAAGGCATATGCTGTTTATGATGGAACCTGGAAAAGAGCCATGTTCCTGGATTTCCACTCATCTACTAAGGCCAATGAGGCGCTTCATGCATATCAGCATTATTGAGGAGGAGGATGCTAAAAGAGAACCTTGGGCTGCACCTTCAGAAACTCTAATTTACGATTTGATCCTTTGCATGTCTAACAAGCTCCTTCCTGGAGGGTGTTGATAATAATAGTTTGCTGGTCATACTTTCAGTAACCATTCCTTGGAGCAGGTCTGAGCTGCTCTGCTAGTACAGTTAAGCAAACGCTAGCATCTGCTGGTGTATTGTTGTGTAGCCTCACAATTCCAAGTTTGTTGCATTTCCAGGTAAGTAATTGAAATGCCCAAAGTGACAGGCCTTGTTCAGGAAATGCCCAGTTGCAGCTGAGCCCAATTTCATCTTCTCCAGCTGCAGGCTGAAGCCCATATGGTCTGTGAACTAGACACCCTTATCTGAGCTTGGCTTTCTCCGGGCCTGACAGCGTGGGTTTTGTAACCTTGTTACCAGAAGCAATTAGGGGCATCATCCAGATTTTCAGATCCATTTCCCGAGGAGACACACACGTTAGGAATCTCCCACAGTGAATTTAATTAGCAGAAAATGTGGCTCAGCCAGCGACCTGCCTGCCTTGCAGATAAGACTCCTGACTGCCCAGTGATAGGAACTCCCTTTTCTTTAAAAAAAAAAAAAAAAAAAAAAAAGACAGGTTCCCTAAAGGGTGGTGATGAGTCCCAGCCAGACCTCAGGTGGGAATCTGTACTTCATGTACAGATTCATGTAGCCAAACAACTCACACTTCTTCTATTCAATTTTAAGTCCTTGCCTAGGCAGAGATGCTGGTGAGAAAGAATAATGGCTTTCAAATGACAGCGTTAGGCACTTCCCCAGTGTACCTGGGCCATGTCGGCCTCTGGTGTGTTTATGCAGATGTTTTGAATGTGATATAGTGATCATATTTACTTCCGGAATTGTTAATGAAGGTTATCTAATGAGTATTTATATCCTACATTAATGGTGAATATGCTGTGAATTTGCTTTTGAATTATCACTGCTTAAAAGCTGTAGGATTACAACATTCTTTCATTGTGTGTGGGAGTTCAAAGATAACCTTGTTAGACATTGAGGAAAGTCATGGGCAAACATTTGCCAAGCACTGATGGGTGAGTAGGCCCCTCGTCTATAGAATATTCATGCTATTTATTACAATACCTATTAGATACGAGAAATTGATTGAATATGTTTCTTGTAATATAATCCTATATGAGGATTAATGAATATATTAAGTACCAGATGGTATAATTTGGCACTGACTGAAGTTATTGGTAAACAGAATTTTTAATGTCCCTCATGTTTCTGGTTTGGACTAATTGATTGATGACCAAAATTTAACCAGGGCTTTTGAAATAGTGGAGTCCAAGTGTTTGGGCTGGGTGGTTATAGTATTATGTTACTTTGACTTCTAAGGAGAGGATTTAGTTATGGAAGGTGAGTCACTATGTCAGCGAATGCCTCTTTTTTTTCAGTTTTGCTGCCAATTCGCGTTACAACAAATAGTAATATTTAAAGGTTATCCAATCTCTTCATCACTTCCAAATTGAAAGGGCATTATTTAAAAAAACAAATCGTCAGTCATACTAAAAAATTATACCTAGTTGCTTCTGTTTGCATGTATTTGATCATTATTGGAAAGACAGTGCGTTTCTCTTATATTTATTGGTGATTTACTTCTCTTTCCTGGCCTGTTCCTGAGTGTTAACCTATTTTCCATCGGCGTCTTTGCTTTTTGTTTTCATTGATTAGAATGGGGTTTTGTTTACTAGAAGTCGCTGAGCCTGAGGCCGTGAATGATGTCATGAACTTGGGTTTTGAGGGCACTCAATGAACTGTGCACATATGTCATGAGGCCTGTGGAGTTGACTAAACAAAAGGACCTTGGGAAACAATGGTAGGTTTCCGTGAGCTTGGCCTGAGCGGTTGCATGGGGTGGTAAATGAAAAATGCCTGTAAGAGATGGGTAGCAAGCCACTCTGTAAAGAAGTTTTCGGTAATACATTGCTTTAATTTACATTCACTTTACAGTCCATGCACTTGAGAATTATTTGGTTGGGGTTGAGTTTTAGTAGTCACTGAAAGCAGTAAGGTTGCTTGCAACAGAGCAGAAAGAGCTAGGCAGTTTGTTAATGCGCTGGGGCTGTATTGCAGCCACGCTAAGCAGGGCTAATGGTGGTGCAGTCAATGAACATGCAGTTCTCTGGCTTTGAGGGGTATTTGTTTTACTGAGCCAATATGTTTTTTTCTAGTTAACATTTTCTTGAATGTTCTGCATGCGCCTCTGTTTGAAAGGCTTTCTTAATACAGCTTGAAGGTGCAGTGGAAGGAGACAGTTTTGCCAAAACAGTCTTAGTGAATGAAATTCACAATATCTAATTATCCATAAAACTCAATTGCACCAAACTTGCATATATTTTGGAATATGGCAGAACCGAACAAAATTTCGACTTCATCAAATGTGTCAGTCCTTGTCCTTGGCAGTCCCCAAGGAAACCTTAAAGGGGCCTGGCCATTTCACTTGCTTTTTATCATGATGTTCCCTACTTCTATCACATTTATTAAGCTTGGAGTGACATAAGTATTCCGGTTATTTAAGTCCGTGGAAAAATATCCCTGTATTTGGTGGAAAATTTAGTTTGTTACTACTGGGAAATTTGATTTATCTGTTTTAAGCAACCATCTGGAATAAGTTTATTCATATTATATGTCATACATATATTTAAGCTGCAATATCCAAATCCTTAAATCGCATCCTTTTGTAATTTTATATATTATATAATGACAATTGCCAACACCACAATGAAGTGATTACATGGCTTTCCAAAAATGGAAACAGTGTACAACAAAAAGATTACAATGTATAATGAACAAGTTCATTTGGTGGAATATAAATGTGTGGTGAATAATGAAATGCATACACGATGAGCTGAAAGAATCTTCTGTCATTAGAAATGCAATTACAGTGTGTTGAAATTACCAAGGTCTAACAAAAGTAAATAGATAGATAGTTATTCAACTAAAACTAGATCCAATTCATTTGTGAAAGTTTCCCTTCACTGTGCCATAAATACATCAAGTAACTTACGGTTAATGAACACTGTGGAAAAATGTTGATAATGTGAGTGTGGACGTGTCTAGTTTTTCAATCAAAGAAGCCATGTGTGTTCAGGTCTGCTCTGTATACCATTTTAAAGTCCTACACTAGCTTTGGGTCTTCTATTATCATCTGCCCTCACACCCACTCTTTGTTTCCTCCTATTTTTTTCCCTAGAAAGATCATTTTATAAGAAAGGATCTAGGAACACAGTCACCCCAAAAAGATAAACTGATGAAATGCCAGCACTGCATGTAGGAGGCATAGCTGGAACCTTCCTGATGTTGGAGTCTTATCAACAGGAGTTGGAATACCAAAACTCCTGTTTACTGTTTGACCTTGGGTGAGTTGCTTAGCCTCCCTGAGATTTCTTTCATAAAACAGAATATTCTTAACACCTCCCTAGCGTTTTGGTGAGGATCCTCTAATGTGTTGTATACATTGTTCTTCTAGAGTGTATTGCTCATAGTGGATGAAGTTTGCCACTTCTTTCCTGTTCTGTACTGCTGGCTCCTTCCTTTTCCTAATCACTATGTGGTCTTCTGGTAAAACTGATTTTTATGTCTTCTTCCTGTTGTATCAGATAGAATATTTCAGCTACTGGTAGCATGTGAGATAACTCAAGATGTTAGTGGAAAATGGAATTAAAAGTCACAGTTGCTTTGGTATAAAAATCGTTGCAATCTATCCACAGGTTTTTTCTTTATTTTAATGACACACATTTTTCATGAACCTTTTGAGAACTCCTCAAACATATGATGTCAAAATCTTTATACTACAAAACAAACTTGTTTTTGATTCCATTTTCCCATGAGCCTTTTGAAGTGCCTTCATACCCAGCCAAGTGTATATTAAACTATGAGAATGTATATCGTATGAAATAGCAACTGGCCTGAGGAATGGTGGTTCCAGTGAAGGACGAATGGCTCTATAGTATTATTAAGATCCTTTCTTCTGCTCCATGTCTTAGTCACACAGGTGCCCATGACACCATGCAGCTCAACAGTAATATGGCTTTCCTGAATCTCTTTTTACCAAGTTCCAAGTTTTCCCTATCCGAAGTCTTCTCCAAGTGGACTTCCTTCCAGATCCCACTGGCCACAGCCAATGCATATACCAATGTCTTAGTGTCAAAGGAGACATGAGAAAGTAGGATTCTTGTTTTGTTTTTGTGCAAAAGGATAAGGGCAATTGGGAACCCTCCCAAGAGCCATGATAGTCATGTTAAGTTTGTATCTTTATGTGGGAATTATGGAAATAAAGGGAAGTAGGTGGAGGTGTGTGAGGTTACGAGTAACAGATCATTTCAAGGACACTCACAGGAATATTTCTCAGAAAGTGAAATTATATATATTTAATATGTATCATGGATTAGAAATAGATCTGCACAATAAAAAATACTCTCCAGATATTTCTATGTTTCTTCTACTGCACCAAGTAGATACAGATCTTCTTGCCCAAGTTCTTTCCTGAAGAGTTTTAGAGGTTTTTGAAGAATCTGAGAGTGTGTCTTAATCTTAGTTATAAGTACAAACCAATCATCTCAGGATCCAAGCTGGTGGGCCATGGATAGACAGACAACAGGGAGGTTATGTTCATTCCTCTTTTACTTCCGATAACTCAACAACAAGATTTGGGATTTGGGGAGAGTACCCAGACATTTCTAAAAGGGCCAACTCCAACTATTTCTCTTTATTTACTTATTCTACATTAAGAACCTACCATGAAAGAGAATTGGACTAAATATTGGAGGTTCAATGGGAGAACAAGATAGTCTTTGTACTCAGGGACCTTCTGATTCAGTGAGAAATGCAGCTAGGCAGTTTCACACAATTCATTTTTTTGCACTCTGGACCAGTCAACTATTCTATTCCATGCTAGTGTGAGTATGGCAGAAGGGGAGTGCCAGATGATTTCAGCAAAGATGGCTGTAGGGGTTGCAAAGTCAATGAAGAAAGAAGAGGGAAGAATATTCCAAATTACAAGATTATCATAAATTTCCTGATTGGTATCCTTATTTATTTTTGACATATATGCCCTATCATTTTACAACAGCCAAGCAAGGAAAGTAGGATTGCAAAGTCCTTTCCTGCATTTCACAAAGAGATAACCTGAAGTATTAGAGGCTAAGAGACTATCGAAAACCACATGGAAAATGGAGTTGTTATCCTGGGAATCCAGGCAAGGTAAGTGTTGAATGTGTACTTTTTTAGTCAACCATTTCCTCAGGGAGCCATCTGGCTCTGAGAACCAGGGTTCGAGAAGGTGACATGGAAGACATACTGCCAGCTTACATAGAGAAGTGCTACATCTTCTGACGCAATGTTGTCATCCCTGTTAGCTTCCTGCAAATGCAGTGATTCTGCAAGCAGAAAGCTCAAACATTTTTCTGCAGTTATACTACCCCCAGAGCTAAGCCCAGCGCAGGCTGCTAGAGAGTGACTGCAGATCTGCTGAAGGTTTTGTAAGGAGTTCAAGAAGACCCCTTGGTCTAGAATTTTGTGAATGTTTGGTTAAAGTGAGAGCCAATTTAGAATACAGTGTATCATAAAATCCCACTGTTTTGGAACCTTGCTTTATGTCATTGATATCCCACTATATCTTTGTGTTTTTTTTTTAAATATTTAGTTGCTGCACTTAGCAAATAAGATACAGGTGTTATTGCTTAAGTTGATTAATTAAATTTCTTCATTAGACAAAGGAAAAGAGTCAGAATAAGAGAGAGAGGATTTCTGTTTGCTGGTTCACTTGGCCAATGTCCAGGGAACCATGTGGATGGTAGGGTGTACCTTAGCTGGATGCTAGAATCAGGAATGGAGCTGGATCTCAAATCCATCACTCTGATATGGGGTGTAGTCACCCCAATTGGTGTCTTCACTGCTATGCCAAAAGCCTGCTCTGTAAGACACATTTTCAATTTAGAATTTTGAATTCTGACTCAAAACCTTGCTGTGTTTGGAAGCTTTTCTAAATTCAGTTAACTCTCAGAATTTTGGTTTCTATTATTCTGGTTTGAATGTATCACTCTAAGTTCCTGAGTCGGGAAAGTTGATCCATAGAACAGCATTAGTAGGAGGTGAAAGTTTTATGATGTGTTTAAACTGAGTGGACTATACCCTAACGCGTGGATTAAGGGCAGTGACCTGTCCGTGAGTTCCCTGTGAAATGACTAGTTCAGTACCCCTTTTCTTCTCTCTTGCCGTTTCTTGTCCTGCTACCATGTGAGTACAAGCAACAAGGCACAATGTGCAAAGCACTTAGTTTCCAAGTGCTGTTGTTGGATTTGGCAGTCTCTGGAACCAGGACCCCGATCAACTTCTGTTCATTGTAAGTTTCTGAATCCTTGGGGTGTCTTATCATGTCATGAGGACAGATAGGGATCTACCGAGAGAGCTTTCTCAGTGTTATTCACAGTCAGATAAACTGATATTTGTTGTTGATGTGTCAGGCGGATCATCATCCTTCTCTCTTCCTTTTTTACTCCTTTAAGGCACCTGCAGATTTTCAACCAAGGATGCCTTAAATTTGCAGAGCTGTTGGTTTCACAGCAATCCAAGGTATGCATAGAGTCGACTTTTTTTTTTTTTTAATTTTACAGTGCTCAAATCAATCAAATAAGAATCTTTGCGGGCATACTTGTGTCTTTGTGCTCTCAGGTCTTTCTAACGTGTAGCTGGGATTAAAAAACAAAACAAGCAAGCAAACAAACAAAAAAACCCTAAAAAACGAAAGAACAAAACCATTTGACTGGTTCTTCTCTTGCTTAAATGAGCAGACAAGCCTCCTGGGTTCCTGAAAAGAATTCCATTGTGCTGGACTGGAGCACCAGAGAGGTTCTTCAACAATCCCTAGATAATTTCAGTGCCTCTGCCCTGGGGATCAGATATTGAGTACCAAGAAGAGCTATGGAGTGAGATTCATTTGAAGGGCAGGAATTTTGTTTGCCTCAAACACAGGGCAATCAAGATAGTGTTCCTACATCCTGGTGCTCGACTCTTCTGAAATAAATATTTAGGAAAGTGGACTGAACTCAAACAACCAATATATGTATTTGCTTTCATTCTTTCTTCATTCCACAAAGCAATAGCAGGGAGGTGTGGGACCGCAAAGGAAGAATCCAGAGTTCCAAGCAGGGCACATTGCCAGTAACCAATGGCTAAACTGAGGCTCCTGCTGTACAGTGTACGTGAACCTTCCGGGACACTGCTGGTGCTCAGATTTTATGGGATACTAGGCTTAGTTCCTGAAGCTGCTGTCAGCTTTCCTAGGAGCCCAGCACAGAGAAACCCTTTGAGTTTCCTGACAATACCTGAAATCTTCAACATGCAAAAGTTAGGGATGGGCTGCAGGTGAGGCTACTTGTCCTAACATCCCTCACCCAGCTTTTCTGATCAGCAGGTGTAGGTAGGATACTGAGGGCTTGAAATCAACAAGCTCCCATGTGATGCTACTTGTCTTGATCATAGGCCTTTTAAAGCCAGCAAGGAACCATGATCTGAGAGCTTGCTCAAACATTGCCCAAGCCTGCTGGAAAGCAAAGATCCTTGGAGATTCCTGCTCGGCTGGAAAGAGGTAGGAGGGTGGACATGTCAGGGGAGGGTTTTGTCTCCACTCAATCCACGGAGTTAAAATGGGAACAGCACTGAGGGTGACTCCACAGGAAATTGGGGTGCAGGTGTGGGTCTCGAGAGGGAATTTCTAAACATCGTTAGCCATATGAAGGAGGGTGATAGGACACCCTCATTCCAAGCTACAAGACTGTACCAACCCCTTGTCTAGACTTTGCTAAATTGTAGCCCCTGAGCCTTCCTGCTCCCAGGGGATAGCATTCTAGGGGAAGATGGATATGTGAAACAGGAGCTCAGAACCTCCAGAGGTATGCTTAATGTCATGTGGACATGGACACATGTAGGTATGCAGAAATAGAACTTTAGTCTGTAACTGAATTCAACTTACTCCATCGGCCCAGTGTTCAACACAGTTCCTTCTCTTTGAGGGTATATATTCAGGTGTTTTTCTGGCTTCCAGTATTTTATTTCTAGGTTTAAGGTACGTTTTCTCCTTCTCTAGGAGTTTTCTCTGTGCTTTCCAGGAAAGCCACTGGACTCGGCGCATACATGTCTAGAATGGGAGGAATCTTGTATTGCTTCCCTTCCAGTTGTTACTACCTGCTCTGCATCTTGTCCGTTCCTATCAGCTCTGGCCAATAGATGTTCTCTGGTTTCCACTGCCCATGTCTGTGATCAGAATCATGTCTTCAGAATTGTGATGTTTGCTGTGTTCTTTGCTGGGGTGGTGGTGAGGGACTTATGTCTATCCTTTTGTGGCTTTTTGGATCTCCTTGTACCATGGTTAGGGAGTGGGGCTGACCAAGGTGGGAGGACAAGGGCTGTCTGTTAGATCAGAGCCAGCTTCCGTCAGTGAGTGCTCTCAGGGGAGTTTCTTCCCAGGGCTCTGAACAGGAAGTGAATTGTCTTCCCTCAGCTGGCACACTCTCCAGGGCCTTGCTGCCATTCTGACCCGGGAAGGCTCCTTTCAACCCCTGTGGCTCAGGAAATGCCCTGCAAGTCACACTCTGTCACAAACCTTCCCATAACAGAAATAAAAATACTCCTTTCTCTCCTTGGAATACCCTGAACTTGTTTTCTTTGAAACGTTTCTTGTTCTGTAGATGAAAGCTCTTGTTTCATTACCACTCTTCTCTCTGGCTGAAATGAGATTCCAGGGTCGGCTTTGGAGATGTAGGGGTGGGGCAAGGGAGAGATACTGATTGATTGCTTTTCCATGTGTTGGTTCACTTCTCAAATTGGTATAATGGTTGAAGCAAAGCTGTCTTAAGCCAGGAGCCAGGAGTTTCTTCTAGGTTTCCCATGTGGGTTCAAGGACCAAGGACTTGAGCCAATGTCTCCTGCTTCCCCAGGTTATAAACAGGGAGCTGGATTGAAAGTGGGTGGAGGGCCCAGTGCGGTAGCCTAGTGATTGAAGTCCTTGCCTTGCATACCCTGGGATCCCATATGGGTGCCTGTTCTAGCCTGGCTGCTGCACTTCCCACCCAGCTCCCTGCTTGTAGCTTGGGAAAGCAGTAGAGGACAGCCCAAGGTGTTGGGATCCTGCATCTGTTTGGGAGACCTGGAAGAAGCTCCTGGCTCCTGGCTTCGGATTGGCCGAGCTCTGGCCATTGCAGCTACTTGGGCAGTGGAAGATCTTTCTGTCTGTCCTCCTCTCTGTAAATCTGATTTTCCAAGAAAAAAAAATCTTAACAATAAAAAAAGTACATGGGGCAGCTGTGACTCAAACTGGTGCCCATATGTGATGCCAGTGATGCCTGGGGAGGCTTAGCTGGCTATGCCACCATGTCGACCCCATGGGGATTGCATTTTCCATGGAGCATTACTCTTCAACATGATTTTGTCAAGTCAATGAAATTGTTATTGTGACTTTAATGGAGACACTTGCCATTTAAATCAGGTATGGTAGTAGGAAAAGCATGTGCACACGGAGTACAAGCCTAGGACTAGAGATGTGTGTACGTTTCTAAGAGCAAATGTGGCTAGAAAGGATGTTGTGCTTAAGCTGCTGTCTGCCGTTTGGAAAGGCACATTGGTCTGTCTGCATTAGAAACCTGGCCCAAAGCATTGCAAATCGTGGACATGCAGATAACTGGTTGGAGCATGGTGAGGTTCAGCAAAGGGACCTGCAGAAACCGACAATAACCAGGGTTTACAGGATTCGCGTTTCTTCTGACTAGCCAAACTCGTTGGGATGTTTTCTAGGGCACCAAATCAATATAGGCATGATGGGTTTCAATGTGGGGATTGTTACTCTTGATTCATCTGCTTTTATATGTGTCATTTAAAAAGTTTTTTTCTCTCCAGTTGGCTATTTTAACGAACTTTTATTTTCATTTGATTTGGAAGGCAGAAAGGAAGGGGATGAAATGAGGGAGAGTCAGGGAGGGAGAGGAGGGGAGGGGGACAGGGACAGAAGGGGACAGGGAGAGGCAGAGAGAGGAGGAGGAGATGAGGACAGTGTGTGGGTGAGAGAAGGGCAGGGACAACTTCCATCAGCTGGTTCACTGCTACAGATGCTGCAATGGCTGCAGGTGGGCCAGGTTGCCACGAACAGGGACCTCCACCTCTTCCGTGGATGTGGAGATGCAGGTGCTGATGCCACCATGTGCTGTCTCCTAAGGCATGCAGTCACAGGATGCTGGACTCGGACTCGAACCCAGGCACTCCAGTTTTGGATGTGGACTCCAAAGCAACGTCTTAATGAAACAACCCACGCATAGCCCAGCTCTTGGAAAAGGTCTTTTTCAAAACTTAGCTTTATTGTTGTTGCTATTTGTTTTAAGGATTTGCTTTCTTGCGTGTCCTTCCAGCAATGTAGCAGACATTTTGCTTTTTTTTGGGAGTTGGAAAGAGAGAGACAGGCAGATGTCCATTGGTTCACTCCCCCAGATACCCACAATGGCTTAGGTTGAGGGAGGATCCAGCTGGAAGCTGTGCTGACTCAGTTCGACCTTCTCATATGAGGGGCTGGATCCCACTTAGCTTGTGCCATCACCCCTGCCTCTCAGTCTGTATGCGCAGGAAGCAGGTGTCATGAGAGAGGAGACAGGATGGAGAACGGAGCTCAGGCGATGTGGGATGAAGGCATCCTAATCCCTAATCACACAGGGCACATGCCCATGTATTGTTCATGTACTAAAAAAGGTGGAATATTGGGAGGCTTTCGAGGTACTGGGAGACCCTGGTCCGAGTACATTTTGTGAAAACTTTGATTTGTAATCTTTCCTCTTTGTACAATTATGTTTTGCTGCAATAAAGAGCTTTAGAAATTCAGAAAACTCACATCTATAATATCTCTTTGTTTACACATAAGAACTCTTTTATAACTGATCTCAAAGGCAGGAAGCTCCCAGGGCAATTGGCTTGGGTAAGTGGGTAGATGACATATGTGAGAGAAAATCAATGTAAGAACATTAGAACCCAGTCTTTGCTGTATTTGTGAGAAGCAAAAACTGGAATGTGATGTTCTTGAATCAAGAAACCTTGGCTGGCAGTTGAAGAGCAGGATTTGAATCCACTGCCGTGTTTTCTACCCTACTTTTCAAGCAGAGACAGGAGGACTGAAGGAACTATCAGCCACTGTGTGCCAGACAGGGTGTGCCTAGTCTAATTTCTTCCAGAAAACACTCCTTGTTGGGGGACGGAATTTCCACATTGTGAGGCCTCCCTGGGTAAAAGATGGTCACATTCGAGCGAGTGTCCCAGCTGGAGGGGAAGCCAGGTTGCGCTGAGCCCCTGAACTCACCTTCCTAACAGCCTGCAGCATGATATCCAGCACCTTAAATTTTGTGTTTTGATCCTGATTATTTCTACTTTCACATTTTCCATTTACCACGGAGGATTGCTTAGGGTGGAAATAGAGGCTAGCTCTTGTGGGAAAGAGAAAACTGGAGAGCTTTTCCTGCACTGTTTTGGGGGATGGATGCACCTTAAAAGTTTATATGATTTTCTTTAGGTGTGAAAGCCAACATTCTACCTACTTCAATAGGGATTTCACCGAGTGCGCTATATCTGACTGTGATGTTAAGTCAGCATGGACACTGCTGAGATAGAGCTTATTTACCCAACCAGAACCTTGTCAGCCCTTGAAATGGGACTTACACATGTCACTAGTAGAGTCAAAAATAAGTTGGGAGTGGCATCCCAGCATAATGACATGTCCTTAACCCACATGAGCTCAAGGAGACAAATAGTCAGCTTGGAGGGTGCTGGCCTCTGCCTTGCCTGAAAGCTACACACTTCTCTCCCGAATTATGAGCCTAGCTTAGTGCTCCGTGAAAATAGGTACTTTCTGGATGATTTTGTAATCTCTTTGATGATGGGGTATACACTAAATGCTGTCATTACTGAGCCATAATGGCTGGAAGTCATTTTCTCCCAGCACCAGGGGCTGCCGAGAACTTGTTTTGTGCCTGTTATTAGTCTACATTGGAGAGAAATTCATTTGCTGGAGGAAAGTTATTAAAACACTCTATTTCAATATTTGTGTGAGAAACAATAAACTTGATAAATTACGAGTAAGCAGGAGCAGTGAGCTTTTATTTCTTCCTTCTGGGACCCACTGCAGATTTCCAGAGCATGCTGTGTTGTGGCTTCTTAAACTGAATGACTTGTCTCTTTGGTATGAGATTAAAGACACGTTTTCTTGGCAAGGTGGCCAAAAGATTTGGCTATACTACTGTGGTTCATGATGTCACAATTCTTATGCTTTATCCAAAAGTGACCACACCTCTGTTTCTTACAGGATAGCTGACTGTGCGTAATGTGAATCGGGCACAGCAATGGGTTCCTGGACTGGCCAGGAATCCTGATTGAAAACTGTAGAAAGACACTCCACAGAAAACTGGCCATGTTCATTTGGATAACTTGTTTAAGGAATTCTGGACTGAGAGATGGACAAAGTGGGCAAAGCTGTACCAAAGTTTAGTTGTCCATTTGACCAAGAACAATAGAAGAAGTGAAGTTGGTACCTTTATAAATGATAAGGGAGCTGGGGTTTAGAACTTGGGTTACAACATAACTTTATCATTTTTTTAATAACTCCTTAGATTTTTTTTTATCTCCCACCTTATATTAAAGCTTGTGACAGTATTTCAACATTAGTATTCTGTTACTTTACTGGGTGTTCTTCACACTTGCCTGTGGTTTTGGTGTGTGCTATTCCTTTTCTCTGTCAAGAGAACATCTTTAAGTATCATTTGTAAGGCAGATTTGGAAGAGGCATATTCTTTTAACTTTTCTTTACTGTAGAAGAATTGGGTGTGCTATTCCGGGCCAACAAATTTTTGCTTTTACAATTTGGAATATGTTGCTCCATTCTCTTCCATCCTGTAGAGTTTCCTGTATGAGATCTCCTGTGAGTTTGACATTCAACCTTATGTCAATTGATATTGTTCACATGCACATTTAAGGATCTTTTCCTTATGTCAGATTGAAGAGAGCTTGATTATCATGTGTCTTGGTGAAGATCACTTTTAGTCAAGCCTGTTGGGAGTTCTGTGCCCTTCCTGGATGTTGTTCCCCAGTTACTTCTCTAGATTAGGGAAATTTTCCCTTATTTCATTTAAAACATTTTTAAACTCAGCTTCCCTTTCTGCACCTTCTGGGACTCCGACAATTCTTATATTTGGCCTTTTAATAGTGTCCCTTAATTCTTGAATACTTTCCTTAGTTTGGCTCAGCTCCTCTTCCAGCTTTTCAGTTGCTTCCCCGTTGTGGCAAAAAAATATCCTCCAATTCTGAGATTCTTCCTTCTGCCTCATTCATTCTATTATTGAGACTTTCAATGAATATTATTTGCTCTATTGCACCCTTTATTTCCAATAATTCAGTTTGATCTTGTTTCAGTGTTGCAATTTGCTCTGTGACATAGTCCTAAAATTTCTGCATGTGCTTCTCATTGTTGACAAGAAGCTATATAACAAGTGTTTTGAATTGTTTCCCTCATTTTCTTGATGTATTCCTAAGTTAACTCTCAAGTTGGCAAAGGGTTTTGCTTCTTTGCAGGGGAATCTTCAGTAATATTCATTGTGCCTTTTTCTCTTCCTTTGCTCTTGGTCATTGTACTTCTGGTTAGCATTTCTTTCTCCTTAGGGCAGGTTTCCAAGCTGTATCACTCACAGGTCTGCAGTTTGATTTTACTTATTGTGGTTGGTACATGATTCTTTGATTGCAGTCACTTGTGCCACTCCCTCCAGCAAATTCCAGATCTTGGCTCTTATGTTAGACTTCTACCATGGTCTCCATAGCCCCAGCCCCTGGCTCATCACACTACCTCCTGTGATCCCATGCTGAGGCTCCACCATTGTACAATGTTTCTCCCACTCTGGTTCACACATTTCTCAGGATCAGAGAGACACCAGGAATCCTAAATATCTAGGTTGTTGGTGGTGCTGATCTGGCTGGAACCTATTGGCCATTAGGTCTGAGGGCCACCCGGACCTATTTTGAGTTATAAGATGCCAAAGTTGGTTTTATTTTCTATTTGGGACCAGTACAATACACTGAGCTTAGTGAATTCACTCCTAGCTTAGCACATGTACAGCTTACTTTTGTCCCTGCAATCTCAAAGCCATTGCCACACTGTACGAGATGGTGCCTTATGTGCCACTCATGGAGTTCTTATCTGTTGGCCATTAGATCTGGGGGCTACCTGGACCCATTTTGGTTGGAACCTGTAGAATGCCACATCGTTGCAATTCACTGAGTCTGAAATGAGTTCACTCCCAGTGTAGTGCATGCACAGTATGCGCAGTACTGTCCCATAGCCTTTACCTTCATGCACAAGATGGTGCCTGATTTGTCTTTACTGCGGGGTTGGGCTATGAAATCTGTATCACTGTTCCTGTATCACTTGTTTGGGACCTGCTGCTCTGTCTCTGCTCCTGGTCAAGTCAAACAAACCAGCAGGAAGGGCAGTTTTCTGTCTTGTTTTACTGCCCAGCTGCCGGTGAACTCCCATTCCCACCTGGTTTTTGGTGGAGCTCTGGCCATTGGTGGAGTTCAGATTGCTGCTTGCTGAGTGTCGCTGGGGTATCTGTTCATTGCAACTCAACACCATCATCTCTGCTACTTTCCTGTGTCCATCAGCCTACTGTCAGTCTGTCCTCTATTTCCTGGAATGTGCCCTCTCTGCTTCACCCTGGCTAGTGTTTCTCCATCTGTTTAAACGTGTCCTGACCCTATCCTGCCATCTTGATTCTCTTACCCGGGTACTTCTGATTCATCTGTGGCAAGGCTATAAACTCAAGGCGAATGGGGGCATAGAGAGAGTAAAGTTAGGGATTCTGAGAATTTCAATTTATAAGGGAAGCCTGGAGTAACCTTGTTCAATTTACATTAGGTAGCAGCATATATTTGTTTTGTTAGCTCTACGCAACTGCTTCTGTGATCTATATTTCATCCACATTGACTGAATAAAATTGTAGCCACATGCACTTGGTAAAATTGTTTTACTTGTGTGGTCCCTCTTCTCTACCTGCCTTTCTCTTGAATAATAACATACTGTTAATTGTAGAAAAATGACCTTTGCATATGTTAAATACGTTGTAGTCAAGTAAATTTTAAGTATAATTGGGAAAGAGAAAAGAAAGACCTTATACTATTGGAGTAATACCATGATATTAACCACCAGTCTTTACAGTTGTTTACATTGTATATTGACACACTTAACTTGCTGAAGGCTAAAAATTGATTTGTCCTGCGTCATTTCCATTACTGTTAATGTCGTTATGTGGAACAACAGCAACTTTTACAAAAGGGGAACATGTATCTATTTTCACAATTAAGTAGGAAACTATCATTTGAGTATTACAATTTACTGGGTTTTAATTATAGAGAACATAATTGTTAGAAATGTGATATTTGGAAATGATCATCACTTAAGTAACATTTCATGTTCTCTAACAATGAGGAGGTTACAATATGTGCCCTTGGCACTTGGAAACCTTGAATCGCACTAGTCCTTTAGCTAACCAGTTAATGCTGGTGTATCTGTTGAACACCCTACTATGAGATATTATAACAAAGATGTAGTCCTGCCCATCAAGATCCAGCACTGAGCTGTAGAGAAGGTGCATAGATAGAACAAATAATGAAGGCAAGTATTTAGCACAAAGGTGATGCATAATAATTGCTTCCATGGCTCAGTTGCTTGGGTAGATGTTAAGTGAAGACGGAGAGCACTGTAGGCTGGAGTTGGGGAGATGCTTTCCTGGAGGACGTTGGGCTTAATTTAGAGCCTGAGAACTTCTGGAAAGGATAGATGGCATTGGGGATGAGATTGAGATAACCAGGGATATATGAAGTTTCAAAGCAGGATTGGAGGAAAATGAGTATTCTAGGAAACAGGAAGACATTGATGCAGAAAAATACTCCTTTGATTCGGGAAGATGGAATTTATAGCACAGATTGAGATTGGCTTCACCATGGAGAAAGGATGAGAAAAGAAATAACACAGGTTGTGAGGGTTTCTGGGGGGTAATTAAAAAACTTTTTAGAAAGCAGATCTTGTTGGGATGGCTTCCCAAGAAGCTGATACAAGTGATTCATGAAGAGACCTTTAGAAGAAAGAAGGAGAGAGCAGGGTAGGGCAGAGGAAGAACTCCGCAAATGCAGCATGTGCTAGAGTGGTTGGTATGAGACAGTTAACTAACCATGAGAAAAAGGGCTGGGTAACTTATGTGCATCAATCACTAGTCAACTGAGGGTTGCCTCCATGTGGATGGGGGTTGGTAGGAAGACTCTGAGATATTTTTGGGCAGATGACTTCTTTATGCTGAGGACAATTCTCTAGCAAGACAGGAGGTGTGAGCGATTGGTGGCCTGCACTCAGCACCTGGGAGAGAAGTAAGCCTCACTAGGAAAGAGGATCTTTTTGGGTTACCAAAGCATTGGCCTCATCTTCTGCTCAGATAAGTTTTTCACAGTCTCTTCTGTTTGGTCACGTTTAGTCTAGTCCCTGACATATGCTTAGTGAAAACATAAAAATAGGAGCCAGGATTGTGGTATGTCTTGATTAGCCACCAAATCAGCGTGTAAGTCTTGACTACTTCACTTGTATCCAGTTTCCTACTTATGAATCTCAAAAGGCAGTGGAATGAGTTTCCAAATACTTTGACCCCTGCAACTCATGTAAGAGACCAGGATGGAGTTCCTGGTTTTAGGCCTCCATCTGGCCTAGACCTGATTATTGCAGTCATTGCAGGGAGTAAAACAGTGCTTGGAAGATCAGACTCTCTGACCTTCCTTCTCTGCTTATCCACCTTCCAATTTTTGAAAAACAATTGTATATTAAGAGGCCATGTTACACACACACACATACACACACACACACACACACACACACACAGACACAAACACACACACCTTCCATTTGCTGATTCACTCCCCCAAATAGCTACAACAGCCTGGGCTGGACCCAACTGGAACCAGTTGCTTCTTCTGGATTTCCTACATGGGTACAGTGTTCTAACCACATGGTCCATCTTCCACTACTTTCCCAGACACATTAGCAGTGAGCTGGATTGGAAGTGAAGTGGCCAGGATTTGAATCGGTGCCCATCTGTGATGGTGGTGTGGCAAGTGGTGACTTCACCCTCTGTGCCACAAGGCTGGACCCTGCCTTTCAATTCTGAATTGAACCATGAAAATAGTATTCTACTATTAAGGGCCATCCCCAACTGCCTCCTGAAGAGCTGCTCTAATGTCTTCTCTGTGATTGTGTTTCCAAAAATCATCTGCTAAGCATTAGCAGTAAAGAGTACTGTATTGATTAGTGGCAGTATTAAGATTAAGGTGGAGGAAGCAGCCAGCTTCTTGCTCTTCATTGGCTGCTGGAGTAGCCATTACTATCTTACTGCCTGGACACAATGATGAATGGTCATGGAATTGTTTTGCACATGGGAAGGCACATTTATCTTATTCTGCTCAGTGAAGTGTGTGCAAAAGCAGATGTATCTTAGAATTATCTCTACTCAATCCAAAAATGCCCCACTCACCCAGAATTTGAATATTTAGAGGTTTTTTTTTTTTTTAAGATTGATCTCTCCCTCTCAGTATTTCAAATAAATAAAATCAATCTTCTATCTGCTGGTTCATTCTGCTAAATGGTCACAATAGCTGGAATTGGGCTGTGCTGAAGCCAGCAACCTGGAACTGCATCTGGGTCCAAGCTGCTGGGCCACTTTTCCTGTTTTCCCTGGGACATTAACAGGAAGCTGAATTGGAAATGGAGCAGCTAGGACTCGAACTGGTGCTCCTATGGGGTGCTAGCATCCAAGGCAGCAGATTAATCCATTAGACCACAACACCAGCTCCATTACTTCATTTTTAAAGGCGTTGTTGATTCAAAAGGCAGAGTAATGGAGAAGGAAAGAGATCTACCATCCTCTGGTTCACTCCCTAAATAACCACAACAACTAAGACTAGATGGGCCTCGTCAAACCCGGAAACCCCACGCAGGTCTCCCACACGAATGGCAGGAACCTAGACACTTGGGCCAGCGTCTGCTGCCCTCCTCCTCTACCCCCAAGTGCATTAGCAGGAAAATGATTGTGAGTTCAGAGTACCCGGAGCAGGAACCAGACATTCTAACATGGGATGTTGAGAACCTCAGGACACAACACCCATTCTGAGAATTTTAGTATTTAAAGGAATGGGAGTAAGGTGGTAGAATAGCTAGTTGGCACATTAAAATCACCTGGGAAACAAACTAAACAGACTCTTACTCCATGAATTCAACAGAATTGTGGGGAAGGAAGGAAAGCAGGCTGACTTTGGTATCTTTGAAGTCCAGGAGATTGTAATGCACAACAAAGGGTCTACTTTTTGTCAGCTAGCTCTTACACAAAAAATACCATCCAGTCCCAGCAGATTGACATGTTAGCACTTGTGATTGATCTAACGGGTAGAGATGGATAACTCTCTGCTTTAATCTGAGCGGAGTCATGACTCTGAGCTTAGCTGTGGATCAGACAGGTGGTTTGGCAAACCTTGGTTAGGGTCTCACAGCTGTCTGCTGTGACCTGGTGGAGAATCAGAGATACCTGGGCTCTGCCCTATGAGCTCTCTCACCTGCCGGGTTATCCCAGAATAGCCATCTGGTGGCTTGGTGGGGTTTCAATATTGTTATTTTATAACAACAGCACCCCTTCTGTTGAGTGTTAGAACTGAGAGGTTTTCATTTATGTTCTGTTGATCTGAGCAAGTAAAAAAGCTATTCCAGAATCAAGAGAAGAAAGGAATTTCAAAAGTTATTTGAGGAACAGGAGCACAGGTGAAAGAATGCCAATATTTAAGGCCAACTGTGCAATCAATCTTCCACTTAGACTTAATTGTTAATTCTAGGTTCATCAGAGTGGATTGCTTAGATGTCCCACCCTTATGGGATGGAAGAAGCCCGAATCCTTCCTCGCAGGATCCAAGATCATCGGAACAACAGCTAGATGTTCCAGCCTTAGCCCTGTGTTGTAAACATATTCCAAATTTCCACATATTGCCACAACATAGACTCAGTTGCATAAAATATGGAAATATGTATTTAGACATCCAGTTTACTCAATGTTTATGCTCTAATTTCAATCTGTAAAGGATAGATCTGCAAATAGATGGACAAAGTGAAAGTGCACATTTGAAATTTATTTTCTGAAGTTTTAACATGAATTATAATGAGTGGTCCTAAAAGATAGGATGAGTTCTAAGAAAGTGACTATACCACACTCCATATCATATTTCAGGGGGTTTCCTTACCTCGGGAAATGTTCTTCTTGGCAGGAGTAAGAATATTAGAGAAGTCATGTCCTAGTCTCCAATGAGCACTAAATGCAGCCAGAGTGGGAGGGAGGGTGAATTCACTCGTTTTGTAGCTATTTTTCCAAGCATTTATTAAATATTGTATTTTGTCTCTTTGTTTCATTATGGATGCTTCCACTATCTGACCCCATCTTTTTACTTTTTTAATATTTTTATTGGAAAGGCAGGTTTTATATAGAGAGACAAAGAGCTTCCATCTGCTGGTTCATTCCCCAAGTGTCCACAATGGCCAGAGCTGAACCAACCCACGCCAAGAGCTAGAAGTTTCTTCTGGGTTTCCCACACAGGTGCAGGTTCCCAAGGGTTTGGGCTGTCCTTTACTGCCTTCCCAGAATAGAAGTAGGGAGCTGGATGGGAAGTTGAGCCACCAGGATTTGAACTGACACCCATTTGAGATCCTGGAGCATACAAAGCGAGGATTTAGCAACTGAACCATCATACCAGGTCCTGACCCTATCTTTTCTACTTATTCGTGCCTTCTCTAACCTAAAGTCTGACTTTATCACATTCCTGTAGCCTGGGACCCTCCATCATTCCTTCCCCGCTTTTGTTTTTCCTCTTACTCCACCACCACCCTTAAGGTTTCTTTCCTGCAGGGTTTTGCAAAGCCAACCATATTCTCAATGTCTTTGGGGTTTCTGGCCATTTAGGTCACATCAATTTTTCTGTATGCTGAATTACTATCTGACCCTGCGGACACTGCTTTGTTTAATGGCTGCCAAACTTTATTGTTTTGTTTTTTGACATGTGTAAATTTGTGCCAAAAACTTGGCCTGTGAGGTGGTAGGTTCTGTCAGTTCCACTGTTTTGACTACTGACATGGACACAGTTAAAATAATGTCAGCTCCAATGGGTCAGGGGGCTTGCTACTTTGCTTATTGATAGCTCAGAGCCCTTGGGAAATTTTGAGTAACATCTATAGAATGAATGAAGGGTAGCCAATAAATAAGCCATTTTAAATATTGGATTTTTAATATAGTTAGTGTTTTGAATGCTTGAAATGCAACACAATTTGTTTATGTAAATATTTAAAATTAGACTCTGTTCTATGGATGTTAACTTGCTGGACATTGAAGTTGAAAGCAAGATCTGGCCTTACCACCTAAGATCTTACAGGCTCCGTGGGAATGTCATCATCGCTGAGTGACCAGCCCAGGATGTCGGCAACTGCAATAAATGATGCTAAAATCCTTACATTAGTGACATAAATTGTCTAGTAGTTCCAGGTCCCTAACCAGCCCACAATCTTGGGTAAAGTTGTTGGACTGTTTGGGAACTCCATGTTCTTATCCACAAAATTAACAGAACCTTTGAATTTTTACATTATTTAACTGGATACTACCTAAAAAGACTTGGCATCTTTCTGATGGAGCCACCTGATTTTACATCCAGGGAAACAAATGGAAAAATTGAAAGTGGGGTGGGCAGTTGAAACAACAGTTAAGTAATTAATTGGGACACCCACCCACATTCCATTTGAGCATCTCTGGATTGGAGTTCAGCCTCCCTCCCCCCTCTTTTTTTTTTTTTTTTTTCCCCTGTGTGGCCAATGATGACTCAAGTGCTTCAGTGCCTGGCACCAATTTGGGAGACCTGGATTCAGGATTCCTCGCTTTGGTCTGACATGGTCCCAGCAGCTGTTGTGGGAATTTAGGGAATGAACTAATTACTGGAAGGTCAATCTCCTTCTGCTTAAGCCTTTTAGTAAGAAAATAACACCCCAAGCAAAAGAAAACCAGAGTAGAAGCCAGTTGTTTTTCTCTTTGTTCGGCTTGTGTTTCTGAGCTATAACAGCCCTGCTTCTCTTCATTGTGGCTGAGCATGTTGAGGTTCTCACTGTAGTTCTTGATGACACTTGCCAGAAACGTTATACTGCTGGTCAGCATCATCCTATCTGGGATCCCTGGTTTGTAGAAACAAAATAACAAAAACATAACTTTTTGTTACTTTTGCCTGGTTGGGCTTCATCTACAGGACATTTTCTCAAATGCTCTTGCCAGTCCACCTACCCAAATGTTCCCTTTAAATTCATCAGGAACATAATGTAACATTTGGGAATGTGTCACTGTTAATAGTTTCGCAAATGAAACAAGTGAATGGTGAATGGCTCATTCTGGCTAATCCTCTACCTGGATCCCAAACCACTGGGGTTGGCCCCAGGAACAGAAGGCATTACCCTGACTTATTTGGGAAGTTGGAGAACAAAAAAACAGGGTCTGTTTCTTCCTAAACTTATTTTAGCCAGTGTATTCACTGGGCTCCTACACTTTCTGTTTTTTTTTTTCTGGAGGCCTTTTAGCTTTGCAAACTTACAGTATGAGTACATTTTAAACTGGACCCAAAAGGGGAGCTGGTATTGTATCTCAAGTTGGTGCAATAACCTGTTCAAAACCTTGGCAATGATGGATTCTTTGAATGTTTGTCTTTCTGAGCCTCTCAGCATTGAAAAATGCTTTGTTGCTGGGACTGTACTTGCCCATCCTCCCACACAGTGAAGCACATGTGTCCATGACAGATGGGCTGAAGTCCCTACAAGTTAACGAACTGCAGGTTCATTAAGCCAAAGGGAAAGCCATGTCCTGAAGCCCCCATTGAAAGCACACTTTCTCTTACCACATTGGACCGAATGGGGCAAGCTGGCTGAAACCTACATATGCATGGAAATGGAAAGGCATCCTGTAACATGGAGGGGCAGGCTGATGAACGTTCTTGAGAGGCCTTTAGAGTTAGTGTTTACTGCAGGGTACACTTGTAAATGTTTACGAGAGGAAATGGGCTGTTAGGTAAGTCTGTGAGTTTGTACCATGAATGTAAAATGCTGCCTGTGGGAGGTAGCAGGAAGGTATACTCTGGGCAAGTCTTCCTGCCAGAGGAAATATTGCTGCTGGAGCATACTCTTTGGATACTAGCACTGGTGAGTGACCAGCCTACCTCTGTTGGCTCAGGGATTTCTTCTATTTTGACTTTTAGCTCAATAGGAATCTGGTGCATCCTCTTTTCCTACTATTGCCTAATGTGGTCCTTAAAGCTATGCCTTCTTCCTTGCTTTCTTTTGATTTCCTAGGGCTATGACCACCTGAAAACATAGTGATTGAAAGCACCAGAATGGTACATTTTTCTCCTGTCTCTGTGAGTGCTGCTTGTGGCTGCTGCACATGAATGTGGGATGTGTAGTTGCTGCACATCCTTTGGGATGAAGGATCTGCCGCCTCTAGCATATTCAGATCCCTACTGACTTTCAGCTGGAAACTCTGCCCCAGTCTCTTCTGCATTTGGTTTGTGCCCCGGACTAGATGTCACATCATGTCACTTTGGGCGCTCTTGCTGTCACTTTGGCCATCTCAAAGGTCTGTTGCTATTTAAAAAGAGGAGACCGACTCTACCTCTTGACATGGAGTCAGGAGAGACAAGGCTCTGGAAGCCTGCATGGAAGGGAAGTACTGTTTTGGATGTTTTGGGAACATAAAATCTGTGACTTGCTTCTTATTACGTCAGCAGTCCTTCCCATGAGTCTTGGCCTTTCCTTTGTCTGTGGAGGGTGCTGTTTCCTTGGAGAGCCATTCAGCCCCCTCCCTTCTCTCCTTTATGTCTTAGTCAGTCTTCTCAGAACACTCTGTGAAATATAAAAACTTGATCCACTTTCTTTTCCTATTGTTCTATTTATTGCTTTTTTGTGTCTGTTTCCTGCATTGCTGGAGGAAATTACAATGTTTTTATGAAAGTAAGGACCTCTGTCACTGCTCTTTTCCCAGAGCTGACGTGTGTGTATACGTGAGAGATACAGAACTCGGGTATTTGAGTAAATTAATGAACTTCCACCATCCTTGCACATAAGAAATGGCAGTTGTGCTTGCCCACATTGACGTTCATCCTTCAGTGCCAAGGCCAGTGCAAGGCACATAGAATATGACTAATTACTAATGACATATTGTGATTTATAGCATAGCATTTCTCAATTAGAAGGAAAATCAGTCATACATCAGCAGTGTGTCATTTAGCCACTTACTTTAGTGCTTCTCTATCCTCTAAGTAATAGCGTCAATGAATAGAAACTTTAAATTCTGCCTTCACAGTGCTTCTGCTACTTTCAGTTTAGAGCCTGGAAGTTACAAGAAAACAAAGGAGAGAAGTGCAGGGGTGACCAGAAGGCAAGCCACGGTTCTGATGCTGAAGCTTAGGGCTCCATTTGCGTTTTTGTTTGTTTGTTTTTGTTTGTTTGTTTCTGTTATCTGTGGTCTGAAGATGTCGAACCAAAATCGGTTGATTTTTCATCTGGTTCAGTGTTCACAGTTCAACTAATAAACGTTGTAGAAGTTGAGAAGAAAACAGGGGTCTGTTACCTGAAATATTACTGTGCGGTCGATGGCGTGGTTTTGTTCTCCATGAGGAATGACCTTTCGTAGGTCAGTATTGTCTGTAAATGGAATCATTGCTTTGTGTTCTCTGAACACATTCTCTAAGGTGCTGGGAATAGAGTAGTGACACTTCAAGATGGACTAGTCAAGGATGCCTTCAACTGGATGTTTTCTTGAGTTCCATTTAAATGTTGCTCACTAAGAGAACCAATTGGGAGTTGGTATTGCACACTGGACTAAGCTGCTGCTTGGAACTCCTGTGTTGGAGTGCTGGTTTAGGTCTTTGATATGTGTGTTTCTACTAAGGCTCCTTGGAAGCCAGTAGTTGATGGGCCGAGTGGTTGGACTGCCGCCTCTCGCACTGGAGACTTGGGTGGATTTCTTGGCCTCACGCTTCTGCCTGGCTTAACCCTGGCTGTTGTGAGCAGCTGGGAAGTGAATCAAGTTGTGGAAGATCTCTTCCTCTCTGTTGTTCTGCCTTTGAAAACCGATAAAGGATGAGAGTGAAAATTGGTACCATGGTGTTTTATCATCATCAATTTATGTAGTTGCAGTTTAAGAGGAATCTGTGCCAATCTGGGCTTATAGTGATATTTCCATGTAGTGTCTGAAAGTTTTTCCTTTGCCAAGGAAGTATAGATTATGGCTCTTAGCAGCTTAAACTATAAGCACATGATTATAATTTGACTATATAGAAAATAGGTGGAAAAGATGAAATTTAAACAGACTTACTTTTGGTACAAAATTCTTGAAATTGATGTGTATTTTTTCATAATATCTTTATGAACTTTTTAAAGATCCCTCATATTCATGGATTTGAAAACATTTTCTTCATCAAAAGAAACTTGTGCTTAAAATTGTTTCCCACAACTTTTTGAGGGGCAAGATAGATGTGCATCAGGGTGAGCTCAGTGTGTTGTATCAGGACTCTGGCCCTGGGAGTGTCCGGGGATGATGCATAGGGGGACCTGGTCTCTGTATCCTTGGATGAGCCGGACAAGGAAGACCCCAGAGTCCTGATGAAGTTCTTTCTTCCTCAAGCAGAAGCTTCCAGAATCAAAGACTAAGCAGATTTGAAGCTCCTCTGGAATCTAGATAATAAGAACATGATCTATTAATTTACTTTATAGGCAAAAGCATTTTGAATATAACTGGAGCAACCACTGACTCTTTTGATGGACATTTCTATTCCTCCTTTTATAGAGATCACAGAGAGAGTAGTGTTATAATTTCTGACAGTTTTGATTGTGAAATATATGGAGCTTCAGCTCCCTGGAAGAAAGGAGAGATGATTAATATTAATAATGGACAACAAAATACCCAACAGGTCTGAATAATATGTTTTGTGTTTATATAGCTATTGTTTTAACTCACCCAAAAACATTACAGGCTTTAGTGTTAGGAATGCAGTAATCATAGGACACTGTATATCTAGGACACATAAAAGGAGACATCAAGCTAATCCTTAAATCCTATTAATTTCTTTTCTCACATTGTAGGAAAAAAAAACAGTAGCTATTTGACTATGCTGCTCAAATTAATATATTCAAATCAGTGTACTCAGTCAAAATTCAAATAACAGTTCAACTGCAGTCAGTGGTAAAGTTATTTTGGGAGTGTCAAAGAAGAGTATGTATTAAAAAATAAGATACTAAACATATCAAAGTATATTTATATCAGCAGTGAGCATGGTTTTTTTTTCTTTCATTTATGCAGGATGCTGAGTGAAGCAAGTCCGAGCTCTGTCAGCAAAAATATGGTTCTAATAAGAGCATGCATCTTTATGAAGAAATATTCCGATAGAAAATGTACATATCTAAGTCTATCTCTAACGATTGAAAATTGCACATCTTATTTGTCACTCCCCGTTCCCTTCCCATGGCTATCCCTGTCTCTGTGGAACAAAGTACAACAAGGAGAGGACAGAATAGGCACTGTGGTCAGCTAAACCTAAGGTGTACCTGCTCATTCATAAAAAACCAAATGAAAGAATGTCATAGATGAGAAATCTTATAAAAAAATAAATGGGAAATACATGAAAAAATCTTTCCTAGATTTCAATTTTTTTGCACCAAAATGACATTATCATCTTTTTCCCTATGAACTTTTGAAGTGTGCTTTAAAAAAAAAAAAAACTAAGTCTTGACTGAGTAGATATTGGAATGAAATATTTTAAATAAAAATAAGCTGCTCCACGTCTGATCCAGCTCCTTTCTAAAACATTGAAGCTTGATACAAGTACTGAGTGCCCTGTATCCTGGTAGAAAAACAGGATGGAGTTAGTGGTTCTTGAGTTTGGTATGGCCTAGCCCCAGGGTTTGGTGGCCTTGTCACCATTTGGGGAGTAAACCAGTGGATGAAAGATGGGTCTCATATCTCTTTCTCCTTTTCTCTTTCTCCCTCTTTCTGTTACTATTATTCAAGTACATAAATAAATAGGAAAATATTTTGGGTAAAAGTTGGAAAAACAACGGAATAGAAATAAACCTGTACATGACATGGAGGATAGAAGCATGTACTATGTTCTGGAATTTCTAGTCGATTGCTGCAGTCGATTGTGGCATGCATTTGAATCTGAGTTTTCATTATTATTATTTTTAAAACCAAATGAAAGAGGAACAACTACTTGGTTTACATAACTTGAATACTTTTCTCAGAAAAAAATCTACTTCATTTTTTTCTAAGATTTGAGAAAAGCTTTTGTTTCAAATTTTTGTTTGTCTTCCTTTCTCATTGGACTTTTAAAAATAGATTTTGATGATAAACGAATTTGCCTTCCTGTCTCCTACCAGCTGTCTGTGGTTTAAAATGCCCATTGTGTCAGGAGATGCTCTGACGCTCCAGCAGACAAGAGGCCTCTATCATCGTGTGGACCTGATTTTCTACTCCTGAGTTCTTAGCCTTTGCTTCCTAAATAAGCTATCTCAGATGTTAATGGTTTCAGGCAGCAGTCGTTGATCTCACCATAATTTTGTGGATTGGTGATGTGGACTGGACTGCACTGGCCACTCCTCAGCAGATTACCTATGCAGCTGTTGACTCAGCTGCTGTTGGGTGGGCTCAGCTGATGTGGTGGGCTAGATGATTTCACTCATACTAAAGGCTGTGGTGCTTGAGTTTTCCTCAGACTGGCCTTTGTAGCCAGCTAGCTGGGGCTACTTCAGAGTGTTTTCTCAGATTTCCAAACCCGCATGTATAGAACAGGCATCCACGTGCAGTCACAGATCTTAGTCCTTTGCTGGTATCACATTTCCTTATATCAATGCAAATCAGATGTCCAAGTCCAGTTTCAAGGGCTGAAAGGAAAACTACTTGTTAAGGACAATCCAGTCAGGGATCTGTGACCTGTGTCTGTATGTGTCTTTGTGTGTGTTCTGCTACAAGTTCAATTTTACTGTTGAAAGAAAGGGACCCTTTCCCCTTGTTTGCACAGTGGTCTGAGGAGCAGCCTGGTATCTATTATTCTTGGACTAAATCCTGTGTCCTAGTGGGGGGATCAAATGTGGGGGCTCTGGGATGCTCTTTCAGATAAGAGGGATCCTCTGCTCCAGCTGATGTGGCAGAGAATGTCAAACCGCAGTCTCAGAGGAGTGAGATTAAGAGGAAGTAGTAGAAATGACAAAGGTGGAAATTGTGTGAATGTGTAAGCATGCGTACATGAGAGGTGAGATGAAGGAACTTGTATTCCAGTTTAACTAGTTGTGTTTTTTAAGGGCTGGTAAGAATTAGTGCACAATCTTAAGTAAAGTTTTATGCATCATATTTCTGTATTCATACCAGTTCATAGGGTAGCATGGGAAAAAATCACAAGGTATCCTTTCTCTGGCAGAACATTTCAAGGTGCCTTCTATTATTTCTGGCAGTCCTCTGACAGCATCTCAAATGTTCTCACCACTGCAATCTTCTTAGGTAACATGTGGCGTCTACCATTTTCCCTGCTTCAGTTCCCTGCAGGGATGTCAGCTGCAGAGGCCACTGATGTTGGCAGATGCCCTTGGAAATTTCTTGGGATCCTCAGGTGCTGATGCAGGCTTCGTCTTCCACCGGTGATCAAAGTATTAGCTCCAGTTCTGCATCTGCAGGTGTGCTCTCTTGTTCTTATAGGCTTGTAAGAATTTGCCTGCTATTGCCAGTTATTGATTCTGTTGGCTCATATATTTGTTTTGTTGACTACACTGCATGGGTTCACTCGCAGTAGTTTTTCAGCTTCTCATCTCAGTAGAACTGCGATGGACGTTGTTTACAGTTCTTTGTATCAATGAACATTAATCACCTGCATCACGAATAGACCCAAAATTCATGAGGCGGTCAAGCTGAGGAGCTCAGGCTCCCGAGTCTGTCCGTGGCCAGCTGTGGGTAGTCCTGTGGGTTTATGATCTTGACTGCAGTCTTGGGGACTCAGCTTGAGGGGTGCAGCTCCAGTTCACATCTCATCCTCTGTCAGCCTGTCATGGGGTTTGCTTCTGAGAGTGGCAGAGAACAAGGCTCAAAGTCTCTTGAAGCTCAGACCAAGACTCTTCACAGTGGCACTTTGGCTGTTCAGTAAGAGTCATTGGGCTGGCCCAGATTTAAAGGAAGGGCAAGTAGACCTTATCTCTTGATGAAAAGACTTGCAGATTCAAGGCATCAAGGATACAGAAGCAGGCCAAGATAGAGCATTGGGTGTCTTTGCAATCATTGTGGCTATTTGATCACTGAACACCTCTAAGTCTTGGAGAGTGAGGACACGGGTTAGCAACTCAGGAAACTCTAAATGCATTTTGGAGAGATTAATCTGATTAATTTGGTAATCCCTTTAAAAAGTAGAAGCTGAATTGACTTGGATAGCTCTAGGAGAGGCTGGTAACCAGTGACGTGGCTTTCTCCTTAATATAGGAAAGTCTGAAACAGAAATGGCAAATGGGTCATGCGCTGTGTGAACAATTTGTAGTACATGCCTACTGTTGGGGTGTGGAGGGAAATTAGGTGTCCACTGTCCTGGGTGAGCTGAACACAGGCCCTTGGTAGATTGGCGTTGTCCACTGTGGTCTCTGAAGCATTGACAGCCCAATGGCAAGTGTTTGACATTTATGTGCCACCAATGGTGGTAGCAGAGGTCAAAGAGGATAATTACAATGTGGAAATAAAAGTTCATGTAACAGTGATCAGGTGCAAAAAAGAAAAACTATGAGTCCAGGGGAATTCTAGATTTCAGATTTGGATATTTGGTATGGGTGTATGACAGTGTCATTTCTTGAATCATATTAGGTAAAAAGCTTTGAGTTTGTATTGACTGGGCCAGGATTATATCATATTACACAGGGGATACATTTTTAGTTGTACTGATGTACAACTACAAAGAGCCCCAGTACGTAGTAGCTATGATGGTTATTCTTATGTATCAACTTGATTGGGCCCTGCAGTGCTGAGATGGCCTCTCCTTTTCCATGGAAATATTTTCAAGACCCTAGAGGATGCCTAAAATTGGGACAGTTCAGGATCTTATTTATATTATATTTTCTTATACACATATGCCTATGATAAATTAACTTGTACAGTAGGCATAGTAAGGGATTTTTTTCCAATTTTTAAAATTTTGCGCATAGATTTGTTCTTATTGTAGATCTTGGAAACCTTGGAACCCCCTTTTTTTTTCCTCCAGAAGAAATCTCTGTTTACTTTATAAACGCTATGTAATTTTCCTTTTGTGTAGCCAAGTTGTCAGCATCACTGCTTTTGTGTCCTGAACCATCGTGACATAAAAAAAGGGGTTCTTGAACCTAAGAAGTTCTGGACAGGTGTTCTGATGATCCACTAGCGGACAGATAGCCAATAGGATACTTTGGAAAGTTTGTGGAAATGGAATTAAAAGATGTGTTTACCCAGGTGTACGAATGATCTTCAAAAAGCCAATCAGCAATGGAGGTGTTAGAAACACTATGCGTGGTTCTTCGCTTTTTATTTGCACCAAGAGAATGGATCATCAATTTCTATTTACTGTGAACTCTCAGAAGTGTCCTTGCCTGCAGTGTGGTTCCCTAGAGCTGATTCAGGACTTGGACAGGATCAGGGAGTACCATGGAAGGTCCCCTCTCACTGCTCAGGAAGACACAGGCTTGAAAGTATGATTAGTTTGGGACTCCCACTCTTTTCAGACTGCAGGTAGCCATGATAACTGGAACTCGAGTGAAATTTGGATAAAGAGGGCACTTTAGTAGTTGAGGGGTGCTCTGTAAGTGTGTTTTTAGATGAGGTGAACATTTAAATGTAATCATCTTCCCTTTCATGAATGGCCTTAGCCTAGTCAGCTGCAGGCTTCCATGGAGTAAGAGACTGATTCTCCCTGGGATGGGAAAACTCTTCCTGCTGGGTATTCATAAAGCCATGATATCAGCTTTTCCTGCTTTCAAGTCCATGTTGAAATCATTTCTTCCTCAGGCTTGGGCCCAGCAGCCTTCAGACTGGTGTTTAGTGGGAGGCTGCAAACCACAGTAGTGTCATCCTGAACCTTGTCCTTCTGTCTCTGATCTCTCCTTCAAACTCAGAAGGCACTGACTGCCTGCTGGCTTAGCTGACTCTACTCTCTGGTCATACAAATGGAAGTGTCCTCACACATCTTCCTGATCAGGCAAGGAACACCGCAGGCACCTGCAGAGCTGCCGTGGCTTCTAAAGCATTCAGAAAGAATGCTGGAAACTAGCTTCTGCGCTATCTCCCAGTCACATTTCTGCAAAACCAGAATCTCTCTTCCATATGCTGCCTTCAGTGGAGAAAACCTTACTGCAGAGTCTATCTGGATCATTAAGACATCCAAGGTGAGGATCCTGTATGTCAGTTGCCCAAATAAGCTCTTGATCCTTGTGTGGAATTTATTTCTTCCTCTTCAGCTTCAGCATTCCCTCTTTGTTCTTGAAAACCTAAGCAGGAGAGGCTAGTTGGCAATATAGGTCTCAGGCTAAGACAAGGTATGAAAGCTAGATTCATTTGGAAATCTTGAGTATAAACACAGGGAGTATACAAAAATATGCAACAGTCAGCCAACATGGGGACCAACCAATCAGAAGAGATGCTGGCTATGGTTTTGAGGCAGGGTACGCAAAATCACACCTTGGTATGCCTGCTACTTTCCCTTTGTTTTTTTGATAACAAAGAAGAGATAGGAGTCCCAGGAAAGAAGGCAGAGCATTTAGCTAACTGAAGAATGGTAGCATGGGGAGGATTACAACAAGCATGTGCTGGTTGGCAGAAAATACTCCTGTAGTTTAACCACTGTTCAAACACAGCCACTGTCTAAAGCCACAGGTTGACATGGTTAACTCTGTGCTGGACTAGGGCATCAGGTATTATTGTCTGAGAAGGTAATCATTTAACCACCACCGTCCAAATCACATATGTTTATATACCTCTACTCAAACTACAGTGAAACAAGCATGGGTTTGAGATTGATGCCAATATCTGAGAGTACAGGTTGGGCCAGGTTCAAGTCATGAGTTGGTAACTCAGTCCAGATGTCCTATATGGAAGGGATCCAGCTTCTTAAGCCTTCACTGCTGCCTGCTAGGGTCATCAATAGTAGGATGGAGAAGGAGAGGAAGCTTCCTCTGGGCATTCTGTTGTGGGATGTGCTTATCTTTTTAATACATGTTTTTATTTTGAAAGGCAGATTTATGGAGAAGGAGAGACAGAGCTCTTTATTTGCTGGTTCACTCCCCAAATGGCTGCAACAGCTGGAGCTGAGCTGATCTGGAGCCAGGAGCTTCTTCTGGGTCTCCAAAACAGATGCTGGGTCTCAAGGATGTGGGTCATCCTCTGCTGATTTTTCCCAGGTACAAACTGGTTGGGAAGTGGAGCAGCCAGGACACTGCACACATGGGAAGTGGAGCAGCCAGGACACTGCACACATATGGGGTATTGACACTGCAAAGCCAAGACTTGGCCCTTTGAGCCACCATGCGGGCCCCAGATATGGACCTTAATGGGTATCCCAACTACTAGGCTAAATGTCCACCACTGGACACCAAAACCTAACAGGCAGGCAAATAAGAGGAATCCTAAAAGTAGATGAGAGGACTGGCTCATTGCAAGGCAAAAGGACAGCTCAAAAGGGAAGAAGCAGGTGTATCTTGAATAACAAAGAACTCAAGGAAGATGAAGATGTATGGTCTCTTGTATTTTACAAGAAAGCAGCCGCTGGGGAACTTGGTGAGTTCAGTTTTGAGGAAATGGCCAGGGAAGAAGCAACATTGCAGGTGCTTAGGAGGCTTCTGGGAAACAAGAACTGACAAGATTGAGTGCAGAATAATAGAATTTTATCTCAAAGTGTTTTGCCAGGCTATAATGGGAGAGAAGCTGGTTGACTAGGAAGTGAGAGACTTTCTGAGTGGGTTCATGGAAAATACCTGTTGTGAAAATCTGCAGACTTCAATTTCTTGGCATCAACATAAACGACCTTTTAAAGCCATTGCTCCACACTTTCTGGCTTACTTTCATAGGATTAAGGAGACATTGTATTCTTTAAGATGAAAAATACTTGTCAATATTTATGTGAGAAAAGGAAAGATAACAGTTATAAAGGTTGTAGTTTAATAATAATATGCAAATGATGTAGGATGATGAGCTGTAAGGTGGCAAGTCTTGGAGCCTAGAGCCAGAATTCTGGTCCCTTCTACTGTTGAGAAGCTATGACAAGTTTTTGTTTGTGTATGGTTGTTCTCATCTAGATCAGAGTTTTCAGGGCACTGGGACATTTAAAAAATGTCCCATGGTCACGCCTGCCATGATGGCTCAATGACTAAGTATTCACCTTGCCCATATCAGCACCAATTAGTTCATGTCCTGGCTCCCTGCTTGTGGCCTTTGAAAGCAGTAGAGGATGGCCCCAAACCTTGAGATCCTGCACCCACATGGGAGACCCAGAAGTTGTTTCTGGTTTCAAATTTTCTCAATTTTGCCTATTGTGGCCATTTAGGGAGTGAAGCAGCAGATGGAAGATCTCTCACTCTGTCTCCCCTTTGCTCCATAAATTTGATCTGTCTTTCCAATAAAAGAAATAAATCTTTAAAAAAATGTCCCATACTCCTGTCTTACCCTGGATTAATGACTTCAGAATCTTGTGGGATGCTCCATACTGCATAATTTGTGGAAAGGTCATATGTTCTTCCAAAGGGTTTCCAAGGTTGAGGACTACTGCCCTAGAAATTTAGTCAATCTAGTCATTGGTCCCCACCTCAAGGCTTGAGTGCTGCAGTCAACATTCTGAGACAACCAAGAAAGCCCAGGAAACAAACATCCTCATGACCAACCACCGTGTGACAACAGAGGTTGCCCAAGTCCTTTCCTAGGCCCAGAGTTTAAACCCAGCTGTGTCTTGGATTCCATGGGGCACTTAAAAATATTGATGTCTTGGACTCCTTCCAGAGACTTGTGTAATTGCTCTGTAGTGGTATAATGGGAAAATTATGTCCCCTCCACAAAATGTAAGTCTCTGCCCCTAATGCTTCAGAGTGTCACATTTTGGGAAGTAGCCATCATTTATAGAGGAATCGAGTTAAAATGAGCCATTATGGTCAGTCCTAATACAGTCCAATATGGACAGTGTGAAATAAGGGAAATCTGACCACAGAGACAAGCGTACAGAGAGAAGGCAATATGAACACAGTGAATGCCATGGTAAAATCAAATTGACTAGGGAAGGCATTTGGCTCAGTGGGCTAAGCTGCTGCTTGGAACCCTGCGTTCTATACCAGTGAGTCTTGAGTCCTGGCTATTCTGCAGTTCTGATCTTATTTTCTGTTCATGCCATCCTGGGAGTTAGCAGATATGGTCCGAATAACTTGAGTCCTGGCTCTGTGTGGGAGACTGGAATGAAGTCCTTGGCTCTTGGCTTCAGCCTCTTTTGGGCCCTGGCTATTGAGGATGTTTTGAGAGGGGGAGGATAAACCAGTAGATATAAGATATTTCTGTCATGCTACATCTTAACTAAGTAAATAAATATATATATTTAAAGTAGCAGAAAGTTGGGGTGATACTCCTATGAGCCAGGAAATGTTTGGGACTGCCCTTGGCAGGAACAGGAAATAAAGGTTTGTTGCCCTGAAGAATTCAGAGGGATGATGGCTGAAATTTGATTTTCAATTTCTGGTCATCAAAATGGTAAGCAACACATTTCTGTCCTCCTAAGCAACCAAATATGTGGGACTCTGCAGTAGCAGTCCTAGGAGATGAATGTAGGTCGGTTTGGACATGGAAAGTTTTCGCAGTGAGCTGAGTAGTTGTAATATGAAACCAGTATTGATTTTTCATAGCTATTAAAGAGAACAAGCATACAACATCTGTAACCTAAGGAGAAACTGCCCAAATAAGTTTAGGAGTCGTACAAAAATAACTCTTGTAAGTCTAATAGTTATACATGCTGAGTAATCTTCATACTTAGTTATGTATTGCTTGTTAACTGGGAGCTCTGCTGTAGAAAGAAGGCATTTGTTATCTTACGCCTCTGCAGTTTCTTGCTCAGATGCTCATTTTTGTAATCATTTCTCACCTTGAGGGATGAGATTCTGAATTCCACTTCGGATGCACTTCATAGGTCTCCTCATGGTGCCTCCTTTCTTTTTCATGCCTAAGGGCGCTGTCTTGTACCTATCCCCATTGGACTTCATCCTGTTCATTTATAATGGGTAATATTTCTCCGATTTGTCAAAGTTACTTAGAATTCTGATCCTGCATTCCAACATTCTAATTCCTATTGCTCAAGGAGAGTCCCCAGGACAATTGAATTAAGAATTATATGAACTCCAGGAGGAATCAATTTAGAGAAGATCAGATAATGGGAGGTTTATTACATTATATGCTGCATTAACGTGTAAAGATGTATAAAAGATAAATGGTCAGTGCATGAATTATACAGAGAATTCTGAAACGACACTGTGGGATCCGTCTCTGCTTGGGCACAAGGTGGTATGCGGAATCTCGTCACTGTCACTCAAAGTATAGCCCAGAGACCAGCAGTGGCTGCATCACCTGGAAGCTGCTGAGAAATGCAGAGTCTGGGCCCCCTCCCCATCCCTGCTATTATAGGGTGAATTGTGCGCTCCTTCAGCAACTCATATGTTAACTTAGGAATGACTGGTAGGAGATGAGGAATTTATATTTATATATACAGTTACATATGTTTGTATATAGTTACATATATATAAACTGTCAGGAAGTAAGGAATATCGAATGGTGAGCATGGGGGCCCTAATCCAAGATAATTTGATACCCTCATAAGAGGAGGAAATTTGGACATATGCATGCAAAGATGTAAGAACACCAAAAAAAAGGGGAGGAGACAAGGCACATGTCAGCATGGAATGGGCTACCACCATCCTATGTGGGTGTTCGTTAGTGTCCTTGCTTGTTCCACTTCTGATCTAACTTCCTGTTAGGGGCGTGGGGGAAGCAGTGAAGCATGGCTCAAATGGTTGGGCCTCTGCCATCCATGTAGGAGACTTGGAGGAAGCTCCTACCTTTGGCCTGACGTGTTGCTGGCCAAAGGACAAGAGATTTCCCTCTCTCTCTTTCTGCCATCCCCCTCCCTTTCTGTGGCTTTGACCTTGGAAATAAATATATCTTACCAACATAGGAGGTCTTGGAAGAAAGTAATCCATGGGGCTGGTGTTAAACCAGTGCCTGTGATGCTGGAATCCCATGTTACAGTGCTGCTGTAAGTCCCACATTGCCCTCTTCCCATCCAGCTCCCTGTTTGTATTCCTCGGAAATAGCAGATGATAATTCCAGGATTTAGATGCCCCAGCACCTGTGTGAGAGATTCAGCTGGAATGCCTGGATTTAGTAGCTTAGGCCACCTCTAGACACTGTGGCCATTTGGGAAGTGAATGAGTCAATGGATGATCCCTCTGTCTGCCTTTCAAACAAATGCTTAAAAAAAAAGAGGATATAAACTTTTTGACCCCCAGGTTTCAAGCTTTCATCCTCAAGGACTGTGAGGAAATAAATTCTATTGTTTAAAGTTTCCACTCTGGTTCTTTGTTATGTCAGTCTGAGAAGAATAACAAACCTACTAGATTTAGAACCTGCATTTCCAAGATCCATAAACTTGTACCTATGAGGATGTTTAAGTAGCTGTGGCCTAGGATACTGTGTCTGGAACTTGAGGGGGCAGTCATTTAGGAACTGCTATCCTCCAGATTGATGGGCAACACCCACCCCAGAGATTGATTCCTTAGGCCTGGGCTTGAGTCCAAAAATGTGCATTTCTCACTGTCCATGCGAGGGTTAATGATGCCTGAGACCAGCAACTGTCTCTATTGGTCACTGCTAGAAAACTAATCTACTCATTCCTGAATTGGTAAAGCCAGGGGTAGAAGCCAGCAAGCTTCAATCTGAGAACCAGTGGTCAGGAACTGAACCCTCTCGGGGCAAAGGGGCCATGGGTAGTTTAAAATACCCCTGGTCCCAGGTGATCATCCTGTGGTTATACTCACTGCGAAGAAAATATAATATTAATAAAAGAGTTCCAGGGGCAATAATAGGTAAAATAGTGATTATTCAATCTTCCAGTGCAGCAGATAGCCTGGTACTGGCTCCCCCCACCATGGGGTTGTTTGTTCTGTTGTAGGGTCCCAGCTGTGGGGATGCTGCTGGCTCTGGAATCCCATTTTGACAGCCATTGAACTGAAGGCTCTTAAGGCATGGTGCTATTGATCCCACTTCTTTATTTCCTGGACACAGCAAACACTGTTGGCGAGCGAACAAAATACCCCTTCTTAACCCATTTTTCTTTCTCCTTTCTCGAATATAGAAGCTAAACTAATTTGAACGCTTACTTTCTCAGCCTGCTGTGTACCGGGGAGTGTGCATTTGATACCATGACCCAATTCTAGCCAATGAGACCTTGATAGGAATCTTCAAGTGCCAAGGGAGGGACAGATCTGAGCAGGCCACTGCTACAATTCAAGCACCACGTCTTCCTCCACCCCTAAAACAGAGCAGCGTTTGCGGAACCCAGGCAGACACACATAGAATAGACCAACAGAATGAAGGTGGCGATGATCAGGCACATGGAGACAAGGACAATCATCCCCTCCTGTAGGTGCTGTGCTAGTTTTACTGTTCAATGCACAGGAAATTGTCTTGATCACTTGCAGCCAAAAATGCTCCCCAAAACAAGCCATCTATATGATTTAAAATAAATCATGAAAATCAACTCAAAGTTGTCAGATTTCACTCTCTTATGTTGGAAAACAGATAAAGAAGTTTTGATTGTTGCTGATTGTTATATAAAAGCTATCATCTACCATCATCCTTCTTGTATATTAAAAAAATGTGTAACTTTCTAACTTTTGAATATATCTTTATTCGTTTTGATTAAGGTGAGTGGAAACTTGCCAGAGGCCTGCAGACATTTACAGGGTCATATTTTGGAGCAGCTGGTGGAGACTTGAGAGATCACACACTTCCCCCTAATGAGTTAGAACGCAGGCAAAATGAGCCATCTACTGAACCATCTCTGTTTAGCCTATATCAGCAATCATTAATAAATGAAACTCACTTAGCATCTCATAAGTGTTTGAACTTGAAGCTGATTTTCTGGCTCACATCAGGCTTCCAAGTTTAGTCAACACATTCCTATAGATATGCTTTTCATCAACTCATAAATCACTCTACCTGCTGTGTTCTGACAAGGGTCTACATAAGTGCATATAAGCACATTGAATCATCAGCAATGAAAAAAATTAAACAGAATCACCCAAAATGGTGGTGCTTTAAAATAATACTCCTTGCAAATGTGCTCATTGCTGAGAAACGGCGCTGCTCCAACCTAAATCCAGCCAGCGATTTTATGGCTAAGAAATAATTGCTCTAAGTAAGCTTTTAATCTTATGTTAATGAGACCCCCTACAGTCTTGGCTCCTACCTTCGAATTAGAGATTGATCTATAATTAATAAGGCTCATAATGCCAGTTAGTACCTGAGACAAAAGAGATCTGTGGGCAGCTGGGAAGAGAGCTGAAGAAATGGAGCTATGGCATTTGTAGTTGCATTCCTACTGCATACCAGGTTGGACCGTGGTGACAGAAGTGGGTGTTCCAAGGCAGTAAATCTAGTGGCTCAAGCTTCTTGGATCCAGAGACAGGCTGCAGTGCCTCTGGGATTTTGAGAGGATGAGCGGTGCTGCAGCTCACTCCTGTCCCTCGCAAGAGAGATCTAGCTTACAACAACCTCGATCTCTGCCTGCAGAGACTTCTGTTTAGCTCCAGAAACTTCCCTTAACTGCGTTGACTGGGGATGGGGTGGTGGATGCACCAGGCCAAGAAACATTTTTTTTTCTCCCCTAGTTAGTTTTGAAGCCCTGCAGTAGAAGTTTCACAGCCACAAAATTCCTGATGATTGGAGTAAAAGAACCCTTGCTGATTAATTAAAATCTAATTTTCTATTCTATCATAATTGTAGCAGTATGGGGGGAAAGAAAAGAGTAAGACTTATTATTCTAAAAGTGAAAACGATCCCTGGAATGTTTGGGCTTATTATGAGCTCCATGTTACAATTTGTTTTAAATTGAATCAATAGAATAAACATGGAAATGAGCTCTGTGAAATCATTTATTTTTAAAAGAATCTAAATGAAGGCCTGTCCTACTTGTTAAGAAATACTCTAGACTCTGGCTGGGTAAGCTCTGGGATAGACAAAGGAAGGTGGGCAGAAGGCCTTGTGATGGTCTGGTGGGTTTGCTGATGAATTAAAATATGTTAGGCAGAGATATGTTAGGAGGGACACCAAGTGTGCACAACATTATACACTGGCCCACTCCCCAGATGTCTGCAAGAGCTGGGACAGGGCCAGGCTGGAGCCAGGAGTCATGAACCCAACCCTTCTGGATGCAGGCCATTCAGTCAGCTGCATTATCACCTGCCTTCCAAAGTGCACAGTACCATGGAATCTGAAACATAGCCTTCATGGAACGTGTGTTTGCCAACATTGGTTGCAGGGTCAAAAGTCTTTTTTTTTTTTTTCCTAAGATTTTTTAGTTTTAATTGGGAAGGCAGATTTACAGAGAGAAGAGGAGACAGATTTTCCATCCACTGGTTCACTCTCTTAGTAGTTGCAATAGCCAGAGCTGAGCTGATCTGAAGCCAGGAGACAGGAGCTTCTTCTGGGTCTTTCATACTGGTACAGGATCCCAAGGGCTTTGACTACTTTCTACTGTTTTCCTAGGCCACAAACAGTTGGATGCAAGTGGAGCAGCAGGGACACAAACTGGCACCCCTATGGGATCCCAGTGCATGCAAGATGAGGATTTATCCACTGAACCATTGCGCCAGGCCCCAGAAGAGTTTCTTAATGGCTAGTCTAAACTCTGGCCCTGGGTTGACTTGATGATGAAGATAAAGGTTGACAAATAACCCTTTCTGGGACTGGCATAATGACTCTACTTGCTGATCTGTTACCTGCAAGTGCCAACATCCCATATGGGCTCTGGTTTGTGTTGTGGCTGCTTCACTTTCCATCCAGCTTCTTGCACATAAGTGTAAGACTCACAAGAGGCTCCTGGCTCTTGATTGGCTAAGCTCCAGCCATTGTGGTCACTTGGAGAGTGAGCCAGTAGATGGAAGATTTCTCTCTTTGTCTCTTCTTCTCTCTGTAAATCTACCTTTCCAATGAAAAACAAATAAATCCTGAAAAAAAAGCACAGCTTCAGGATTTGTGGGAAGGCTGGAAAATCCTACAGGTCTGCCTGTGCATGGTTTCAAGATCATTATTTCTAAGTCCATTTACTCAAGAGATGACTTAAGGGCTGATGTTGTGGCTCAGGGACCTAAGCCACTTCTTGGGATCCCAGCATCCAATATTGAAGTGTACGCTTGAACCCTGCCTGCTCTGCGTCTGCATCACCTCCGTGCTAGTATATCTGGAAAAGTAGCTCAAGTCATTGGGCCTCCTTGGGACCTTCCTTCAGATGGAACTCCTGACTTTGGCCTGGATTAGCTCTAGTCATTGTGGCCATTTGGAGAGTGAACCAGAAGATGAAAAATCTTTCTCCCTCTTTTCCTCCCTTCCTCCCTAACTCTTTATTCTACCAAATAAAGAAATATGAATCTTTGTAAAAACTCTCAAATTCTGAATGTGCTGGCATTGTGGCATAGCAAGCAAAACTGTTGCTGCTTTCCATATGTGGTATGGTTCAATTCTAGTTCACTCTGTTACTCACCCAGTTCCCTGATAATGGCCTGGAAAAAGCAATGGAAGATAGCCTTACCACTCATGTGGGAGACCTGGATGAAGCTCCTGGCTTTGGCCTGGCCCAGCTCTGGTTCTTGTGACCATCTGGAGTGTGAATTGGGAGTGGGAGACTTTTTCCATCTCTCTCTTTCTCCCTCTCTGTAACTCCTGCCATCTCTTCTCTCTCCCGTTCTTTCCTCTGTCTCCCTCTCTCCCTCTCCTTCTTCCTTTTGCTTCCTCTCTCCTCCTTTTCATTCCCCTACCTCAATTTACTCCAATTTTTAAAAAATATTTATTTTTATTACCAAGTCAGATAAACAGAGAAGAGGAGAGATAGAGAGGAAGATCTTCTGTCCGATGACTCACTCCCCAAGTGAGCGCAACGGCCGGTGCTGTGCCGATCTGAAGCCAGGAGCCAGGAACCTCCTCCGGGTCTCCCACACAGGTGCAGGGTCCCAAAGCATTGGGCAGTCCTTGACTGCTTTCCCAGGCCGCAAGCAGGGAGCTGGATGGGAAGTGGAGCTGCCAGGATTAGAACCAGCACCCATATGGGATCCCAGTGGCGTGTTCAGGGTGAGGATTTTAGCCACTAGGCCACGCTGCCAGGCCCAATTTACTCTAATTCTTTCAAATGATCTTTTAAAAATTCTTGATCAATTGCTGTGTGAGAGTTTGGGATATTGGGCTATTGGGTGGCTGAAGTGAAAAAACACAGGGAGGCATTAGAAGCTGGGTGGGGTCAGGTTGCCCCATGATTTTGTTCTAAACATGTGACGTGGAGTGTGAAGGTCATCTGAGTTCCAGGTGGTGACCCTACACTTAGGAATTATCACTAGCTCTGTGCAGATACCTGTTATCTGGTTCTGATGGAAAGGCAGAGTTGAGCTTTCTTTTGATCTGTAGAAGTTTATTGCCTCTAGTTGTGTGCAGGAAAATGTGATGGTTAGTGGTGGACACCTGGGGAATTTTTAATTTGTACTTTGTGAGTGTCGTGCTCAAATTGGTGAAGTCTAATATAATAGAATGGGTGAATGAGTGGGCTACAAAATAGCACATTTACAGAAAATATTTCCTACATGTTTACAGGTATGTTTCTAGGCATCTGTCATTAATCTAAACAAAAATGTAATGTATACATGCCTCTGATGTTTGTAACATAAATGATATGCTGGTCTGTGTGTTTTGTATTTTAAAATATTTCATAAGCCAATTCAAAAAAATCGAAGATCATGCTTCATGTTCTTTCTGCTATGTGATAGTTAATATTAGAGTACCAGAAAATGTGTAAAGTAAACCTATGTTTTTGCAAAAATTTTTTAAAAAGGAAGGAATGAGTGAGATAAACAGAGTGAGAACTGAAGGTCCCCTTGGAATTGTATGTAGAAAATATGTGAAGTGTGTTCCCTTTATATTAATCATCCTCTCTAAAAGGACTTCTTGTATTTATATGTATCACATGGGTACTCTGCATGTATCTAGTATTGGTATATATGTAGGTGTAATATTCTCTTAACATATACATTTTTTCGTTTTATATATTGTGTATACCCATGCATGTCTATTTTAAATTTTATTTATATAAATATTTCTTACTGTATATGTATATAGAGCTGTGTCTCCATCTCTGCTATCACATAGAATGTATATGAAAAGCATTGCATGATATCTTCCCTCAAGGTCTCATGGCAGAAAGGGGGATGGGAGCTCTGCTGTGTATTCTATCTGAAGAGTGACTGTGAATCATTTTGTACGGTGCAGACACTGAAGACCTTTCACCCTGCTGGGGTAAGTGAGGTCTCCAGGTTCCGATGGTGATCTCTGACTTGTCTGATCGTACGATCCCCTGGGCGGAGAGCCTGCAGGCTGTGTGGACATGCACGGTTCCAAGATTGACTCTTTTCCTTTGCTGCCCCTGGATAGGTCCAAGGGTCCTCTGGGCCCCACAAATGTCCCTGCTCCTGTGTTCACTGATATTGATGTGTTTTTCTCATTTGCATATCTACTCTCAACCCTTCATGGCAGACTCGGGGGGAAGGAATCTGTGATGCAGGTGAAGCCTGGTTCTAAGCCAGTATTCTCAAAGTGTGGGAAGTAGGAGGGCTGTGAAAGATCGTGCTGCCTCCCAACCCTTAGAAATTCTGATTCAATAAGTCTGACTGGGCTGTAAGGGGCTGTATTTCTGGCAAGCTCCTGAGAGGGACTCATGTCATTGGTCCATGGACCGCTCCTTGAGGAGCAAGGACTAAGGGTTCACAACGTGTGGATGGTACCTCAGAGCATCGGCAACACCAATGAATTGCTTGGAGTATCTCAGTCTGTATCCTGGAGGTAAAGCATTCCTACCACATGGCAGGTCAGATCCCGATTGTAGAAGAATCTGAAGGCTAACAGGGTAGATTCGTGGGATGTTCAAGTTGCAGATGGAAGATGGAGAAGCAGCCAAAAGTATACCAGGAAGAAGGGTGGATGCATCAGCAAGCAGCTCAGAAGCGCGTGGATCTGAGTGCTGCACTGCCCTCCTTCAGAGTCCTTCACAGTCCTTCACTGAAATAAGCCTGCTTCAGTTCTGAGAATCGGTACCTGGAGGTATTGATGCATTCTCATGCATGGTGGTGCAAGTTGTGAGGACTAAGACATAAAATCAGATTGACAGTATATCGATTGATAGTGAAAAGCAAAGCAGGTGAGAGGAGTGCAAGAGCTGAGTTAGTCTCCTGTGGAAGGCAGACAACAAATGAAACTGGATATTCCTGAGCAACTGACTGGCTCAATAGAAAATAGGGCCACCCATGAGCAATGGGGCTCAGGGTGAGTGCCTTTTATGGAAAGGGAGGCTGGCCCAGGGCCTGGTTTTTCCTGTGTTCCTTTCAGATAGGAACAGTCAGCCTTTCCTGCCTGTCATTGTTATTCTTGTTTCTAAGCTGAACATTCTACTTCCAATCAAGATATTCACGAAGCAACTGCATACTTTAGTCAGGTTGCCTATTGTGTCTTATTTGGAAAGATGATTTTGTATGTTTCTGCTCTGACTCTTTGTTTATGAACCGTCAAACTTTGAAATGAACAATCTTATTTCAAAGTTCCCTGAGTTTAGCAGTGAGCAATTTTCATAGAATACTCATCAAAATTGCTTATTATGTAATTCAGGTGATTTTTTTTATTTGCTCACTGCAACCTGTAAGATAGAAATGATATTCTACACTTTTAATGCAAAATCAAGTCCAGAGAGTCTGTTGCAAATTGAACTGTGTTCTCTAACTGATTTTTGGAATGATATACACCCTAACCCCAGAGACTGAATTACTTAGAAATAATCTTTGCAGAGGCAATCAAGCTAAGCAAAGGCATGAGTGTGGGTCTTGGTGCCTTATGAATAGTCACTTTAAGAAGAAATGTCACTTGAAGACAGGGACACACAAGGACAGTGCCATGTGATGACAAAGGTAGACTAGAGTGATGACAGCTGCAAGTCGAGGAAAAGCCAGGAGTTGGCAACTGCCTCCAGATGCCGAAAGGAAGCATAGAGTGTTTGACCCAGCATTTTGGAGGGAAGGTGGCCCTGTAGTCTCCAGTTTGGGAGATGACTGATTGGCTGCAAGCGCCCCTAGTGGCTGCGCTTTGTTACAGCAGCCTAGGACACCAATACCTAGCATCAGCTTGTTTCCAAACAATTGTGTCCAAGGTTATCCCAGTTGGTGGTGGAGGCAGAAACTGGTTAATGCTTCCTGGGTTCCCTTGGCCTTCAAAGCATCAGTTTCACTGCTGGCATCAGCCTGCAGTCTCTGACCCTCTACCCCTGAGGACTTTCTTTTGGCCCACAAGGTGGAGGACTGCAAGTGCTTAGTTCACTGCTGGGGGAGCAGCCCTCAACCAGTGACAGCTGGAACCTGCAGGGTTTTTGCAGCAGCTTGGGCTTGCAGGTGAGGTTACACTGAGGTGTATTCTCCCAGAGATCCAGAGTGGACCCATGTTTTGAGAACCCACTGCAGTGACCTCCTAACTCACCCTATGTTGCCTCTCTCATCATCCTGGTCCTACTTCTCTGTCCTCCAGCAGGGTTTCCTAGGCCTATCTGCTGATGTAGCTCTTTTGCTTGCCTCTGGGGATCTTCTGGGGAAAACCCAGCCAAGAATAGATCTAAGATTGGCTCCTGTGTTTGTGTTCTAGCCACTCTAGTGCTTTTAGAAATACAAAATGATGTTTTTCTTTTGATTTCTGCTTAAAATGTGAAGTATACAGTCACTAAAATACTTCTCAACAGGTGTCAAATGCATTTGTCTACAGTCACGGAGGGGTAGTTGGATGAGGCTGGCAATCTGCGAATTCTGGGATCAAGCTGTCTCTGTAGGCTCTGATACTTGTCGGGCCTGTACTATGGAAAAGTCTTGTGCATGCTGCATTATTAGATCCCTTGCATGGTTTTGAGACAGGACGGGTTTTTCCATTGGTTGCCTCTTACGAAGAGCTAAATTCTTTGATGTCAAGCATCATGCCTAGCTCATTTGCAAAGACTGAAAAAAACAAAGTCTTGCTTCCAAGACATTCTTTAAGAAAGAACCTTAGGACAGGAGATTAGTAGTGACTTCATGTTGACCTTATTCCCCTGGACTCGTATGATGCTTTGCGCTATAGACTTGACTAGTGGCTAAACAGGAACAGATCTAGTCTTGAGGGTCTGAGACTGGTCAGGGAGGGTGGTCATTTTTCTCATGGTAAAATGTACCTAGCGTAAAATATACATTTTAACCAGTACATGCAAGACTCTGACAGTAAGCATATGTCCCAATGTTGTGTGGTGGTCACCACTATTTCTAAAAAGTTCCCATCATCCTAAGGAAAAAATCTGTAACCATGAAGTTGTAACCCCTCATTTCACAATTCTTATTTTTTGGTAAGTTTTAGGCTACTTTTCCTCTATGAATTTCTATCTTTTCTGCTGTCCCATACAGATGGAATTCTGTAATATTTGTGGCATATAAAGTAGCACATAGCATTCTTTTGGTTTTCAATCTTTTTAAAGGGCTTAATTTGTACTTAATTTACTTGAGGGGAGGTGGGAGACAGAGATACATTAGACATATAGATGGATAGGAAGATGAATTGATCCTCCATCTGTTGGTTTGCTCCCCAAATGCTGAAAGCAGCCGGGACGGCCATGCCAAAGCCAAGAGTTTAACTCAGTTCAGCTCTCCCCTGTGGGTGAAAAGACTGCATCCACCTGAGCCATCCGTGCTGCCTCCTAGGCTGCTCATTAGCAGGAAGCTAGACTCAGGAGTGGAGTTGCTTGAGGACTTGTGTATGGGATGTGGGTGTCCCCAGTGATGCTTTAACTGCTACACCAAACACCCCCTCCCATTAGTCCTTTAAAGGTTGATTTCTGTTCTGCTGGATGCACATCATGGTTATGTAAGTTGTTTCCATTCTTTACTGTTCTAGATAATGCTGCTGTGACTACTGGTACACAAAGGTTGTGTTTGTTTTTACTTCTTGGAGGTAGTTTCTCTGTCTCCTTCTTTCCTCTTCCTTCTTCCTCTTCTTGAGATTGCGCGCAATCTCTGATCTTAGAAATAGGATATAGTGAAAAGGGGAAGGGGCAGTCCGGTGCTTTTGGAGACACCACGCTGTCTGACACTTCAGTCTTCCAGTCCGTCTCTAAGTTTTGGCTTGGACCTGCACTGGGTGAGCTCCTTCTCAGTGCCACACTAGCCAAAGGCAGCAGGCAGCTCTGCTCTAAATTACAGGTTTCTAAGTGCCTCACTCTTCCATGTCCCCATGTTTTGGACTGTGCTTGGGACAGAGGTTCAAAGGCTGCTGGGAATGCCAACATCCCACAGCAGAGTGTCTGAGTTTGGGTCCTGACCACTTTCTTGATCTGATTTCTGCTAAATCACATTGTATGAGACAGTGGTAGGTGGCTCAAGGAGCTGCATCTTGCACACGCATGGGAGAACAGGGTCCAGCTTTTTGGCCTGGTCCAGCTCCAGCTGTTGTAGACGTTTGGGGGAATGAACCAGTAAGCGTGAGTTCACTGTATCTGTCATGCTCTTAATGAATCATTATTTTTACCTTTTCCGCATCTACACTATTCTTCATGTGCTGTGGTATCTGGAATTCTTTCTGCAGGGCTAGGATTTGCTGTCAGGGGCCATGCATGATACTTCTTTTAATGTAGCCTTCTAAAATTGCATTCCTGGGACCAAAAGGATGGCCAGGTTTGGCTCCTGGAAGTGCTTGAGAATGTGGACCAAATTTGAACTTGTACACTGACATGTTTGAATATGTTTCTCTTAGAAATAGGGCAGAACTGGGGAGTGGGAAGAGGTTCAAGCCTTGGGTCTGGGCTCGAGTAGGCTCTCCTGATGCTGCTGTGTTCTGCAACTAAAGGAGATAAAGCACTCAGGCTGAGTTCAGTTGTTGAGGTGTTGTGATGACTTTCCAAGGCAAGAAGATGGAACATGTTTTGTTTAGCAGTTCATAGCTTAATTCACAGCACTTTGGTACTTGGTGTGTGATGTGTGTGGCGTCATTTCTAGCCCTCGCTGAGTCACACAAGTGTTAGGTCCTGTTTTACTCTTCTGCAGTATACTCAATCACATTCATCTGCCCAGATACCAGAAACAAGAATAAAAACACACTAGACAAAGAGGATGATTGGTCAGAATCCTGTTTCCAGACAGACTCAGGGGGTCACTGGGAGATTCCTAACTATGTCCAAAACTCAGCACTTGGCATCATTGGAACAGCTTGTCCTGGTGTGCCCAGGCTGTGCCTCAGCTCCCAGCAGGATTTTGTCCGTGACAGTACCCTCGGTAAGAGGCAAGGAGGCATCCTTTTAGTATCGTCTTGCATCTACTCTTCAAGATAAAATCTTATCCTAGTGCTCTGGCAGAATTCCCCTCTCATCTTGCTGGCCAGAGGCAGCTACTCGATTCACTCTTAGACAAATCACAGGCAAAACAGAGGCGTTGTCCATTTAAGATGTATCCTTGAGAGGTTCCACACATTGCTGCCTGAAAAAAAATACCAAGTTAGTCTCCAATAGGAAGGCAGCATTTGCTTGAGGCTGGGAAGCCATAGCAACAGAGAACAGTTACTTTCCTTAGAATGGTGAAGGAGGATTAATAATTACAAGTAAAGAAGGAAAGGGGCTGAGTTATAGGGCAGCATGGGCAGCTGCTGCGAAGCTGGTACGGAGCAGACTGTGAGAAGAAAATGTCCAAGTGATGATGCGTGGACCTCCTTAGCAAGTGGTGAATGATGAATGGCTCTGCATTTCCTTAGATCTGTGAGATGTTTGTGTTATACAACACATCACTAATAAATAACTGTTGATGGATTAATATGGCTGCTCCCCATCAATATTTTCATGATATCTTTTCAGCAGAATTATCTGTTGCCAGGAGAAGAATCCAGCCTGATTCCTTCTTTGCTTATGAAGCAAAATGATTTGATCTGCTCATTCTGGATATGAAAAGGAATCTAAAGTCACCACTTAAAATCTTGACAAAGAATTCACCTTCTGATTTTCAAGGAGAGGCGGCAGAGCTTGGCTCCCCTTTGTCACACAGCACAGACAAGCACAGCTTTGTTGCAGGACAGTGTGTCTGGTGTCAAGAAGATGCTGCAGATGTGCAAGCTGCTCAGGTGCTTGCCTGACTCTGAGGTTTTCTTGGGCTGAACTATCACTTGCCTGTGACTTGGTTTTTCATCTTAGTAACTGCACAACTGCAGTGTCCTTTTTCTAAGTTTAGAATAATGCATTTTTTCAACCCATAAATATGAGAGTACTTCAAAAGGAGTATGCAAAATAGAATGAAGATGTAAGTTTCGGTGCAAAGCAATGTTTGAGCTGCATGAATAATGTTTTGCCAAATATGTATTTCTGTGAGAGTTCTGAAGAGCATTCAAAATGTTTGACACTAAAATAAACATTTGGTTGGTTCAATATTTCACGAACATTTTAGAGTACCCTCTCATTTGGACCTGTAAACACCACATGGAAAACAAAAGCTTTGGAGACTGCGATTGCATTTCAGTCACCACATTGGAACACATTCCTGATAAGGAGCATTTTGGGGGAGGTAAGGCTTTCCTAGGTAGATAAATAACCTCCATGTTGAGAAATCACAAGAGGCAGGATGTCCCTACTCTCTGGACTGCTTGGCTGTTCTCTTAGAAGCGTGGCCATGGACCCAGGGTCTGTATCCTCCCAGAGCTGGGAAGAAGAAGGGGCCAGATCCTAAAGGCCAGAGTCAGGAACTGGCACAGAATTAAGTCTAGTTTATGCTCAAGTAGTTGTAGAAATTGATGTTAAGGGAATGAACACAGTTTTACCTTCTGAGAGTAGGAGTTACAAAGGATCATGGTGCCTTGTGTTAAGGCCACCACTTCCACAGCAAGCGTCCAGCACAGCAGTTAGTCTTATGCCGCTACTTGAGGAACTTTGTATTCCATATTCCATGTTTGGTTATGAGTCTCTGCTTCACTTTCCGTTCTGGCTTCCTACTAATACATACTGCGGGAAGCAACAGTTGGTGGTTCAAGTACGAGTCCTTGTCTTTCACATGACAGACCCAGACTGAGTTTGGAAAGTGAATTATTTCATAGTTAAATGCGCACATAATTAGGTGCTCACTAAGCACCAAGTTGATGTATGTCGAGTAGGTACCAAGTCTGTGAGTGGATGACTTTGGTCATATAATTCCCCCAACAGTTCAAATAGGATGTATGAAACCCTCACCCTGAATATCTATCCCTCTGGTTTTTTTTTAAATACTGTCATTATTGCTGCTAACTTCGAGCTGAGAATACAGCTAATTATCACAGATTCAGCCTGTGAAATTGTAGCTCCAAGCTGTGTGTCGGCAACACCATTGTGGCTGAGACTTGCCTTGTGCAAATGCTCCGAGTAGCCTCTCACACAAATTCCTAGCTTTGATGTGAAAAAAACTGGAATAGGAAATAGCTAAGGAAGAGACATTCACGAGGGCACAGCTTTGTGAATGCAGAGAAGGAAATGTGTGCATGTCTTACTGTCTGTGGTGGGAGGGTGTTGGAGAGCCAGTGCTGACAGTGAGGCGGTAATTCCGAGGAAGTGGACTGAGTGACTTATCGCCTGTTGGTTCAGAGCTGGCAAATCTGTTTTTCGGAGTGCAGCTAGGATCAAGCTACAGAATAATGTGCTGCTTTTTTTTCTTTTCTTTTTTTTTTAACCTGCTCCCAAGTCCTTATGGGGTCCCAGAAGGGAAAGCTGAGTAGAACAGGAAATAAGAGAAACCCACGTCCCAGATTCTGCACATATCGCAGATAGAGAGGCTGTAAGATGGACCCTTGGTAGACCTCAATGTCCAGATGAAATTAGTGACACATCTGCATTAATGAGGGCAGACCTCACCGGGATGATGAGTCTATTTCTTTTTGGAAGAAAAGGATATCAGGGAAAATGATGGCATTTCAGAAGAGAGGCAATTCCCACAATCCTTTTTGTGGAGCACAATGGTGTTGTTTTCCTTTGTGACCAAGATAGCAATTAGCGTGCTCATAATAGCACAAAGGTGGCGGAGAGCAAGAGGCTATCGGGAAGGTACATGCTGTTGGAGAGCTAAGCAGAGAAGGGAGGTTCCTGGCTTTAAAATAGAAAATCTCTCTTTATAGGAGACTTCAGACCCACTTTGTCAGTAGCTTTATGCTGATTGAGGTGTTTAAAGGACAATGTTTTTCCTGGTACCTTACCAGGATTAATACAAAGCAAACGTGTGTATCATTGCTGGAGAGCAGAGCATGAATTTGAAAGATTTGGTTGCTGTAAGGCTCCAGTTGTATCTTTTGGTGATGATTTTTCTATGTTGTATATTTTACCATTCCTCAGTTTTATTTTAGATTCTGTCTTACCTATTATGATACCCCATTTTCTTCCCTCTGTTTTAGTTACAAAAGTAACCTGTTTGGTTTCAGGAGAGAAAAGAAATGCTTTGTTGGAAGTTGTGACATTTTCAGGAAGTCATGTTGAGACTAAAGAAATAGGAATCAAAGAGGTGATGTGTAACCGAGATCAATGAGGAAAACCAGGAGCATCCCAAGTCTGCTGATGCGGCCGAGACTCAGGACACAGACCCATAGAATTAGGAGCGGGAGTTTTCATCTTTGAACTCAGATTTGTTTTTCTCTCAATGACCCTTAGCCCTTTTCACAATATAACCGTTCTTCTGGTTTTTCAGATTGGAATAATCTAGCTCTATGTCTTTTTTCCCCCCTCTCTTTTCCTAGGATTGGATCTTTAAATGTGTCATTTATTTCCATCTCTGTATACTTACCCCAACCCTTCTATCCATCTTATTGTGTTTTTTCTTTTCATGTCCAGTTTGAAGTGAATGCTTGGCTTTGTTCACATATTCAACCTGCATTGAAGGCTCTTAGGATGCACTTTTCGCCCACTGTGGGATTAGAATTCAGGAGAAGCCTTGAGGTCTGTGGGAAAATAGATTTGAAACTGATTCGCAAAGAGGATTAATGGTTTTTGTGATAATAAATGAGACAGATGTGGGAGAGGTTAGGTTCAAAAATTTGTCCTGGAGGAATATGGGAAGAAGGTACAGGAAAAAAAAAATAACCAAGCAATTGAAATCTTGGTAAATCCAGTACCCTGGGCAGTCAAGAAAGCTCAGTTTCAAGGAGCTGCTATCAAATACAGCAAAGTGGTTCAGCCCAGAGGGGACAGGAGAAGAGCTGGTAGAGTTGGGTTTCTAGAACAGGACCTTTCAGGTTTCACAGAATCTTAGAGAAGGACGTGGAATGAATGCAAGGACTGATGTGTGGAGCCAAAGGCTAAATGAATGATAGTAAGCATTTTCTAACAGGGTCTGAAAATGTCTCTCATTACCAGCAGCTGTATTCCCTTTCTAGTCTGGCTGTCTCTTCTGTCCCAAGAACAGAGCCAGAAGAAAGGCCCTGAGGGTCTGTAACCTTCCCAAGGAGTGAGTGATGTCTGGGTTGACCAGAACAGCCAGAATGGGTAACAGAGAGCAGAAACTGCCATCGGTGAAGCTGAGGCCATTTATAATGCAGGGAGAGAAAGTGGAGTAAATCTTAACCTGGCTCCTCATTTCTTTTTGCTTTCCTACACCTAGTTATTTAAAGTTCGTACCTCAATGTTGGTGGAGGAAATATGGTGAGAATCCTGATACCCCTAGGCATCCCCCTTCCACCTCTCACCATCTGTGAAGACTAGCTCTTAGATGTTTCTACATCTATACCCATTTAGCTACCCATCCCCATCCAAAGCTTAAGGGATGTTATTTTTAAAGATTTATGCATGCTTATATTTATTTAAAAGGCAGAAATGGAGAGAGAGAGGTGAGGAAGGAGAGAGCAAGAGACAGAGAGATTGATTTGATTTATTTGTTCACTATCCAAATGCCTACAATGGCTGAGATTGGGTCAGGTCAACTCCTGGACGCAGTCACTCCATCCTAGATGCCCACATGGGTACAGGGACCCAAGCACATGAGTCTGCTGCTGCTGCTTTTTCAGCTGCATTAGCAGGGGACTGTATCAGAAGTGGAGTGGTGAGGATTCTGGTGTCCCAGGCAGTGACTTAACTGGTCCCACGGGAATAGCGTTCACCTGCTTTAACTTGAAAGAAAGCATCCCTTTGCCTTCAGATTACTGTATCACCCCTCTAGTCTCCCTCCGTGGATGTAGGACTTTGAAGACAAAAGCTGCACCTGTGTTTCTCATAGAAAGTTCCCCGCACCAACACTCATGTGGAAACACGTCCATGCACACCTGTTCCTCTCTCCAGCTAGAATGGAGTCAGTTTGATCACATGCCGTGGGACTGGCCTGCCTTCCTATTCCATATCATCCCTTGGCACAGTTGAAGAGGAGGAAACCAAAGTACAGTAAACTACAAATAAATGTTTCTAAATGCATTCAGTTCTTAATATGAACTCAGTTAATTACTTGAATGGAAAAAGGGAGGAGTAAATAGAGGGAGATAATAAAATATTAATATGTCCAGCTTCAGCCAGCTAAGAAAGTTTAATTTTTCTCCCTTGCTTGACTGTCAATCCATGACTAGTAGGTTCTTTGTATTGCCTCTATATTGTCACCTCAAATTGCCCAATATCACACTAAATGTATGTTCATCAGTGCCATATTTATATGTTGGTTATATCGTGAACACATTGGCACTTCTTTTTAAATACTTATCAAAGCAAGTGACTACCTTTATTCTTATGAGAAGAGATCATATGGATGTAAAGACTCGTTAGGTTATCGCCACGTCAGAGGAACCAAAGGAAACCGCAAGCTGTCCATTTGAGTGAAATGGCCTGCCCTAGCACTCATCTGAATTGTTAGGAACTCCGAGGGGAAGCAATGTCACATGTGAGTCATGTGTTGTCTCGTCTCCTATCTTCAGTGAGCCCAGAAGTTCACCTTTACCTTTTCTCTTTCATCTTGAGCTTCAGTTTCCTTGGGACTGTGCTCCTGGCCTGATTAGTAGGAGCTGCATATCCTGTTTAAAACTTCTTTACCATCCAAAACAGAAAACTGTTTTCATTTGGAATAGGAATACTGGACAGTATTTGTTTTTAGTAGAGAGGAAATAATTTGGTGATTTTTAAAAAGTCATGTCATGGTTTCAAAGAATCCCAACTAACCTATAGTCTTGGCAGGGATTGAATTCTGAGAGGATTGAAAGAAATCTCTTCTATCAGGTTTGGGAGGCTGTCCTGGAGACCAGGATGAGGAATAAATCCATTCTGCTCCCTTGTCCTCTGTGACTGCTAAAGGTGCAGGGGAGAATGGCTTGCTAAGAAAAGGCATCATCTGGGAGTTGTTTGTTGTGATACTGAGAAGTCGTCAAAATGTTATGCTAGTATTGACAATAACAAATTCCCTATCTTCATATGCCGTACAGACCTTTTTGCCCAGTGCTTCCATTGTCAGTGGGAACCTGTGTATGGCATACGTTTTGTGCATCTTACTGGAAATATTTTAGAAAGATGATGTTCAACTTCAGAGTTCTGAGGAAAGCAACCCTCCAAGAAAGAGCCTTTTTAGCAGAAAATTGCGGTTTATTTCGTTCATGTAATTGAGATGATGTTGGCTAAAATATCTTTCTGCTGAAAAATCCCTAATGTATTAAAGACTGTTCTCACATAAGATAACTAAGACATTGCAAGCTCAAATATTACCACCGAAATGATCTCCATCACCCAGGATGCACATTCACAATGTATCGTTGGGGGATGGTCATACCTTTTCTTCTCTGAGTCTTGAAACAAGCTAGATCTTATGGTAAAAGTTAAAGGGAGATACAAGGAGTCTGGGGGCTATTCCTCCTCTCTTCCTGGAAGACATCTTGACTAATGACAACAAATTCAAGAACACTTTTAGGAAAACAAAGTAACTTTTAAAGAATGTATTCTGAATTTTATAATGGGATCTTCAGTGTAGATGCTTTAACAGGTATCCCTGGGAATATCAGATTGAATTCTGAGTGAAAACAAACTACACATGGGATGAAGAACATATTCGATATGAACTTCTTGTGTTGGTCCAGATGTTTTTGGGTGGTAATGATAAAAGCTGAAATTGAAATAGGAATGTGTTAATTCCTTCGAGTAGTTAGGATGACCTTAACAAACTTTGTGGTGACAGAACAGGTTAAGCTGCTGCTTGGACTGCTGGCATCTCATGTGGTAACAAGTTCAAGTTGGTTGCTGCACTTCCTCTCCAGCTCTCTGCTAGGGTCGCTGGGAAAGCAGTGACCAGATGGCTTGACTGCTTGGGTCCCTGCACTCATGTGGGAGACCCAGATAGAGTTGTAGGTTTGACCCTGACTGTTGTGGCCATTTGGGGAGTAACCCATGGATGATAGATCTCTCTGTCTTTTTTCTCCCTGTGTCTGTCTCCAACTCTGCCTTTCAAACAAAATAAAATTAAATAAATTCTAAAAAGAAAAGCCACCAGCTTTTGTGTAAATGAATGGAACTCCCATGCACAGTGGCTATAAATGTGGAATGGCAGGGTCAGTATGAAAAACAGTTTGGCAGTTTCTTACAAATGTTATCTTATGACCCAGCAATCCCACTCCCGGGCATTTACCTAAATGAACTGAGAAGTTATGAATACGAAGATTGATTATAGCTTTATTCTTAATTGCCATAAACTAGACATAGCTCAATGCCCTGTGTAAGAAAAACAGATACATAAATCTTGGTATATGTAGGTAATACAGTAACAACAAGAGCAAGGAATGGACTATGGAGACACAATCATATGGATGTATCTTAAATACATTGTGTGAAATGAAGACATGAAATTCCATAGATCATGTATCATCATGGTTTGTGATTCTATTTACATGAAATTTTTGCAAAGGGCAAACCATGGAGGCAGAAAACAGATCAATGGACTGCTAGGAAGAGGATGGCTACAAAGGGACATGTTGGAATTACTAGAGGTGATGAGATGTTCTAGCTCCTCATGGTGGGGGTGGAAACACAACTTGTATGCACACCAATATGTAGAACTATACAGTTCACACACATACTCTCCCTTTCCTGTGATTTTCAGCGGTCACATATTCTAATATGGAGAAGAAGCTTCAAAAATTTCATAAATAATGGAATTAAAGTCAGTTTATTTTGGTGTAAAAATTTTGAGACCGATGAGTAGATTTTGGTAATATGCCTATTTTAGTAATGTTATATTTCTAACATAAGTTTTATTTGTCTTCAGTTAGTTTCATAAGTGTTATATCATTTTTAGTCCAGTGTGTTTTTTTTTTTTTATTTTTTTTTTTTATTGTTGCTTACATTATATTATGTAGTACAGTTTTATAGGCGCTGGGGATCCCCCCCACCAGTGTGTTTTACTTCCTAAGCATCATGTTTACATTTTATTTGTCAACATACAGTTCATATATTTCTTATGTAGGATCCTAAGAATATGAAAATATTTTTCTCCCTCTCTTCCTTTCTCTTTCACTTTTTTTGTGATAGCCTTCTTTTAATTACAGGTTAAGTGGTCTTCTAAATAAAGAATTCTATAATTATTTTTATAATATGAATTTTACATCAACTTTCTGCAGATCCCTGGTGTTGGATATCGTGTGCAGAAATAGTAAATGCACTAGACACAGGTATCAGTTCACATCAACGTAGCTTATTGGTTTCAGAGAAAAGGAGGAAAACTCCTGTTTCCATGTTCATGCATATAAAATCTCAGGGCAGGATTCACCTGGCCCAGTGTGGGCTATGTGAAATCCCTTGGCCAAGGGTTTGACCATACTTACGGAGTACTGTTTTAGGTTATCTTACACAAAAGGTAGGGCTGCTCTGAGAGCTAGGAGGTAATGTAACTTAGAAGTGATTAGGCAGATTAAAAAAAAAACTGCACACTCTACAACTCATATATTCAATCTTCCATATATAGGACATGGGGAGCAGGTGGATCAGGGGCCAGCATTGACTGGAATTTTCATGCAATAAATTGCTACCAGTGATAATGCTTCATCAATTAAATCTGTCCTTCCAATCCATATCAGAATCACTGGTGGGTTAAGAAAACAATGTTGTTGATTGGTCATATCCTTGTCGTAGCTGTTACTGTTACTGAGACTATTGCTAAATTTATTTTTCTGGATCACAAACTTCATGGAGAGTCTAATGAGAACTTCATACTAGCTCCTTAGAAAATGAGGTAGACATGAAGTTATACAACCTACTCCATCTCTGGTGGTTCTTAGGACAGCTTATCCAGACCAAAGTTATGGAAACATTAGCCTGTGTTACTGTTCCCTGGAAAGCTTGTTAAGTACACACTGCTGTGTCCCACCCTACAGTTTCTGTTCCATAGGTCTGAGAAGGCATTGAAATTCTGAATTTCTGGTGCAGTGATCTGGTACTGTTGGTCTGGGGACCAGTCTTTGAAAACCACAGCTTTAGACCCTAGACAGTTTCATCACTAGCATGTCCTATATAATGCTTCTTCGACATTGTGAGCTTGTTTTCAGGCTGTGATTTAGCTATGAAAGTCTAACTTTGAGATTATTGTAACTTCTTCATTCTCAATGCCTCTGCTACAAGCACTATTGGTGCTGTAATTTGGATATTTAGTTTAGTATCCTCTAAAGGCAGATCATGTTAAAGGTTTGGCCCTAGGTTGGTACTATTGGGAGAGAGAGGGAACTTGATCCAGTTCTAGTGTTCAGGAAGTTGGCCTTTTGGGGGAGATTCTTAGTTTTGGTGGGTGTATCTTTAAAGGGTTGCTCTCATGAGAAGATTGGTTATGTAAGTCCGAGTCAAGCCCATGTGTTCCCTCTGTTTCCAGCCCCACCATGTGCTCTTTGGTCTGCATTCGTTCTGCCATCCGCCAGCTCCATCCAGTGCCAGACTGATGTGGCAGCAGAAGCTTCTACTGTGGTCTTCCAAAACTGTGAGTCAAGATAAGACAACTTCCTTCCTTTCTTAGTGGTTTTGCTCAGATGTTTTAGTTATCCTAAGTAATAGAATTGAAAATAAAAGCAATGAGATTTAAAAATTGTTAAGGTATTGATTAATATCATAGAGTTAATCTACTTAAATTATGAAATCCATTCTTTCATGAAATTGAAGGAGAGGAGAAATTGGTCTTTAAAATTATGCTTAAATATCTCCCTGCATAAAATTAAACAATCAACAGTGCATATTTATTTTTTCCTTGCAAATTGAAATCAGATTATTCTAGCAATTTTATTCTTGTTTTTTGTTTAGTACTCTACATATTTCCTCTTACCATTGGACACTCCCCAAACTTTAAAGACAAGCTTCTTTATGGAAGTGCAAGGCGTGGTTGTGTGAACATATCAGAATTCACAGAAACTTTTCACATGTTAGTAATTGAAGTGTTTGATTTCCAGAGTTTGATCATTATAGATAATGGCTTGATCAAGTCCTGAAAATAAACTCTGTTTTCCTCAAAGTTGTTCCTGATAGAACATTTGGTGGATCAAGCGGTACAGGCCTTTCATTTTTGTAACTTTTTGGATGAAATGAATAATTTGTTCCCGTAAAATCAAATTGCTTCTTTGTGATCCATCCTTCTGGGTTAAATTTTATTTTTGCACTGATTTTATCATTGAGAAATTTTTTCATTGCGTGTGTCCCAGGAAGTAGCGTTACCCTGCAGCTTATTATTGTCAGGATTTTAAACCTACCAGCCATTGGACTCTTGAAGGAGCAGAGTTTATTATCCATAGATCTATGCTTCAGAGAGGGTCGTATGATCATCAGCATCACATATACCACCCATCAAACTGCTGTTGGCTATTGCTGTTTGGAAACTATGAGCAACTAGATTGCTGCTTCTTTTAGATCAAATAGTTCAACCTGGATGTGCCATTCATTCTGATCCCTGGTTTTCAACATGCTGATTTTAACCATGGTCCCAACTTCCATTCTCTGTCATATCATCTTGTGCATACCAAAAGGTCCTGTTGAAACAAACAAAGCAAACGCCAGAGCAGGAGAACAGTTTGTTGTGAGAAGTTGGGACTTGTATTTGGCTGATATTTTTGTGGTACAATCTATTTGAAAATGATGTTTCCAATTCCCTTTTATTGCATGTATCAGAATAATTTTAATTAATGGGGTGTTTGGGCTTTTGGTGTTAGTCTATCTTAATCTGAGTCAACGGCCAGTCTGTAATGGCTACATCTGGCAGACAGCTTTCCTTTCTTTACATAGTCTGTGTGCTCTGATTATGTAGGTGACTTGACCAGTAGAATAGTTCCTGAAGGGAGGGCAATGTTAGAGGAAGTGCCGATATATCATCGCCCTAACCCCTTTAAGGATGTCTGGCTCTGGTTTCTAGTTTCTAGCCAATTTGCTTTTTAATTAAAATCTAAAAGGCAGCTTATTAGGGAAATGGAAAAAAAGGAATAGAGAAATAGAGAGGCCTTGGAAATGATTGTGTAACTCAAAGCTGAAGACTGTGTGTTTCCTTTAAGACCCTTTCTCTGGAGCCTGGGTGGTCCCTGGGTTGGTCCAAGCATCTGTGTGTCCCACTGATAATTGTGAGGAGGCTCTGACTGTTTAGTACCAAAAGCACTCTAATTCCACCGTTGGTTGTCATCCAAAGCTCCTTCACTCTTTCTCTTTTTTTAGAAGACGAAAATAGAAAATGCAGTTTATGTCTCAGCACCAGCTCCATTAAGTTCATGGTATTTTTGTGAGCGATGATGCTAGCCAATGCATCCATCCTTAGAGAACTGAGGATATGCAACCATATCAATGCAATCTTTTTTTTTTTTTGTAATTAGTAACATTGAGAAAATGGATACCCTTTATGGAATTTTTTTGAAAAGCAGCAAAATATTGTGGGTAGATGCCAAGTGATTTCCCATTCAGATTCTCAAGCAATTGACTTTGTTTTGATGACAGAAATGAGGAGGTACAAAGTCATGGTGGTTGAAGACTGTTGAAGCTTTTCCAAGCACTTTTCTGCTAAAGCTTTGGCTAATATCCTCAGGACACTCAGTGGATGCCATCAGTCTTTGTTCCTGGAGAAAGTTTAAAAGCAAAATTACTTCAGCATTTCCCCCAAATTCTTGCCATGACCTTGTTTTCGATAACCTGTGAGCTGTCTTGCTTTGTACCTCTGATCTATGTAGTTTAGGATTTTTATTGAGGAATTTTTAAGGACTTCCCAGGGGACAGGGAAAGGAACATGATGGGGCAGAGGGAGAATTTGGGCTGGCATTGGGTCTCCACAGATGCCTCTGTTGACCCTTAGGTGTGCTCTGGAACCGAGAGAGCCCTGCAGAACTCTCTGAGTCAGGAGTTACATGGTCAGCCTTTACATCAGCCTGTGACATGCGTTGGCTACAAGTTGTCTCCTGGATGGAGCCAGATCTGAGTCAATTCCTGGGAGAGCCCCAGCTCTGCACTCTCAGCAGGTGCTGGCCTTGATCGATGGGAAATGAGGGTTTTACACCTGGTGGTGATTGAATGTAGTATTCCAGAATCCATTGGAACCTGTGTTACTGCAGGCCCACAGCTCTTTGGTTGGCCAGTTGTTGCATGAAATCTATCTGTGCAAAGTATGTAAGGGGGGTGGATTTTGCAGGGTCTGGTGATTTGGGGAATGGTCTTCTGCTCTTTGGCTTAATCACTTCTTTTGTTCTTTCCCCAACTCTGTTGCCATCAGTCCCTTTAAAATCACAATTGTTGAAACAATCCAATGTAAAAACTAAAATAAGTTTTTAACTATGACATCAACCGGGTCTGAAAAGAAGGAAGGCATGGAGACTGCTACCCTTTTGGAAAGCTGATTCATTTAGTTGCTGTCACTTTCGGGGCAGAACCTGACTTTCCCAGTAAGTCTTTCTGCTTCCTTGAAGGTTTTTGTTGTCAGCATTGTTGTTACAGGCAACAGTCCTTACTGCCTTTAGACCCAGGCATGTTGGGGGAACCTTCCCATTCTCTCTTAGTGAGTCTGCATGGCAAAGTGATGTACCTTCTCAGAACCTCCTCTCTTTCTCTGAGACCAAACAGCAGGCATTAGGAGCATGGCTGTAACAGGTTACCATGCACTTGAGGGTTTTAAGCAGCATACAGGTACCATCCTACATTTCAAGGGGCTGTCAACCCAAAGTTGTGTTGTCAAGTTTGAGATCCTTTCTGGAGACTCCAGGGGAACAGCCCTTTTCTTCTATGGTCTGAGATGCTGCATGCCACGTGTACTCTTCTTCCTTTAAAGCCAGTGATGGTTTCTCCCATTATGTCACTCTGATTCTTAACCCTTCTGTCTCTCTCTTCTACTTCAGAGATCCTTGAGATTATGCTGACCCTCCCAGATAATGCTGGGATAATTTCATTATTTGAAAGTCAATGAATTGGCATTTTAATTCCATCTGCAAACATAGTTCCCCCTTATTCAAGACAAGGCAAAGGGAAAGCTTATCCATTGTCCACTGTAGCTTTTGTTGAAACACATTGATAATAGATTAATTGGAGAAAAAAGACATGTGGCTTTGTGAATATGCCCAGAAAATATGCCACACAAGGGTCAGATAATTAAAGCTTGAATAATCTCTTTCTAGGAGACAAGGAGATGGGGGACAGGAGCTGTTTTGGAAGACATGAGCCCAAAGAGCAGATGATGTTCAGGGCCAAGGTCCCCATGGCTTCTGCAGGAGAAAGGATGTGGAAAGATGGAGGGAAGAGCTTCATTGTAAACAAAGGGCAGCTTATTGAGTGCCTCAGGTTCACCTGCCACCCCTCAGAGCTGCAAAACAGATGCTAAGTCTGCAGATGGTGAAGTCTTGCGGTCACTCTTCTGTGATGGCTTATCTTCCTGATTACATGAGATGCTTTCTTGCAAGAGAGTTAAGCCAAGTGCATTTCTTTTGGAAAAAATAAAAGTTTTCTTCTGTTCTTAAGGGAACTTCAGAGACCTTCCCTGTGTTTGTCAGAGAGGGAGGGAAGGAGGGAATCGAAATTCCAGCCTTGACTCAAAGACAATTTTTTAGTCTTTGCAGTTTCCTCTCATTGAAAAGATTTCATTATTTCAGTGTTAGACTTTAGGGCATCACTTTCTGAGACTCAGCACCTTCAAGATAACATACAAATAGGTTCTGGATGCTAGAGGATGGCTGTATAGGGTAGCTGATTGTTCTGCCTACCATGCCAGGACTCCAGGAGCCTCTGCTTGAGCTGACACCAGCCTGTTAAGTCCCTGCTCTGATCCCGAGAGAACCCTTGGACTGGAATGCAGCTGTTAGTGGCTGTTGAGGAAAAGAGCTTGGACCTGTGGGTTGGAGGTCCACAGGGGTGCATACCATACCTCTGGGTGTGTGAAGAGGAGGTGTGGGAGCAATGTGAAGGAGGTGAGCCACCCCCTGGACGCGCCTCTATTTGCACTCTCACCCTGGGCCTTGCAGGTTTGGGGGCAGGTCTGTATCACTAAAAGGAAAAGTTGTATTTCAGTTTTCCAATCCTCTAAGTTCTTTGATTCTTTTGAAAAATTAAATGACAGATGTTTTTATTCTGTTGGTGCATTTTACATTGCTTTATTGGTTAGCTTTAATTATTTCTGGAACAAATGGGGAATAAATAAAACAAACTTTTCAAGTTTACTGGAAATCTTTTTCTTTATACATGCAAGCTCAGAAATATAAAGTCGTGTTAACTTTATAATTTCGCTTAATTACATGATGGATGATTTATGTCCTGGGGGAAAGGGGACTCATAATGTGGTTACCTTGTTGTCTTGAAAGTTGAAATAATTAACACAAACAAGATCTCCAGGCCTTCTTTGTTCTATAGCATTTCCACGGCAATAAGGACATAACCACATAAAGTGCGTTTGATACTCTGAGCCACAAAGCCTGGCATTCAACTTCAGTGATTCCAAATCTTGCCAAGTGGAGGGGACACATCAAGAACCTCCCTAAAATAACAAGTGGCCCAGGAACAAAAACATAAAAGAAGAACTAGCCAAGGATTTAAACATCTGCGTTTTTATAATTCTAAGAACTTGACACTTTTGTATTCTGAAAATCAGTGAGCAGTTTGTCAGGTTTTTCCTTTTTTATTCTGAATAAATAAAAACATGCATTGCCGTCCCATGTAGCGATGCAAGGCTCAGAAGGGGCAGGTGCAACCTAAGTGTTTGTTTCATTTTGTTAGTGCTGCTTTCCCATTGTTCTTTGTTATTTGGCTAAATACTTCTTAGGATGAGAACTTCACCTCTTTTTACCCTGAATCCCAACTTCCAAACTGCCAAGGGAGTGCTTGCTCTTTGTCTGATGTTTTCTTGGGAAGTTTAACTTGGCAGTTCCTAGGAGCCGACCCTGAAGCTGTGTGCTGTGTTCCAGAGCCTTTTCCTGGGAGTGGACTTGAGGCGTATCTTCTGTCTCTGGTAGCACGTGTAAGGTTGGTAAGTGGCTGATTAACTGTTAAAAAAAAAATCATTCAAAGCAAGGGCTTGTAAAAAAATGATTCATACGTGCTGTAAGCATTTTAATTTTAACTTAAAGCATATAAATTGGCATTCATTTGCCTAACTTGGATGTAAAGCTGAAGTCTTTCTTTGACTCTGCCTCCCTTAATTGGTGCTACATGTTGACTTCCTTAATAAATCACACCCTTAATGCATCCCCTTGGATTTCTAACTTCAGTTTCTTTACATTGGAGCAAGAATTAAAGTGACTTGCAAGGCAATCTGATTGAATAATCTTTCTAGATTGTTAGGATTTTTCTCTAATACTTTTAAAGATTTTTTTCAGCCACGCCTATTCAACAAGTAATGTTTGTTGGCTCATTTTCAACAAATCTGTCTGAAGTAGTCAATTTTCTTTTCCTCCCAACATCTCTTTCTTACTGCATTCATATTTCACTGACTTTGCATAAACAAAATGTAGAAAACAATTTGTGAGCACAGTTATAATAACAATTAGAATTCCGACATATTTACAATATGCCCTGTTAACTCTGGGCGGACACGTACAGCATCAAGGCGGAATAGGAGAGGGTTGGCTCACTGGAGAGAACCTTTTGACTGAAGGGTGGTGATGTTTGGGGCACTGCCACAGATGCTGACCATGCCCCGCACTGGGAGCCTGGCCCCTTTGAATATCACCCGGAATTTTGATACCTTCCTCCCTTCAAGCATCAATGTCTTGCTGTTAAGAGGAAGTCTAACTGGTAGAGAGCAGGTGTCCCAGCAACAGTCCTTTATGAATGAGATGGATGAGGGATGAGGTGTGATGGAGAACTACTTTACTCTCTGTGTTTCAGGCATTGGGTCTGAAAGCAGCAGCAATCCAGTCTGCCTTTCAGCTGCACGCTGTGATCACCTGCATGTGACGCCTGCTTTCCTTTTGAGTTCCATTCTCTTCTGAGTCTCTCTGGTGTCACTTCCCGTCTAAACAGCTTGCTCCCAAATCCTTTACTCTGGAGCTTCCTTTGAGAGGCCCCAAAACGAAGGCTCTGGAAGCAGTTTGGTTTATCTTTGTCTTCTTTGTACTACCCTAGTTCTCTTCATTAGTCTTTGCCACCCTCTGTGGCTCAGTTTTTATTTCCTGTCCTGATTCCTACCTAGTTTTGCTTGGTCCATCAGTTGGTTTTTGGTCCCCGCTGTGCAAACTTACCGCTTAGCTGAGACCCCTGGGTTAGATTCATGCTCCATCTTTTTCCTCCCCACTGTTGGCTGAAGTCATGGCCCCAGGCCTGTCTCTCACATGTGCAGTGCAGGTGGCATTTCTAATGCATGCCATTATGACTATATTCCTGTAAAATTTACCTTCCTACCACTTAGAGTCATCTAAATGTTTTTCTTCCAAGATACACAATATTGAATTCATGTTCTTTCAGAAGCAGGAGAAAACTATTGTACTCTGTCTCCCCCATTCTTAAGAACAAGTGTTTGGATTGTAAAGTGATTGAACCACACTCTATTCTCTCTTATTAATGGAAAATTGGTCATAAATTGCCGAGGCGTGACTAGCTCATTTCCCAACACAGCTGCACATGCTTTATGCTGGGATCCCTTTTGATTTTTCAGAATGAAAGAGAGCTCTACAGAACCGACACCTCTAAACACTGCCTCATGTCTCTTCTTGTAGGGAACAACAGTTTTGAAGGGATACCAGGTGGGGATAGTGCCACCATCGGACCAGGTGCTTTCCTGGAAGTTCACATCTTTATTTTCTAATAGTACAGTGGATTTAACTGCAAGCTTTGAGAAGGCAGTTTTTGAATATTTCTCATTTTTATCCTTTTAAAAACTGATCTAAAATGCATGTGGGGCTGGGGAAGGGCTCTGTTTTTAATGTGTCATAATTCATAATAATCTCATTTTAAATTCACGTTACACTTTATAAAACATCTTTACCCATTAATTATTTATTTTAATCTTTCAAACATCCTGGCCAAGTATCTATTAGCATTGTCATTGTTTTGGATGAAGAGGTTCAGCTAGATTTACAGTTGTGCTCAAGCACTTAATCAATAAAAAAAGACACTGCGGATGGCATCTTCCGACGTTGTGTCCATTATCCCAGTAAATATCTGCATTTTATCTCCCCCGGAAATGGCTTTCCTCCTGGGAACAGCTGCCCCCTTGGGAGGCTGTTTCTTTCTGATTTCAGAAGAGAGTTGCTGTCTACTGTGCCCGACTGAGACCGCATTCACAGGTTTCATAATGGACACAACAAAGAGATTCCAAAGCCAGCAAATTTTAAAAACAAAGGTGTCTATGTGAAAGGCAGAGAGAGGGAGAGACAGCAATCCCCTGTGTCCTAATCTACTCCCCGAATACCCACAGTGGCCTGGGCTGAGGGCGGATTCCGGGACTAACGCCCATCTCCAGTGTGCGTAGCAGGAACTTGATTCCTTAAGCAATCTATTATCTGTATCGCCTGTTATGGTCTTCTTGTATTCAAGCTATGTTCAGGAACCAGAGGCAAGTGTCTAGCCCAGCTCTTCCAGCCTAGGGTGTGGGCATCCTAAAGCAATGTCATGATCACTAGGCCAAACATATTCATTTGTAAGTTTTTCTAGTAAAAACCAAGAAAAGGAGGTTGTTCCCTATCTGGGATAAACGTCAAAGCCCATCTCTGTTCCCAATCTCAAGAGAAAGGCAGTTTTGTCCATGGGAGTGAACTTGACATAGCAGGAAGGAGGGGGATAAAAGGCAGTGAAAGAGAATCCTTGTGGCTTAAAGTACCTAGTGCCAACCCTCAGGCCAACTGATCCCATGTCTCACATAGCTCTCTCTCTCTCGCTCTCTCTCTCTCTCTCTAATTGCAAAGTCAGATATACAGAGAGGAAGATCTTCCTTCTGATGGTTTACTCCCCAAGTGGCTGCAATGGCTGGAGCTGCGTCAGTATGAAGCCAGGAGCCAGGAACTTCCACCAGGTCTCCTATACAGGCACAGGATCCCAAAGCTTTGGGCCGTCCTTGACTGCTTTCCCAGGCCACAAGCAGGGAGCTGGATGGGAAGCCAGGCTGCCAGGATTAGATCCAGTGCTTATATGGGATTCAGTCACGTTCAAGGCAAGACCTTTTTGCTAGGCCACTGCATGCTGGGTCCATCACATAGCTCTCTTAAGACTTCCATACATTCAGTGCCTCCCTTGTGTTTTTGGGAATGTGGTTTGTCACTTGCATTGATAAAAGACAGAAGTTGGGCATGGCGCAGTGGCCTGGAAGCTGAAGTCCTCTCCTTGAGTGCACCAGGATCCCATATGAGTGCTGGTTCATGTTCCAGCGGCCCTGGCCCTGCTTCCCATCCATTTTCCTGCTTGTGGCCTGGGAACACAATCAAGCATGGCCCAGTCTTGGGACCCTGTACCTAGGTGAGAGACCTGGAAGATGTTCCTGACTCCTGGCTTCAGATTGGCACAGCTCTGGCTGTTGTAGCCACCTGGGGTGTGAATCAGTGGACAGAAGATCTTCATCTCTGCCTCTCCTCTCTGTATATCTGACTTTCCATTAAAGATAAATCTCTTTTAAAAAGGACAGAAGTTTATGTTCCAGTGTGTTAGTTCATTTCTGTGTTTACAGAGCATGAGTTAGGTGATGCAGTTAGTACAGCCTCCATTTTGGAATAGAGTATACTGAGAAGAATCTGGATATGGGAGGATAATCCGCTGAGATAAAATTAATTGGTGACTGGCCCCAGATCAGAGCTCCCTCACTTTAAAATTTTTTAATTTAGTTTTTCTGTTCTATTTACTTGAGACTGAGAGAGGCAGAGAGCGAGAATGCCTTCCCCTCTGCTTTCCTCTCAAATGCCCATGGTGGATGGGAGTGGGCTGACTCACAATCCAGGAGGCAGAAACCGAATCTAGACTTTCCATTTTCTCTGTGGCACCTGGAGCCTGGGTACATGAGCCATGACACTGCCTCCCAGTGTCAGCTGCGACAACATGGTGGATTTACGAGTGGGGCTGGAGTCCTGGTGAGAGTCGGAGCTCTGCACTGAAGACAGGTGCTTGGATTTGGGAGGCAGCATGGCCATCCCCACAGCCCCTTTGAAAGCAATTTCAATGTCCATCTTCCTTACCACACTATTTACTGCTAAAGAACAGAGGGGATGAAATAAGACTCAGTCTCTCTAGTGGATTAGGTATAGTTTTCCATTTCTTTGGAAATCACAATCACTATATGCTATGAACTCAGGAGTGCCCACTTTGAGATTAAAAACTATTTCTTCCAGCTCACTTCATCCTGAAAAAATGTCTACTTAGTTTTGTCACTTGCTGAATTCAAGATGTTAAAGCAGCATTCCTCAATTCTCAACACAGCATAGGGTTCGTTAAGTGTAACTGTTTTCCCACTATCAGTGGCTCCTTGTATGTGGCTCATGCCCTGTTTCCCAGCAGCTGTGTGTTGTTTGGCTGTGATGGAAGCTTCCAGGAACTTCGGTACCATTTCCAAATGCCTGTTTGTTGTGCTCTTCCTTTGGAAAGGCTTCCAGGAAAAGGCACTTCCATCCTGGTGCCATTTGCATTGTAGAGCTGTCCAGAAGATCAGGTGAACTCAGAGTGGTCAGCACCTCAAATTCCATCTTTCTGGCTTCCATCTTTCTGGCTTCCATCTTTCCTTGCCATATTCTGCTTTTACCACTTCCTGATAGGCCACTGGAACACAACTTTTAAAGTTTAGGAAAGAGTTAATCTAAGAACAAGCATAAAGAATATCAACTCCACACTATGTGGAGAAAATAGCTATGTAACAGATGTTCGTAAGTTCTTATTTAACATTACCTTAACAACCTTTATAGTTAGATCATTTTAAATCTCCTTTTTCTGTGTGATATCAATAAAATAAATTCGGTATTAAGTTTCCAACTCAGTAACATGGACAACATGCCTGAATGTCAGCAAGATATGTGAGGTTATGGAGTAAAAAGAAGAGTTTGGTTGTAATAGTTAAGAATAGAATAGCTGGGTTCGAATCGCCTCCCTGTACCTTGCTAGCAGTGCTAGCTTAGATGAGTCAGCTAACTGAATCTATAAGACCAAAAATAATTACATATACCTCTTGGAACTATTACAAGTTAGACACCTTTGCTTGTTTTATAATAGAATATATATCCAATAAAGATCAGAGATCTTCGTGCCACATTTGCCAGTCTTTGTTGGGAATATGTAAAAGATCTCAACACACACTTGGATGTCCCAAGTGGTAGCCTAATGTGCACCACGATGACTGTACCAATTTTAAATGTCCCCCCAAACCCCCACCATTCCTCCCCAGCTGCAGTTTTTTTTGCAGCTTTCCTTAGAACATAGGCATTCATCCCTAAGGCAGCACTTGATGGTCAAGGCAGTGAGATAGCTCACGCTCTGTCCCTCTGTGGGCTCAAAGACTCATCAGGCCAGGCACACCAATCTGAAAGAGGAGTGCCTGACATTTAGCTCCTGCATTTACTTCACTTTCAGTGAAAATCATAGCATTGTACATGTTTTCTGTGCTGCTTGCGAGCGCTTCCATATAATTTCATTTTATAAAGAAAAAAATACATATATGCACATATACATGAAAACATCCTTGGCATGTGTCTTTATATAAAATTAGTACAGTTGCTGCTATGCTATTTTAAGACATGCAAGATACCCTTCCCTCTTCAGATCAACTGGTTTAGCCAGCTGAGTAGCAGTGTGAAATCTGCACTACAGGTTCAGCAGCAGACCGTAACCCTACCTGACTGCTCCTTGGAACCAGTCTACCATTGTTAGCAAATGTTTAATCAGCAGGTGATCATCAGCAAGTAGGTGGAAAAGTCAATAGAAAGAACAAACATGTTTGCTGAGCGTACATGAGACTCAGAATCTCCAGTTAGGTACTATCTGAGTCTTCCAAGAGACTCTTGGCAAGTGGAGCAGCGGTAGGAATGAGTGTAAAGGTTCAAGTCCAAGGATGTAGTAACACTTAGGATCTGACAGGCCTTTTTAAAAATGGAAATTATGATTTATCTTCTACTTTTGATGCCAACAGAACAGAAATTTCTGCGATGTATTCTCATTTGGCTCCTCTTAATTTTTCTTCATTGATTGAATTTCATATTTCAGTCTTACTCAGATCTGAAGCAAAATCACCATAGCCACATCACAACCCTTCTCGCCCCTAATCTCTGGTGGTTGCTGTAGCCTTAACTGGCTCTTCTTCATCACTGTTCTTTAAAAACAATAACCCAAGTAAATCCAACTTAGTAGAAAAAGAACTCTCCAATCTTTTCACATTCTGTTAGAAATAGCTCCATAATTTCTCCAGATCCAAGTAGCATATGTTAACATATTACCTGTATCCATTCGTATTGGTGTTATTTTACAGTAGGAAAAGTTCCTGTGAGATCACCCAGTCTCTTCATTTGACAGGTCAGGGATTGAAGCCTGGAGTTGTGGCTTTGTCTGGCTACAGGTTTGTGTGGTGGAAAAGCTCGGGCCAGAACCCATCATCAGAATCTTCATCAGTGTTACTTCCTGTAACCTCCCTGCCTTTCAGTAAGCCCACCATGATGCACATTGTGGACCATGATCTATTTGGTGTTATTTGTGATGTCATGAAGGATATCTTATATCTGCTCTTCCAGAAGCAAATGCTATGATGAGGACCTGAGCAGAGACCTTATAAACTGCACCCAGGAAAAACCAGTGAGGTAATGGAAGAAACAGGTTAAGATGGTGAAAGGGACAAAGCACAGACAGGACCTCAGATGACATATCTGTACAGCCTGTGCCTGGGAGATGTTAGAGATTCAAGTGGTACTTCAAGGTATTCTGTGTTGAGGCCAAAAGGCCGGAGTTTTATACAACTGTATCAGACCATCTTTTTGCTCCTCTTGTGAGACATATCCTTCTGACTCTTTTTCAAAGTGTCTGCAAATATCTCAAGAGAAGACCTCTGATTGAAACTATATGTACAGGGTATTAGAAATAAATAACATAAGAAGGTCATGCATGGGCATGCAAACTCAAAAATAGGCCTCTTGGGGATCCAGCAGACCTCTGCCAATGCACCACCGGGCCTACTTATGACAACAGTATAATTTCTGTAATATGTCACAACTACCCAGATCTTCTGTGTCTGTCTTTCTGATGAGGTTGGGTGCGTTCAGGGTGGTATGGCTGTAGACTATGTCTTTCTTTCAGATACTCCTTCCTCAGATATGCATGTGGCTGCTTCTGTCTTCCATCATGTCTTAGTACTCCTTCAGTGATGGCCTCCATGACCGCCATATCTAAAGGAGGTCCCGTCCCCATCATCTCTTTTATTGTATTTTCCCTACTTTATTTTCTCTGATGCACTTATTATTCTCTGAATGTATGCTTGTAAGTTTCAAGTCCTTCTAATGTGAGTTCCATGATGCCTGAGATTTCCTTTCTTTTTTGATTTTTATCATCCTTTCTAAAGGAATGCTTAATACATGGATGTTTAAAACATGTTTGTTGATGAGTGGATGAATGAAAAAAATTGTCATGAAGAGTCTGCTGAGAAATATGGAACAATTATGAAGTTCTATGCATTGTAAGACCAAAAATTTATTATTCTCTGATTATAAAAGAGAATGTATATGCAAGACTATAGTAAATTCAACCCATAGTCTTTCAATCACTGCAGATAATATTAGCCTTAATGGTTATACTTTACAGTGGTGTACTGCTTCTGGAATATTTTTGAAGAAAATTATGGTGTTGAAGGAAGCCATTTATTTTTTTGATGCATTATGTCTCCCAGTGGAATATAATAGCTTCTCTTTTTGCTACGGAAGATGTGTGCATTTCATTATATGTCATTATATGACATAAAAGACACTTTTCTTTTTGCATGGGACACATATATAGTAGACAATTTCCTGAGTTGGTTTCATATTCTGCACTATAATAGATCTCATTTGGGAGTAACCATAGCCCCTATTCCATTTGGTCAAGGTGTACCGAATATATGGATTCATTACGTAATTTGTATTCCATTCCTTAGATCACAAATTGGCCTGGGCATTCAGACTAGCATAAAATCTTTACCCCTGCGCCAATCATTTTTTCCCTTTAACCAAATATTGTTTCACTGTGCATCATTTTAGTCATTACCCCATGGTAGAAAAAATGCAAAATCTGTCAGAGAAGATGATGGTGTGTCATAGAGAGGGATCATATGGGAAATTTAACCAGGTTTTCTGTAAGATTGACATGAATGCAACACTGTATTCATTTTTATGATTAAGTTACTTTAAAAAATGTGTGCGCATATATGTGTTTTTCATTATGGCGAGGAAGCGAAGGAGAAAGTGTTTGTTTTTTTTTTTTTACTATAGACCAAGGGTAGAAATTAGTCTCACCCTTAACTATGACCCCTGAGATATGTGGCTCATCTTTAAGTTTCAAAAGCTCTCAGCATGGAGAATCAAACTATAGCAGTGACTTTGGGCAGGGGCTTTTAATGAATGGCTGATGTAGTCCCCAGGGAAATTGTAATTACCTCTAAATGTCTGTCTGCTATGTTGGACCTGAGAGACACAGTTATGGCTGGGCTCTTAGTGCTGTATCTCTGGATTTAGACAGTGTCGGCACAAGAGCTCTCTAGTAAATATTTGTTCAATTTGGATGTAGAAATGTTCATGTGTGTGAGAGAGAGAGATAGAGTGTGCTCTTAAACAGGTCTGTCATAGACTCAGTACCTCAAGGACAATCTTGTAACCCAGTATATAGAGAAAAAGTTTGAAAAAAATGAAATAACTTGGCAGTGGGAAAAATGCTGAATAATCAAGAAAAAAAGGAAATATCCTGGATGTGGAAGACTGCCACGTAACTTTTTCCATTGTTCATCCACTTCTGCTACTTGGCCTTGCAGTGCTGGCTAGACTCCTTGGTGTGACCTTAATCGTGTGCTTTTTCTTCGACACTGAAATGACAGTTCAGGGTTTCACTGATTGCGATGGCAGCATGCTATTTTTGTCCTTTTGTGGGATCATCAGTTTTAAAATGTTACAAAGCTCAAAGGCCTATGTGAGAGTGTAGTGTTAAAATGATGCAGATTTGAAATTATGGAAAAGAGTTACTTGTATGTCTGGTGGTGGTTGAGTGGATTCTTCATGGTTTAGGTACCACCGCCTCTGTCAAGGACGTGTGTGTGTTCTGTGTTTGTGTGTGTGTGTGGTAAACTGTTTAATAGAATGCTTTATATTACAGAGTATGCTGTCGATAAATATGAATGATTTTTGTGTGTCAGTTAAAATGTTTTAAAATCTAAAAGGATAAGTTACTGACACAGTGGGTAAGTCATAGCTCAGGACCCTCGCGTCTCTTGTTGGAGAGCCTGGTTGAAGTCCCAGCTCCTCCTTCTGATTCAGCTTCCTGCCATGTGTTTGTGTTTCCTGGGAGGCAGCAGCGTGACACTCTAAGCTATTTGGGCACCTGTGCCTGCCATTTGGGTGACCCAGATGAAACTTGAGATTACGGGTCTCAGTCTGGTCCAGCCCTAAGTGTTGTGTGGGAGTGAACCAGAAGATGGGAGATATCTGTTTCCCTGCCTTTAAAAGGAAAATAAACATTTAGAAGAACAAAATATTGAATAGAAACAAAATTAAGATTCTCCTCTGACCCTAAATACAGGGGTAAAAATGATATTACTGTGGAAACAATGGTATTACCCACTTTCCTTTAGCCCTTGATCCTTTGTACCCTAATAAACTAAGTAAGATTATTTAAAAAAAATTGTAGAAAAATTAAACAATTTTTGTTCAAAAAATTTTGAGATTGATGAATTTGGGGGAGTAGTTTCAAAGTTAATGGAATTACATATCATTAAAAAGCTATCTTTGGATTACAAAAAAATTGCACAAAAGTGCATTTTATAGTTCTCTGTTGCACAATCTTTTTTGAGGTCCCCGCATATAAAGATGAATGATTGCATACTATTTTCTGATTAATATATTTTAAATAAATGCTAATACTTATGACACTTATTAAGGCCTGAATGCCCATTAATCAAAGCAGGTATTAATCATTTCAAGTAGAGATTAAATAATTGAATGAATGTCGATTCAGGCGATACCTATATTTAAGATAGCTGTTCTAAATTTTTTATTTTTTTGACTGACATTTATAGTCTTACTAGTGAGATACAATTATATACATGAAAATTTTATTTATAATAAGCTATTTCAATATAGGCTAATATAATTCTCACTATAAATAGTAGCAGTGTTGACATATTTCACAGTATCAAGGCACTTCAGAAACCTGTTCATGTAATGTTTTTGAAACTGTACATAATGCAACTTCTCACTATGACTTATTTGATTCTGTTTATTTCATCACTCATAGTCATAATACATCATCATTGTACCACCGTAAGTACTGACTTCTAGCGACTCTCAAAGATAGTTGTTATGCTTCATTGAAAATGATCTCAATTGTAGTTCCTGCCTAGACTAAGTGAGAAACTATCATGATTGTTTTCCTATCACGATGATCCCATCTGGAATTTTGTAGCATAAAAACAGAACACATCACACCATGTTGATCCAGCTGGACTTTTATAGCATTAACATAGAACACATCTATCGAGCCTGTTTTCTCAAAGTCTGTGCTCTATGAATATGATCTCTAATGTTGATTTCTACCCTTCTGCTTTTAGCACTAATAAAGGTGGGGCACACCCCATGTGGAACAAATAGAGAAGTTCCCACAGAGGCAAGAAATGTCTAGCTTCTGCCATCTGTGGCTTTGGCTTATTGAGGAAGGCATTAGCTTACTTTATCAATTGGGATGGTCCATTGGCATTAGGTATCAGTGATTACCAAGCCCTTGAAAAAGATTCAGCTAAATCCAGAGTATTTCCATCATCTTTTGCTTGAGGAGGGGCCAGGGTGGCTTCTTTGGCCAGATGCAGAAAGCTCACCAAATAAAGGACACTTCTGCTATACCCATTGCCTACAAGGGTTGTAGACCCTCGGAGGTATCGTATTCAGAACACAAATGCCAAACCCAAGAGCAGGCTGTGGGTAATCAGTAGGCCCAGGTTTAGAGAAGCCTAGATGGGTGCATTTGAAAACAAGTTCAGATTTGAGTGTCTTGCTAAAAGACACTTGCTAACCCCAGCTCCAGCCACCAGAAAGGATATGGGAAAGGGAGAATAAGACCCTTCCAAGCACGGCCCCACTGATGTCCTATATGCATGCAACACATTCAAATCTGAGGGAGTGATCCTGTGGTTACGCACCAGTTCTGAGCAGGGACCTCAAAAAGTCTTGCCTGTCTCTGCTTTCCCTTTGTCACCTCCACAAGGCCTACATGGGTTGGAGTTTTAGAGGGTGAGGCCCATGAAGCTTAGCCATGGCACCTCAGTAGTGTCTGCTGCTGATTGCCCAACACCCAGACAGGTGAGCGGTCACAGCCAGGATCAGAAAAACCACCTGGGTGACACACATCTCTTATCTGATATGAGGCAATGCCTATTGTTTATTGCATACACCAGCAAGCTTTTATGCTTGTTTGTGTGGCAGTGGTGTTGTAAAGGCCAATTGGCTAACTGAGGGTTTAGAAACCAAGTGGATTATCATTGCTTCATGACAAGCACATCTTGGGAAAATTGCTGTTCTATTGCTAGCAGCCAGAATACATAAACATGTTTTGATTTTTAAAAAGGATGTATTTTATTTTACAGATGGAGTTAGAGAGTTAGACGGGAGAGATCTATTCACTGGTTCACTCTACAAATGGCTTCAATGACCAAGGTTGGTCAAGCCAAAGCCAGAAGCCTAGAAATCCAAAGAGGTCTCCCACGAGAGAGACAAAGCCCCAAACACATGGGTCATCGGTAGCTTTACAGGAATGCTAGCAGGAAACTGGGTCAGAAACAGAACATGTCATACTAATTCTCCAAGATTCCAGCATTGTGGAAGGCAGCTTATTCCACTGTGCAATGACACCAGTGCCACAGATATGTGTTGTCCTTCAGATGCTGAAATGGCTAACTCCAGGGAAACCCTGCAGGTTGATAAGTTAGTAGAGAGACTTTTCCTAAGTAGAAGGCAGTGATTACTTTACTTCGCAGACTTTTGGGCAAGTCTCTGTATGTATAAATTTTAGTAGGAAAAATGTGAAGGAATATTCCTAGAGCATAATGAAGGATGAGATGGACCAGATAGCCAGAGCTGTAATAACACAGCAGGGAGGAAAGGATTCAATGTTGTTAAGAGTCCACAGGTATCCTCAGAAGCAGAAGGGAATCTGGGCTGGACTTCCAGAATTGGGAAGGTTTGTGCAGATGACCAAAGAAAGCATTTTAGGTAGCAAAATCCTTTGAGCAAAATAGATGTTCCTTCCGGGAAGAGCTCAGTCATGATTTGTACCCTACCTTCTTAGCTTAAGGGAAACTCCACTTTGCAAGTAAGAATGGAGGTGTAAATTAGCACTGCCAATATGAGAAGCAGAAGAACTCTCTCTCCTAGTTTGCACTGGAAACTACAGATAATTGGTTTACAGCAAAAACAGATGAGAGCGAATGTTATGTGAATCTAGACCTAGTCCCACTCCTGCCTATTCCATCTCTATCATCATTCTTCCAGTTATTTTAGCAAAAGACATTATTTGTGAGCTGTACTGCTGGGACACAGCAGTAACTAAATATAGCAATAACTAAAGGTAGCAGTTTTGCCTTAAAGACTTGTATATAAATAAAGGGAAATGATGTTGACTGAACGTTACTGCAGTTGACAAGTATTGTAACCAATGTGAGAACTGGGTGCTGGCTGGGTATAAGAGAGGCATGATCAGCTCGGCTTTGATGGGAAGAGGAGCTTACGTTAGGAGTCACAGGGAGAAGGCTGCTAACCCGGGTCTTTAGTGGTGAGTTGGAGGTCACAAGGAAGGCTAAGGGACTTCTGCTCATTTCTTCCACTATACTTAGTACATGCTGCTGAAGGCTTAAACCTATCTTCATTGTTTTACTGACTTTGTTATTACTGTCTGATTAGTTCAGCCGGTCTCCAGAAGGCACTCTTTGATATTGTTATTGATGCTATAATAATACAGCTGTTATACTATTTGGCTGAATCTGATGTTCTTATTTTGGGCCATTATATGTTCATTGAATTCTTGGGAATGGTGATTTATATGGAGATAACCCATTCTTTTGCCTAGCCCAGACTAGAAGCAATATTATAAAACTAAAGGAAGTGAAGCAAGGTTATGTGGAGTTTAGTCTAAAGAGCAAGAACTAGGCAAACTGGAGAAGTGAGGCTGGATGGAACCATAAAGGTGAAATAAAATCTGCCTTAGTTCAGTGTTCTTGGATGCAGAGAGGAAACAGGAGATCCTTGTGTAAATGACTGATGGAGAAAAGGAACGGAGATGGGACAGAAGGAGCTAATGCAGTTCACCTGGAGTCTAGCCTCAGCCTAATGTCATGGAGAACTCTGGTACCTAAGGTGGGCCACAGCATGAGGTTACAGGCTTTGCGTTCTCATTTTAGTGAGCCTTAGCAAATGGGGTGCTCTGCTTCTGACTGAAACGTGAGGAGACAGCCTAAACTCCTGGGACTTTGTGCACCTTGTGATCCTCCATTGGTGGTCGACAATCTCAGAGAAAGGACAGCCAGGGACAGTTAGCAGCCAACACTCCCAGCTAGAAGTTGCATTCAGTAGCCCAGGAATGATTTGGGTGAGACACCAAGAGCGTCAACATGAGGGTCACTCATACATGAAGAAAACATGCTGTAAAACACAACCAGCCATTAAAAGAGGGTGCTCAATTTTTCTTTGCTAGGTGTCATTCAACCATATGAGATTGGCAAATTTGTCAACAAGAGCCACTGTGTCTCCTTTTCCCATTCTGTGAAATGGAGATAGTTGGCGGCACCAATTTTGTTTCTGTATTTTGGTGAGTACTAAATGAGATACTTGTGCAAAGCTCTTACGGTAGTACTTACTGAAAAGACATTTAAAAGTTTGCCATATGTCTCAGGCTTCTTCCCATGATCATGTCATGGTATCCATTCTGATATGTCTGAGTTGTCTTTGGCTCCTGATGGATAGTATTTGCCTCATTGAAATGTACAGTGTCTCCATGTAAATGCACATCTCATTTTCCTGATCATTAAAGCCCCAAAATCAGAACTGTGAAGACTTTGAAGCAGCAAATCAAATTGGAAAAAAAAAAATAAAAACCACCACGTACGTTGTTCCATCAGTGTCATGTCACAATCTTTCCTCTGAAGATGTGAGAGGCAATAGACATGTCAGCTACTCTTTAGGGGAAAGAGATTAAAAAAAAAACTGAGATTACAATTGTTCTCATATTTCCTTTCCTCCAATTTCTGTTGCCACTACTTCTAACAGTATTAGTACTTTTATTGCCATTTTCTGAATGTCCAATAAATGTCTGGCATTGCAGAGGCTGTGTGATACAGAAAGAGAATGGATAAGCAATACTTTATGGGTCTACTGGGGGAATAAGTGTCTATTTTCAAAGGGTCTGAAAAAAAATCTGTGTAATTTTTGTTTAGAAAAGGCTACCTGGGTTATCAGGAAAACAAAAAACTTCTGAAAAGGATGTGTTCTAAAACAAAAGTGATGTTTATGTGAATTAAAAATAATATTTTGTTTAAGGTATTGATTGTACAACAGGAAATGTTGATGACAAAATAAGTGGCCATTGCCTACTTGGGCAGTTCTTTTATTTGAAACTATAAAAACTGAGCAGTTAATAAGTAGGTATGTTTAGGGAAATGGCCCCTGGTCCTTTGGTGAGAAAATTCAGCTGTTTTGTTAACTAACTGGATACATTGCTTGAGTTTTAGCGGTTACAAGATATAGATATTTAAGTAGGTGTGGTATTACTATGTCCACTTTAGGTAAGCACAGTGATAATATCGATAAAGAACAGGCAGGAAGCAGGACATGACCTGATGATGCTGACTGCCTTCTCCGTGTTACTACCCTTCAGGACAACTATTGATAATCTAATGGGTCATACATTGGGAGAACGATTCTCTTGCTCACATTTTTATAATTTTTAAAAAGATCTTGGAATTTTAATTCCTGCTCTTTCATGTTGAGGCAAAGAAAAGTGCAAGATGCAAATGGATAGATGACCAAAACTCATGCGAAAATATGTTCCCGTTGGTCAGTACTATGGAGACAAAATCCTAGCAAGCTGTCGTTGTAAAACTATCTTACTGGCATAGCCGTTCCTGTCTAAGGATCTGGAAAATCATCATTGGTTGGAGTTGGTGTAAATTGCTCCGCCGTAAGTTTGGGGAAATATTTAGCAATATTAAGCATATATCCCATATATTACATTTCACAAGACAGTGGGACCTAGCAATTTATGTGGTTACTTAGCAGAATGTATGAGAGGAAACAGAGGGGAAGGGAAATGAAGAGCGATACATTCTGTTTGAAATAAGTCTTTGTGGAATTGGTGGTAGTGCCGTAGGTGCTGGAATCACTTCTCAATTCTGAAATAATTAGAATTATTGCACTTTCAGCCAATTTCTTCATACCTGAATTCAGTCTCTTTATACAGTATTAGCTAGATCTTGATATTTACTCAGCTACTTTATATATTCAGAAAGGTAAAATCTGATCTTTGTATAATTGTGGTAGAATGAAAAAATGTTTTGCAAATGCTCAAGCACAAACAAATGTGGGTGGCTACTGATATCAGACAAAGTCTAATTTACGTCCATTGTCAGTAGAGACAGTTAAACTTAATACAAAGGTCACTTTAATGAAAATTTAAATTATAAATATATATACGTATATACGTATATATGCAGTCAATATCAGAACACCAAAGCAATTAAAGTTAAGTTGACAGTACTGGAGAGAGAAATACATAGCAATATAATAATAATAATGGGCCTCAATTGCTCATTTTCTTTTCTTAAGCATTAAAACCATTTTAATATGAGAAAACAAAGTTAAAACAATTTTAATATGAAACTGCCATACTACATCATTTTAAAAGTTTATTACATAACTACAATTATAAAGACTCTATGAATTTAAAGCAAACTAGATTAAAGTATTGCGAGAAATAGGGCAACACAATTGTTGTCCAGTGATTTTGGGTAAAGTTACAAAGAAAATACAATGGAGAAAGGATAGTCTTTTATGTATTTGTTTATTTATTTTTAATTGCAAAGCCATATATCTCTACATTATATATTCAGCTTCTGTGAGTTCACCTATTTCCTTAACTCCACATCTGAGTGAGATGATGGAAGATTTATAGTCCTGGTTTTGGCTTCTGTCACTTCATGTTGCAAATAGAAACAGCTGTCCTTTTCATGTCTGAGGAATATTCCGTTATATGTAGGTAGTACATGTCCCTCATCTGCTCATCGGGATCAGGACCCTTGGGTTGTTCTTGCTGCCTGAATATTGTCAGTAATGCTGTAAAGAAAACGAGGGTGAAGATGTCTCCTAACAAATCGATTTCACCTTGCTCATCTATGCCCCTAAAGAGGCAACTGGACCCGAGGATGGTTCATTTCTTGCGGAACTTTCATACTGTTTTTTACAAACCTGTATTGATTTGCACACTCACCAAAAATGTGCCAGAGTACCCTCTTTGCTCTAGGGTTGCCAAGACGTGTGTTTTGTCTTTGGTGGTGGCCAGTTTTACTGGAGTGAGGTGAAACTTTTTCTTGTGGTTTGGTTTGCATTTTCCGGAAGAATAGTGATCTTGAGAATTTTTTTCATGTATCTGTTAGCTGTTTGTATGCCTTCCTTTCAGGAATATCTGTCAGTTTTGGTGTCTAATTTTAAATTGGATTGCATGATTTTTAGTGGTAGAGTTCTTTGAATTCTTTGTATATTCTGGGTATTAACCCCAGATGTGTAACTTGAAAATGTTTTCTGCCATTCTGTTGGTTGTATTTTCATTCTGTTGATTGTTTTCTTTCTTGTGCAAATGCTCTTCAGTTCGAAATTCTATTTGTTTATGTTTGCTTTTACTTCCTGTATTTTTGGTACTTATTCCCGAATATCTTTACCCACTCCAATGTTCTGTGGTAATTTTTTCTTAAAAAAAGAGTTGGGAAGCGACACAATGGCTCAGTGGCTAAATCCTCACTTTGCATATACTAGGATCGCATAAGGGCACCGGTTCTAATCCCAGCAGCCCCACTTCCCATCTAGCTCCCTGCTTGTGGCCTGGGAAAGCAGTTGAGGACAGCCGAAAGCCTTGGGACCCTGCACCTGCATGGGAGACCCAGAAGAAGCTCCTGGCTCCTGGCTTTGAATGGGCTCTGCTCCAGCCTTTGTGGCCACTTGGGGAGTGAACCAGCAGATGGAAGAACTTTTTCTCTGTATGTCCTTCTCCCTCTGTAAATTTGCCTTTCCAGTAGAAACATATAAATTTTTTTAAAAAAAATTCATTACTTTTTATTTGAAAAGCATTGTTAGTAGCAAGGGAACACAGAGGTGAGAGAGAGAGAGAGAATTTCCGTCTGTGAGTTCACTCCCCAGGCAGCTGCAGTGGTTCAGGCTGGGCCGGATCAAAGCCAAGAACCAGGAGTTTCCTCTCTATTTCCCATGTGGGACCAGGAGCCTTAGAACTTGGCCATCTTGTGGTGCTTTTCCAGGTACCTGAGCAGGGAGCTGGATTAGAAATGGAGCAATTAGGGTTTGAAAAAGTGACCATATGAAATGCTGGCATTGCAAGCAGCCTTTTTATGTGCCACACACAACTCCAGCCCTAGTGTTTCCTTCTAATAGTCTCAAAGTCAATCCTTCTTAATATCCACCACAGAGTTCAGGAAGAAAGAAACTGTCAGTCATTTCTAGGAAAGCAACTGATCCTAGAAGAAGATACTGCCAGAACATAAACAAAATTTCCAATGAATGCATAATGCAAAGACTCTCAACAGAATACCATGAAATTAAATTGTCAGTAGTAGAATCATCATATGCTATGACCAACTGGGTTTTATTCCTGGGATGCAAAGATTGTTCCACATAAACGTCAGTGCATATGTTACATCATGTTAACAAAATGAAGGATAGGAGACACCAGATCATTTCATTATTCAGGAAAAGTTCTTTTGATGTAATTCCGCGTTTTTCCATGATGAGGAGTCTCAGCAAGTAGGAAATCGAAGGGAAATGTCTCAGCATAAAAAGTGTGACCCATGAAATGCCCGCAGCTAACAGCATAATCGGTGGTGAGGAAAGCTTTTTCTCCGGAGCTGGGGCGAATGATGGTCTATGCTCATTGGCTCTGTGCAGCGTGCAGGCAAGAGCAAAAATGAGAAAGTGTCAAGATAGGAATGGGAGACATAAACTTATCTCTGCAGATAACACCCTGATCATAGAAGACCCTAAATATGTCACCCTCAAATCTAGTTACAACTCATCAAACGAATTTATTATAGTTCTGGGATAGAGCATCATCCTTCAAAAATAAGTTATGTTCCTGGTGCGGTAGCCTAGTAGCTACAGTCCTCACATTGAATGTGCCGGGATCCCATATGGTTGCCGATTCTAACCCTGACAGCTCTGCTTCCCATCCAGCTCCCTGGTGGTGGCTTGGGAAAGCAGTCAAGGACCTGCCAAAGTCTTGGGACCATGTACCTGTGTGGGAGACCCAGAAGAGACTCCAGACTCTTGGCTTCAGATTGACTTAGCTCCAGCCATTGTGGCCACTTGGGGCGTGAATCGTTGAATGGAAGATCTTCCTCTCTCTCTCCTACTCTCAGTATATCTGATTTTGCAATTAAAAAAAACTTTAAAAAAGTCAATTCCATTTCTTTTGCCTACTATAAATAATCTAAAAGTAAATTAAGACAATAGTCTCGTTTACTGTACAGAAAAATGTAGGAATAAACAGCCATGGACATAGACTATGTACACACTGTAAACAATAAAACACTGAATGGAGAAATTTAAGGAAGATGAAATACTTGCAAAGACAGGCAAGAACATGAAGGGTAACTCTCATTAAATATTCATATGCACCAAAGTGATCAACAGATTTCATAAAGTCCCCATCAGAATCCCAATAGCACATAAAGTAAACAGAAAAAAAAATAATTAACCATGAGAGAATCTATAGACAGCAGCCTCAAGAAAGAAAAAAGTTGGAGGCATTATAATTGTTTCAAATTATGTTACAAAGCTACAGTAATTAAAATATTATGGTGACGGCAGAAAGACGGACATGTGGGCATGCAGGAACAGAAAGTCTAGAGATAATGGATGATAATCACGGATGGGCATGATGAAAGTAACTGACCATGGCCATTCAAACTGCAAGAAGATGCCAGTAATACCCAGTGGATGGAGAGTAATCTCTTCAGCAAGTGTTGTTGAGCAAGTTGGCTTTTAAAATTTAAAGGCGTTCTGAGATTAAAAAGTTACACAGGATGCATATGCTACATTTTATTTATTGCATTTCCCTTCCATGCCACAGCAAGCCTCTCCTAGTGTTCACATTTTATATTAGTATGTTTATGAAATTAACCAACCATATTATTGAGCCATAACCAATTTTTGAGAAAGTCTTTCAGTGTGAAATGGCGTGGCTAAGGCTTGACACATCGTGTTGAATGAATCTGGGAAGAGAAAGAACAACACTCCATGATTTCACTGCATATTTGCAAACACCTGACACAAGCAGAGAGCAGAATGATGGCTGTCAGAGGTTGGAGGGGATCAGACGTGAGGTCTTACTGTTCAGTGGGTACTAGGTCTCCTTAGGGAAGGGGAATTAAGTTCTAGAGATGGTTGTGCAACATGGTGTCTGTGGATAACGGTGAGTGTTACTGTAGCATTGAAGATCTCTGAGGATGGAGCCCAGCAATGGGGGGGCCGCTGTCAACTGGCTTTGGGGCCTGCCCTGCTCTGCCAAGTTCTACATCACCTCTTTTTGCATCTGGAGCAGTTGCTTGTGTTTAAGCAATGAATGCACCCACAGCACAGCAGCGACATGCAGCTTACCCACATTCAGTAAGGAAGGGTTGCAAGAGGTGTCTGTGGGACCGTGCTGGGAAATGAACAAGAAGTAGGGAGCTTTTTCCTGTTCTGCGTTAATATGTTTGTTATCATGCTATTCTTAGTAGAGCACCAAAGTAGGAATTGAAGAACTGAAAATGAAATTCTCCGATCTGTGGCAGTTAATATGGAGGGCCACAAAACCAAAACAAGCAAAACTGAATAAGTGGAATTAGATAATGTGCTCATTACGAACAACCCTTGTCTGTGTTCCTGCGGGACAGCGATCTTTCTCCTTCGGGGCCTGTGGCACACTGAATTTAGCTGGCCATCAAGCCCGTGATTATTACATAAACTGAAAATATGTTGTCACAAAAATGAAAAGAACAGGAGAAGTGAATGAAGGAAACATCATTGTGTTTTTAGGATTACGTTTTTAAATACCTGAAATCTCTTCGCTTTATATTAATAATTAAAAGGGGGAGAATTGTTACTGGGCCATATTTATTTGCTCATGTTATCTTCCCACATTGATACCTATATGTTGCTTTTAACTGTAACACATTATGTAAGTCTTTTTTGATTGTATAAAAATACATCACTATCTATTTCAGAGGTCTTTAACAGAAGGATGAGAAACTATCCATCTTCATATCACAGTTTTATTTGCCTTAATGAAATAAAATGTCTGTGGAATTTAATGGAATGTGCTCCATAAAAACTATTAACTTTTATTCTCGTGGTTGCACCTAAAAGAGCAGTTTCCAATGGAGGTTGAAATTCTGTAAAATGTAATCACCAACTTTCCGGAAAATAGCTGACTATGAACTATGGTTATCAGTGTCAGTCAGGTATCCATTGCATCTCTTGTACTTGCTTTGTCCAATGTCAGGGGGGCCTAACGTCTTCAGAAGTTGCATTCTGTGTTCAAGCACACTGCTGTTGACATCCAAATACTCATATTAG